>NW_024100602.1:0-1200000 GCF_016545835.1 Crotalus tigris | reverse complement strand
TAACCTTCTTTCAAAACCAAACATAGTTTTTATCGTGTCACAATTAGAACAAGCAAATGGTATTTAAAAATGGTTCTGCAAAATCAGGAGCTACAGTCTTTATATTCCAAGCTTACCAGTTAAAGTGGGAAGTTAAATCACAGAATCATGTCTTGTCAATGACTTTGTTTGGAAGAGTGCAGAGCTAGGAAGGAGTGGAAACATTTTATATCTTTAAATTAGGGTAAATAAAGGCATCTCTTCCTTAACCTTTCAGATATGTTGGGATTATAATTCTCAAAATGAGAATTCTGGATTGTACACTATTTCTAGAACATCTGGAGGGCATCAATTGGGGACAGCTGCATATCAATGACATAATTGTTTCAGTAAAATTTGAAATATTACTGCTGGTGTACTTCCATCCCTTAATGAATAATATTATGGAACTGGTTGATATTCTGATAAAATGCCCATCTTTATTCATCAACTATATTTGTATATGAGTGTCACTGAGGAATAGCAGTGTTTGTGCTCAGAAATAGTCTTCCTCCAATACCCTTGGCTTTATGTGGATTAGGGTTACTGATTATTATAGACTAAGGCATCTAAAGACATCTGGTTGGAGAAGGTTTCTCTAAACTGTTGTTTCGTGAGGAGAGAAGTTTTTGATAATAACCCTAAAAGTTTCATTTGCCAGCCTTACTTCCTCCTAAACTAATGCTTTTGAAACTCCCTAAATGCAATCATCAGTTGCTGCTTCTCTGAAAATAATTACTCCTCAGGTGTATCACAGATTTAAGCAATATTTATTTCAAGCAGGGGAAGTCCTGCTGTTTTGACTGCATTTATCTAAGCACACCTTTGTCCCCTGCTTTTTAGAAGAGTGGAAAAGATTCACTATAATAATTTGTGCCATATTTCTTTGTAAGAAAGTATAATTCTCCCTAATGCTGCATTTCATATTTAAGCAAATTTTTCTTTGCTTTAAAATGGCAAGGCTTGAAATGAGGTGCTATTGTAATGCAACTCCTGACAATGTTTACTCCACTTCTGCTTAAGACTAATTACCCTTTTAAGTAAAACTAGCCCTCTCCATGAGAGATTGAGAATTTATGCCTTCCAAACATTGCTATGCTGCAATTTCTGGCATCCTCATGTCCTTCATGCATAATGATAGGGCCTTTTTCTATATAAACAGAAATAGAGGAATCCTTAAGTGGTCTAACCATGAATATTTTTTCTATGTGTAGGTAGTTGGTGATACAGCATCATTTTAATTCTCATGAAATTGACAGGATTGTTTTTTAAAAATGCATATTTTCCCTGATATAATCCAAAAAGAAGGTAGCTTGTTGAATGTAATAAGAGCTACGCTACTTCAGTTCTCGTATCAGAGTGAGTTTAACAGCTGCTTTGCTGCCAACTTTTGATTTGAAAGGCAATGGGATCCGCATGAAAACTGTTAAGAGATGGAGAATCTGAAGCCCTCCCAAAATTGCTGAAATCTTTGGAATCCCAAGCAGTTTGATTAAGGCTCAGAAATGCCAGAAATTAAGGAGTGTCACAGGTTTCCCACCCATTTTGAAAAGATGGTTGTGAGCAGATACTTTGTCTACTGTTTATGCTGTTAATTCTGTTGCCCTGTCCTACAGTTTGGAAAGTTTTCTAACGATTGTTTAGTAGGGAAAGGCTCTGCCCTGATATCTGAGAAATGTGAATGAAAGTTAAGGTATCCATTGACTAGGCTTGAGTAGCCTTCACTGCCTTGGCAATCTGGGGGTTTTAGTGTAAAGCAAATATTTTTCTTTCCAGCTGTGAGCTTCCCCTTTCTAGAGTAGCAGACAGACATGTAGGAGAAGTCAAGAGCTACTCTAAGTCTCCCTTTTACTCTGTCAGAAGCAAACAAGGGAGGCACAGGTGATGAAAGTACACAAAACACTTGGCTTATACCAAACTGGCCATCCCAAATCTACAATATCTGCTACTTTTTTCAGGTGCATATTTTTCAAAAACCTCAAGCTTCCTCATTCCAGAGCCATTTTAAAGTTATTTTAAGAGTTGAAAATTACTGTAAAATTCCCCCCTTGATTATAAAGAGGCAAGCTTCTTTGTCCTCTCTACAGACTAATGGGATTCTTTGTTAGTGCTGGACTTCAAACAGGGGTTGGCTCTTTGTTCTCATGAAGTAGGGGTGAAAGGATAAGCAGCCTTAAGATTTGCCTGGATGCTTTGTACCGTGCCTATTTTGAGTACCTTGGCAGAGATATAGTAGGCTTTTAAAGCTTCTTTTTAATGAATAATTTTAATGAGTAAGCATTATATACTCCCAGCTGTATCTTCTATAGTATTTTTGTTAATTCAGTCTGAGTCTCTTGTTAATGGGGACCAACATTAGTAGATAATTCATAGTCTGACCTGGAAGAATGTCAACTAAGAGAACAAATCACGTCTAGGAAGAAAAAATACAGCAAGCAAACTGCTAGCAGGGTCTCTTTGTCTCTTGAGTCTAACATAAGAGCTGTAATCTTAGTTTCCCAGCTTCTTCTATAAAACTGGGAATATCCCTGCCTTTAGATTCTCTAACTGGAATGTTCAGGGAAGAGTTGATTAAGTGCTCTTAACATAATTGATCAGATACTAGCTTTCATAATATGATGGGAGGGGAGTTGGAAGTGAGTGCAAAACATCAAGAAAACAATTGTTACAATTATTAATTTGATGAAACAGCTATCTTAGTGAATGTTCTGGCTTGGTCAACCATTGAATTTTGAGACAGTTAAATTCCTGTTGAATAAGCATTTGTCACATCATTACAAAAATAGACCAAAGTTATATTTAACAGCAGCATTAGAAATTATGGTTTCTTTTATTAAAATATTTCAAGTCCAACAAAACATAGCTTCCAGACCATTTGGGATTTCCTTCTTACACTGGGGCAGCCAGGGGCAGCCAGCTAATTTTCAAGCAAGGTCCAAAACTGATATCCTGATTATTTATTCTTGATTTATGTTAATATTTAACACTGCAATTCCAGTAACAGCAAGATGTCATTCTTGGGGAACAACAATTTATAAATGCTAAGTATCCAAGGCCTACCTCAAATCCTATAAAAGCTATGAAAAATATAATTTCCTTGAATTTACAAACGAAAAACAATACATTAATAAAAATAATTATATTCATTCAAATGAGAAGCAAAAGCATTTGTACAGATTCAAGTATCTTTCTTGGCAAAGTAGTTAGGGAGGAGGGGAGTGGTGTAATTTTCACTCTAGTCTTTTTCACTCCTGGTCTTCCATAGAATCAAATAAAATTTATTATATAATAGAAATCATATAATTCAGGCAACTGAAAATATCTTTATGAAACAGTGGAAATAAGACATAATTTAAGTAAGACAAAAGCTGCTAGGAACAATTACTGTCCTAGGCTAAGTGATAGCATGCTATCTTGAATTGCTTCCCATATATTATCGGTTTTCATAAACCCCTTAGGAAAAAAAGAAATGGAGTTGTAGATAATTTGCTAAGACAAGGTCAGTCTTAATGATGTCGTAGCAGTGAGTAAGTAAAAGTGAGAATGTGTATATTAAACTCTGATTGTTTGCATGTTGCTCTGAAACATTGAAATATGAGCCACTCCCCCACCCCCAATATCTGGATGAGATAGTTACATTTTATGTAATGTTTTCATTTTTCCTTGATTAATGAGATTTCATTTGTTACTATTGCTTTAAGTAATCCTTCACAAATTCTTCTAAAAGCTAATTTGTCAGAAGGTCGCATATGGTGATCACATGACTCCAGCACACTGCAGTTGACATAAATATGAATCTGTTGCCAAGTGTCTGAATTTTGATCACATGACCATGGAAATGCTGAATTGGTCACAAGTGTGAAAAATAGTCATGTCATTTTTTTCAGTGCCATTGTTACTTTCAAAGATGAACTGTTGTTAAGTTGAGGACTACCTGTATTATCTGCTACTAGTCCAGTCTTTCCCTAAACTTCAAATTTCTAATACTGACTAGGAATTATGTCACACATTCTGAAATGCCACAGATCAGGCATGACTAATCTAAAGGAATAGAATCCTCGTGTTGTTCCTCTTCCAAATGGTTATCATATCATCTTTTCATTATTCATTTTGCATTAATCTAAACGCATTCATTCCTATTATTAATTTCATAATAAATATTACTAATTCTATTCACCTGATGAGACAATTTTCCCCATTCTCATGAGAGAATCACATTTCTGACAAATTCACGGTTCAGTATTATTGGGGAGGAGATAAATGCCCAAAATATGCAAATCAAGTATTGGAGAATGTGAGGAAAGGGAAAAGAGAGAAACATACATCTGTAGATTGCAATGATGTACTGAAGCACAAGACAAACTCTTCAAAGTGCTCTAGATAAAATTTAAGGCAATTCTTTCTTCCTGATACAGAACTGCTCAGTAGTATTTCATTATGGCTCATATTTGCTTTCTCTTCCAGAGTATTAACCTTTAGAGTAGGTATGGAGTAAGTATCCGGCAAAGGCACTATTTGCAATTCAGCTTAATACAGCAAAAATTTCTAAATCTGCTGAGGGACAAAGTATTACTGTAAGGATGTTTTGCTATATATATTGGGGGTCTGTATAGTAATTCAGTAGAATGCAGCCTCTTGAATATGGACAGCATTAAGACTGCAAGCCTAATCTCTATAACAGAGCACAACCCTGTTGATACCCTGAGCATACAGCCATACTACACTTCTCTGTGACAGGGCTTATGGCACAGTAGTCTCTTTTGTAGGGGAAAAGGTATTGCCATCTTACAAACTTGTTCAGGGAAAAACTGTGGCAAAGATCCACACACTGCACAATGTCAAGAGAAACCCAAGTCTTCTCTAAACCATTGCTATCTTCATAGCAGCTCAGAGATGGAATGCTGGGGGGGGGGGGAATCATTTCTTCAGCTCAGCCCGGGGCATTTTGAATGTGTTTTGCCTTGACCTATAATGGGAAAAGAAGAAGAAATTAAGAAAATTGAACCTTGATGGTTGGTAAGCAACAATAAGAGTAAGGATGATATGGAAGTAAGAAACTTTAGGGATTTTGTTGTTTGGCAGCTCTCAATCCCTCACTATAGATTCATTCTAAGATAGGGCTTTAAAAATCCTCTCTACCCTGATAAATATACCACCACACTATTTAGCATCCCAAACATTATTTGTTTGCAAATGAAGTCAGCATGCAAAACTTATAGCAGTGGTGGCGAACCTATGGCACGCATGCCAGAGGCGGCACTCAGAGCCCTCTCTGTGGACACACGTGCCATTGTCCCAGCCTCGCCTTCCCCCCACGACCCCCTCCTCACCAGCAACCCCCCTGGAGAGTCGCCCCTGAGCGTGGCCCACACGGAGCAGCACAGCCAAGGACATGGCAGCCAGGCAGCGTAGACAAGACTCTGCCCTCATGCCCCATCCCGCACAGTTAATGCTGCAGGGCGCGGACAGAGGACGTGGCCGCCATGGCACTGCTGGGCTGCCTGGGCGATCTGCAATGGGCCCTGGAGGCGGTGAGTGGCCCTGCAGGCAGGTGGAGTGGGGGCGGGGCCAGTTTTTGGGCACTCAGTCTCGAAAAGGTTCGCCATCACTGACTTATAGTATTGTAATGATGGCTGTTTCCCACTCTACAGACCATTGGGTTCATTTTCTTTTTAAATATTAACACCAGAACAGGGAGCTGCCTACATTGTTTGGTATTCTTTACACCCCAAATGGCTTTTACGCTCTAGTGCAGGGGTGTCAAACTCGCAATGTCACATGTTGTATCACGAAATATCATGACTTTTTGCCATTGCCAGCAATGGGGTGGGCGTGGTTTCGCTATGATGCATTCGGCCTGGAGGCCAGCAGTTTGATACCCCTGTTCTAGTGGCTAATTAAATGGCTCTTCTTTAGCTTAATACTGACATTTGCTTGAACTACAATGCTGCCTAGCAAAGATTGATCACAGCTATGGAAAGATACTCACAGTTCAAAGTTTTCCATAATCTCAATCTCATCCCTAATAGAAAGAAAGGGATAGTGTCAATGACAAAGTAGTGATTGAGCTGGACATCATCACAAAGAGAGGCAGGGAAAATAGTCTCCAGGTATGCTATGGCAAGATCACATTTCTGAAGCAGTTCT
Organism: Crotalus tigris; assembly: GCF_016545835.1. NCBI lineage: Eukaryota > Metazoa > Chordata > Lepidosauria > Squamata > Viperidae > Crotalus > Crotalus tigris. The sequence continues at coordinate 1,193,835 of NW_024100602.1, read as the reverse complement.
CCTAGGAAATGTAGCCCCAGGAAGTTGGGGGGTACTTGCACAGATGATTCTGAAGAAATTTTCAAGCTAGTTTATAGACCATACTGGGAAAATGAAAGCCCACAGCCTTAGCAGCATCCCCTATTACATAATAAATCATCCTTACTGATATATGTCATCGACGCTCATTCGACGATAAAACTTGGCAAGCCGCACAGCCAAGATGATACTTGGCAACAGAAAGATTGTGCACCAGGCCAGACTGAACCAGAAGGCATTCTAGGAGGGGGAAAGAGAAGGGATGAAGTGTTGGAGGCAATGCTTCAAGTGTTTCAGTACAGATTTAGTTGATTGAGACTGCCAAGAGAAATACAGTATCTCTAACGATGGACATATCCCCAGTTAAGTATTTGCACATTCTGGTCCTAACACGCACTAGAGCCTTCTTTATGTACCTTCTACTCCCTTTTGTATTCAGAAGGCATAGCTTTCATGTGTGCATATGCACCTCTAATGTTTCCCTACATTTTTTTTTCAAAATTAAGACATTAAAACAAACTGACCCCCCAAGACAACTATAATGATATGCTCTCTTATTTACAATTTAGTGTTACACCCTCTGTAACACTATCTCTTGCATTAAATCCAGGTTGACATGATTAGCAATCCTACATCTCAATTAATCTCTCTGAGAAGTATTGATTTTCTCACCAAAGAATCAACAAGGTAATTGCAGACAACGGTATTCATGCTGTCCAGTGCCCAGGCTACAGGGCCGCAACGACCCAATTGTCTCATGATCTGTCAACAAAGGTTTAAAAGCAAAACAAAACATTTCATTAGAGAAGTTTCATCAGAGAAAACCAAGCCTTGGTCTTCTTCAAATAATTTTCATTATTTGATCACCATATATTTTGAAATCTACAATTTCTTTTCCAACCCAGAAAGAAAAGTTCAATCCCTCAATAACTGTATTTTGCATTTTCATTTTAAAAAATAAGGAAAAAAATCTTAATGGCTGCCCTCATGCAACATGCTTAAATCCAGATTAACAAAGCACAATTGGTATATTGAAACAAATAGATAATTTTTTTCTGGCTCATCCAACAATTCTAATGATCTTCATACAACATACCAAGGGAATGGAAAGGCTCTTGGATTAAAAAATAGTCATGCCTCTGAATTTACATGTTTGGTAAAGGTTTGAACAAGTACAGATAACTGTACTTGGCAAGATAAAAGTGTAAATCCAGCAATTTTATTTATTTATTTATTTTATTAATAAAATTTATATGCCGCCCAATCCCTAGGGACTCAGGGCGGCGTACAAAATTAAAACAATAAATATAACAATAAAACAGTAAAATAAGTGCATTCATACAGCATGTCCCAATCGTATCCTTATTCTACTAGAAATAATTGATAATACTTACAACATGCTGAGCCCAGCTCACATAAGAGGAAAAATAATTCAGTATGTGCAGTATAAAAGTCTTGATCTCCTAGATGGAAATAAAGAAGAGGATGGGTTCAAATTCAGGAAATGGTTCAGTTTTGGTGTAAATATCCTGTATAAACTGCATTGCAGATTCGTGAGTTTTGGAGCATAAATATCCTATATGTCCATGAATGGAAATGAAGCTCTAGAAAATTTGGGGGGCAGGGAGAGAAGAAGAGAGCAAGCAGAGATCTTTCGTGCAAGATCTGCTAGAGGTAATAAGATTCTCCATGCTTAAATTACTCAGAATAACTTCTTCAGATTTCAGGCAAGCATAAGAAGCAGGACCATACTGCTACAGGTAATCCTGGACTTACGACTATTTGTTTAATGACTGAAGTTCCAACAGCCTAGAAAAAGTGCCTTATGACCAGTTCTCAAAACTAAGACCATGATACAACTCTTATGTATCAAGGTTCTGGTTGAAGAACCCAATGAAGCTGGAGACATTCTGATCTCTAATGCAAAACTTTATTGGGCAAAGCATACCAGCACTAAAGAATGGAAAACCAGCTCTGGCAATATGACGGGAAAAAGATAATTAAAAGAGTAAAATTTTCCTTCCCCTGACAGTTCAGGTCACATTGTCCAATTAATCTTCAAGCATTTATTATGAGAATTCAGTCTCCGTTCGCCACAACATCTCTCTGGTGACCTTGTTTCCCATACTGATAGAAACCACCTGTGCATTCCAAACCTTCCACTCCCCGTAAGTGTAGGCAATCTAGAAGCAGCATGGCAGTCCTAATGCAAGAAATCATCATAGTTGACACTATGGCCACATGAATGCAATTTGGGCACTTGGCAACTCGCTCCCATTTACAAGTGGTTGCAGTATCTTGTAGTCATGTGATTTGAGATTTGTGACCTGCCCTGCCATTTTCCTACAAGCAAAGTCAAATGGGGAAGCCAGACTCACTTAAAGACTATGTTATCCTCTTAATGATACATGATTTGCTTAATGACTGCAGTAAACATGATCATAACATTGGATCCAATCATGTGATGACTTCCTTAATGACAATATTGTTTATCAACCAACATTCTGGTCCCAACTGTGTCATAAGTCAAGAACTACCTATATTCATGAAAGTAGCACAATGTTTTTCAGGATTTGAAGCTAGCCTAAGGAATCTACCTATTGGCTTAATGAGTGGATTCCTTAAAGTAGCAGCATTTTCCTTCAGGCCACTTAATGAACAAGAGCACTCCCGCAATGTCTGAAGCACTTTTTCTAAGTCCTTTTTTAAAGCATGCACAGCCCTAGGAAGTAACATACTTTTGCTCATCTGTTTTTGTGTCCCACTTCTCACTTTAGATTGCTGAAGTCAGTTCTGACCAAAGTACTGGGGCCAACTGGTACAGTTTACTCACACAGTAAATAAATAAACAAAAAAACATACTAAGGTACTCATGAAGACTTACGCTGTTTATGATTTCCTCTGTTTCGTGCTGTATAAATGAACTGGTGTCATTTATTTCCGACAGCGTGAAGTTTATCAGATTCTGGTGGGATACATTGGTGTTAGGTTCTTTCAAAAGCTTCTATTCAAGTATATCTGAGCTGTCTGCTCAAGAAAAACAGCTTACACACCTAGCATCACATATCCCACAGCATATTGAAAGCTGAAACAAGTCCTTTGATATATTGTATTAAATTTAACCTGAAGGGAATGATGTCAATAAGCATTTTAAATCAAAGATATTCAGCTTCACACAAATAGCTCTTCTAATGCTATAGATGGACCTTCCACACCCACTGAAAATCTTTTTATGCCAAGATAAATTTCTGAACTCCCCAGCTGGCATTTAGTAATATGAAGTGACAAGTTTATATTTCTGTCTCAAGGCCCAAACAGATTGGCCTTTAGCAGAACATCTGAAATATCTCAAGGAAGGTCCTTTACAGAAATCTTTAGGAACCCTAGAATCAAATGCCCCGTTTCCAGTTTTTCACTTCCACCCAGCCTGCTTACTGGAATTTGAGGTGCAGTTTTCTGCAACTTTTGGATGCTTCTCGTCAAGTGTTGCTGAGGGAGAGAAAAAATAAATTCCTCATTCAGTGATACCAGGTTTGGTTAAAGAAGATAAAGAGAGACAAAGGAAACTACACTCACAATTTCTGGAGGAAATTTGAGGTTTATCCAATTTTGGATGTTCTTCAGCTCAGCAGCTTGACCTTTCAGATTGTGACTTGTGCTACCAGTTGTCTGAAAATAAATGAATGAATGTGTGTGTGTGTGTTCATTAAACTTGACATGGAGTCATATCCAATTAGCATTTGTGCTCTGTAATTTCAATACCCCATTTCATTCCACTCTACCTCAACAACTACCTTCTAGTTCAAAACAGATCCTATTCCAATTGTTTCAGTGAACTTTCAGGTCAGGATTTAGTACTGAGACAGCCTTGGTCATGCTTATTGATTGAGCATGTGGTTGAGCCAAGATGCAGATCATGTGCTCCTTGATCTCTTAGCAGCTTTCAGTATCACTGACCATGGTATCCTTCGGAGATAACTCCATGGATTAGGGATTGGGGGAGGAATTTTAGAGGGGTTCTCTTCCTTTCTCTAAGCCCAAACATATTCCATTTTTAACCATGGAAGAGGTAACATTCCTCTTCAAATTTGGTGTGCAATCTGGGAATCTTCCTGGACTTGCAGCTCATGCTTGATGAGCAGGTGTTAGCTGCAACCAGGAGGGTATTTGCACAATTTCATCTGGTGTACAAATTTTACCCTTTCCTAGATTGGGAATCCCTTCAGATAGTTGCTCATGCCCTAGTCATCTTATGGTTTATCTACTACAATGAGCCCTACACTGACAGCCCTTTAAACATCTAGAAGACTTTCCAGAAGCTTCAACTGGTCCGAATGCAATTGCAAGAGCAGTGATGTGATCCCTTGGTGTGCCCATGTAACATCTCTGCTTCACAAGCTGCACTGGTTGCTAGTTTGCTTCTGGGTATGATTTAAGGTGCAATTCAAGGTTATCACTCATGCCTTTGGTGAGGGAGAGTGAGACCCATTCCATCTGGTCTGTTGTGTTTGCCATGTTTTTTTTATTTTATTAAATGTATTTATTTGTGAGCTGTCCAGAGTTGTAGGGAATCAGATAGGATACTGGGTTTTTTTTATTATTAATATCCAGAACTTCCTGATCTCTAATTATTTTTGTGCAGTTCACTGCCAAAGCTACTTAAAGGCCACATTCCAAGACACAATTTAGAACACAATCAGTTTACATCTTCCAATGGCAGCTGGGAAAATAGCTGCATCTACAAAATTCCATGTCTACTCAAAAGGATTTCCTATAACATCTGCTGTATATCTTAGAAATTGAGGAAGACAGTTATATAGGGTCCTATATAACTGTCTTCCTCAATTTCTAAGATATACTTGCCCAAGGACTACTCACGGTGTTTGCCAGTTTTTCCAATTTATTAGCCAAAATGTTCAGGTCTTGTTTGGTCAGATTCTGGTTAAGCTATAGAAAAAGGAGAAAAAGAGAACACAGAAATCAAGCAAACAAAATACACTTGAATGAATTAAATATAGAATTGAAGGCAGATTTACTTTTAAGTATTTCTGCATACTGTATTTTACTTGTCAATACTCATGTTTTAATATATATTATTGTTTTTCCTCATCCCGTCACTAGGAGGAGTGAGTTCACTTTATCCCTCTTTTCTGCTGAACTGCTAGAGCAGTGGTTCTCAACCTGTGGGTCGGGACCCCATTTGGGGTCGAATGACCATTTCACGGGGGTCGCCAAACAGCGCAGTCCGCCATTTTTTTCCCCTTTTCCCTAGCTGTCCTACTCCCTCTTATTGGTGGCCACACCCACTTGGGGGTCACCACAACATGGGGAACTGTATTATGGGGTCACGGCATTAGAAGGGTTGAGAACCACTGTGCTAGAGAGATTTTTCAAATGTCTGCTAGGAACTATTAGATTATTTGCTTTTGGATACATAGGTATTTTTATGACTGTTTTCTGACAGGAGAGCAATCCGTCAGGTTTTCTGATTATCCTTTAAGGCAGTGGTTCTCAATCTGTGGGTCGGCACCCCATTTGGGGTCGAATGACCATTTCATGGGGGTCGCCAAACAACGCAGTCTGTCATTTTTTTCCCCTTTTCCTTAGCTGTGCTGCTCCCTTTTATTCTATTGGTTTTTGAAAGCCAATAGAATAGACTCTCTTGAATAGAGTCTAATTCTATTGGCTTTCAAAAGCCAATAGGAATTGTCCAGGCTGTCTCTGCCCTGCTGAGCCCACCAAAAGTTCCATTCTGCAAACGGTGCTGCACCAGTTGAGTAGTCCTCAACTTACGACCGGTTGAGTAGTCCTCGACTTACGACCGGTTGGGGGTCGTGGCATTAAAAAGGTTGAGAACCACTGCTTTAAGGACTAGGTAAAGTCTCTCCTCTTCATAACAGCATTAGCAGGCAAATTGATCAATCAAGTTGGCCTGTCTGATCACTGCTGAATTACTCATTGTGGTTACTATTATTTATAAAGAATGACATGTTTTCATTGCATTTTTATTATTTTATTATACTATATTAAGATGTTAATCTATACCAAATGCCCAAAAGAAACATACATGTTAAAGAAAGAACAGTTTAAAAAACCCACACAAAACTTTAGAAGTACATATTTTAAATATTCTCTCTACTGTTTGGCTATAGATGCAAACCTTAGGGCTTCACCAAACACAGCTACAACTGGAGCAGTTGCCAATAAACTACTTTGACAACATCAACTCAGAATCCTTGTGTGACAGACTCTTAACTCCTGTTTCCAGGAAACAGCAATGTGTTCCCCAACAAATGTGAACATCACCCATTCTCCACCAAATACAGAAGAATGTCTGGTGAGCTCCTGTTCTGGGAAGGAAATTATATCAACATTTTTCCTTTCTTTCACAAGCCTTTTCCTTATTTTCCATCTTACTTGTTCAAGAGTACTGTTAAAATCCACATTCAGAGGCCCATCTTTTGAACTCAGTTTCAGCAAGTTGTTTCTTTGTTCATCCTTCAGAAGTTCAATAGAGCCAATATCGATTTTTGTTTTATTCAAGGCTGAATCAATGTCTTGAGTGTACTAGAGAAAAAAACAGAAGTGCCAGAGGAGTATATGCAGAGCACAACATCATTTGTTCTGCAGTACATTCTCCAGAACTGTCCAAGAGGGCTGTAGCTGTGCCCTATTCCCAAATGCTTAAACTATTCCTGGTGACAACCCTAAGCTGATGTCTGGGAGCAAAAAGTTAACTCTATCACTGGGTTGATTCGTTATATAGGCAGCCATCATTTACCTTGCTGATGTTGAAGGTCTCATTCAAAGAAATGGTCTCATCTAGGTGAAGGGTACTCCACAAGGGTGCATTGTCTTCACAATTTCTTTAAAAGAGGAAAACAGGATGCATAATATTATATGAAGGATAAATTGAATAAGAACATTACCCCATAGAACAAGCTCTCCAGTCCTGCACATTAGGTCTCCCTATCCCTCTGGTCCATAACTAGAAAGTTCTTCAGAATGGCTCAAATGTGTTTGTTTTTGTTTAAAAAAAAACCAACTGGGCTTTCTTAGTACTTTCTTTGAACTGAAGAAGCTTCTTGAATGAGAAGTAAAATGTTGTCAAAGGAAACATTAACAAAGTCCAGTTGCTTTTTGGAAAAAAACATATTTGGGATAACCATGACCTAGATCAGTGCTTTTCAACCTTTTCACAGATTGTACCACTTTTAGGACATGACAATATTTGAGTACCACCAGTGCTTAGCAAGGTGTCAAAAATTTGATGAATTAAAAAAGGGGGGGATTTTGGATTTTACTGATTAGATTCATTTGTTGTTATAGAAATGGGTAGTTTATAATATTATGGAAAAGTAAAAATTTGAGGTTCAATGTTAGTGCTTCCTTCTGCTGCAACAGAAGAAGCTGTTCTTTTTCCCTTCTCCCCCTCACTTTTTTCCCCTTTTTCCCCCCCACTATATCCTACTATTTGCTTTTGTATTTTATTCTATAATCTAATAAAATGTTACAAACTGTAGAAAAAAGTTAAAAAGTACTGGTTTTAATTTCCTCAGTGGCTGTTCCTTTGCTGAATCATGTTCCCTTTGCATTGACAAATGTATGACGAATTTATCCATGTTTATTAATATGCACCACTACCAGCTAGCTCAGGGGTCTTCAAACCTGGCACTTTTAAGACTTGTTGACTTCAACTCCCAGAATTCCTCAGCCATCATGGCTGATTGAGAAATTCTGGGAGTTGAAGTCCACAGGTCTTAAAGTTCCTAAGTTTGTAGACCCCTGAGCTAACTGGTCGGCCCTTCTTCCTCTCTCCCTCTCCTCTTCTTCCTCCCTGCCTTCTGAGCTGTCCTTCCACAGTGTAGTAAGAATGCACACACACACCTAGTCCTTTCCCTGTACTCTTAAAGACATAGGAATCAAGCACAAAGCAAGAAAGGCTCACAAAAGCCTCCCAGAATAAAGAAACACTGACTGTGTTTTTTTTTTTTCCTTTAAGCTGCCTCAGGCCTGTCTCAGTTTAAACAATGTAGCAAACAAGCTCCAGCAGTTGCAAAAAGCGATAACCTTAAATTAAGCCTGTTTACCTACAAAGAAAACTTGCTAAAAGCCATAGATAGACCCAAGGGGGTAAAATTAATTACATTTGTTTAAAGGGATTAAACCTACGAAGCCAACACTTTGGACTCATTGGTAGCCTTTGTGAAACAGACCAATAACCAAAGCACACAAACCAAGCCTCTGAATTACAAAACGCTATAAAAACTGTATAAAAAGCCTTATGGTAATCCATTCAAACTGCCAGTTGACCAGGAACCCACTGGCTTCCAAAATAAACCCACCTCCTTTCCAACATGCTCGTCTGCCAGCTTTTCATTTCATTAGCACTGATTGTATTCTCTTGGCCGGAGAAAATGAACCAGGGGACCTTTTCTTCCAGCACCAGCTGCTGCTTCTTCCCCGTTTCTTTTTCCTCCCTGCCTGCTGAGCTCTCCTTCCACAGTTTCTTCTCCGTCCTCTTCTCTTTCCCTGTTGTCTTTTTTCCCCTTTCCCATAAAAAACACCTATTTTTATATCCTCTCCTCCCCCCCCCCCTTTTCTTCACTTCACCTCCAGCTCCATGCTGCTTCCAGAAGCGCCAATCAGCTGGAGCCCTGCCGGTGCTCCTGGGGCTTCTGCCAAAGCCCGACAGTCCTGCAGGTCCAGCTGCCTCTCCCTTAGGCTTGGGTCTCTTCAGCTCATTCCCCTCCCCCACTACATTTCTCTAGGATGGTTGTGAATCACCATGTGCCAAAGTACCACAGGTGGTACACATACCACTGGTTGAAAAGCCCTGACCTAGATGATTGAGAATCTCCACAGATATCTTCAGAATGGCCTTACTGTAGAAGCAGGCACATTACAGGTAATCCTTGACTTACAACAGTTCATTTAATGACCATTCAAAATTATAATGGCACTGAAAAAAGTAATTTATGACCGTTTTTCACACTTACAACCATTGCAGCATCCCCAGGATCATGTGATCAAAATTCAGATGCTTGGTAACCAATTGATATTTATGATGGTTGCAGTTTCCTGGGGTCATGTGATCACCTTTTGCAACCTTCTGACAAGCAAAGTCAATGGGGAAACCAGATTCCTTAATAACCATGTTACTAACTTGACAACTGCAGTGATTTCCTTGTGGCAAGAAAGGTTGTAAAATGAGGCAAAACTCACGTAACAAATATCTCATTTAGCAACAGAAATTTTGGGTTCAAATGTGGTCATAAGTCAAGAACTACCTGTATTCATTCCTATCACTTGCACACACAAACAAGTCTTCCTCTTCCTTGCAAGGAGCAGGTGAGAAAAATTCAGCTTTTGTGGTCACTGACAGCAAAAATATGTACACTATTTTCAGCGGCTTCAACTTGGTCCTATCACTTAGGTCAGGGGTGTCAAACTACCGGCCTGCGGACCGGATGCGTCATGGTGAAATCGCGCCCACCCCATTGCTGGCAACGGCAAAAAAGTTGCAATACATCATGACATGTCACATGACATTGTGAGTTTGACACCTCTGACTTAGATGATCTATAGACTATCCTGGACCAATGGAGGTGGAGGGATGGGATGGGGTAAGAGGAGCTCATCCATTGGGAAGGGGAAACTGAAGGGACTTGCTTAGGAGAAAGCTTTCAAAGTAGGACTTAAAGCACATGATTTGTGCAGAGACCACATTCTGGGAATATGGTTCATATACTATTCTAGCAACCTTTAACTCATTTATAAATACTTTAATCTGTGTAGTGCTTCCATGTATTTCATTACAGGTTTTCCTCTGTACACCCCCCCCCCCAAATTCTATTTCACTAAGCCTGCAACATTTATGTTCTCTCCAGATTCTCCTTCCTCACAAGGAAACTGAGGACAAACATAATGATAGTTCACCCAAGCAGCTTGGCACTCACTTGTATATGCTGGTCAGGTTTATATCAGAACCCTTCATATTCATGAGCTTTTTCACATTTAATTCAGGAAACAATCCAGATGTGTCCAGATACTAGAAAAAAGATAAGTAGCATCTGATAAAATCTTTTCTAAATTTTCTTAAACTCTTTACTGATCCCTCTAGCTGTATTTTCTCCTCTCCCAAAGCTGAAACTGCTGCAGCTAGTGACTGAAATAACAATGACTTATGAAAGTTGGAAGAGGGAACTGCAAACAAAGATTGCAAATTAATAAACCATTATTAATTCTATAACCATGAACTAATCTTTTTCCCTCTGTCATAATATTTATGCATTTATTTTATTAGGCTTACAGTATGTGCCACTTCAATTATCAACCAACTCTAAGCAGCCCCTTGTCTTCTCATTCCTAACCATGAGGGGATACTTAGCAGTTCTGAGTACAATAGCAACCTAGGTGGCTTACCTGAAGGAGAATTCCATTAGACCAAGGCTGGCACACCAACGTGTATGAATTGCCCCCAACTAAAAATAGCAGTAGAACCAGCAACATCAGCAACCATGAAAATATAAAGCTGAATCCAACACTCCTGTCATGAAAGATGAGAATTAATCAGAGGTTTACATTGCAAATATTGATTTGGATGTGAACAACCCATAGAACCTTCTACAGTTGGATCTTATATTCTCATGGTGCCACTTTAGTGTGAAGATCCATAGAGCAAGGCAGGAAAACAATGTGCTGAGGCAAGTAGAGGACATTATCAACTTAGTAGTGTACCTTGGCATTAACAGCGACATTTGTGTACAGTATCAATTTATGTTTTCCTGATAGAAATCTATGCTAAGTGTAAAATTAGAAAACTTTCTATAAAGTACATTCTCCAAAGCAACTAACATTACATAAAAATATCAGCAGTGTTTTTGGTTATGATCTGGAAGGATATAAAGAAGTTATTGTCAGTTATTTCCCTATATTGAACAGAAGAGAACATTTCTTACGCCATAAAGAAGTTTCCACCGGTGTTGGAGAGGCAGCCTCGTTTGGTAGGCCATTGCATTCCATGTGGATCTAGCCCAAGACTACCAAGCAAAAGACCCAACACATTGAATGCAATTATTACAAGCAGCAGGCAGCAAAGGCAGACGCCAACACCCCACCTGTAGTGAAAGAAATCAACTAGTTAACACTCAGACTTCAAACAATGAAGGAAGGAAAGGGGTGAAAGTACACTCAGTTGAGTCAAATCAGTTTAATTCAGTTGAAATCAGAATAAGGAAGACTATGCTGTGCTAGCATCTACAACAGACTAATTTTGCTCAAACAGGATGTTTACCAACCAGGATTATAATTTCCTCAAGTAACCAAATTTTCTCAGGTACTGTACATAACACATTAAACCACAAAGTACCTGCATGAGTTGGGTTTGCATCCTAGGCTAAAATGTGCTTGGATCATTTGTAGCTCAGTGCATTATGAACATAGGCACTAGAAGTTAAAGGAAGTAATAAAAATAATAAGACCCAATTCAAGCTCAGAGCATAAGAACTGGTATTAAATTCTGATTAAATAATTAAATAGATCCTTAAACTTTTGCAAATTAGAGGTGCTGGTCATTCAAACAACATGCTTGAAACAGTACCTCAGAGATTTCTAGAAGCCTCATTTTTCTTCTGAGCTACACCATATTTTCTATAACTGACTTTCTGTCTACTAAAATGGAATGTAGATATCATCCCAAATAATTCTGCAACATATGAAAAATTGAGAAATTTTTCCTACCTGTAGCCATCATATTGGACCACAAGTGGTTTGTAGTCATTTGCCTTCTTTACAAGATTTTCCATGAATGCAGTGATATTCTTCATTGAGACCAGCATGTGAAACTTATCACTGATTGCATTAATTTCCTTCTTGACTTTGTAAAGTATATCCTGTATATCTTTAATAATTGGAGCCAACACAGGTAAATCATTATACTATGTGTATTATCATGGATCACCTAAACAATAGCAGCAATTATCCAAGGATAATGGATATGTTAAGCTCTCCAACTACAATTTACACTGCATCTTAATCTAAGTGATGCAATTCAACTTTTTAATTACCTAAGAGGCATCTTTAACAAAGCAATAAACAACAGACAAAGTTGACTGCAAATTCTGGGAGTGAAGATTATATTATTTTTGAGGGATCAGTTCCCATTAAATGAAACTAAAGTCAGGGTGTAGTAGGAGCAGGAAAATAGCTACACATGGGAATAATAAGTAGAATAATTCAGGAAACTAGATATGTTTGACCAAAGAGGCTGAAAAACAATAAATCATGAAAAACAGGAATCTACCTAATACTGCATCAGATCTTCATCTTACACATATTATCTGCACTGTCTAATGTTCATACAAAATCCCAGGATTTTTTACTATGGTTAATTAAGCAAGCCATAATGGGCTGATTCAAATACAGGTAGGTTGAATCTATACAAGTATATAAAAAAAAGCAAATTGATTACTTCATTTTGATGAAATTTCAAGTGAAATACTCTCTAAGGTGTGACTAAAAAGAATCATTTGCTTCACATTGCTCTGCTTTTCAACCACCTCTCAACATCCTCTGGGAGTTACAAAAACCAAAAGAGCACCTGCATAGAAGTCTATCCCACCTTCTCAGTGGCTGAGAGCTTCTTTCCAGCCTTCTTCTACTATGTGATTGGTGGAGTCTCCTCTACCTCTAACCAAAGTTGGAAAAGGCTTCTACACAAGTACAGTGCTTCATTGAAGCCTTTCTTAACTTGCATAGATGTTAGAAACAGGAAACTTGGAGATGACATTGGTCTAGGCTAATTTTGTTGCACTTTTAATTCAGTGAGAAAAAAACTACATCCACAGTGTGAATATCTTCAGAGTGGCAAATAATTACATAGGACAATAAACCACCCCATAAGTTAATACAGTAAGCAATCAGGCTACTTAATGGGCAGCAGTTCTTCAGACTTTCTGCTAGGGATCTCTCCAGTCCTTCCTGAAGAAGCCAGAGACTGAACCTGGGCTTTTGTGCAGGCAAAAAGTGTGCCTCACTAACTGGTTTGGTATCTATGGGTACTGATTACTTAAAAGTCTACACAATACTGAACCCTGTATTCATGCCAAGAGGGGAAACATCACTAGGCAAAAAATACTGACACTAGCATTAGTGTATTTAGGAAGCCAGCAAGACTGTGGCGTGGAAGGAACTGAAATAGTGGCATCCTAGCGGAGTAAAGCATCTAAATTTCTGAGTACAGTTCAAAGTGCTGCTTATGATTGATAAAGGGGTACACAGTTTGGGCCAAGGCCTTTTGAAATGCCAGCAATGCTTGCCAAAATCCTTTGGAGACATCCTACTCTTTGAGGTATATTTGGTGGAAACCCAAGAGGAGACATCTTCTGTAGCTGCTCCCGGGCTCTGGAGTCTTCTTCCAGAGGTGGCAGGCTTCCTTCTAACAGGAAGCCAATATATATATTTATTCAGACAGGCTTTGAGCTATAACACAGATCTTTGTATTACAGAGAGATACATACAGAGAAATAGGGATACATATATTTTTAACTCTGTTTTCATTATCAGTAAACCTTTAGTCTGTATTGTTATTAATAACTATATATTTAGTTATTTATGGCATCTTTCAACATTGTCATTAATTGTTTTAAATAAACAGTTGGCAGAAATGCTTATCAAATATGAAGATGACATAAAAGTAAGTAGATAGCTAATACTGCAAGATAGTGTTGCCCAACCTCGGCTAATACTTGGGACATGTTTCCAGATGTATGATTTTCAACTCCCAGAATTTCACAGTCAGTATGGCCATTCCTGAAAACGCCAGAAGTCTGTATATCTAGAGGTTTTCAGGTTGAAAAATATTAAAATTTAGGATTAAAACCCAATACAAAATTATATTAATAGATTTGAGAAAAATCACAAAAGCAAATGTACTAATGAAACAAAGGAAGATCTTAGAAAAAATGAAACAAATGCACAGGTAGAGAGCATGAGAGGATATCTGGCCTGATATTACTAAATCTGAAAAAAATCTTAGAACTGAATAGGAATTGGCAACTCAAAATATGGCTACTCAGAAGTCAAATGCAGTTTTAGACTGTGTGAACAGAATTTCATTTATCTAATCAGGAGAAGTTATAATTATATTCTACTTTGAGTACTTTGTCCAGTTCTGGGCACCACGCTTTAAAAGAGCATCAGTTAAAAACTTGCAGAAAAGAGCAACAAGGGGATTAAAATGTAACTCTTATTTTTAAAACAAAGTCAAAGAAAATTGATATGTTTAGAGCTGAGCAAAGATTTTGGAAGGGGAATATAAAAGCACTTTTCAAGGAAATGAAGACGTGTCATACAGAAGTTAAGACCTGTCCTCTATCATTGAGATGGAATAATGGTCATAAGGAACAGGAAGAGAGATTCCAGCTGAATATTAGAAAATACTTCCAAAAGTCATAGTTTGATAGGGGAGCTAAGTATGTGGAAGATAGTGAGCTGTGCTTCAGGGGATGTAATCTGGCATTATTTTACTTATTACTTCTGCATTAAGGAAGGGATTCAATTAATGTACCTAAAAGTTCCCTTCTAATTCTATGACTCTAATGGAAATATGAGTATAAACACAATACATACATTATAAATTAATTAATTACATAATTTATGTGGGGGAAAACAGAAAGATTTCTTTTGGAAAGATGGGACTATTGGAAAACTGTATTTAGCTGAAGTGGGGGTGCTTGTAAGGTATCCACAAATGAGGAAGAGGCATGTCAGACCTTCTCTTATAAATGCACCTCTTCCCCATATATAATGTCAGTCATATGAATAATTTCTTACACCTACATGCCTTTAGAAACCATAGCATAATGCTTGAAATGAAGAACAAATTCTATGACTGGGTTACTGACCAGACACCTCCTCTTTGGTTTGATTAGAGACTTTCTGTGGTATCTCTTTCACGAAATTTCTTGCCTACAAGCAAAAGACATCCAGACAGACACAGATGAAGACACAAACAAACAAAGCTCAGATCTCAGAATATAAGTCAAGTAAAACATGAGCCCAAGCTGTTGAAGAAAAGACAAAGCCCCCAAGAAGATACATTTGCCATTTCCCCAGATTAACAAATTTAATCCATTTCGAGGACATAGTACAGGTCTCATACAAATAGAGTTCATCAGTCCATGAACAGAATGGCTCCAAACAATGACCAATGATTGTTGAAGTGGCCATTTTGTCCTGTTCCTCAACCTTTCATGGGCATCCATCTTATTGCACTGGCACTTGGAGTAGATACTTGGAAAGAGAATTGTAGAAGAAAAGGAGGGTGTTACCTTTATTAGAGTACTGTTGAGATCTAAACGTGTCACATCAGATATCAAATTAAGCGGATGGCTGACATCAGGAATCTGCAGAAAGAAATAATGCAAAAACCTATCTTTTTATTGTTTGATCAACCCCAGTTAAGCAATTGGGTATGTACTATGTTTCTAGTGGGATGCAGTGAAAACACATGAAGCAAGAGCTGCCACATAGAAATGTGTGTATACATATGGATGATTAGGAGTTAATGAACACAGAACTAGACAACTTGAAAACATACTCCTACATTGTAACCTATTCTGTATGGTGTTACAATTGGAATACATTTTGTTTTATGGCTTCTGATTTCAGCCTCCCATAGGTCAATTATCTCAGCAATCTTACCCCAATTACATTATGCTTCCTTAGCCGGACTTTTAAGATGTATCATTAATTGCATTTCTATGCCCCCCAAAAAAAACATTGAACAGTTCACCGTACCCCTGACCCAATCAGATCTTTTCCTATGCCGTCCAATAATCCACCCTGCCCATTCATATATTTCTCTCTCTTCCAAACCCCATTCTACCGTATCAAAATTGGCTTCAGGCGTCAGGTTCTCTACGGACACTTCCTCACAGGGGCTGCCACATTCTTTCAGAGTGGCATTGATCTCGGTTCTCAGGTCAGTCAGCTTTTTGTTCAGCTCTTTTTGTATTTCCTGCAAGCGAGCACCAGTCTGGTTGACTTTCTGGAGTTCCTGATCTATGCTCTGAATGTCTATAAAATAAAAAGTAGGAAGGACAGAAGAAAGACTGAGGAAAAATTCCACAACCTGAAGTATCCATTTAGTTCTTGATTGTAAAAGAACTTAGAGATGATCTTGTGCAAGATATAAAAGACCATTAAATAAGGAAAGAGTTGGACATGATTTTGCACTGTGAAGCGGTATATAAAGTCTAAGTGCTATTGCTATGTTTCATGGTCCAGAAATAGAAAGAAGCATGAGAAAGAAATTCAAAATAATACCACTTTGATTTTGTTTGGATAGGATGGGACAGAGAGAAACTTGAGCAGGCTTTTAAGACTCTGTTATATCCTATAACAATAAATGACATTCCTAGAATCCCTTTGATGTCTGTTTCTTGACCTGGCACTGATTTAGTCCACAGGGAGTTACCCCTCAAACATATAAAACATAATAAAATCAATCAATATGTCTCCAGCAGTTTCCTAGCCTTTGGGTTCCCGTGGTTTTGCTCTGGAGAGAAAAACAAGATTTTTTTTTTCTTGTCATAGCATCTCTTATGATAAAGTTAGCAAATCACTTGTCTCTAGAACTATAACAAAGTCTAGAGCTTTTTTATGAGAACTTTCTGTAAAAGTTCCTTCAACTTCTGGGTTGCCCTCTATTACCAATGTATATGGGCTTCCATTCTACTATTATATCTCAATACCATTTCCTAATCCAGTCTCTCTTGCAATACCTTGAAGAAGCTGCTCAGCTGTGTCTAATACTTTGTTTGTTCGTCCACCTAATTTATCCTTGATCTTGCTCCCCAAGGTATCACCAATATCTACAAAGAAGGAAAGCATCAACACAAAGTTATTAACAGAAATATTTTTTCCACTGCCATTTGCCTGTAAAACCCCACGGCCATTTAAAATTTTTAGGATGGATGGACAGAAATGTGCAAATGTAAATATCTTTTTGCATATATTTTTTCATTTGACCATACCCATTTTTCTTTCACTTTACACATGGAAACCCCCCAAAAGATGATATGATTCACATCACTTGGCCTAAAAAAGCTTGTGCGCTCATGCACTCAAAAATAACAATAAAAATTTATACCCCACCTTTATTTTGTACAATTCAAGGTAGTGTACACAACATTTTGTTTCCTATTTCTCTAGAATGCTCTGAAAAAATTCAGAGGTATCTTCCTAATCTGATTCTCTGTAATCATGGGATGCAGTGCAAAAATGATATTTCACAATTTGAGACATTTCCAATATGTCATCATGAATCTTTTACTTTCTTTCACTAGAGATTGCATACGTCTTTTACCCCAGAATTGTAGCCAAAGCATAAACTTACTCCACAAGCTCACATTGACCTGATCCAGTGGCACGTTACTAGACCTGATGATGTCATTAATCTCCTGTGGGAGAGATAAAATAAAATCCTACATTAACAGAGAAGATAGCACACAAAACTAAAATCCTAAACTTGGGATTCGTGGATTCATGGAAATTATGAGGAAAAACATAGGATGTCATATACAATTTGAACACAAGATTATTAAAATATGTTTATTGTACCAAAAAGCCCTCCTCTATATTTCAGATATAAAGTCATATACTGACTAACTGTATATAGATTCAGCTGGCAAAGTTGCTGGAACCATCAGAATTGTTGAACCAAAGAGTCATTATATATAAACATCAAAGACTGAAATACAATCATATAAAAAATAGGTGCTATATTGCCCTGCAACAATATTTGTTGAAGATCTTAGTGGACTACTTCTAAGGAACTGTCCTATGTGCTTTTTGTCACAGAAAAAAATACGATACACAAAATAAATGCAATATTTGGTTTCTAGAGGTAAATAAATGAGAGAGGAGGGAGAGAAAGGGAGGGAGGGAGAAAGAAAGAGATGGAGCTATTTGGAAGATAGTCTAGAAATATCCATTAGTATAGAATACAGCAGCTAGATAAATAATTGGAATGGGCACTACGATCATATGTTTCCTGTGCTGGCTCATTTCAAGTAAAAAGAGTTGGTACCAACCAATGAAGTCCTTCACAACTTGGGGGCACAACTTCTGAAAGGATGTACCTTTCTCTGAACTGCTAATTGTGCATTGCAGTCATCTTTAGAAGTCCTGCTCTAAATGCCCTCCTATCTTGAAGTTTGGAGCACAACCATCTGAGTGATAGCGCTCCAATTTTGGCAAGGTCTCATTGGAGATAAAGCTTGACAACCACTTTTTCGATACTAAAAACTAAGGCCTTTTTAAAAAAATTCTAAGGCCTTTTTTTTGCCATAAAGCAGTCATGTTATTTGATTGTTAAGATAATCTAATTGTTACTTTTTCTAAGTCATTTTCACTAGATGTTTTATGCTGCTTTTTATGTATTCAGATATTATTGACATTTTAGGATATTTGGATTTATATTGTCTTATTAAAAACCATTATGAAAGAAAGCATATAAATCAACCAAGGTCACAAACTGGCTACCCAAAAGTAATTTTAGTTCCAGTGAAGGGGAACCAGAGCACAGATATTCCAAGATTCTATTCTACAATCTTTTCTTGCCAGATCCCCTGATTGCTAATCTTGCCATATCCCTTGGTTGCTAATGGTTAAAAAACATTCGTGGATTTAGATACTTTTCTGATTTTTGCAAAGATTTCTTGGAACCATTGTTCTACAAAAGCAATTCTCAGAAGCACAGGTAGTCCTTGACTTACGACCACAATTGAGCCCAAAATTTATATTGCTAAGTGAGAAATTTGTTAAGTGATTTTTGCCCCATTGTTCTTTTGTTAAATGAATCACTGCAGTTGTTAAGTTAGTAACACGGTAGTTAAGTGAATCCGACTTCCCCATTGATTTTGTTTGTCAGAAGGTCACAAAAAGGATCATGTGACCTTGGGACATTGCAACCGTCATAAATATGAGTCAGTTGTCAAGTATCTGAATTTTGCTCATGTGACAATGAGGATGCTGCAATGGTCGTTAAGTGAAAAATGGTCATAAGTCACATTTTTCAGTGCCGTTGTAACTTTGAACAGTTACTAAACAAACTATTGTAAGTTGAGAACTACCTGTATACAGTACGACATGATACAGTGGTCCAAGCAGAGCTGCCTTTGAAGGGAACTGCTACTGAAACAATGTTGTTGGTAAAAATCTAAATCAAAATCATTTTAAACATTTTTCTGTTAACAGCAATTATTGCTTGCTCCTTCTGCTATTATGAAAATCATTACATTTTATTGCTTCTACTTTAACGTTAATTGGTTATGGGCCATAATAGAAGGCACAGATAGATTGCATGAAAATGCATGGTCATCAACAACAGTTATGAACATTGACATATCTCTTTGATTTACTTAAGAGTTTTACTCTATGTTTTAGCCTTCAACTAGGACAGTGGTTCTCAACCTTTTTAATGCTGCGACCCCAACCGGTCGTAAGTCGAGGACTACCCAACCTGTCGTAAGTCGAGGACTTTCCCTGTCCGGGAGTGCCACGCATGCATGGTGCCACCCCCTGCGCCGGCCGAGGTGTAGCTGGCAAGCAGCAGAGACGGAGCAGGCCAACTACCAGCTGGGCCACCAGCTGGCCCAGCCCAAGGGAGGTAAGGCACCCGCCGGGCCCCAAGCGCACCAGCAACCCTCCCTGCGCCCGCCGGCCTCCCACCCCTGGCCCTCTTTTACTTACATTTTTAGTAGTTGCTCAGCAGGGAGGGGTGGAAACTTCCAGACAGCTCGCCTTCGCTGCAGACAACTTGCAGCACCGTTTGCAGAATGGGACTTTTGGCGGGCTCAGCAGGGCAGAGACAGCCTGGACAATTCCTATTGGCTTTTGAAAGCCAATAGAATTAGACTCTATTCAAGAGAGTCTATTCTATTGGCTTTCAAAAGCCAATAGAATAAAAGGGAGTAGCACAGCTAAGGAAAAGGGGGAAAAAATGGTGGACTGCATTGTTTGGCGACCCCCGTGAAATGGTCGTTCAATCCCAAATGGGGTCCCGACCCACAGGTTGAGAACCACTGAACTAGGATATGGAAAAGCTTTAGACCTTTACCTGTTTCTTTGGTAGGATCTTCCCTAGTATTAACAGGATCTAATGTTTATTTGCCAGCAGGCAATACATAAGTAATTTAGTACAGGCATTGAAGTATTAAAACTATAGTTAAGAGAATAGTAACATGCTGGTGGGTTAAAAGGAGCCAACCAGTTTTCTCAAGAGAAGTAGAAGAAATGCTACAGAATGGAAGCAATGGAACGGAATGGAATCAAAGATATTTTGCTGGAAAACAGAGCAAGCCGCATGGCAACTGGAACTAATACAGTGTAGGGTATGAAAAAATAGGATAAGATAGAGGGGTCATATTTACCTGAGGTATAGAATTCAGATAAACATTCAGGTTGCTCACTGTTTTGTTGAAAATGTCAAAACCGCTCCCTAGACCCTGGGATAAACGTTGATTGCTGACATAGGCACATATATCTCCAGCCCTTTAGCAGAAGAAGTAAAAATAAAAGAACAAAGTTGTGAAAGGCAACTAAGTAACATCATTCAGTAGGCTGCAAACATAGCAATATATTGAGGTCTCATCCAACTGATGTAAGATATAAATGCAATAAATAAATAAAATTTATTTGGACATTGATGTTGTTTTAAGTATTTTAAAAGCTATGGGGATACAAATCTTGTAAAATGTTTAGATGTAAAATGAGTTGAGTTTTTCTAGCTTTGTATGATGTATGAAGCCACCAATTCTGCCCTAATATTATCTATGAAGTAGTTTATTATGTTCAACAATACATGGTTTAAAAAGATACCTTAGCATTATGTGTGAAGCTAAACATAATATAAGGAAAAAGTATGGCTCAGAGCCAGCACTTAATGCCTTTTGTTCTTTCTAACATTACAGAATCATAGTGTGATTTCAGCTGGGAATCCCCTAGTTATGTGATTTGTCAAAATAATTTTATGTTCTGTAGCACCTTCTCTCTCTAACCCCATCAACTCACTTGTGGTTAATTATGCCACGCACAATATCTTTGTAATCCTGCCTGCATTAACAAAAATACATTATAGCTAACTTTGATTTTTGTGTCCTTCTGGGAATAGTATAGAAACAAATTATATAGAAGAGTTCTCCAATGTGTGGGAATTTCTGTAAGGAAAAATAAAGGTGTGTGTGCAATCCACACATGCTCAAGGGCATATTTATGCTTTAACAATGTGCTTGCTTCTGGGAAAAAAATTGCTGAGGGGAGTTTTGGCAAAATCAAGCATTACCAGGAACATTCCAGGCTGCTATCACATGGTTGCACTCTTTGGCCATAGAGCAACTTCATAACTGTTTAGTCCCACCCAGTGGAATCTACTCCCCCACCATGGCCATTTCCTTTACAGCTTCCCTGCTTGGCCCATCCCATCCTAGGCCCAACTTTCAGGAAACCATTCCCCAAATACAAACAATCCTGACAGACTTGCCAAGGGGACAAAAGAACTCACATCTCAGTTAACTCTGTCCTTCAGCCACTGTGAATATTATATTAGGAACATCTGCTGTGTTAGTACAATACTTATCCATACAAATCAAGGAATCTGATTTCAGTGTGTTTCCAGAGGACTGATCACATTAGCCTTTTGCTGCCAAATCAACAAGAAGCATCTTAAAGAGTAATCAATTTATTACAACTTCATCTTTCATGGATCTTTGTCCACTTCAGGAGATACAACTATAAACTTTAAGGTGCTACCCAATTTTCTGTCAATGTAAACCAATCTAATGTAGAGGTGCAGGAGTAGCTACTTTAAACCAGAGGCTATAAAGATAAGCAAAAGCCCATAGAATAGTCACATTCCCTCATGCTCATTCTGTCGTTCTTCATAGGATAAAACTTACAGAAGAACAGCAGTGATGCCCAGCAGAAAGCAAAAAAGAGTCTGTCTCTTGCAGACAGTGTGCTTATTCTGCTTCTGGTACATGAAACCTCCACAATGTCCACAGCAGCGGCAGCAACAGAAATACAAGCCCACTAGAGGCACAAGGACGATGAACAGAAGACCAATGACAGTACAAACCAGGAAGCCCGTCTCATACTTTAGCATCTAGAGATGGAGGGAAGCAAGAGAGAGTTAACAGAGTTAGCAATCTGTGGATGCTTCTCCATAATGCAGAGAGAAGGATAGAAAATTAAACAGGAGGCTGCCTTCAGGAGTGGGCATATTCCATTGGATTTACCTCAGATACCATTTTTACTGCCTCAAAAAAAAAAAAAATCACTAAACAGCAAAAATGTTATTTTAAAGTCTCAATCAATTAACCAGATCTAGCAAAGGACAATGAGGCTTCAGCATATCAAGTCTTAGACATTTTCACATTTTCATTAACCACAAGGATCACACTCTATTTACCTCTTTATACACTGTCTGGTTTTGAAGGAAATCTGGATGCCTGATCACATATGTCAGGAGATCTAGGGAAAAGCACAGAGAGGTTGACAGAAAATGCTATCATTTATTTATTAACATCTATAAATAATCTAAAATCTATAAAAAATTCCTATCTGGACTCTGATTACCAGGCTGAAAATGTCCATTTCTCCAGCTCCCTTTCTCCAAAGCCATTTTTACTGTTGGATATATGTATGGCAAATATAGTATTTTTAAAAGAGTGAAGACATTTTTCATTCAAAACAATTAAATGAAAATAATGCCTAGAAGGATTTCAATATTTTGACTTTTCCCACATATTTGTGTGGGAAATCACTAATTAACTTAACTGGCCAGAAAAGAAAAGGTTACAGTGGCATTGGATATAGGAAGAATTCATGAACCTTTTTACCCATGGGCTTCTGGAAACTTTAGGGAGATACCAGCCTTCAGAATACATAAAACTTTCCTCTTTAGTTCCAGGAACAGAAAAGTTCAGGTAACTAGATTTAATCCTATCACCCAAATACGTATTTCCTTTGACACTGCTCTGCAAGCAGTATTTCCTCTCTGCCTCTAGGTGGTATAATGCTACATGCTTTGCAAACGTTCTCCATTTCAAAGGTTATCAGCTTGGAACCATAAAGGAACAGACAGACAATGCAATAGGAAATAGCTATAACAAATATTCTATATGGGGATTGGGTACAGCTATAAGGAAGTCAGCTGAAAATTAAAAGATTATAATATATCTGAGTCATGCTAGACTCTAAATGATCCAAATTCCATATAGCAATGAATGAACTGCTACACTGCACCAGTGAAGAACCCATCTGCAGATCTGAAAGTTCCCATTATTCTATCTAATCATGAGAAACTGGTAAAAAAATGGCTCCATGACCAAACATTCTTTTTTTTCCACCTTTTTTTCTACCCACATGACTGATAAATAACTCTTTAACATCAATCATCTTGTAACAATTTTGTACAACTTCAATAAAGGTGCCTTTATGAATTTTCATATTGGTTTTCCTAATGGTCAACATGTCAACTATAGCTTTTTAAACTAGAACAGTGATGAGCAACTTTTTGATGGCTGAGGACCATATTTAATCTTGAGAAGAGATTCATAGATGCTAACAATGCAAATCAGCAGTATTGAGCTGTTTAGCTTGTGGACTGTTCTAAGAGTTTTGCTGTAGACCTTTATTTTTTTTTAAGCTATATTAAGGCAGTTCTGTGACCTACACCAGTGGTTCTCAACCTGTGGGTCGGGACCCCATTTGGGGTCGAACGACCATTTCACGGGGGTCGCCAAACAAGGCTGTCCGCCATTTTTTCCCCCTTTTCTTTGGCCACGCCCCTGGCACCCAGTGATGTATAAGTGGTTGGGGGTCACCACAACATGGGGAACTGTATTATGGGGTCGCGGCATTAGAAAGGTTGAGAATCACTGACCTACACTATAGAGTTCATATATTTTATGGCCAAAATGGCAGCAGGCTCCAGTGCTAATTTTCAGATATTAGCTGAATGGCCTTGGGACAGGATGTAATTCACCCTTAAGTTAAAAGAAAAATGCTTATCGTAAGTATGATTTTTGCTTGTTAAAATATATGATTTAATCTGAAGTAAACATTTGACATAAAAATACCCAGGATTCAGGAAGAATATTCAAGAGAATATGGGATATATATATATATTTTTTTAACCCAATACGATGTAGCAATAAGGAGTGGCGCGGTGGCCTAGAGGTGAAAACGCTTGCTTCCCACTTGGAAGGTTGAGAGTTCAATCCTAAGCAGTGGCAGATGTTTCTCTATCAGGGTGAAAAGGGAAAATATCTGCTGGGAACTCCGTGTAGGCGTCTGGAAGGACATCCGGCCAGTAAATGCTCAGCTCCACTAATCATCCCGACTCCACCCCGAAGCAAGGGATTAAAGGGTTGTAAAAAGAAAAAAAAGATGTAGCAATAGAATTAAATGCTTTTTCAGGTTTGAAAACGTATCTATCAGGCAGACTGATGCCTCAGCACATTTTATTTTCATGATTGTACACTGCAGCAGAATTGATGCTGCCATACTCCATCAAGAGACCTCATCTTGAAATATACCCTCTAAGCATCAAAATCTTTTTGCAGCTTTTGAACCCTCTTTCAGCTGTTTGCACTTCCAGTAAAACTCACTTTATTTGCAGAAATATCTCTCTTGTTTACCCATAACAAACATTTTTGGTTTTGTTTCCTTTTAATGCATTATCTCAACTTCCCCTTATGATCTTGATTTTCTTAATGCTACCTTGGGAACTAACCTCCTCTGAAAGTCACTTTATATAACATATAAATACATTTAACTGAATTAGATTTAATTTAAATGACTTAGATTTAATATAAATTTAAATGAGTTAGATTTACTAAGATCTCTTGTGGCAAGTAAAAAAGGCACTGAAGAAAGCACATAAGGTGTTTTACAAAGAATGAGAAATACCTTTTATAAAAAGAAAAGCAGGCTTCTCATTTGCAAGAGTACAGTATGAATTTGACAAAACAACATTTTTGCTGGGATTGAACCTTGTGTACACTTTGCACAAGAGAGTTTGAGCATTGGGTCCTAAGCACTTAAGACAAATCAATAAAATAATGTTAAAAAGATATCTCTGCTTGAATGCAGGCTATATCCTACAGAGGAAATCAAATGGTGGAGTGTAGTCTGGATTCCCCATGAGGGAGAGGCTGCATTCCAGATGACCAAGAAACAGTGAAGTTTAGATAGTTTGGTTGGGGGGAAAGAGGGTCAAGATAGCTGCTTCCTAGAAGTCCTCAGAGTATGTCTTTAATAATGCAAGTAGTTGCTTAGAGTTTAGCAAGATTTCTGTATATAGGTAAGGGACAATAAAGGAAACTGCTTACAGTGTAACTCTGCATGTCTTTCTTGCTTTTTTTTTTTTTTTTGAGCCTAACATCAAATTAAACATTGCTTTACCATAACATAGGATAGGATAGGAAAAGGGAAACACATTTTTTTTTTTTGTTCAAGAAACTTTTCTTCAAAAATCTCTTAAATCCAGATAACTAAAGGGCAGCATATCCTGGCATCATCCCAGCAGACCATTGGAAATGGCTCTCCCTGCCTCCTAGGAAGACCACCAAGGCAATGTGAAGGACGTCAGTCTGGTTCCTTATAAAAGGCTGCTGTGAGCTTGCTTATCTTTAGCTCTTCCAAATAATTTCTACAGGGATAGCTCTTAAATTAAAATGCCATTAAAATACCCTCTAGAGCAGTGGTTCTCAACCTGTGGGTCGGGACCCCATTTGGGGTCGAACGACCATTTCACGGGGGTCGCCAAACAACGCAGTCCGCCATTTTTTCCCCCTTTTCCTTAGCTGTGCTACTCCCTTTTATTCTATTGGCTTTTGAAAGCCAATAGAATAGACTCTCTTGAATAGAGTCTAATTCTATTGGCTTTCAAAAGCCAATAGGAATTGTCCAGGCTGTCTCTGCCCTGCTGAGCTCGCCAAAAGTCCCATTCTGCAAACGGTGCTGCACCAGCTGAGTAGTCCTCAACTTACAACCGGTTGAGTAGTCCTCGACTTACGACCGGTTGGGGGTCGCGGTATTAAAAAGGTTGAGAACCACTGCTCTAGAGGGTAATTCAGAGACTACTAGTTTTCTCCATAGTTTCTGTCAAAGTATAACATCAAAAGCCACCTTTAGATTTATGAAGGCAATGTAGAGGATTCCATTTGGGAGATTATTGTTATTTTTCTGTTAAATGATACGGAATTATATGCTGGTTCATTACAAAGCATCCAGATCTGAAACTGGCCTGCTCAGGTACAAAAATATTCTTAGAGTGTAGCCAATCTGAACATTTATGACATAAAATTTGGCATATAGTTTATTAATTACTGAAAGAAGACTGGGTGATCATTAACATTATATTGGGAGAGTAATGGAATTATGTGTTATGTATCCTTGGGCATACATATAATATATGCAAGTCAAAAGAGAGACTAACATCAATTCCCACCATATTGGATTTATCTTTAAAAATTCAGATGGAATTAAATATTTGCCAGGAGTTTTATTACTTTTTGACGGGCATTTTTTTAAAAAATTTCAACACTCTGAATAAGATCATCTAGTGACTGAATATTGAGGGTACTGTCTTGGATAGTAAAAAGACCTCAGAAATGTCTGGGCCAAGTATGAAGAAAAACTATGGGATAAGTATGATTATTGTTTTTATGTTAGCTATAGAGTTAGAAAAGCTGTCCAAACAGACAATGATCTTTATTCATTACAATCTATTAGATCCTGGCCCAGAACTTTAGTATAAACCTGTTTTTTTCTCCATTCACCAATAATAGCTCTATTTTTATCTATTTAAAAAAATTACAGGTGTTAAAATCATTAGTTGTTCTGGCTATCCTATATGCTAGCACTGTCCGGGCTGTACATTCGTTATCATTAACATGGTTTGGATCTCATAGCGGATTGGTATTAAGATGAGGTTGGAAAAGATTAAATATATTTTTGAGCAAAACTAATGAAACTTTGAAAAATTGAGATTATTTCAAGATGGTCATTTGAAGCAAGTAGTGACTGATTCAGTTGGGTAACTTGTGGAACTTCAAAAAACTGATTTGTGCCCAAAGTCAACTTATATAGCCACATTGATCTAGGATACCTGCCATTGGAGGGTAAATTCTTATTAAATTTCTGGTGGTTTTATTCACTTCTTATGGAAGTGAAAAGTCCCAGTAATGATAGCTGATCACTCTCAAAATGAAAAGTTACTCTGCAATTTTTGCAATGAGGTATATAGCCACTAGAGTTAGATGTAGAGAATAAAGAGGAAAAGAGGGAAGGAACATTACCAGAAATGAGAATGAAAATACAGTTAAAATCCCGAACATGTAGAAATAAGGTGACCAACTTTTTTACAATGAAAAGGAGGACACAAATAAATTGAAGAAAAAAATATCGTAAATAAAAGAAACATTTTATTCATTGCAACAATAATACAGACAACTTGCATGTGCAAAGTTTGCCAGCTGGGTGTTTTGGGGCGCTCAGCAATTCCTATTGGCTTTTGAAAGCCAATAGTGGGAGTTGCACAGCTCATGCAAAAGTTGAAAAAAAACCATCAAAAAAAGGTGCCGGAACCCTGTTTTGAGCATTCTATGAGGGAAAAAAAAGCCCTGCAGATTAGTTTTCAAATATCGAAAAGGACATGAAGGAGGACACTTTTTGAGGGAGGACAGAACTTACAAAAGGAGGACTGTCCTCCCTAAAGGAGACGGTGGTCACCTTAGTAGAAAGTATGTGCAAATGTCTGAGACATTTCCCTAATTCACACAGTTATAAAAAAAAAATAGAGGGAGCACAATTAAAAATGTTTATTTATTTACATTTTTAATAGAATAGAATAGAATAGAATAGAATAGAATAGAATAGAATAGAATAGAATAGAATAGAATAGAATAGAATAGAATAGAATAGAATTTCTTTATTGGCCAAGTGTGATTGGGCACACGTAGAATTTGTCTCCGGTGCATAAGCTCTCAGTGTACATACAAACAACGAAGTGATAGGTCATATATCATAGATCATAGTTACAATCATTAAAAGATACAAGAAGTGATAAATCATAGAAACCAATAGGAAAAGGTAGTAGGAGAGATGAGAAAGATGAGAAGATGAGAAGGATAATATAAATACAGCCTACTACATAGGTAAATATCTTTAGGCCTAAGACAGTGTGCTGTGGGAATTAGGTGTTCAACAGAGTAATGGCACGGGGGGGGGGAACTATCTTTGTGTCTCATTGTTTTGTTCAGTTAATGCAGCTGTCTTGAGTTATTTATCAAAACAATAAAGAGGGAAGACTTTATTGTTAGTCCTAGTACAGTATGTACAATATCAGGGAAAGTTATAGTATGCTGATAGCTCTGACCAGACTATCTCTCAGGGGATATTCTACTCAAAGAGATCACAACATTGAAAAAGCCAAAGGATTCCCCTCCTAAATTCTAGGAACAAAGCTAATAATAGAATATTGTAGTCTGATGGAAGATACAATATGCAGGTGACAGCATATTAGATAAAGATATGGCTCCTATTCATGAAGAAGAAACATGATGTATGGATCATGACAATAAAAACCAGAAAGTGTTAGGGAAAAAACCTTGCCTCTCTTCATTCGAAATCTAGCTCCTGCTGTGCTCTGTATTGGGAGCTAACTGAATTTCTGTTTCTGATATAAAGGATACTGAACTGATGTAGGCTTTGGTTCACTTAATAGAATTAGTAGGAACAAGTCAAGGACTGATCATTCCTGGTTAGTAGTAGAATATAGACAAACTTCTCATCAATTACAATGCTTTTATAGGTCATCCAGGGAATGAATGCAGAAAAGAAACTACCTTTATGCTTATTAATAATGGTTTTGGCTTAGCAGGATAGCAGGGATAACTTAGCAGAGATAGTTTAGCAGGATAACAGGAATAAATTAGCAGGATAATTAATCTTGGCTTAACTCTAGATAACTCTCTTCACTGTTTCATTTATATTTAAGGAAATGAATTCACATAAGGGTTGAAATGTTCTCATTGGTCCATGTCATGCTATTCTGAAACTGTTATAGAGATTGTAGAGATTCTCAGAGAGAATCGTTATTGAAGACATTACTTGATTATCTTGATGCATTTTATGTTTAATATCACTTATTAAAGACTCTAAAACAGGGGTGTCAAACTGCCGGCCCGCAGGCTGGATGCGTCACATGGAAGCCGCGCCACCCCATTGCCGGCAATGGCAAAACCGGCCCGATACATTGCGTGACATCACGTGATGTCGCGAGTTTGACATGCCTGCTCTAAAATAACATATTTTGTGGTTAAATTTGCATTATTGCAATGCAAAGCTTGCAAGCGATTAGTCAAGCTGTAGATTAGGTGGATAGACAAATTTTACAGACACAGTAATACTTATTTCTATTCCTTATTTATTATTTATTTTGTATCCTACCTTTATTATTTTTACAAATAATTCAAGGCAATGAAGCTATCCAACACAGCAATTACCATTAAAAATCAGTATTTCCTTAAATGAAAACAGGATGGATTACTTAGTAAAAAAGCGATCAGACCTCTAAACTGACCTTCATTAAACTTTCAAATCTTCAAGAAATTATATTCTATACCCCATCCCAACTGTGGAAAATTTGGAATAAATTAAGCAAATTTTAGATATGGCACAATGGCATGATTTAAAACTAGTTGTACTGATATATTAGTCTATAATCTACAGAATTACATTTAACATTGACAAATGTGATATATTTTAATGGAGGGAGAAAGGAAAACAAAAAATCCAAATGTATGAGCTAGAGAAACTGGTTAAGCTTCAATATTGTCAAACTTGGGTCTTACTGCAATGTGATCCATATATGAGTCAGCTGAGTGACCTTATAAAAAAGGAGATATAGGAGGAAACAGTAAATAAAAATATTGAGCTATAATTCACAGACTCATTTTTCACAAGGCAAAATTTTCAAAGAAAAAGAAACACTCCAAAGGGTTAAATTTAAGACATAGGAGAAAAACCTGCTGGGTTCGATTTAATTCATAGGCCTAAACAATGGCAACTAGAAAAACAACAGAAAGCTTTAAAAACTCACATTATAAAAGATAATGAAAAGCCATGTACAGTATGTGCACAAATTATCCACACACATATTGAGCACTAATAGGTCAGGGGACGTGATTCTAAATGAATTGGAAAGTTTTATAACATAGAATGTTGATAATCGGAGACCCTGTTAAGAGTTGTCTGAAAAGACACCACCCTTCCTTTGTCATGTCACTTTTGTATCTCTTTTCCCATCTTAATATGCTACTTTCCCTCCACCTACTCTAACTAATTTCTTTATTCTGCGTTTAGAAACAAGCTGCCTGGAGATTAAACAAAAAAATTAATGATTGACTGAAACTGGAACAGCTCCTTTACAATAAATAGAAATGTTGTTATTCAAGCCTTTAATGGAAAACACAGCAGCTGCCAAAGTATAAAATGGACTTCAAAACAATCTTTATATCACCCTCATCTCTCCACAGCAGCCTATTAAACTAGCTCCCTTTCCAGGGATGGGAGGGGGGAAACCTTCACATTTCCTTATGGCAAAAGAAAGGGCTGGATTCTGTCAATTATGTGGCCTTGTTGATTAGAATGCCTAGGTCCAGTGCTTCACAAGCAAATCTGCCTATGGAATCATTTTAGGATTATGTAAAAATGTCAATAGAAACAACAGAAACAGGAAAAGCCACCATACATATATTTTACTTGACACCTGATGTCTGAGAAAACCTAGCATTCTTAAGAATAAAAGAACTGGTGCCTTCATGGAAAGATAACTGTTAAATGCAAGAAATACACAATGCGCCTGCTGACCTTAGATTCATTTTTTTAACGGATAAGATAAACTAACAATATACACTTCTTAAATAGCTGTTTGCTATTTAGTCGTTAAAGAGAAGTAATAAAACACAGAGTCTACCAACTAAGAGGGGAATAGATGGCTATTCTCCAAAGCAAAATATTGCACCAAGTGGACATTTAATGTTACTTATATCTAACTAATTTGTAGTTTCATATTCAATGACTGAAGGTCCAGAAAAACAGCAATTAGAAGACTCTCAACTTTCATTAGCTATTATTCTCAACCCCTTTAAGCTGCAACAGACTAAACTAAACACATGAGTTTAAAGAACTGTCTCTAGTTTTAAAAAGAGAAAGCAGCAATAACTTTCAGGAAGGCCACAAGGATTAGATTATCCAGTTATATACAATCTGAATTGTCAAAAGGACCTTAACATTTTGAGTTGCATCACAAGAAGCATTATATTCAAGATAAGAAATCACAGCCTCATAGCCTGCCTCATTATTCTAAAGAAAGAAGCAGTGTCCTTGGGGTCAAATTGATACAGCCACTAGCATACTATTTAATCCTGTTTCTGTCCTATGCCTGTATACAGTGGAGGGTGTATGTGCTTCAACTGAGCTTCAGTTCAGTCTGGATAGAAAACAACTTGACTATAGTTAAGCATGCTGTGGTTACTAGTGGATTTCAGGTTAAGAATCTAAATGAACAGCATCTTGGCTGCCTTAGAACTCAGGGCTAGTTCAAAGCACAGACTTTGGGCTATTAAGAGGAAGGAGACACTGCAAACTCATCTATCCAAGGTTATTTTGAAACACTGTTCAAAGAGTGGTGTTTGTTATTTAAACCTTGTGCAGACACAATTTGTAAAAAAAAAACTTATCCCATGTTAATCTTTTCAGGGGCCTGAAATAGCTGATCCAAGGGAGAGGATAGGCTATGGGTATTTTCTGCTTTGGGCCTCTCTCCAGTGTATCAGATACAGACTGTTATTTCTTTCAGGTGTTTTAATAAATATATGTTTTTCATTCTGCTTTCTATTAAAATATCCTATTAAAATGTTGAAAGTACCACAGAAATATTTTTTTAGGAAAGAAACAAGACACCATTTTCTCCAGCTTATTCAGTAGTGATCAATCTCATGGTCTTCACTTCTGGAATCAAAGCCATGAGGAAGAAAAAAAATCAGGGAAGTCAACCCTGATAAAATAGCCCAGGAAATGCTGTAACTCCTTCTCTCCACCCCCACTCTATTTTTCCCTATTAAAACACAATCCTGTTGCATGTCCACAGTGGTAGAATTAAATGAACAGAGCTTTGCCATTGTACTTACACTTGCATTCAGCCATAATATTGGAGATTTCAGAAGACTGCTCTAAGATAGTTCATATACTTATTGTTCTTTTAATTGACTTGAGCGATGAAAAGGAGAATTTTCTGATTCCAATTCTAGATTTTTTTAATCCCACCTTTATTATTTTTATAAATAACTCAAGACAGCAAATGTTCTAATACTCCTTCTGTCTCCTATTTTCTAATGCTCCTTCTATCTCCTATTTTCTGCACAATAACAATCCTATGAGGTGAGGTGAGCTGAGAAAGGAACTGACTGGCCCAAAGTCACCCAGATGGCTTTCATGCCTAAGGCAGGGCTTATTTTAAATTAAATTAAGTTTTGTGCAATTAAATTACAAATTGTGGTAAATTTCTGGATAACTGTACCATTTAACACTTTTGAAGCCTTCCACAGAAATTTCATTTGAAGTTTTGACACAATTTATTGGAAAACAGCATTAAATCATATAACCAAAATTGCATGAAGACAAGTGGAAGGTTTTGTGGTTGTTCTTCCTGGACTGCCTAAGAACATAAAGTTCTTGGAAACAAGAAAAAAACTTGTGGGTTTTTTCGTTCTACTCCATGGAGAATTGATTCCCTAGGTCTTTCGTCCTTTCACATTCAGACTATGAATTCAGTGTCTAGCATCTGCCCATAATTCAAGCAGACCTTTTGCTTCTGTTCTCTTTTTTAAGTGACTGCACAATTGTCAGATCAGATGCTTGTTGCATGCTTTGTATTCTTTGCACTTTAAAAAATCTGAGAAGAGTTGATTGACACTGGAGTTAGACCAGAAAGAGAAAGCATTTTTCTAACTGGCATAAAGAAAAATCTGTTTGTAAATAGCCTATTTTTACTGTAAGCTGGAAAAACAGGTTATCCCAAGTTCTGATCAGGAAGGAAGACATATATGTAAAATGCCACAGCCAGTTCTACTATATAGTTGTCCATTTCTCAGGGGGATTGGAAAGCTAAATTTATGTGTGGAGTCATGTTACAGTTTCAGTGCTTTAATATACATTAGAAATATTTGACTCCCCAAACTCAGGTTTCATAGCTATCAGAAACTGGAATTGTGGCGGCAAAACACCAGAAGACAACAGTGAATTTTTTTCAAGTGTTTTCAATTGAGAAAAAGGAAAATGGATTATACGTCTTTCACATTTAAAAATAGATATATTATAAAATATTCTAAAAATGAATGTTTCTTCGGAGGACCAATCTCATCCATTCAGACTATTGCCACCCACTGAAGGCTGCAGCTATATTTTATTTCTAATGAAAAATAGGTTTGGCCCAGAACTGCTTTTCATTAACAATGTTCCTTAAAATCTTCTCTTCAAAAGAAAAATATTAAAAATGTATAGCAAATTACTGAAGAACGTGAATCTTACCGATGACAAGGGGATGAATTAAAACTTTTTGAAAATTAATGCTATTTTTTCTGAACAAAATTATAGCATTTAATGATTTATCAATTAATATGGCCATTGTCCAAAGGTTAGTTCATCTTTTTCAATATATGAAGAAATAAATATTGTGAAATAAATAAATGTACCATAGACAAATAGTAGACGGTATTTACCTATCAGGCTCAAATATACAGACCAACAAACCCCTCTCAACACCCTTATTATTATACTGTTCAGAATTTCAATGCCAGGTAAACCTGGTACAATAAATCAACACCTTTCTCATTTCAGAATGATAGCACTGAGTATTTTTATCCAGTACTGTTTCATTAAGATCGTTAAACTGGCTTTCTGCACAGTACCATAGCAAACTCACTGCCATTTGCCTATCAGCCAACGTCATCCTTGATATTCAAATAGTTAAGACTTTCCTAAGAATTCTCAAATTAAATGTGCGTCCTTCACAACATTTAATCTGAGAAGTCCACACAATGAGAAAAATAAGGGCTGAACAAGTTTAATAAAAAAAACCAATGGCATTCTGTATTAAAGTGATAATGTTGATGATATGAAAAGTAATTCTTGCATCATTATAATTCTTACCTTTTGGGAAACTGTTGGGTTGCACAATTCCCAAGTAACCATGCACCATACTGAACAAGCCTTGTAGGTTATCTTGTGAGTTACTGGGTGGTTGGTGATAGGTGGGTTGTGTGAGGTTTTGAAGAGGCATCTTCAGAGAGTGAATAGGCAGCACAGTCCCAAATCCTAGGCAAGTTGAAAAGACTTTGCAGATCTTCAGGAATTTGTTTCCTTCACAGGAATCTCTATCCAAGGCTGCTCTGCAAGCACTTTCCCTTAGATACGATACTCTTTGAAGCTTCCTCTGACAAGCCCTGGAAACCTAGTTGATGATAAAGCACTATAAAGTATGTACAGCCCAGCAACCAACCATAAAAAGTCAGATGAACTATCAAACATCATCTGCTTCCTTAAGAGGGGAAAAAAATAGGATAAGGAAAGTGATTAATGTGGATTTTTTTGGACAGATGACATTCAACTTTCAGTGCTCTGATAATAGAAGGGAGGGTTGAAAGCTCAAAAGCCCCTCACCCAGTTCTCCCAAATCAAGTCATAAATATATAAGAACAGTCTGGAAAAATCAGACAAAATCCATCTATTGTTTCTCACAATGGCCAATAAGACATCTCTTGGGTGCTAGAAGGAAAACATAGAGACATGTTTCTTCTGTTCCCTAAGAGGCAAGTTATCTAAGGGAGCAGGAGAAACCAGAGTAACACTGACAGGTTTTGATCTATCTGTCCTCCTTAAATTTACCAAGTCACTTTTCAAGACAATCCAAGTTAGTGGCCATCACCATGAACTCCATATTTTAGCTATACATTACATGAAGAAGTACTGGGATGAGGTGGAGTACTGTTCTAAATCTTCTTTGAATTAGTTTCATTGGATGATCACCGGTCCTAGTGTTTGAAGAGATGGTTTAAAAACCCTTCTTCCTGATGTATATTTTTTTTATGTCTCAATCATGTTCCCAATAATACCTTTTTTTTCAAACCTAAAGAATGTTTAGCCTTTTCTCAGAAGGAAAATATTGAAGACCCCTCTATCCGCCTAAATATAGTAGCTTCCACAAAACATTAGGGAGAGTTTATTTGAATACTTCCTATTATTTTTCCTTCTGCCGATCTGAGTCATCAACAGGACACAGACATAAAGTATAGTGGTTAGTGGAGAAGGGGTGGACATTGAAGAAAAATGCCAGTATAAAATATGGTGAAGAAGGGCCCTTATTAGCAGGTCCATATTAGCAGATGGCAGACTTATTATTTAGTTGCTATGTCACGGTTAGAATGCAATGATTATCCCATAATTCAACAAATATTGGGTCCTTGAAACACCTGTGTCATCTACTAAAAGATCATCAGATTTATGAGACATAATCTTAGAAACCCTATCCTTTAATACTTGCTTAACACAAGTACTCCAAAAGAGTACTTTCCTACTTTCACATTTGGAAGGAGAGAATCCCATGTATTCTAGTGCTGCTTTCACAGGACATTAATGGGGGTGGACATGAACCACGCTGCTCGACTGCACATTCCCTACCCAGCCAGCCATCCTTAGCTCATGCTAACGGGGCAGGCTGTGGGGGGATACATCCTGTTCAATATTTGACTGCCTTCCCGCCTTCTTCCGAAGTAAGACCCAGAAGAAAGTGCAGCCCTGGTTACCTCAGCTTCCCGTGCACCGTGTCCACGCACCTTTTAAAAAAATAATTCCCAGCTTTATATCCTGACGCTTTTTCCTGCCTCTCCCTTCCCGGAGAAAAAAATTAAGATGCCCCGGATGGGAGGTGGGTCCAACTTTGTTGCCACGCGCCCAAATTCTTTCAAAATTCCTTTCAAAAAAAAGGAAAAAGACTCGCCACCTGGGAGGAGATTGGAAGATGAGAAGGACCGGAAGGGGGCCGCGGGCGCCGGAGGAGCCAGGGAGAAAAAAATGGGGCTTGGCGAGCCCTAGGAGTGCGCCTTTCCCAGGGTTTCTCCGCTCTGTGGCAGCGCCATAGAACTATTGTACTCAGTCATTATTGAACTGCTCCACAGCTGCAAGTCTTCCCTGGATTAAGCAAACCGGGCTAGATGAAACGGCACTCCCGACCTCTCCACACAGAGATACGATAGATAGATGATAGATAGACAGACAGACGGATGATAGGAGGGAGGGAGGGAGAGAGAGGGGTAGCGGCGAATCGCGCGGGTTCAATCCAGACCAAGGCGCGCTGTTGCTCAGCTCGGATTCAGCCAGGTTCCGAGAGGTTCCCACCCCGCGATTCCCACCCTCGGTTTCCCTGGCCCTTGAGAGGGAGCGATCGCGCGCGCGACCGGTTAGTAAAGTCTCAACTTCCCGTCCCTCATCAGTTCCTAGATATCACTTCTT
This sequence comes from Crotalus tigris, assembly GCF_016545835.1. Lineage (NCBI taxonomy): Eukaryota > Metazoa > Chordata > Lepidosauria > Squamata > Viperidae > Crotalus > Crotalus tigris. The sequence goes on along the minus strand of NW_024100602.1, from coordinate 1,157,172 downwards.
TCTGCGGAAAATTCACAAGTCGGAGTAAGTGGGAATAGAAGAGGTTTAACTCCCCGTCGGAATAGAAGAGGTTTAACTCACTTAGCGCTGCAGCTCCGCGAACACTGGGGGGCGCCGCGCCTGCGAAAGGAGACCAAAATCTTTAAGGAGGGTCGACGCGACTTCCCATAGCGGATTTGTCCTGTATAAGGTGGGGCTGGACACGCGAGATTAGTTTCGCTACCCTTGGGATTTTATCCAATCCCCGCCCGGTCCTTCCTTTTGCGCCCTCTCTTTCTCTCTGGGCGGCCTGGCCGTTCTCTGACCTCCAAAATGCGACTGGTCGACTCCACCTCAGCCCGGAGCAAGTGGAGACAGAGACGCTTAATGGTTGGTTTCCTTAACGACGTGAGCGTGGAGTCCGAAGCAACGACGACACTTAGACTTGCCAGAGCCGGGAGTTTGGAAGCTCCCGAGAACCATTCACCCCCATTTTCTCCGCAGCCCCCTGCACAGAAGAGTTCTCGTTGACTGGTTTTTCATGAGTGGTGCCTTCAGTTTCCAAACGGGGCCTCTCGGGTTCCAAGGAAACAAGTCTTAGAAAACTTTTTTCTAAACGTTTTCTTGGCGACTGGGGTAAGGTCGCCAAGGGCTCGTCTAACGCAACATCCTCCTCTGGCAAACGGCACTTCAAGGGTTTCTCAACAAAAGTTGTTCACATTTCCTCTGTTGAAATTGTGCCCTCAAATTGCAAAGGTAGCCTGTAGTTGGTATTTTTCAGTGTTAAATATCTCCGCTTGTTTTTTTTTTTAAAAAAATAAATGTAAAAGCAATCCTATTTTAAGCAATACCTCTAAAATTCGTCAGAAAGATAAGACATTGTGTTATAAAGCATGGAATTGGTGGACTTGGAGAAAGAAGCCAAAAGTGAGATAATTCTGAGAATATGAAATCCACGTAGTTACAATTTCCATGGATTAGGAATAGAGAAATGACATTGAAACTGGACACCAAGATAAGGTGATAGGATGTTTGAAGTTGTGTCCTAGGTTGAATCTAGAGCAGCTGAAATGAGGAAAAAATATTGCTAGCCTCATGTGCATTTGTTCTTCCTATTTCTTAACTGCCCATCTCTCTCAGAGGTGTTGCCCTGAGATATTTTCCTAAAATGGTCTTTAAATTTTTCTTACAGCCAACACATCTCATTTTGCTTCTTCTGTGATTTGGAGAGCTTCTTGGAGCTGTCTCATATTGGCTAATTTCCACCTAGGATTGTCCAAAAATAAATTGGGCTCTTGCAAGAAGGGTCTTCTATATGTGACATCAATTCAAAAGTGAAAAAGACTTTAGAATAATTAACAAGAACTGAATCTGCAGAAGACACTGATTTACAAGCTAGCTAACTATATTTTAGCCTATCATGACAAACAAACGTAAAAAAAGTGGTTTGGGAAACTCTTAATTTTTTAAAAGATAAGCCTATCAGCCATATACAAATACTGATTCTTTAGCAACCTTGCTAATTGCCACTGCCAGGACTTAACACTTTCTAATATGTGGCTTTGGAGGTGAGTGCTCTGCATATATGCTGCTCTCATGGAGCAGATTTAATGATGTTTTCTAAAAAAAATCAGTTACAGGATTCAAAAATACTAATTTGGCCTGTACCTGGTTCCATAGACATTCACAGATTTTGATTTACCAATGAAGGTGGAGTTAGGATGGAGATCAGATGCTGAATATTATGAGGTAAATGTAATAAGGCCAACCTGGGAAAGGATGTCACTGCTACCTGCCAAGGAAAGTCCAGGGAGATAATTTTATCCATGAATACAGAGGGACAATCCCCAGAAAATCTGGTGAGAAATCAATACAGGTAATCCTTGATTTACAACTACAATTGAACTCAAAATTTTTGTGGCTAAGTGAGACAGTTAAGTGAGTTTTGACCCATTTTGTCTCCTTTCTTGCAACCGTTAAGTAAATTACTGCAATTACTAAGTTAGTAACACAATTGTTAAGTGAATCTGGCTTCCCCAGAAGGTTGCAAAATGTGATCACATGACTCTGAGACACTGCAACTGTCATAAATATGAGTCAGTTGCCAAACGTCTGAATTTTGATCAGATGACCATGGGGATGCTGCAACAGCCGTAAGTATGGAAAAACGGTAATAAATCACTTTTTTCAGTGCTGTTGTAACTTCAATTTAGTAATTATCTGTCAGGATTATCTGTAGTATCTCCTAAGCCCTAATAGGACAGGTATCCAAACAGTGATAGAAGCTAATACAATGCCCTCTCCTCCTTCACATGAGAATAAGGAGAAGATCCAAGATAGCACAGCAGTTGAAAGAATGAGGACAAAGAGAGCCAAGAGAGAGGCTTAAGAAGAAGGCTCTGGCTATGCTGTAGGCCCAACAAGAAAAAACAGTGCCATCAGAACTAGAAGCTAGGGGTCACATTTTTCAGGCAATAGGGAAGCTAAGTGTATGGGTTGGAATCACACATTTGGTGGTCTGTTTTGGAGGAATTGGGATGAGTTTTTGGAGATTATAGAGCAGTGGTTCTCAACCTTTCTAATGCCGTGACCCCATAATACAGTTCCCCATGTTGTGGTGACCCCCAAGTGGGTGTGGCCACCAATAAGAGGGAGTAGGACAGCTAGGGAAAAGGGAAAAAAATGGCGGACAGCGTGGTTTGGCGACCCCCGTGAAATGGTCATTCGACCCCAAATGGGGTCCCAACCCACAGGTTGAGAACCACTGTTATAGAGCCACAAAAAGAATTTGAGGGGCAAACATTGCTCATTTCGGGTTTGCGAAGGACAAAGGACACAATGGAGCATAGAGCAGGCAACTCTCTTGTGATTATTTTAATATTTTCTGGAAATATTTGGATTCAGTGTTTTGATTTTTCATGATAAACTATATTTCTCTCTTTTATTGTTTTGTGGAATGTTTATTACTGAATATTCCCAATTAATAGTAGACAAAATAAACATTCTAATCTGGGGTGAACACATAGTTTAGATTCTTCTAGCAGATAGTTGATGATTTCTGATTTAAAATAATTTAACTGTGACAAAATTGCACTTATTCTGCACAATTAGGGTACTAATATCTTGTAATGGGATGCATTACATTACATTACACCACACCAAGGGTCTTCAGACTTGGCCCTTTTATGACTTGTGGACTTCCAACTCTCAGAATTCCTCAGCAAGGCATGCTGGCTGAGGAATTCTGGGAGTTGAAGTCCACAAGTCATAAAAGGACCAAGTTTGAAGACCTCTGCATTACACCATTTTCATGGCATACACTAAAACATTTCATCATACATCTGCCCTTTTATTTCTGGCTTATTTAATTACATCACAGTTTTGCAGCAGATGATTCTGACTTGTGGATCTTGGAGCACTGATAAAGAGGAAAGTACTGCAAATGCAAACTCTGCCATTACTTACTATAAATTCAAACACTTACCTCTGGCTAAAGATACCACTTCATCAGTTCATACTCATGATAAAAAATAATGCTTCAAAAATATATATTAGTATTCACATCTACAAATATCCATATGAGGCAGAATGTGAAGGATCAGTGACTGTTGGCAAGAACAGAGGGAGACTGAGAAGAATTTGTGAAGAGAACAAAAACAGAAGAGATAAAAATCTATAGATAGGAATTGATCAAAAGAGACCCATCATAACTAGAGAAGCAGAAGACTCTAGAGCAGTGATGGCAAACCTTTTAGACACCGAGTGCCCAAACTGCAACTCAAAACCCACTTATGTATCCTCGGGTGCTGGGTGGGTGTGGCCCATTGAGTGGGTGTGGCCCATTGGCTGCGGTGGTAATGGCAGACTGGGTGGGACTAAAAAGTTCAATCAATCAAGTCCAACTTTGCGAGATCTTTTTTTTCCCCGCGAGAAGTTGAAATTGAATCTTTTTTTTGCACACGGCTGCGGAGGCCTAAAGCGAAAAGGTTTTATAAAACCCAGCTGAAGGCCTAGGACTGGGGTGTCTGTTTTACCAAATCAGGTAAATTGGGTTTAACTGAAAAGATGTTATATATTTTGCTCTACATACTTGAAACACTATTTTGATTTAATAGACTTACTGTAAATTTATTTTGATTCAGTAAAACATCAGGCTAAAAAGTAAGTTGAAATGCAATAGGTAACTTAAGAAGGGTGTGATAAGATATAGAGTGAAAAGCAAATGGTTCTGTGTGAATACATAGAGAAAGAATGAATGAATGAAAATCAAGTCGTAAAACATACAGGTAGTCCTTGAGTCCAACATTTCTGTTGCTAAGCAAGACTGTTAAGTGAATATTGCCCCATATTATGGCCTTGTCATAGTTGTTAAGTGAATCACTGCATTTGTTAAGTTAGGAACATGGTTATTAAGTGAATCTGGTTTCCCCATTGACTTTGCTTGTTATAAGGTGGCAAAAAGTGATCACATGACCCTGGGACACTGCAACGTCATTACATTGATCAGTTGGCAAGCATCTGAATTCTGATCAAGTGACAAGGGGGATGCTGCAACAGCTGTAAAAGTCATGTCACTTATAAAAATAATAATGATAAAGTTGGAAGGGACCTTGGAGGTCATCTAGTCCAACCCCCCTCCTATACCATTGGAAAAATGGCTGTCCAGTTTCTTCTTAAAAACTTCCAGTGTTGGAGCACTCACCACTTCTGGAGGCAGGTTGTTCCACTGGTTAATTGTTCTAACTCTTAGGAAGTTTCTACTTAGTTCTAGGTTGCTTCTCTCTTTGGTTAGTTTCCACTTGTTGCTTCTTGTCCTGCCTTCAGGCGCTTTGGAAAATAGCTTGACTCCCTCTTCCTTGTGGCAGCCCCTGAAATTTTGGAACACAGCTATCATGTCCCCCCTCATCCTTCTCTTCGTTAAACTAGACATACCCAATTCCAGCAACCGTTCCTTTATATGTTTTAGCCTCCAGTCCCCTAATCATCTTTGTTGCTCTTCTCTGTACTCTTTCTAGAGTCTCAACATCTTTTTTACATCGTGGTGACCAAAACTGGATGCAGTATTCCAAGTGTGGTCTTACCAAGGCATTGTAAAGTGGTATTAATACTTCACGTGATCTTGATTCTATCTCTCTGTTAATGCAGCCTAGCACTGTGTTGGCTTTTTTGGCAGCTGCAGCACACTGCTGGCTCATATTTAAATGATTGTCCACTAGGACTCTGAGGTCCCTCTCACAGTTACTACTATTGAGCAAGGTACCCCCTATACTATACCTGTGAATTTGTTTTTTCTTGCCTAAATGTAGAACCTTACTTTTTTCACCATTGAATTTCATTTCGTTAGATAGCGCCCAGTGTTCAAGTCTGTCCAGATCCTCCTGTATCTTAAGCCTGTCTTCTGGAGTGTTGGCTATTCCTGCCAGCTTGTCGTCTGCAAATTTGATGAGTTTCCCATCTATCCCCTTGTCCAGATCGTTGATGAAGATGTTGAAGAGCACTGGGCCCATAACAGAGCCGTGGGAACCCCACTACACACTTCCTTCCATGTAGATGCGGTTCCATAGCATTTTTTCAGTGCTATTGTAATTTCAAACAGTTATTACATGAACTGCTGTAAGTTGAGGACTATCAGTACATGAAGAGTGAATGGTTGAAAAGCAGGGAAAGACTAAGGAAATCATGGTTGGATGGACTAATGAGATCCTAAAAGAGAAGTGAGTTTAACAAATTATAGGACATAAAGCAGTGAATGGATATGGTGGAAGCAAAGATAGTTTGCAAACATAGATTAATATGAATTGCATCGAAACAAATTAAATTTGGCTATATTTCCTTTGATATTTTATTTTTCTTATCTCTATTTTTTATTTCTGTTTCTAACTCTTCTTTTATATTTTACATAACAATGCTTATCCAGAAAGAAAGGGTACAAAAGTTTGGTATGCATTATAAAGACTCTTCCATGTCACGCATTCCAAGTTTCTTAAACAACGTTTGGATCTTGTTTATTCTATATGTAACCAGTGGCAAACCAGTTCCTTCCTGTTACTAAGAAAAGTACACAAGCATGTCCATCACCAGGATCTATTTTCTTTTCCTTTCTTTTTAGATTTTGACTTTCGCTATTATTTAGTGGTAATTTCTGCTTGTACATATTTATTTCAATATTATTCCATTGTGATAGATCTGCTGCGAATTTTGATACCTGCATGTCACGCTTCAAGCATTTGTTCAATTGAGCTCTGACCCACAGTTATATTTATTAACCCTGAAGGTGACACTGTATGAATATGTAGTGCTAAGGTCAGATTTCCTCTGAGCTTTATTAAAGGACAGGTGATTTTTCATTTTGTCAAAACAAATTAGTAACTTTTCATAATTCACATGGCTAAACAAGTCAGAAGTTTGAAATAAAAAAGCATGAGTGTGGCAACTTTATTAAGTATGAGAAATTTATATCTTAAATTTGAGGAAATGATGTGTTATTTTAAATTTGAACAAGAATTAGTGAAACAAGAATTAGTGAAGTTATTACTGCACCCCTCCTTTCCTTTGCCATCTAACCCAGGACAAAGTGTTTTATTTAGTCTCTTTTCCAGTGAGAGGAACTACACCATCCCCTTCCACAGCATTGAGGTGGGGTCCTGTATCACGCATGATAAATGGTCCTGGTAGACTCTGGAGCAGTGGTTCTCAACCTGTGGGTCGGGACCCCATTTGGGGTCGAACGACCATTTCACGGGGGTTGCCAAACAACGCAGTCCGCCATTTTTTCCCCCTTTTCCTTAGCTGGGCTACTCCCTTTTATTCTATTGGCTTTTGAAAGCCAATAGAATAGACTCTCTTGAATAGAGTCTAATTCTATCGGCTTTCAAAAGCCAATAGGAATTGTCCAGGCTGTCTCTGCCCTGCTGAGCCCGACAAAAGTCCCATTCTGCAAACGGTGCTGCACCAGTTGAGTAGTCCTCGACTTACGACCGGTTGAGTAGTCCTTGACTTACGACCGGTTGGGGGTCGCGGCATTAAAAAGGTTGAGAACCACTGGTCTGGAGAATGAGGCACTTCTGACAGAAAGGTTCTTGTTCACTTTGCTAAGAGTGCCTTGGCGTAGAGTGAAGTAGCTGCCTGAAAGTCTGAACTCCTTTCGTCCTTGCAGAAGGGTATTCTCTTTGAAATCAGCTCATGCTTCTGGGGAGGGGGAGAAATCACTTTGCGAAACAAAGCAAAATTCAAATAATGACATTTAACAAAGATTACTGAAGAAAGAATAAAGCTTTGCTTCATAGTTTGCTCTCTGCCCTCAAAACATATGCTTTACTGAAACTACAGTAACCTATTCTATTTGATGTGCTCTTTCTTAATGAGGAAAAAAGGTAATTTCTAAATGATTAATATTTAAACTTAAAATGGTAACATAATAGAAACCTTTGGAGAGATGGAAGATTAGGTTTGTGTTTTTAATGGTTGCCAAACCTGTCAGGTTTTACTTTCATTAGATCAGCAAGAATTTCTTTAACAATCCCAGTGATAAATCCTTTCTGAAGTATATTGCTGAAATGAGGCAAGCTGAGGCAATTGTGTGGAAGGGAAGACAGCCCGACTACCAGGTAAATAGACAGGGGGGGGGGTAGTGGCAACCTATCGAAAATCTCTGAAATCTCTTGAAGGTTGTACCAACGCAAACATGAGTTTTAAGGATTGCCTTCAAGGAGAATTTTTTTTAATTCAGAGCTTTCAAGCTATTCTAATAATATACTGAGCACTTCTTATAAATCCAAAATATTTTATTTTGAAGAAAAAAATGTTTTAAAATGTTATTTCATGGTCAACATAGGTGCTTTGGCAACATGGGACATGTAAAGTTTTCTTTGTTGACAAAAGAGGTGGTGATGTCTGACGTGAAGAAACATTTGTTAGCTTAGTGATCGGAGCCAGTAAATGCAAATACAAAGCAAACAACTCCTGCAATTGAAAAGGGACATACACATCAGCAAATTGCCTCTCTTCCATCAGGTATTATCCTTTGCTCTAGTTTTGTGGAACATCAAGAACAAGGACAAAAGACACCTAAGTTTATAACACAAAACACTACACAAATTAAGGCTTGTTATCCAAACAATTAGTTAAAAAATAATGGGTGTGTCCTTTATAGCAACAATATAGAAAAGGCTAATTTCAGAGAACCTATTGGAATCTATGTGTATAGGAAATGGTATGTATGTGCCCAAGGCTTTCAGTTCCGCTCCCACTCCCCAAGAATCTTGTGAGTTTAGATGCAGGGGCTAATTCAGAGCGTGTGTTAGTACATTGTTTTCTTAATGTCTAGAATAGCATATTAAAAAGCTTGCACTAAATCTGCCTGATATCTGTTGGTTTACCTACTGTAGTGTTTATAGACAAATATAAAAGAATGTACAATATCACCATCAGTGTTTGGGAGGTTTTGGTGGATGATGAGTTTCACTTCCCACCTGAGACCAACTGTTGGCCAGACTCACCTCAAACGTTGCTGAGAAGTATCACCTCTGTTTCATTTGGACTTCATGGTCTTCTTAGCAGAGGAAAATACCAAAAATAGGCAGTTAAGAAATATCAGCAGGTATGGTGATAATATTTGTAAAATGTAAACTACTATGGCTTATAGCCTTATACTTTTGATCCTCCCACTAAAAAGGTTGTTGTCCATCCAAGGATCTCAGGGCAATTAAAATATACACACATACACTTACATTAGGAAAAGCACATAGATCATGGCTTCTGAAGTACTTTCCAAATCTCTTTACCACTAGATACATTTTTATTTATAACAAAATAATGTGTTATAACATATGTGTGCGTATCATACAATGTGGAAGTTATATGCTCAACTCTGTTTTCAGATGATGAGGAAGAAGGGAAGAGGCTTCAAATGGAAGAACAGGTGTTGAGACATTGCCCAGTTGCATCTCCCATTGAGGGGGATTTTTTTACTTCCACAATCCCTGGCCAAATTTGGCCCAAGTTCTAAGACAGTGGTGGCGAACCTATGGCACGCGTGCCAGAGGCGGCACTCATAGCCCTCTCTGTGGGCATGCATGCCATCGCCCCAGCCTTGCCTCCCCCTGTTGCTCCCTCCCCAGCAGGGCCCCTGGAGGATAGTCACCGCCAGGCACGGCCTATGTGGAGCAGCGTAGCCAATGACATGGCACCTGGGCAGCAGGGACAAGACTCCGCCCTTGCAACCCGTTGCACACTGATGATCCTGTGGGACACAGGCAGAGGGTGTGGCTGCCATGGCGTTGCTGGGCCACCTGGGCAGTCTGCGGTGGGCCATGGAAGTGGTGGGCGGCCCTGAGGGCTGGGGGTGGGGCGGGCAGAACGGGTGGGGGGGTGGTTTTTGGGCACTTGGTCTTTAAAAGGTTCGCCATCATTGCTCTAGATGAAGAGGCGGGCAACAAATGGCCCCAAACAAGCCACAGCAGACCCATCCTAGCAAAACATCTTCCCCATCAGTAGAATGGGTGGCATGTGCAAACACCAATTGTGGGCAAAAGGTTTGAAGAATTAAACCACCTATCAAACTTGTCCTAAGGATGGTTTCACCCAGTTATGCTACAAAATTTATAAGTACCCTCCCACCACAACATTACTTAATCTTTCCCCCCAAATTGTTCAAAAATGCCCAGACAGTCTGTAGGTAGGTTCTAAGAGTCATAAACCACCTTCAGCATATTTAGGTCATTAAACGTGTCCTGTGGAGGATGAGATTTTCTTAGCTCCCCTCTTTATTGTCATCCCCAACAAGAATGAATGCCTCAAACCGGCTGAGGAAAAAACCAAATAAGCTTTCCCTTACAGCCCCTTTCTCTAGGAATATAGCTGCCTGGGCTGGTCTTGATGGTAATGCTAATTCTTCTGGCTTTAACTCAAGCATTCTGCAGCAGAAGCAACTACAGAAAATAGTATTTGGCAGGAACTGGTCTTTCCCACCTGTATGTCCCACTTTCCTATGACTCTGATCCCACTGGATGAATGTGGTAGATCTGGACTTAGGAGACAGACATACGGTACATCTAGACTTTTAAATTAAAGGGATAGTTCTTTAGATTGCATTAGGAAAACTACTTTTGAAATCTCACCAAGAAAACTGCAGGGATTTGTTCAGGCAGTCACCAGGAGTCAACTTTGACTCAAAGACACCACAAAAACAAAAATCACAGCCAGTACAGAACCCAACATGTCTCTATTTTCTTACCTCTTCAATTTTTATTTGATTTCTTTCTTTTAATTTTTTATTTCTTGTAATTTTTGGATCTGATGTTAGAAGATCTTAGTTCTGTCTCAAGTGCAAGTAGGAGATGACATCCATTTTGTGATTCTTTCAAATCTAATCAAATATTAGAAATTATGAAAAATATTCATGTTCTTTGTTTATCCACAGGATAACTCTCTGCATCTTGTACAGAATGCTAGATGATAATAATAATAATAATAATAATAATAATAATCTCTTTATTATCAAAGTATAACATGTATACAGTGAAATTGGCTGAGCCTCCCTCTGTGCCCCCCCTCATCACACACTTGCGGTGACTACAAGCCCCCAACTTATTTCACCCTGTGAACTAATTGCACATCACGCCGGCCTCATGAGTCTGTCATGCATAAGGTTATAAAGTTATGTCCCATTCAGAAGCCTGACAGCCCATGGATAAAAGCTTCAGCCTGTTGGTACGGCTGGCTATGTTTCTGTATCTCCTACCCGATGGTAGGAGAGTAAAAAGGTACCAACCAGGGTGTAAGTCATCCCTGAGAATTTTCCTCACTCTGCCAAGGCAACAGGCCCTGGCGATGTCATCCAGTGGAGTCAGGGAACAGTCCACGATGTCTTGTGCCATGCTCACTACCCTCTGCAATACCTTCCTGTCCGCAGCTGTCAGGCCAGCATACCAAACCACAATACAATATGTGAGAACGCTTTCAATAGTAGACCGGTAGAAGAAGGTCATGAATCATCATTCTAACCTGTTCTTCTGCAAAACCCTGAGGAAGTGGAGTCTCTGTTGGGCCTTTCTGGACACCTGGGCTGTATTAGTTTTCCAGGTAAGATCTTCACAGGCGTAGACTCCCAGGAATTTGAAGGAGGAAACTCTCTCCACACAATCGCCTCCGATGTAAAGTGGGGCAGGTTCCTCTCTTTTCCTCCAGAAGTCTAGCACCATCTCCTTTGTCTTGCCAATGTTCATGAGCAGGTTATTCTCTAGGCACCATGAGAATAGTTTTTGTACCTCCCCCCTGTACGCTGTCTCATCTCACCTGTAATGAGACCCACAACGGTGGTGTCATCTGCAAACTTGATGATCGCAATGGATGGGTCAGATGATACACAATCATATGTGTACAATGAGTACAGGTAGGGGCTAAGTACGCAGCGCTGTGGTGAACCAGTGCCAAGCTTCAGGGAGGTGGGTAAGACAGACCCAACCCTCACTGTTTGTAGCCAGTCCATATTTAGTGTAAAAAGAGAATTGGCAAAAGAAAGATTGTTTTAGAATGGTGGTGAACCTTTTAGAGACCAAGTGCCCAAACTGCAACCCAAAACCCATTTATGTATCACTGGGTGCTGAGTAGGCATGGCCCGCCGGGGGGCATGGCTACAGTGGTCATGGCAGACTGGGGTAGCTATGGTGGGCATGGCCAGCTCAATGTTATTCCTGGGGAGGGATGCCTGTGGGGGTCGGGTAGGATTGGGGAGATCCAGGGGGTCTCTGGCAGGTGGGGCAGTGGGCAGGAGGGCATCTTGCTCAGCTGATGGCTTGGGGGGGAAGGGGTCAGATTCCCCCCATGGGAGTGCTGTACCCGTCCCCGGCCAGCTCTCCTCCTCCATCCTCCTTCTGCAGGCGGACCACGGCTTACCGAGCCAGGCAGCGCCTCTCCCCGCACGTGTCCCCAGGCAGAGGAGCCAGGCACGCCGAGCTCAGGCCTCAGGCAGATGGAGGCTGAAGGGGAGCGAGAGCCACAGCTGCATGGCTCCTCCGCCTGAGGACGCGTGCTGGGAGAGGCACTGCCCAGCTCTGTAAGCCGCAGTCCACCTGCAGGAGGAGGATAAGGATGGAGGGCTGGCCAGGGATGGGTGCAGCGCTGCCCATGGGGGGAATCTGACAAGCCCCAGCCTAGAGGGGTGGAAGAGGCCGAGGGAGCCTAAAGATAAGCAGATGTGGTGCTTGGGGATAGCCGCTCTCCCCCCTCCCCGTGCTCCCACAGAAGGGCTGGCTGGCTTCGGCGTCACCTGAGCAGGCCTGGCCGCACATCTGCCCAGTGGAGTTGGCAGGCCTGGCCTTCCTTCCTTTTCCTTCCTTCCTTTTCTTTCTTCTCCCTCCCCTCCTTCCTTCCTCTCTATCTTCCTTTCTCCAAAGTCCAAACTTATGTGTCCTCCTTCCCCCGTTAGCCTTCTGCAAAGCGCAAACGGACACCGCGTCCTACTTGTCTTCTCCAAACTCATGCCACCATCGCTTCCAAAAGCCGTCTGCTCACTCACTCGCTCTCTTACTGCACTCCCGCCAAAACCTGCTTTTATAGGTTCCCCTCTCCCCGCCCAGCTCTCACAATTGTTCCCACAAGAGCGCTGCTGGATTCGGTTTCCCTGCCCTCTCTAGTTCCCACTAATCAGGTGCACGTGGAGAGGGGGAGGGGTGTGTCCATCTGGCATGAGTTCCAACAGAAAGGGCTCTGCGTGCCCAGTCTGGCATGTGTGCCATAGGTTCACCACCACGGAACTAGGCCATGAACATAAATAATTCTCCTTCCTCCTCCTCTTATCCTCAAAACATTATTAATCAGGGACAAGTCTTTATCTTTAGTTGTAATTAGAGCATCATCTTAAGCATCATCAAACAGCTTGCCCACCTTTGAACAGTCTCAGAATGAGAACTTTTAACACTCTAGTTTTCAGCTGCAGTTCTCTTCTGGTGCCTACATAATCTATCAGTCCTCTGGCTGGGAACTAGGCCCTTTCCAAACCAGCAACCCACATTTTGGAGTGATAAACTGTTTGGTCCAAAGGCATAAGTCCTGCCAAAGATTGAAGTAGCCAGGGAGGCCCTTGTAGCTAGGACTGTTGTCTCATGTGGTCCATTTTCCTGTCCTCTATTTGAAGATGTCCTCCTTGTCTGTATTTATGGTGGCTTTTGAAACCAGTGCTTCTTTGAGAACATCCACTGAGGAGTGGAGTGGATAGAGCCGGTCTAGGTCTAGATACGGGGCTGCCTATGGGAAGGAACAGAATTTGGCAGCCAGAGAATCTCCCACTTGGCCTCTTAGGAAGGGCACATTTATTGAACAGTTCTGGGGAGACTAGGTATGACAGTCTTGCTAGCCCCTGGGAAGAAGTCTGCCACCAGCAGGTTCAGCAGAGGATCTGACTGGGCATGTGGGGAAAGCACTGCATATTTTCTGTCAAGGTTCCATACACTTTCCTGAGTGGCTGGGAAAAGTCTTGGGCCTCAGGAATAAGGTCTCTTCCCTCTCTAACTGGGTTTGGAAGTGCTGCTGACTAAAGTCACTCTCTGCCAGTACTTCTTTACTGCTTCTTCCTGCACCATCCCCACACTCCTTCTCCAGCCATAATTTTCAACCTAAATTTAGCAGTTTCAGAAGAATGATAGATGATTTCTCAGAAATAAATTGAGTGACAGATCGTAGGTATGGAGCACCAACTGACCTGTGACCATTCACTTGGTAGCTTACCAGGTGGCTAAAACTCCATCATAGGAATCCTGTCTGGTCATTCAACCCCACGGAGTGGTTGTTCTTCCTACTAAGTGATGTTCATTATGAAAGGGAATAAAGCTGGAGAATCCATAAATGATCTTACAAGTCAAAAGGACAGCGCCATTCCGCAGTTTTACTATTAAGACATAAACAGAGTTTGGCAGTCTAGGCAGAATAATTTGTGCCAGCCATACTTTTCTGATGACTCAATTGCTGGAGGAATGCATGTTAATGCTGTTCCTTGAAAGAATCCTGTGTTTTGTGCAATAAATCATGACTGGGTTCATATTAAGCTAAAACATCATACTTATCAGGAAAAGCACAATGTGCTAAACTTAAACCAAAAAGCTAAATTACAGCTTAGAATAGGGGTGGGAAAACCTGAGGCCCCAGGACCACTTGTGGCTCCCCACTCCCGTTTTTGCCTTGGACAGAGCTACTTCTAAGTACAGGTGCTAAAAATCAGCAGTATGATTTCCTGCCATTGTAAGGTGAGATAGACAGGGATTTACACACACACAGTGTAAGTTCTATAACGCTGTGATTTAGAAACTAGACATCTCTGGCTCTATCAATTTTGGTTCATCATTCCACCCACAAAATGTAAAGTGAAGCACTTGGATTTCCCACTTTACTAAGCACATGTCTAAACTCCTTTATTGTGTGGGTGTGGAGGTCCCTTTTTAATCTTTGCCAAAACCTTTAAAAGCCTTTTAAGTAGATATGCTTAATTGTAGATATGCAACTTTCATTATCTTATTTCAACAACTCTTCAACTCAAGAGTTGTTCACAACCTTAGAACAAACTGTATCACTGCATATGGCTAAAATGTTTTTTAAAAAACAAAATGCAAGTGCCATTTTTCTATTCTTAAGCTTTTGAATTCTTGGACAAGTTCTTATTCTACAGGAAACTTTATTTTTACAATGGGTGCGGCTGACAGGAATACCTTTGTAGAGATTAGCAATGCATGAGAACAGAAGTAGGAAGCAAATTTACAATCAGCAGATGGAAGGGGGTAGGGCCACACTGTTCTGGCTTTGATGTGGAATTTATTCTGTCTTTGGGGGCCATTTCTTGATACTGTGATTTTGTCTAGTATTGCATTGAAATATATTACATAAACATTAAGATGCTGAGTTCATAATACACAAAACGCATTCTATTTCTCCCCCCATTATACATGTATTCTGGAATGCAAAAAAGAGATTTTATAATATAATTAAGTTTACCAACTTATTAAATAGAAACATAATTCTCCAGCTGTCTGCACTGTTAGGACAAGACGGTTGATGCATTTTTTCTTTGTAATAGTCACAGGAAAATGACAAGTGCTCATTTCCAGGAGACATTCCTTCCACACATACACCCAAAATACAGCCCAACTGTTATTTAATTTCTTTCCCAGTGTTCATTAAGATATCCCAGGACAGGGAGTCATTTTAGCACTAAAGTTTGGCTGACGTAGGGAAAGAAAATACATATAATAAATGGTGGATCATAAGCTGAACATGAACCAACAGGATGATGCAATTGGAGAAAGAGTAAATATAATGTCAAGATTTACAGAAGTCTAGTTTGGGACTTAAATCAGGATGATACTGACAAACTAGAGTTATATTCAGAGGAAAGACACCAAGATGAGGTCTGGAAATAAAAATAGGAACAGTTGGAGGACCTGGATATGTTTGGCTTGCAGAACATTGCAAGGAGACATAATAGTTTTCTTAACAGTAGTATCTGGAGTTAGAAAAGATTGGGCAAAAATGTTCAAAATTGTTCCAGCAGTGAAGACAAGAAACAATGAGTTTTGATTACAGGGAAGTCATTTTTTGTTGGATATAAGTGAAAACTTTCTTAAGAGTGAGAGTTGTCAACTATCAAGCAGGCTGTCTCCTTTGCTAAGATATTTAAAGAGAGGCCAGATAGCAATGTCAGGGACAATATATAGCAGAAGTAGATTCTTGTACAGGGCAAGTAGTTGCTAGTAGATTATCTTTAAGATGTTTTCCAACATTGATTTTATCATTCTAAATGAATAATAGATGGCACTTGAGTTTTTCAAGCACAAAAAAGTAGAATAAGCTGATATTCAAGGTTTCAATGCTAGTTAAATCACAATGCATAATAGGAATAAAATTCAATGTTATTTTAAAGGATGTATGTCTATCCATACAATAATAAAACAAATGAGCATATAGTTTATTAGTGATGTAAATGGTCCACAATTGAAATGCGCCTTGATACCAAGTTTGTGTGTCACCAACATACCACGAGAACTAAAAAAAAAAAAAAAAATCATGTACAGTACCTGATCATTTCACAATGCAAAGTGGTCTGTTTTCCATGCCACTGTACTTAAGACTAGTTGAGTGGATTCATAAATGGTACGGACCAAAATATTTGGCATTTGTGGACTTTGTAGGATGGAATAGGTGCCTTGCGCAATGCATAGGCTTCAAAAGACATCCTTTAAAAAGGTAAGTCTCCTAGTGAAACTCAGCTCCTGATAACAAGAGACAAATTTACTTCAATATGAAAGTGAGTTGGTCTTCTTTTCTTCTGAGGTTTGTTTGTTTGTTTTTTGGTTATACCTTCCCAGATTAATCTCTTTAAAACATGGGCAAGGCTTAATTCTATGAGGCTTGATTCTGCTTTAACCCTCTTAACTCAACTTTTAGCTCTGTCTCTTTAATGAATGATCTGTACACTTGTTACTCTGTCTTTTGGGAAAAATAAAAATGTTATTAGAAATATGGTGGTATCCTCTATACAGCAACCCATGTTCTTCATTGCCAATCTTAATGCAAACTATATTACAAACTTATTATGATCAGAATGATGCACTTTCTTATAATATTACCAAATTTTATCCATCAGGACTTACTAGGAATGGTTTGAACTGACATTTAACTTACTCTGTATTCCTTTTTAATCAAATCTCATGTTATCAATCTTATTGTTATATTATTCAAGTTTAATTAAAAACAAAAATAAAAGTACTTTGAGTCTCCTGGCCTCTCAGCCATATGGGCATGACCTCCACCAATGAAAGCTTTTCTGCTGCTAAGCCTACCATTTCTAATAATGAGACAAGAAGCTAGACATCAGAAAGGCAAGAATCCAATTAATACCAGAATAGCAGAGATACATTTTCTCTTTCCACAAGAATCATTCTGGTAGGAAAATTATTGGGATGTGACTGTAGCTCCATCAGCTAAATGTTTAAAATAAAATGTGAAAAGTTCCTGGAAGCAAATTTGTTCCTCTGCTGTCTAACAGATGATGATGGGTTCAGTATTTGAGTTTAAGTAGTATATATATAACACAGAAGTTGCTGATTACATCTTAAAATATATTTCCTGCATTTTTAAAAATTTACACGGAGAGAAGAAGCAAAAAGGTAGCCAAAGCCTTGTCTCTCTTTAATGTTGCAAAGTCTGGTTCCAAGAATGAAATATGGCATAAGATTACAATAGTTTTGAAAGACACAGGTATTAAGATCTTATAAAATGGAGGAAGGGAAGATGCAGGCTAATATAGTGCTAAAGTTCCCTTGGCTAGTGAGACAGAAATATTTCAGGTATCGTTCTCTCTTTTCATGCACTGCCAACACTAGGCACACGGCTAGCTTTTTTCCCCACCTCCTTACCCAATGTGACATGGGTGATTGAATCAGTAATAAGGGACTCTGCTATTGAAGATAAAATGTTCCAACTACCAAACCAACTCATTTTCCTGACATTCATGATTTCTATCAAATTTGTTTGCCCTATTTTCTGTTAATCAAACAGTTGACAATGCAACCATATTTGGACTGCGAACTGTCTGGCTGCCTGCAAATGTAGGAACGGCACGGCTCAGGCTTCTTTGTGATATTTTTTTCTCCTTTACACACAAGAATACTTTCTTCAGCTGCAGAAACTTTTCTGTTCCCTTTGATGTGCTCAAGATTTCTCAGTTGCTTGGTGCACAGATTCCAGAATGCCTTATATCAGCACACAGAGTTGTTTAGAAATGGAAAGGGAAGCAGGAAACAAGGACCACAATTTAAAACTGGGAGATGCTGGCAGCAGAGAACAAGTATTAGCCCTTGAATTCCACCATATCAGCGGTTTACCTCAGCCTAAATCACAGAATTCTGATGACTAGAACCTGCATGTAAGAACAGATCCCCTTTCTCAAGATCCAGATGAGAAATGACACTGCAAGGAGAGCACCAAACCGAAAAGTTGTTTTATTGGTACCATACATGACCATAAATGGCACAAAATGCAAAAAAAAAAAAAAAAAAAAAAAGCTTTACAGTGCCCTAGGGAAGTGGAAAGGGACAAGGTGGAGAGAGCTGACAAGAGTACACGTCATCACTACATGCTGAGCCACAGCAGCAGAGAACGTGACATTCTTATTTTGAAGTAGGAAACGAAACAGAAAAAAACCCAATCCCTTGTAAATTACACTACTAGCTGCTATAATTACCTGCCCACGGGGAAGGACCTGGGCCCAGTAATACAAAAGTGACCAAACCGCCATGAATATATCTCAGGTTCATCCAACTAGGCTCCATCAGAGTAGAGAGTATCTAGGATTCCAGAGCATGACTTGAAAGGAAATTCTTCTCACAGCGTTAGACAAATCATGGTCAAAACTAGCAGCTCTAGGCAAGCTGATGACAATAATGCTGCAAAGGGGAAAAAAATCTTTGCAGATAGAAATCATCTTGAAGAAATAGCCTAAGTTAGGTTAAAGAGTATTGTGCCATGACAGTGCAGCCTTTGTCTCTCTAAATGCAATCACCTTCACAATCAGTCTGGGCCATGAGGTGGCCAAAATACCTTATTTTTGCACTCTTCTCAAAAATGGAAAATCATGCCTCACTCACAGCAATTTTGAGGCCTCAGTGACATAATTAAAGCATTTTTTTCCCTCCAAGATGTACAGGATAAACCTAGGCTTTAAGGAAGAACTTTGGAAGGTAGAAAGGTAAGTAAGTGGATTTGCTACCTTGGGGATTTAATACCAGCACTTCAAATAAAAATGGACGTGTCTGCCTGGCCAATGGTTTCCTAGAGACCCTTCCAGAAAGAGAAGAAACAATTACACTCCCTTTGCAAAATGTGGGTATATTGCTTCCCCAGATGCCACAGCCCCATTCCTGTGGTTCTGCACTGCTGTAAATTGGTAACAGTGCCCTCTGAACTGTCCTGCCGCCTATCACAATCAACTCCTCCCCCACTACCACTGGTAATGGTAGCGGCTGCCTTAGTGAGAACACAGTGAAAGAACAGCATCATACACACAGCATACAGTGCAGAAATATACAAGCACAAGGTACACAAATTTGAAAAGGGGGGGATATGGTAGGGGAGGGTGGAGCAGGAACAGCAGCACACACAAATTACACGGGGGGAGGGAGTGGGGCAGCCATGCTGTCCTCAAAGCAGTGTATAAAGGAAGTTTGCAAAGTCTCTCCTTGGTTTGAAGCTCTCAGAACTGTATACAAAAACTAAGACTCCCAATTAGTAGACAAGCCTGTACAAAAATCAGGATTGGGGGAAATAGGGAGGGAGGGCAGATTTTTTTTAAACTTACAATTTTATTTTATTTCTTTAAAAAAGCCCAAAATACTGAGGGCAGGGTATGTACGAGGACTGCAATTTCCTTTAAGAGCAGGTTGGGACAAAACAGCCCATGCCTAAGGATATGACCAAAAGGACAAGTGCCCTTCCAGGTAACTGCAGAATATTTTAATAATGCATTCCAGAAAATTTAAAACCCCATATAATCTCCTGCCATATTGGTTTTCTGGGTTCTTCGGGCAAAGCAGAATTACTGCTCTGCCAGCTCTAAGACAGTCAAGATGAACTGCTTAAAATTCAACCCACAAAAATCATAGCTGCACCGATTTGAGTCATGACATTATCCACAAGACTCTAAGACTCTCCTGCTAAAATGGAACCTTTTTGATGCCCCTTATATGAAACTGAATGATAGAAAGGGGCTTAGACCAGATTTTTCCTGCCCATCTTAAGTACTCAGTCCTGTGACCTCCCAAGGTATTTCATGCTGATCCACCAAAGTTTGGAGGCTCTATGGGACTGCTATGAATACCACCCCCTAACAATGTAGCTTGTGGTATCCAGGGCGCTGGATGCATTGACAGAGAAGAAGGAATTAAAATTCTGCTGGGACTAAAAGCCCACTGTTCCAATTCTGCCCTAAAGGGGACAGCCAAGAGTGCAGACAGCAGGGAATCGTGGCCAGGTTAACTGTAGGCAGGCAGGCGCTGCAGTGCTCATAGGCCTTGATACCTTGTTGGCCAGCCACTCTTCTTCACAATTGTCCAGGTAGAATGGTTTCGACTCAGTCCATGGGGCACCAGCCAAGTCAAGTATAGGCCCGGCTGGGCACTGTTTGGGGGGCTTTATTGTGATGCTTGCGACGTTGGATTCTCAGACTTGCTCTCCTGACTGGAAGGAGGTTTGCTGTTCCAGGGACTGTTGGCGCCCAACGCAGGAGAGTTGTTGAAGCTGTCCTCATCGTCAATGCCATTGGCAGCGTCAAACTGTGTGTTCTCCAGTCGAGTGATAAGGCGCTCATCTTCGTCGCCAAACTCACCACCCATCAGGGTTGGCTCGCCCACCACCATCACATCCTGAGGAGGGAAGAGGGTCCCGAAACATAATCGAGGTGGAGACTGCCCTGACCCATATCACAATGTTCAAGGGAGCTAGCTATCACAACAGCAAGGACCTCTCTCCCACCCTCCTAGAATGAGGGATCAAAATTAGTCTCAGCCTTTACTCACCCTTCCCTAATCTAGCACCTTCCAGATATGTTGCAATTCAACAACTAGGAGTGGCATAGAACATTCTAGATGGCACCTTATTTGGGAAGATTTCAATATTCTCTTCAAACATTATCCCTCTCTGGACTTGAAACAATGTTGCTATCTGTTTCTACTATATCTGGGCAAACAGCATCTGATAAATCAGTAGATGCCCTGGGATATTGGAGAATCACAGTCTCCTCTCAATTCCCACCTGAATGGTTCAAGGCCTATTGTAACCTATTATAAGAGGAAGAAGTCTGAATATCTTCCTACTCACAGAAAAATGAGACTCTGGCCCTAACAGCCTTCAAATGAGCTACATTAAGGAATTATATTAATCCTTTTTACTTTGTAAGATAGGATGGGCATAATCAAGATAAATATCTCTGGGACATCTACAATAGATTAGCAAGGATTCCTGATATTCATTTAATAGCAACAACTAAGCTGTTTTCCCTTTCTAAACCAGGTTGCTGAAAAAGGACATCTGAGGGAAAATCAAGAATAG
Organism: Crotalus tigris; assembly: GCF_016545835.1. Classification (NCBI taxonomy): domain Eukaryota; kingdom Metazoa; phylum Chordata; class Lepidosauria; order Squamata; family Viperidae; genus Crotalus; species Crotalus tigris. Next base: position 1,136,103 of record NW_024100602.1, on the reverse strand, counting down.
ATTTCTAGATAAAAGGACTTTGAGTGATCAATTCTGGCTGGCTTATATACTCAGACATGACCTTATTCCTTAACTCTTAGGGTGTTTCCCTGAATCTGGCTTGGAGGACTCCTAGAAGCCTGAATTCTACCAGGTTTGTTGTAGGAAGCATCACCCATCCTTTTGGGGAGTGCTTCAGCTGCATGAAACATGGTCCCAGGCCAAGGAATTCTCAGGTTAAAAGGAAAGGAAAAAATGAAAAGGGGATGCTTACAGGTACCTGACTGGAGAGGGCAAAGGTGCTGGCTGGGCTCTTCTTTTTGCTGTTGCTATTGTTGGTATTGCCTCCGCCGGAACTCATGGTGCTACCTCCAGACATCTTCCTTTTCCGGCGCTTACTAGGCTGCTGACGTGCAGGTTCAGCTATGAAGGAGTTTGTGAAATAATATTTGGTGAGATATCTTGCCTTTAGTAAAAGTAATCTAATGTTCCCAATTGTTTCAACATAGGCAAATTGTAAATTTGCATGTTCCAAGCAAGACCTGAATAAATGAATAAATACTTCCCACTATTTATTCATAAATTTATATGCCGCCTTATTCAAACTTTATAGCAAATCTACATTTCCACACTAATTTCCACTTTCACGTTTACGTCCTGTGCTATAGTTTCAGAGATAGGGCTTTAGCACAGGATAGCACTCATCAAAGCTCTGAGGCATTCCAGCTGCAGGAAGCCAATGCCCTGCTGCCCTCAGGTGGGCTTAGTTGGAAATACATGTGATTTACTGATCAGTGCACAGGATAGTCTTCCCTACCGCTCAAAAGTCTCACCAGGTGGCGCCACCATACGTTGCCACTTCTGGAATAAGCACGTCTTGAGGCAATCCCGAGGACTGAGACTGTAGGTCTTGTGTCGAGACATCAACTCCTGCATTGGTTCTAGGATTACACACAGCTGTTAGGAAGAAGAGGAGAGAGAAATTCTGAAATAGAAGACAATCCAGATGGAATCCTCCTGGAGCCATAGATTGATTTCGAGACACTGATCTGAACCTGGCCAGATATGGACACCGACATTCTGACAAAACAATTTCTTAGTGCCTGATACTTGGGACATACAATAAAGAATAATAAAGTGCATTAAAAAAGAATATTGTTAAAAAATAAAGAATATTCACCTTTCTCTGAGGCCAATCCCAATCAGTTTTGGTAAGAAGCGAGAGGTTCAGCCCACAGCACCCGTTTTGTGGGGGGCCTCAGGGCTTGGTGCTCTCTCCTCTCCTTTTTAATATCTATATGAAGCTCATCTGTCACCATGGACTGTGCTATCATCATCAGTACATGGATGATACCCAACTGTACAGTCATGTCCTGGGTGATGCTATGGATGCCCTTTTACAGTGCCTGGAGATTTTGGAGATCTGGATGGGGAACAACTGGGTTCAACTGAACCCTGGTAAGACAGAGTGGCTGTGGGCAAGGGGGTCCTCTATATTCTAGTACTTGCCATCCATGATCCTGGATAGGGTTGCCCTGTCCCAGACCAAACAAGTGTGTGAGTTGAAGGTCCTGCTGGACTAATGAATCCTGCTTGAGGAGTAGGTGGACAGTCATGACTAGGAGGGCCTTTGGCCAACTTTGTATTGTAAACTAGTTGTGCTCCTTCCTGAATTGAGAAGCTCTTCTCTGAGTTACTGATGCTCTAGCCATCTCCCATATACTACAATGTGCTTTACATGAGACTACCCTTGTAAAGTACCTGGGAGCTGCAGCTAGCACAGAATGTGGTTGTGTGAGCAGTTTAGGGCACCCCTAGAACTGTGCGTGTGATGCCTCTATTACTTGAAATGCATAAGATGCCTATTTGCTTCTGGGTACAATTCAATGTGATTATTCCCTCTAAAGCCCTTCATAGCACGGGACCAGGTTACACTCACCTGTCCCACCCAGTTACACAGGAGGGTATGTTGCAGACACCACTGATTAAAGAATTTTGATTGGCAGAGTCTAGGAAGAGTGCCTTCTCCATCACTGCCCCCACCATATGGAATATCTTGCCCCCAGAGGGGACGTGGGTGCCCACTCTTATAGGCTTCCAGAAAAGCATTAAGATCAGAGTCTGTCAAATGGCAGCCTGTCAACTGGATCTAAAAGTGGCATGCAACCCTGGATATGGTTGGTGGCTTGAGAGCACTCCTCCATCTTTTAAACTTTTTTTGTTCTGCTTCTGTTTTTAACTTTGTTTTTGTCTATGTTTCTCTTATATGGCTGTATGCTTTAAAAGGATAATCATTTATGTGAGATGGAAGGTGGATAGATAGATTTACATACTTGTATTTATTTATAACCAGCCTTTATTATTTTTACAATCTAGCACATCTTCCTTCTCCTATTTTCTGCAAAACAACCCCGTGAGGTGGGTTGGGCTGAGAGGGACTGGCCTGAAGTCATCCAGCTGTCTTTCATGGCTAAGGAAGGACTTATGGCAGCTCTCCAGCTTCAATCTTAGTCTTTCTGTGTTAGTTGGGATCAAGCTGGATAGCAATTTCTATACACGAGCTTCAAATTACCTTTAGAATTCACAAGCTTTTCTTGACTGCTAGCAATTCAAATATTAAAAATGTTTTGCCTGGAGCACCTGTGAAGCTTTCACTAGAAATCATGCAGCAAACTGACTTTCATGCTAAATATGTTTAATCAAATCTGAATTTGCAAAACATATGAGATGTATTTTTTCTGTATGCTTTCTTCCTCCTAGTGTGGGTAGGATTGTGGAAAACAGCTCAGGTGCAAGTTTTTCCACATAAGGGAGAGATGAATTTTTTCCTTCCCCTCATCTCCTTCATAGCCCAAAAAACTAGGGTGGGTCTCTTCTGAGCCTCTTACCTTGCCCACTATCCAGTTGCAGGCTAGACTGTCTCTTATCTGACTGTTTCCTTGGCAGCAGTCTCTTTGCTTGGGTTCCCAAGATCTTTCCCACATCCCATTACAATTGTGTCCTAGAATCACGGGTGCTCCATTGCTGAGATTTTCAAAGAAAGTTGGACAGCTATTTAGATGGGATGACCTGAGGATTCCTGCTCTGGGTAGGAAGCTGAACTGCAAGGTCTCCAAAGTCATTTCAGACCCTATGATTCTCTGATTTTGTGTGTACCAGCTTTACCCTAGTTGCCCTGTACAACCACTCTGAGATTCCTGCAGACTTTGTTTTCACCGGTCATGGTTCATCCAAAATAGTTTCTTAGAACTACCAGAACACAATTTGTTTTTTCAGACTTGAAGCAAAGCACATTTTCTGTTCTCTATATACCCCTAGTGAATGGTCCTGGGAGATACAGCTATGATTCAGTCCTTTATGCTATCACAGTAATATAGAAAAAAATGCCTAACAGCTTTCTGTACTGTCACTACTCTACATTATCATCCAAATGGCATTTTTAATTCTGTTTCTGTCCAAAGGAGGAAATACCAAGGACCTTATTTCTTAGTTTCATAGGTGCTGAAGAAAGGCACTTACTCGGAGGTAGTTGAGTGTGGAGTTTGAAAGTCCACATCGAGTAATATTTTTGGACAACTGGTCCAACATCTGGGGATCTTGCGCCTGGAGACAGAATGTTAGAAGCAGAAATAAAACAGTTAAACAAAAATACGTTGCATCAACACACAAACACAGCAAAAATATTTAAACCCCGTCTAAACAGGGGCTATTACTAAACTCTGAACTTACATGCATAGCAAGGATGCTACGGGGAATAAGCTCCCGATGCTGCCGGACACTGAAGTGCCATGTCTTTATCCTCATCATGTCATCAAACATGAATTCCAAGTAGAGGCGGCCCTCCACAGACACCTGGACAAGAAGAATGTAAAGGGCTATGAGATCCAAGTGAGTATTCTCTTAAGTAATCATTTCAATGCTTGTATATAAACTTTATGGGCCATATAATAGAATCAAATTCTCGACTGCTTTATAGATTATAGCATCCCACTACTCAAATTATATCCCCAGAGTCATACTATTTTATTAGACCACATCTGAAATTCATTTAGTGAATATCTGACATTCTATTAATATTTCCCAGCAGGCTTATACTTTTCTTTTCTTACAACTGCCTTCTGTTAGATTATTTCCTGGTTTCTCATTCTTTGGTATCTAAAATTAAAACATGGGATATAGAAGTCATTATAATTTCAGACTACATTCCTAAAAGAATTGTTGCTTTATCTGACAGAAAAGTTCATTTCCAAAGTAAATCTGACCTCATGCTTTTTAGCTTGAGGTTCCTCAGGTTTAGATTGAGTTAACAAGTCTGGGGAGCCCAGGCGACTGGTGAAATATTGAGATGACCACTGGTTAATTAGGGGTCCTTGGTGCTCTCTGAGCTTGCTTGTTTTCTTGCAGACATTTCATTACCCAAACATCATCAGTGCTCGTAAGAAAACATCCCAACCAAAAGATCTCTAAGACCACCCCCACCAATACTGACAGGCAAGCCGCCAGAATATAAACTGACAGCAAATGGCACTCCTTACTAGCACTGATGATGTTACCCAGTTTGCGAAATGAAACGTCTGCAAGAAAACAAGCAAGCTCAGAGAGCACCAAGGACCCCTCGTTTCAACTCTGAGCTACAAATATTCTCCTTTATTGGTACTGGTTAATTAACATCTCCTCTTCATCGATTCTATTTTTTATTCTGTTTTTAGCTCTTGTGGCTTTTTACATTTGCACTCATATTAATAATAATATTAATTTGTAGATTTTGTTTTTAATTTTGTTGTAAGCTGCCCAGAATCACTTGATTGTGAGATGGCCAGTTATATAAATACATTTAATGAATAAATCATTGCAAAGGTTTTATAAATAAGTAACATTAATTTAACTTTCTTCAGCTTTCTATAAAGGAGGATTACTGGTTTAGAAGCCTTAAAAAAATCCTACAAAATCCCTATCCATTAAAGAGCAATTGCATCTGGACCAAATAAAAGAATAAAAAAAAATTATTTTGTCCCTGCTTTTGTGTGTGTGTGTGTGTGTGTGTGTGTGTGTGTGTGTGTCCGTCCCTCCCTTCCTCAATTTGGGAAAGCTGACAGGATCCCAGTCTCATATTCTAATGAAATTTTAGGAATAAGAAATTCCTGGTCTGTCAATAAAACTGATTAGCAGATGTAATGTGCTTTTCTCATAAATCAATAGACAATTTCACTGATTGATATGAAATTAATTTCCTGTTCTCTTAAAATGCAGGTAATATGATAATGACAAAATTTGCTTTGCATATTCTGTATATCTCAGCGAATATTCAACAGATATTGGTTGTCCCAAAGGTGCTTTTCTAAAAGGCAACTGGCCTTTCTTGGTTTTTTTAAAACATTTCGCTTCTCATCCAAAAAGCTTCTTTAATTCTAACTGAATGGTGGGGAATAGAAGGGAGTTATATTGTTTGGAATCATCTGGTTGTTGGCACTCTGCAAAGAATGTCTGCAAAGAATATAAATTTTTCAATTCCTTGTTTTGCAGTACTTGGTTTTTAAAATGTAATTTCCAGGGTCCATTTTTCTACCTATCCCATTTCTAAATAATGCTGGATTTAAATTAAATTTAAAATTGTGCTATATGGATTTGCATTTTTATTAATTCTTTTAGAATAAAAATAAATTTAAAAATACACTGTAACACAATTTTGTTCTAATTCTATTTGTAGCTATCCATTCTTTATTTCCAAGCAGGGGGTCTCTTTACAAGAATACGTGAAGAATGCTGAAGACTGTAATTCAACACAAGTACCTCCTGGTAAGCCCTGGGGCTGGAGAAGCACCACTGCACTCTCACCTGGGTGAACATAGGCTTGCCATGCTGAGTGACCATAGTACACTGATCACAATCAAGTGAAACAAAGTTGTTATGGAAGGATTCCTTTGGGTGCTTCAGAACATAATACAGCTCAGTAGCGCCTCCCTCAAAGATACTGCGGAAGTAGCGAGGAATTAGGGTACGGCCGATTGCTGGACATCAGGAAGAAAAGAGTGATAAAAATCAATTCACTTTTCATTCTTTGGAGTATACATTCACGACCAGCATTGGCAAAAACATTTTTATGAAGATTATGAACAATAAATGGAACTGCCAACAAGCCAAGACCCAAGTCCTGAATGTACTGCTCAGAAGCAATAATGGTTTTATTGATCATTCCTTGATGCTGCCAAGCTCCATACCCATCTTAATTATATTTCTTTTAGATTCCTCTAATTTAAAAAGTATGGGGAGTAGCACAGAAGTAGCTCAAAAAGAACTTTATTTTCAACAGTGCTTCTGGATCTATCTAGTGTCATCACTATCTTGTAGTATCTTTCAAGGATTTCAGACAGGGTTTTTCCTAGCCCTAATTACAAATGTCAGGACTAAACTTGAGACTTCTGCATGCAACACATGCAATCTATACTCAACTATGCTTGTTCCACAATAACAGAACTGCTTTAAGTTATTCTAAACAGATATAATGTATTTTTCCATCTTAAAATAATCCACCTACTTTCTAGAAAATGATAAGTGGAAAGATTCTATGCATGCATGACTCCTAAGTCCAGAAATCTGTCAATGCCTTAGGAATATTTTATTCAAAGTATAATATTCCAAAATAGAAACAATATCAATTTGCTAATATATTTAATGCTTTTACCAAACACCCTAAGCATCCTTTTAATGTCACTTCTAACATTTTGGAAGAAATACCAAAGGAAAATCTTATCAGATGTTGATTTTTAGGTGGGGAGTAAAGGAAAAAATGTGAAGCTTTATATAAACTGGGCTTCCAACATTATTGTGATTAATGATATATAATTTTTATTTAAGTAATACAAATCCTCTTAGAATAACAAAAATGTATTAATAAGTTGGTAGAACACGGAATTTTCAACAAAAATCATTTCTAAAAATCGTTTGTCCACCCAAAAGTAATGTATTCTAACTGAAAACTTCATGGTAATTTCTAAAACACACAATGGGGAGCACAACTCTTATACAAGATCATAAATGCTAAATGCTTGCTGGGAATGCCAGGACAGTTTCTGTAGGGACCTATATATATAAATAGAAATACATGTATAGTTAAAAAAAGTAAAGGTTTTCATGTCCAACTCTAGGGGGCATTGCTCATCTCCGTTTCCTAACAGACACCCCCAACGTTATCCGAAGACACTTTTGTAGTCATGTGGCCCGCATGACTGCATGACTAAATACCAAGGTGCACAGAATGCTGTTATTTTCCCACCAAAGTGGTATCTATTTTATCTACTTGTATTTGGATGCTTTTGAACTCCTAGACTTGCAGGAGCTGGGCAAGAAAGGGAGCTCACCCTGTCACACAGTGCTTGGGTCTTGAACTGCCAGCCTTCAGTCAAAAAGTGCAACGTCTTTACCACTAGGCCACCGTACCCCTTAATATACATTACTTAGTCAAAAATCAACTTTCTTAACTTCTGAATTTAATGTTCAGGATTTTCCTGAATATTCCCTTTTGTAAATGGTCTATGAAGACAAAGAGGCATCTGATGCAGCTACACCAAATGTATACCAGGTCCCAAGATCATAATGACAATAGGAATTGTTCCCTTAGGATTTACTGCAGAAGACAGTGGATAAGCAGATAACTATTTGCATCTGCAACTTTATACATGAAAGATTTCTGAAGTAGGACAATAGTATATATCAACCAGACATGGAACTCAAAGTGACTCACTGTATCTCTTTGGTCCATCTTCCAAACAGAAAGTGATTGTTAACATGGCATCATCCTCAAAAAACTCAGTGGTGAAGGCATCCCACCACAGATTGTCACATTCCTATAGGCACAGAGCAGAAGAGATAAAGGTGCTATTAATGGATGGCATATCTGTCCAAGGGGAGCATTCCACATTAATGATTAAATTCACAATCTGGGAGTACTTTTGGATCTATCCTTGTTGCTTTAGGAACAATTGGCCACTGCAGCCAAAATTATTGTTTACCAACTTAGGTTGGTCCTCCACTTATGCTATTGGACACAGCTAGCTTCAATACAGTAATCCATCTACTAGTGATGTCTCCTTTAGATCAGGGTTCCCCAACATGTGGGGCCATGGCCCACTACTGGTCCGTGGCCTATTCGCAACTGGGCAGCGTGAGTGGCTGGCTGGTGCACACACATATGTGCGAGCGCAGAGCCCCACTTGTGCAAGTGCTGTACTTGGGGCCCCACTCATGGAAGTGTCGTGGGCGTTCCGTTCCCCACTCACGTGAGCACTGCGAATGCTTGGAGCCACAACTATGCAGCACTCTAATGTGTTTTTATAAAACATTTAACATACATGTTCATTAATTAATTTTATTTGTTTTAATTATTAATGTAATTTAAATTATAAACTGTTTTGAGACATCTATTAATAGCAAATGATGCAGAAAAAAATTAAAATAAAATCAGTTCTCAAAAGTTAAATAAAAATCAAAGATTGATTAATAGCTACAGTCTTTCCTCTCTTGTGCAATCATAATACTGTAGTTTCCGGCGTATAAGATGACTTTCGAAAGCGATGAAATCGGCACCGAAGTCGGGGGTCGTCTTATACGCTGAGTCGTCTTATACGCCGGAAATAACGGTAGTTTCCGGCGTATAAGACGACTTTCTAGGCATGCGACTCGGTGCCGAAGTCAGGGGTCGTCTTATATGCTGGAAAATACGGTAGCTATATATCTCTCTCCAAAGCTTTTCCATTTCTTCTAATTCAGTCATCCAGAAACCACAGTAACACACCTCTGTCCAGTTTTGCAGCCGCTTATTGAGTTCAAATATTCTGTAGTCAGTCTGGTTTCCATATGGTGTGTGTCTCCTGTCAAACAATCACAGCAATTACCTAACATTTATCCAGGAAACCTGGATGTGCAAAATGTTTTATTATTGTGGGGGACGACATAGATGTTATTGTAATTTCAAACCAGATTTTCACAAAATGTATTATCTTATTTGAATTTAAAAAAATTAAATACAACTTTTAAGTGGTTCTTATGTGAAGCTTTGCTGAAAAAAAATATTATTAGGCAGATGGAACAGAAAATAAATTAGTTACTTATCTGTAACAGCAATTCTTTCAGAAGTCATCTATGAATTCGCTCACTTAGGTTGTGTACCTTCACAGAACCTTCAGGAGCTTACAGAAACTTTTAGAGGGACTACACTGAACCCGTTCAGTTATGAACAAGGACACAGCGGGATAAAGAAACAGGCAAATCACTTCAGACTTAACAAGGTAAAAGGACATACTGGGCAAATTAATAGATGACCAATCAAAGAAATAGAAGTACAAATAAATATCCATTCTTCTTCATTATGGCCCTTGTGATTCAGAAAAATTGCTGATTAGCAAACTTCTTACTAGGAGTATGGTTTGGCCCATCAAGATGACCAGAGGAGAGCTCTATAAAGCCTGCATCGTTCTGGAAGCAAAAGTCCACTCTATAATAAGGGGTGAAGATGGAGACTATGCACCTGCCCAGCAAAGCTCTGAGACATCTATTAATGGCAAATGACACACAGCTTTCCTGTCTCAGAGGAAGGTTTCTGGTCTTGCTGTTGAGGATAGCCTGGCAGCCCATAATAATCTTTGATGGTTACAACCACCCATTTGAGCACACAACCTATAAGCTTTTAGAAAGTCTTTAGAAGGCCAAAAATAAGTACTGACCTGGTAGAAGGGTGCCATTAAAAAATAGCATACTTTATGCCCATCCAGAAGAGGAAGTTTACTCCCAGCCAGAACTGGCACTTATGAAATGATATCATAGGGCTGCAGGCTAGAAATCCATGACATAGTCCAAAATAACTTTATATTGTTCCAGTAGTGTTGAAAGGAGGACTACAGGCAGTCCTCACTTAGCAACTACAACTGGGACTGGCAACTCTGATGTTAAGCAACAATCATTAAGCGAGACATCCTGGGACCAGAATGGACTTATAACCACATTTCTGCTGTGGTTGTTAAGCAAATCACTCGCAATTAAGCAAGACATCATGTGACTGTAATTTTCAATTTTATAGCTGGCTTCTCCATTGATTTCATTGACTCTGCTTATCAGAAACTGGTACAAAATAGAACACTGTTACTGTCAAAAATGTCTGCTAGTTGTAAAGTGCCTGAATCTCAATCACATGATCACAAAGTTGCTGCAACAGTCATAAATGCAAGGACAGGTTGTAAAGTTACTTATTCAGTATATACCGTATATGCCGGCGTATTAGGCGACCCGGCGTATAAGACGACCCTTGTCTTTGGCGCTGAGTCGCATTCCTAGAACGTCGTCTTATACGCCGGAAACTACCAGTATTCCCGGCGTATAAGACGATTCGGCGTATAAGACGACCCCCGACTTTGGCGCTGATTTTAATGCTTGCGGAAGTCGCCTTATACACCGGCATATACGGTATATGAACTAAGAAATTTGAAAATGAACTGAGGCACTACAGCAGAAGCTACATTAGCTATTGGTATGGACAGGACAGGGCTCCCACTAAACATGTTTGTAGGCTCTAGAAGCTTCTAAACAGGACTCTGTACAAGTACATTATCTCATGACTACAAATCACCAATACAACATGGAAAAGGCTAAAGTTTTTAAATATTAATAGGACTTGATTACATCATTATCTCTAGAATGTGAAATTCTAAATTCTTCTATACTGATTATAAAGTTTAAGAAATCACTTTATATATCTAGAAAATATTTTCAGAAAATAAATAGTTTAGAAAATTTCTATGGGGTTTTGCAATTCCGAGAACATCTTTACAGAAAATGAAGAAAATTACAGGTAGACTTTGACTTAATGACGGTTTGCTTAATGACCATTCGAGGTTATCACAAGATTGAAAAAAGTTACTGATGATCTGTTCTTGAAGTTATGACTGCTGCACCACCCCATGATCATATGACTACATTTCAGGCACTTGGCAATTGACTTCCATTTACAACTGGTTGCAGTGGATCTCTGAAAGCAATTACATCAGTTAGAAAGTTAAGGAAGTTTAACAGCCTGGCAAATTGATTTTTTAAAGTTGGGAAACCCAACTTTAAAAATTGGATGGAAATGGGAATATTAACTTCATCTATAGATGAATTACTTAATGATCATTAAGTGTCATCTATCAGGTATCGCCCAATGGCATTTATACAGAATAAGATAATCATTTAAATGAAATATACACATACTTGAATAACTGCATTAGACAAGTATATATGGAATTATAACTTTATTGTTGTAACACCATCTCATATTATGTTTCCTTTGTTGTATTTCTTTCACTTTTTTCTGTTAAAGCACTCTTTGTTTTCCTTTTTTCTTTTTCTCTTTGACAATGTTTCCCCATCATTATCTTTGTTTTGCTGATTTTCTTTATGTTATTAATTAAAAAGCAATAAATGATAAGATATTATTTATATTTATTTCTTATAAATAAGAAAATAATAATCAAGAAATCATTTTAATCATACTTGAAATATTATGATTTAGCTATATTCTAGTTAATATTATAAGAAGCTTTTTCAATTTTATCTCTCCCCTCCAGCAGGATCAACACAAATTTGAGGGCATCAAATTGAACAAGGAAATACACAGACTTTATATGATATCTTACCCAATCCCAGGCTCCAGGTATGTTGGTGGATACATAGGAGTTGGTCTGCGAAGAAATAAGCCCATACAAGATTAATTTATCAAAACCCTGTCAAATCATTTCATTACCAAGCAGAGTGTATCGCAGACAAATAACTTTGGAAAAGGTGGTGGGGGGGGAGAACACGCTTTACCAATGTCCACCTTCCACTTCAGATTTTTTTTCTTAGCTTACGCTCCTCCAGTGATTAGACAAATAATGTCTAATGCAAAGTTATTGAAGTATTATTATTATGAGGTATTATTATGATCATCATAATTTATAACACACTGAGAGCTGTAAGATAAATAACACTGTGCTCAAACACGTGTACATCAGGCTAGATGAAGGCTGTTTAAGCTACAAACGCTATTAGAAATCAGCTTGACTATTACTGGCAAAGTCCATAACCAAAAGTATTGTAACAAAGTTCGCATGAATGGAGAATCATTGATGTACAGCCAAAATATAATTAAAGAAAGTTTGTCTTAGAATATTGGAACTGATTTAACAGTGCTGTATCTTAGTGAACATCTGTGGAGAATACTTTCTTTGTGCTTTTTCTTGTATTTTGGCATCTTTTAAAAAGGAAAAACAAACTAAAATCAGTGAAAAAAGGGGAAGCAAATGAAGCAGATAAACAGTTCCTGTTTTGCTTAAAATATATACCATAACTTCTTTGGAGGGGAGGACATATTTTCATTTCATTCATCAATACTTGGTGTGAATGTAATGAAATCATACCAAAGGGAAACAGCATCCCTTCCTCAGGAGACTGGGCCAGGAGAAACTGGTTGTCCAAGCATCATGAATCTGACCATTCCTACTCTAAGGAGATCCCCCTGCTCTGTCAACAAGTTTGATAGCATGTTTTGTCTGACAAGAACCTGCTCGGCAGTTTTGAGTCTTATTCTTCCTTCTCCTTTTTACATGCAGGCAGTTCTCATGCCCTACAATCAGTGGTTCTTAACCTGGGCGATATCGCCCCCCAGGGGGCAATTTCATTTTTCAGGGGGGCGATGGAACGAAAAGGGGCGACGTGGGGGCGAAGGAACAAAAAGGGGGCGATATGGGGGCGATGGAGCGAGAAGTTTTGGGGACACTTTTGAGCCTTTTTTGTACAGTGAATGGCTGTATATCTGTCGTACAAAAACATCAGATCGCTCACTATTAGTGGATTGAATTGTGTTTTCAAATGTTCCTCCAGCTAGCTTCAGTACAGAACGCTGTACATATGTATATACGCATTGCTTATCTTCATGCGTGTTGTGCAGCAGCCTCTACCCATACAGTGGCGCGCCATTAGCCAGAATATGGGAGATATGGGGAAAAGACTGGAAATAAATTATTTGCATCGATATGTCCTGATGAACAATTTTAAAGAAAACAAAAAAAGTGTTTGCATAAATTGAAGAATTATTTCCCATGTTGTGATTGAGAAATTATGTTGGGGGAGGGGGGCGATGACAACTTCCTCATTGGCTCAAGGGGGCAATTCGTTCAAAAAGGTTAAGAACCACTGCCCTACATCATAGTCAGTCGTTAACTTGGCTATAAGAACTGAGGAGATGGATCTCTGCCCAAAATTCCTGTAGGAAAGTTTGCTCTATTTTTAGACTCACATCTATCTTCAGGTTCCTCATCATTGAAGAGCAGTATGTTACAGGTCAGTGGATCACTGAATAAGTGGACTCATTTTCCAGTTTAGCTGACCTGGAACTTCCTACCGTTTGAAACATGTTGCTCCAGACTTCTGATACTTAAATTGTGCTCCTAATAATACTCGTGTGCCAGGAGAATATAAATAATCATAAATTTATATCAGCACAAAAAAATACCTTCAGTATCTCTGCATGATTAATAGTGTCGGCCTATCCTCTTTCCAATCAAGAATGGATCTTGTAAAAAAAAAAAAAAGCTGCTTTGTATCCTGGATAGTCTTTTTTTTTAGGGTGTTTCTCCAATTTTAAATTCAAAAACAAATCAAACACACTTTGCCAGTTGAAAAAACATAAAAATATAAATTAAATATGAATAAAGAAGGAAAATGTTTTGTACTTGATTTTGATTTAACATGGGAAGAAAACAGTATCCTTATTAACCATTTTATTTCCTGTATCTTAGCAGCTCTAATGCCTACCTCACTTCCAAAGTAATCCATGTTGGAATGCTTCCCACAAATTTCAACACTAATTAGGTTGACAGTGACTGGTTAACTGGGTTAACCTGGGTTAGCTTGCAGGCTATATCAAGGTTGGCATACAGCTCATTAATGATTTTTGTCGTATTTCAGAACCCATTTCTTTCATCTCTTCTGATCTGGAATTTAAAGACCCTTCACTGGCTTTAAAGGTTATGCCTTAAAAAAACAGGTTTGAGATTTAATTGGTTTTGATCAAGAACATCCCAATTTTGCACTACTAAAGGAGCTTTTCACTTACCCCACATCTCGATCCAGCATAGTGCCTGAGTGAAAGGGGGTGAAGGCGTTGCCGTTTGGAGGCTCCTTTGGAGAGTACAGCTTGAATGACTTAGAGGAACAGCCTGGGGGAGGGAAAAAGGCCATAGTTTAATGAATGCTATTTAGAAAAATATAACATTTGTGGAATATCATTACGATGTTACAGACACTCTAAGACTCACCCTGCAGTACACTAGGTCTGTTTCACGTCTTCAGGTTCTAAATAGAAATGGTTAACTCACTAAGGTAGCCCACTGCTGTCATTTCAAACTGCTACGTGTAAGGAGATCAGTACTAGAGAAAAATCTAATATTTGAAGGAAACATTTTCTTCTACAGCCTTAATAATTCTTGAAGGAATTTTAACTGAGATCTACAATTAATAAGCAGCTTTTACTATTTTTTTTCTGCTCAGCCAAACCTACTGTAGATAAAGGATTTTAATTTTTGATAGAAGGAACAACCCAAAAGTAGCAATATATCGCAGACATGTTGGACTTCAAATCAATGAGACCAACTAATAAAACTAAGCAACCAATTAGCATAATCTAAGAAAATATTTGTGGCAATATAGACCAATTTCTGTGTGATGTTCGTGTAGAGTTTCTACATTCACAATTAACAGAATAATGTCTTCTGGAAGATCATTAGGAAACATTAATTTTCTCAAAAATAAACAGAAAAACTAGAAATAAATGGTGACAAAAAGGATTTAATACATAATCCACACTATCTGAGACAACTGAGTGTTTCAGAATTGTAAGTTCATGTATTTCAGATACATATACAAGAAAGGTTGCCTAGGTCCTTTTGTGATCTTGGTGGGATGTAAAATTTGCAGCTTTTAGTACTCAAATGTGGAAAACTCTATCCTATGTATAATCCAGTTTGTACATATAATTACTGCACTCTAACTACTTGGATTGTTCTGAGCTTATAGTGTTTCATTCTGCACAAGATTACAAGACATGCACAGTTGCAGCTTAAGCACCGTGATGAAAATCCTCAGTGTAGAATCTATTTTAATATTCTAACCTTTCCAAACTTGTTTATGGACACATGATTGGATACTATTGAAGCATTTAACAGAGATATGTTTCAAGATAATTACAGAACAAGATCTTCCCTCAATGAAAGGCAGATTAATACTGCTATTGGATGAGCTATTGGTTAGTGACTCTAAGAATCCTAAATATGGTTTATTTGAATGCTCTTTTATTGAAGAAAATGAAAGTATATACTGTAAGGGGCTTACCATGGAATTGAGAGTTCCTGCCAATGCAAATTTATATGGAACATATTATATAAATGCTTCAATTCAAAAAGACTACTATTGATCCTATCCTCTAGATCAGTGGTTCTCAACCTTTTTAATGCCGCGACCCCCAACCGGTCATAAGTCGAGGACTACTCAACCGGTCGTAAGTCGAGGACTACTCACCTGGTTTGCAGAATGGGACTTTTGGCGGGCTCAGCAGGGCAGAGACAGCCTGGATAATTCCTATTTGCTTTTGAAAGCCAATAGAATTAGACTCTATTCAAGAGAGTCTATTCTATTGGCTTTCAAAAGCCAATAGAATAAAAGGGAGTAGCACAGCTAAGGAAAAGGGGAAAAAAATGGCAGACTGCATTGTTTGGCGACCCCCGTGAAATGGTCGTTCGACCCCAAATGGGGTCCCGACCCACAGGTTGAGAACCACTGCTCTAGATGATAGAATAGAATTTATAATTACAGACCTCAAGGGTATGCATTTAACCCTTAACTTCACAAAACTCCCCCAAAGTAGGAAACAGTAATCCACTGCAGATTTGTTTATTTCATCAAGTCACATTCATTCATTTCTATTGCCTATGACCACCATGTTCCAAGAAAGAGATGTTTTGCGGTTAGTTTTTTTAGTCCATATTTCAATAACCAATGCTGAGACTGTTACGGCTTTTTCCTAAACCATATCTATTTCAGAAAAGCGCATGGGGACTGAGGTAGATGTCATTTAAACATAACAAACATAATTGATGAATTAACCTTTAATTATCCAGTGCTATTTTAGAGGCATTCTCTTAGCCAGCCAACAAATGTCACTAGAGGGCTCCATGTGCTGTTCATCAATTTCCTCTACAATCAATGCATTTCACTGACAAAGATTCCAGTTTCTCTCCCTTCCTCCCATTCCATTTTTATGGATGTTATGAATTTTCCACTCATTCCCTTTTTCCTCATTTAAATCAGCAGAACAAAGCCAGTGTTTGCCTTTGTTCTTCTAGAAGCAGCAACAGGCTAAAACATTAGCAGTTCTTGGTAAGCAAGAAAGACCAGTTCTATTCATGGCAGGTGCCATCATGTCTATATCACACATGTTACAACACCTCATTTTCTCCATTCAGGTATAGCCGTTGGTACTGATTATTTAATTAATGTTGGGAATGCTTAGCTGACAATTGCAGAAACATCACTACAATAAAAGTGACTAAGAAACAACTGAAAACCACCAGATCAAAAATCAGGCCAAGACATGGAATTTTACACACTATATGACTTTACATAAAAGTCATGGAGCACAGTGAAAAATATGGGACTAAGATTAAATATAAAGACGAAACTAATGACAACAGGTACAGCAATCATCTTTTAAACTGACAACGAAGATATTAAAGGGGTGGATAGCTTCTGCCTTTTAAGATCAATTATCAGCAATAAAGAAATTGCAGACTAGCACTCAGTATAGTAGCAGTGAGGGACTTAGAAATGATACTTAGATACCATGATGTGTCTATACCTAAAAAACAAAAGTGAATCATGCAGGCAATGGTTTTCTTTGTGATGCTCTATGAAAGTGAACATTGAATTTGAAAAAGCAAGACAGAAACAATATTTATGTTTTTAAACTGATTTCTGAGAAGATTCCTGAGAATACCACGTGTAGTCAAGAAAATAAAGAAATGCATCTTTATATAAATAAACCCAGGGTTCTTGTTCAAGTCATGCATTATAATCTTATATTATCGTATTCTGGAAACATTCTGTAAGTATCTAGCTCTCTTGTTAAACCTATAATACTGGGAAAGGTAAAAGGAAAAAGAAAAAGATGATCAATAGCAAGGTGGACAAACTTAATTCAGCTGCAACAGATGCCCCACTGGAAGACTTGAAGAACCAGGTTGGGTTAGGGTTCTTCATGGAGAAAATCTATATGGCCGCTAAGAGTTGTCACCAACTTGAGGGCATATAATCAATTGATCAGTCATGCTAAAATTGCATATTTATTCCTGGCATTTCAAACACTCATTTTGGTCACTTTCCCAGCAATGATATGAATAAAACAGCTGAAGAGTGGCCCACACTACTCATTCCTGAGATATATACTTCTTTACAATTAATATATAGATGCTCTATAGCAGTTGCTCTGGAAACCAAGAAATCTGGATTGTATTTCAGTGCTATTTAATCCAAACAAATATACAATCTATGCCAAAATTCACTTTTTTTTTCAAAATTATGTGACAGAAAAAATGTGTATAAAGAAGCATGAATTTAGAGACAAAATGCAGACAAACCCATATATGTAAAAAAATCACTTGTGCATAATTCACATATAAGTACTATATATTAAACACATTTTGAGAAATGTACATAAACATTAACACAATTTTTGTGTATTATTTAAATAATAAAATGACATGGATTATAGGTTGAAACAAATTTGAGTGGAAAAACTGAGCAAAACTCTAATTCATATTCACCCAATTTTACACAAACCCATCCAACATGCATATAGGGATGCTCTTGTGATAAACTAGAGCAGTGCTTCTCAACGTTTGTGTGACGGCGACCCCCGTCACACAAACGTTCTGCGCATGCGCGGCGCCACGCGCATGGGGGCGGGGCCCCAATGCGCGGCGCGGATGTGCGGCACGCCCCATATGCGACGCGCATGTGCGACGGGCCCATGCGCGATGCGCGTGCACGGCACCGCCCCATGTGCGTCGCGCGTGCGCGGCGGCGCCCCCTGTGTGCGGCGCACATGCGCGGCGGCCCCGTGCACGGTGCGCATGCACGGCGCCACGAAAAATGGCGGATCGCCACCTTTGGCGACCCCCGAAAAATGGTCGATCGACCCCAAATGGGGTCGTGACCCATAGGTTGAGAACCACTGAACCAGAGGCTGCTATGCATAGGACAGATCATTAGTTTTAAATGATAGATTCAGAAACATACATGTTTTGCATGTATAGCTGGTCCTTGACTTACAACAATTTGTTTAGTGACCATTCAAAGCTACAACAGCACTGAAAAAAGAGACTTACAACTGTTGTAGCATCCCCATAGTCATGTGATCAAAATTCAGAAGCTTGGCAACTGACTCATATCTACAATTGCTGCAATGTCCTGGGGTAATGTGATCACCTGTTGCAACCTTCTGACAGCAAAATTAATGGGGAAACCAGATTCACTTAACAATTGTATTACTAACTGAACAACTGCAGTGATTTACTTAACAAATGTGGGAAGAAATGTTCTAAAATGGGCCAAAACTCACTTAACTGCCTCACTTAGCAACATACATTTTGGAGTTAACTGTGGTCGTAAGTTGAGGACTACCTATATTTTGCCATAGATATATGAATAATAATAGGTTATTCTCAGTGTGAGGATAAAGCAGTCTGAATTCAGTTTTCATTTTACTTGCATGAAGCATAACTCCAATTTGTAACATTTAAAAGAGTCCAAAAGTTCAGGAGTGGCATCCCCAAAATAAATTCCACTTAGCTTGAAAACTCACATTTAAACCCCCCTCACCCATTGTATATGGCTCACCTCAGCAGAGCCTTAATTACAGTCATACCCCTAACTCATGTTTAAACACATCTCTGGGCTTCATACAGAAAAGGAGAGCCTGAAGGACCTTCTGGGTGACCTTTCCGTTGCTGTGGAGATAGAGAAATCACCGAGGCAACCAACCTGCTCCTCCCCTCCCAGCATCCCTTGACAGTCACCATCTGCTGCTGGGTGAGTAATGGAGCTTGCCAGGCTGACTGCAACCCCAGGTTGACCAACCTAACTATTCTGGCCAACTCACAGCATCTAGACTTGGCATTCCAAAATATTCAAGTTCCTCCTTAATATGCAGAAGTCAGAGGAAGAAAGTTAGCTGTGTTCACTCATAAAGCTAATACTGGGTTCTAGTTTATATGAAGATTAACAAAAAAAAAATACTCATGTAATTTTCCTCTACACTGGATCAGCCATGAAGATTTAAAACTTATGCTTCTTTTAGATTTGCTGCATCTAAAAGCTATATGAAATGATTTGCTGGAATAAGCTAATTATTTTAATGATGGCTTGAAGTGGACTTATTTTAGGAAACTATTTTGTTAGCCTTGTCTATCACAAAAAATACCTTATCAGATTTCAGGAAATTATTAAAAAGACTTTTACGAGGTCATTTGATTTATAGTTATTACCATCTTTTTATTTTTTTACTTATTCTATGATTTCAACTGTGGTTTAATTTGGGGGGGATTACTTATTGTTTATTTTATGTCATTTACTTGTACATATTAATAATGGAACTATAATCCACCCAGATATTTTTGAATGAGGCAGACAACCCCACCCCAATAAATAGATAAAATAATCTAGAATGGAATCAAAAGCCTCCAAATTCCTTGTGACTATCCTTGGAGAATATTTACCCTCATAATATTAAAACTTGATAGAGCAGGTCAGCCAGTGGGATAGCATTTTCTTATAACTGTAAAAAAATCCATGGATCAAAGGAATAAAGACCAAAACTCTTTACATTAATAACAAAACAACAAGTTGCATTAAAATGTTCAGAATACTTTCCTTTGGAAACTCACTGTCTTGCTTGCTTCTACTCTGAGGCAAAGTTTATGCTCAATGTTTAGACTGAATATGTGGTACTGGGCAGCATATATTAAACATATATTTTGTGTGCACATGTATGTAAACTTTAAATACAGCTGGATCTAGTGATAGATTTCCATGTTATGCAGTAAACTGACAAATATGATTCTTAATTTAATAATAATAGTAAAGCTGGAAGGGACCTTAGAGGTCATCTAGTCCAACCCCCTACTCAGGCAGGAAACCCTATACCATTTCGGACAAATGGCTGTCCAGTCTCTTCTTAAAAACTTCCAGTGTTGGAGCATTCACCGCTTCTGGAGGCAGGTTATTCCATTGGTTAACTGTTCTGTCAATTTTCTGATGACAACATTTTCATTTCTCCCATCCCAACGTCTACTGTTGCAATGAACAGAAAATGGAGGTTGCAAAAGTGAATTTATATTTGGAAGGATTGTATATTCTGCTACTTGACATTCAAAACTAATTCATGAGTTCAGAATACTTTAATTTTAAATGCCTACCTTTTGAACTAGGATACTTACCAGTATTCAGTCACTGACTGAAATGGGCAGCCATAAAAATTTGAATGAACGAATGAATGAATGAATATGTTCTGGGACTCTACTGAAAAAGAATTATCCATCTTTGTCATGGAAGGAGTCTACCTCTTGCCATACTCTGTAGTACTTACAGTTATTACTTCTTGTATTAGAATAAAACTACTTCTACACTTGAAAACCTCTGAACACAAATGTATAGGATATCTAAAAAGCAGAGGCTGAAAAATCTACAATCTCAACTGTGATCTCATAGGCCAGAGGTCCCCAACCTTTTGAGCACCAGGAACCAGTTCCGTGGAGAGAGGTTTTTCTGCGGACTGGAGGGGGCGTGGTTTCATGTACTGCATGCATCCCGCGAATGGGGCTTTGCTTGTATTGCAGTGAGTCTTGGACCCTTTATGTATGGCAGGAGAGAAAGCTGAACACCTTTCATATGTGCTGTCTCCGACGTATTCTCGGCATCACCTGGCATGACAAAGTCCCAAATAGCGCAGTCCTGGAATGTGCTGGAATTTGTAGCATGTATACATTATTGAAACAGCAACGTCTACACTGGCTTGGGCATGTCATGAGAATGGCGATGGTCGGATTCCAAAAGATCTCCTGCATGGAGAACTAGTGCAGGGAAAGCACCCCAGAGAGAGACCTGAGCTGCGATATAAGGATATCTGCAAGAGGGACCTGAAGGCTTTGGGAATGGACATTAACAACTGGGAATCCTTGACCTCTGATCATTCAGCCTGAAGGCTAAAGATGCAGCATGGCCTTCTCCAATTCAAAGAGACACTTGTGTGGCAGGCTGAGGCAAAAAGACAGTCCCGGAACCAGTGAAATCTGGGGGCTGGACAGGGGACAGATTGTATCTGCCCTCAGTTTGGAAGGGACTGCCACTCTCAAATTGGCCTTTTTAGCTGTTTTAGGACCTCTTTCCAGAGCATGATACCATAGTCTCTTGAAGGATGCCAATGATGCATCCCGCGGATGGGGCTTTGCTTGTTTGCGTGAACAGGCTTCTGGCATGCCGTGGACCAGGGGCTGGGGACCAGTCATAGGCAATAGTGCTGTTTCATGTGGAATTTATATTTCATCTGCCAAAGGTCCATCCCATCTATTTTTTGAAGTCAAATATTTTGCAGGTCCACATTTTCATGTATATTTATCAATACTTAAAAAGTATTTCTTACAATATGTACCTTTCTATATCCTATGTTCACTGTATATTATTTGATCAGATAACTGTATTGAAAAAGCAAAAGCATGCCAAAAATTCATTGCAATCTTTGTTTGCAATCTTCAATTGCAATCAGTTTGGGAAGTATAAAGTGTATCAGATCATATCAAAATAGGAATATAATAAACTTGCTTCCCATCCTTTTCTGCAAGTTTTTTAGTTTCCCCCCTCCCCATTTGGCCTCCTGCCTGCTAAATCCTTTAAGTACAATAACTTGGTGATACTTTATAAATGTGGGAACTTCAGTTCCCCAAATCTCTCAGTCTGCCTGGGCATTACTGAACATTCTGAAACCTGCACATTGGGAGATTGTCAGGACCCACTTCAACTAATCACCCAAGAAAGCAGAACTCTTGAAACAGGCATTGTCTCAAAAGGAAACTTTTATTAGGGACTAATGATAGCAGGGAATTCAAGGCGAGATCTGAAGAAAGCCCCCCCCCCATGAATGATATAATTAAGCAAGCAGTATGCCCCCTCCCATCAAAGTCATAATGTCCGTTTGAAATCCAGCCAATCCACAGGTGGTCTGGTATGCGGTTAACTGGCATGGTAGCGGGGCATCTCAAGGTCTTCTTCAGCTTTCGTTTCCTTGTAACTGTTTTCCAGATAAGGAAACACATTCCATTCTCAAAAGGAGGTCAGATAAAGAAAGGAGAAACACTATGAATCCCCCATGCACCCCCTCAAGAATGGCAGGCCCCAGAAGGATAGAAGAAAGGAGAGAGCGGATGAGGAGTTTTGGGGTCTGACAGAGATATTAGATTGGAAAAGGCTGTATGAGACCGCATTATCCACAACAACTCTAATCTCTTTGCTTCATCACTACCTAAACTGGTCTGGTTGTCCTAGGCTGCTTAATTCCATTACAAGAACAAAACGTTGGTTTGATGGACAAAAAAAGGCTTTTGTATCAGAGAATCAAAATATACTCCTTCATTCATTGCCAAAGTACCACCCAACATCTTCATTTATTTTGTTCTTTCCCCCCCCCAACAATTCAAAAAAGGATTCCTATTCCTGTATGTTAGTACATAGTACACACTTCATTACAAAGGGAACAGAGAAAGAAAAATTATACTGATTAAATAGATGAAACTGATTCAGAAGTACAAACAGAAGATCAAATCAGGTAAAGTTTCCTTGTGTAGAAAAGGCTCCATTTATTTAGAAGAGTAGTATAGCAGGGAGAAAGTATCATATCTTTTTTTCTCTCTACAAATAATGTGTGAAAATTGTATTAACATGTGGCAACATTTAAAATATCCCCTACCATAAAACTTGGATAATACAGGTAATCCTCAACATATGACCACAATTGAGCCCAAAATTTAGGTTGCTAAGTGAGAAATGTGTTAAGTGACTTTTGCCCCGTTTTACGACTTTTTGGATCACATTTGTTAAGTGAATCACTGCAGTTCTTAAATTAGTAACATGGTTAAGTGTATCTGGTTCCCCCCCCCCCATTGACTTTGCTTGTCAGAAGGTCACAAAAGGGGATCACATAGCTCCGGGACATTGCAACTATCATAAATGTGAGTCAGCTGTCAAGCATCTGAATGTAAATCAGATGACCATGGGGATGCTGCAATAAATGTGAAAAATGGTCATAAATCACTTTTTTCAGTGCTGTTGTAACTTCAAATGGTCACTAAATTAACTGTAGTATGTCGAGGACTACCTGTATTGACCTATTCGGTCTCTTTATTCTGATGCATACTGGTTTAAAGTTAACTGGATTTGAAGATGCACAAAAAATATCTATGGAAAACGGGATGTCTGGGTGTATTGAAAATATTTTTAACCATGTGGCTAACATATGCAGTTTGCAACTTCAATGGAAATCTTTTGTTATGCAAGTGTTGGATGGATAGCAGCAAATTACTTCACTGAGCCACTGTGAAGTTCTACCCCTTCTATACCTTTTATCTAAAGCACCTACTGCAGTGGTGGCGAACCTATGGCACGGGTGCCAGAGGCGGCATGCAGAGCCTCTCTGTGGGCACGCACGCCGTCGCCCCAGTCCTAGGCCTTCAGCTGGGTTTTATAAAACCTTTTCACTTTAGGCCTCCGCCGCCGTGTGCAAAAAAAAAAAAAAAGATTCAATCAATCAGTCTATTTCAACTTCTCGCAGGAAAAAAAGATCTTGAAAAGTTGGGATTGATTGAACTTTTTAGTCCCACCCAGTCTGCCGTTAACACTGCAGCCGCGCCCATCCAATTGGCCACACCCAGCCAATGGGCCACACCCACCCGGCACTCAACGATGCATAAGTGGGTTTTGGGTTGCAGTTTGAGCACTCAGTCTCTAAAAGATTCGCCATCACTGACCTACTGCAATAAACCATGAAGGAAAGTACCTTGTTCATCATTGCAGAAGTAGGGCTGAAATTACAGATATGATATTCAGAAAACATGTTATTTCTGTATATGGTTCCGCATACAGCCGAAACAAACAGTAACAGTAACACAAACCCAGAAAAAAAAAACACAAAACTTCAGTTCCACAGCAAATACAGTACACAGAAGAAATATTTTGGTAATAGACTTTTTTCTTCTCTTTTAAACATTTCTATTATTTGAATATATACATTGTCACACAATTGTCTCCAAACTACTAGTTCAGATGATGCTGAAATTATTAAAATTATTAAATATGAGGTGAATTACATATGGACAGATTGAGTTTATTAAGTAATACAGTATATGAATTCCAACATCTCAATATTAGTGGATTAGATACAAATGTGGAGGTTGAAAGAAACATTTCAACAGAAAATAAGAGAGAAAAGTTACAAAATGCACGATACATTAGACCAGGCATGTCAAACTGCCGGCCCGCGGGCCGGATGCATCCTAGCGAAACCGTGCCCACCCCACTGCTGGCAATGGCAAAAAAGTCACGATACGTCGTGACACGTCACATAACAGCCCTACATTAGACTATGTCAAAGGTAGACAACCTTGGCTCTTTTATGACTTGTGGACTTCAACTCCCAGAATTCCTGAGCCAGCATGACTGACTCAGGAATTCTGGGAATTGAAGTCCACAAGTCATAAAAGAGCCAAGGTTGCCTACTCCTGGACTATGTTATAGTGATTCCAATTCGGAATGCTTCCTGATTAAAATTCCATTTGTATGGATAGCTATAATATCAGGAAGAAAATCTGATCTATTTTTCACAAGGAGAGATATTCTGAAACTTCATAATCCAAAGACCATTGTGCGTTATCCACCTCTTCCCAATTGCAAAAGGGATTTTAAGTGCAATTTAGTCCCACATTCTTCACTAATCAAGTTCAATACCCCAGCTGCTACAAATTCATGAAACTAATTATGGTCAAAGGATGAACCTGGGTCTGCACAGAAGTTAATCAATAATATTTTGTGACTGTCATAATTTGCAATAATTATGAGGCAGATATATCTTCTCTGATTAACAATATGACATAGCAGTGCCATAAGATCAGAACATACAGAGATCCTCTAAAAAGATAATCTAAAACTAGAACCCAACCAGATAATGTAGAAAGACATATAATATAGTATAAATCTATATTATCAGTTATCAGTTATGTAACCAGATATTATCAGCTGTTAATGTGAAACAAGGTTTAGCTGGATAAAAGTGAATTGTAAAACTGGTTGTGATTCACTTGAGGAAAGGTAGAAAATGGGATAGTGTCTATATAGATCAGATTAAAAAAAAATGTCTTAACAAGAAATGACATACTACAGGAAGGCCTTCAGTTCCTGTAGTAGCACAGCCCCAAGACAAATGGAACCATTTTTATTTATTTAGTAAACCAATTTATAGATCTGCCTATTGCCATTCAGCAAATACTGCACCAAGAAATAAGGAAAAGTGCTATTAAGGTACACAAAGAAATCAGATAAATCTTTGCAATATCTGAAAGAAACAGAAAAGGGGAAGTTGCTATCCCGATTAAAACATTCAGGTTAAAAACTTATGCATAATCTGAATTCCGTGTTGAGATTGAACCATATGTTGGAAATAATCAACAGAATTGTAGTTATTCGCCTGTTCACTTTGCTGCACTTCACTTACCATTCCAGCTTATTCTGAAAGGAGAATATAAGATCATACGGCCTTATCTGTAGGATCTAACTTGTGGTATTTTAGGAAAAGTCAATTTAAGAATAAGAATTATAAGCAAAGTAGTTTATTTGACTTAAACAAATATATCACTTTTGTTTGCATTTCTATACTGTAGAAGAAAATCACTGTGATCACAAATAGCTCTGGAATTGGCATTAAATCTGCATAGGTTCTAGAAGAAAGGAAAAAGGAAAAAACTTTCAAAATCTAAAATAACTTGGGGCCAAATTATCATGGAAGCTGTCCATTATATTCTATTCCACGATCAAAGCAAAAGGATACTACCACTATTACTTTATTTTAATTTTTAACATTACAAGCGTATAAAAAAATGTCTGAAATTGGTGCTTTTTGTTATTTTCTAGATTGTTCACACCAGCTGCTCTTGAGGAAGTGGACAGGATCCTTGGGGCTGGAGCTCGGCCACCTAGACCCATTCCTCTCCTGGTTGGTTAAGATCTCCCAGGAGGTAGCATGTCCAAGTGGTACGATTTCCTTCCTTCCTTCCTTCCCTATCTATCTATCTATCTATCTATCTATCTATCTATCTATCTATCTATCTATCTATCTATCTATCTATCTATCGGATTATGTGTCACCCATCTCGTCTAGTGGAGACTCTTTGCATGGTGGTTGTGGCTGCTGACTATCCTGAAGGAGGTAGGGAGGTTTGCCCCCTTCTCAAAAGGCCACTCTTGGACATCATAAAAGACACCTTTCATCCAGTTTCCAATCTTCCTTTTTTAGAAAAGGTTGTTGAGAAGGTAGTTGGTGCACAGCAACAAAGGGCCCTGGTTGAAACAGATTATCTGGGCTCTTTTCAGTCTGGGTTCAGACAAGGACATAGCACTGAAATGGCATTGGTCACAATTGTCAATGCTCTTTGGAAAACTCAGGATGAGAGTGGTTCAACTATTCTAGCTCTCTTGGATCTCTCAGCAGCTTTTAGTACCATTGACCATGGTATCCTTCTGTGTCGCCTTCATGGGTTGGGAGTTTGAAGCACTATGTTTCTTTTCCTTCCTCTGTGGCCAGTTCCAGTTGGTGTTGGTAGAAGAAAGGTCAAACACTAGGGCTCAAGCCTTTTGCCTTCCCTTTTTAACACATACATGAAACTGCTGGGGGAAATCAGCCAGTGTGGGGGCTGGCATCCCATACCTAATTATTTATCTCCACACCTAGCTGGTGATACTGTGGTTCTGTACTTGTAGGCTTTAAGACACTGTTTGGGGAGGAACCAACTTTGACTCAACCTTGGCAAGATGGAGAGGCTCTGGATTTTTGCCCCCCCCCCCATACACACCCAAATGATCTTTCATCTTTGACTCTGGAGACTAGACAGTGTTGTACTCCAAGTTGTGGAGCCTTCTTGGAACTGCTTAAAGGACTGTGTTGTAGACTGGAGATAGATGATGTTGTATCCCTCCCCCTCTGTTGAGAGAGGGCGGCTCAATTTTGACAGAAATGGCCTCTTTGACCCCTTTCAAACCAGCAGTCCTCTCTATCTAGAATGTGGAGTTTGCTGTCCTCAAAGGAGTGGCCTTTGTCTTTTAAATGCAGATGGACTGCTGAATCTTGTCCTGATGGGCTTGTTCTATGTTGTGCCATCCATTAATGAAGTGGTTGTTTTGTTTCCCCAATGTACAGCTCTGCACATGTTTCACTGCATTGTACTGCATATACAGGTTGCTCAGTTGTGTCTGGGTGTTTTATTCTTGGCATGGACAGGTTTCTGCCTTAGTGTATTCTTGGGTTCAAATTGTGGATATACGTTGTGCTGACTGAAGATCCTCCTTTCAGATATTCCTGCAATGTATGGAATGACAACATTGCTTTGTTTATTGTTTTCTTCTTTGTCATTCCATACATTGTCATCTTCAGTAGCCTCAACAACTCTTTAAAAGAATGCAAATGACCAGCTGTCTTCAAGGAATATAAATCCTTCCATTCCCCACCATCTAGTCAGAGCTGAAGAAGCTACTTGGATGAGAAGTGAAACGTTTTCGAAGAAAATCAGTAAAGTCCAGTTGCCTCTTGGATAAGCACCTTTGGGACAACCATGACCTGGATGACTGAGAATCTCCATAGACATTTTTAAAGAATGTTGAAATACAATTAATTTTCATTACAATGAACTTTTATCACCAATATACAGTGTGCAGGGATGCTTTCTTTATTAGTAAGCAACTGCAATAATAAATCCAATACAAGATATTTACTTTGGCGATTACTTTAAATTGTATTGTTAAGAACCAATGCTTACTTAATATTATATGTTATTATATAAGGTATAATATTAAAATAAAATGTGTATCACTGACTACTAAAGTCCCTTAATCCATAGGCCAGTTGAGTTGCAGGGCAAATATTTGTGAATGCACAGAGCTTATTTGGGCTGCATATTATTTATTTATTTATATTTCTAAACCACCCATCTCACTAATTTTTATTATTTTTTTACATGTAGTCCTCTACTTACGACAACTGAGCCCAAAATTTTCTCTTGCTATGCGAGACATTTGTTAAGTGAGTTTCGCCCCATTTTACAACCTTTCTTGCCACGTTTGTTAAGTGAATCACTGCAATTGTTAAGTTAGTAACATGGCTGTTCAGTGAATTTGGTTTCCCCACTCACTTTGAAGTCAGAAGTTCGCAAAAAGTGATCGCATGACTCTAGGATACTACAACAGCCATAAATATGAGTCAATTGCCAAGCATCTAAATTTTAATCATGACCATGGGCAGGGATAGGCAACCTTGGCTCTTTTATGACTCACGGACTTCAACTCCCAAGTCCATGAGTCATAAAAGAGCCAAGATTGCCTACCCCTGACCATGGGGATGCTGCAATGGTCGTAAGTGTGAAAAATGGTCATGAGTCACTTTTTTCAGTCTCGCTGTAACTTTGAATGATTACTAAATGAATTCTTGTAAGTCGAGGACTACCTGTATTATTATTATTATTTTAATGCTTCGTTGCGTAGTCAGCCAGATGTTCAGACTGGATTTGGCATTTTTATCCACCTATTAAGTCCTTTCCAAGAATCTGGGATACCCTGCTTACTATCATGGCATCAATTATCAACATAGAGAAACTATTATTTCAAAAAAGTAGCTAGAATTAAGTGATAAACATGTTGTAAAGTTTCAATGATCCAGTCTTAGTGTCAATAAATCTCTGAGTGATAAAGGAATGAAAATTCCTAAATTTTATTATTATTTTTTTCTATGTATTTAGAAACATAAAATAATATTTTATATTTTTATTTTATTTTTATTGGATGATGGACTTGAATTTATCCCAAGCATGTTTAAACTCCGTCACTGATGACTTGACATACTACCTCTGCTGGAAGTTGGTTACAAGCTTCCACTACTCTTACTATGAAATAATACTTTCTAACATTACTTTTGAACTTCCATCCTGTCAGTTTGAGGTTATGCCCCGTGTTTTTGATTTTTGGTTAATATTGTCTTCTAGAACTTTATTCACAGGTTCCAAGGTTTCAATCATATCCCTCCCCCTTCTCTTCTGTCCTCCAAGTTGTACATACTCAGGGTCCTCCAATCTCTCCTGTTATGTTCTATCTCTCAGACCTTGCACCATTTTTGTTACCTGTCTCTGGACTCACTCAATCTTATCAATATCTTTTTTTAAGTGAGGTCTCCAGAAATGGACACCGTATTCCAAGTGGGATCTGATTAAAACCCTACATAGTGAGATTAAGATCTCCTTTTTTCTGGTGATGCATTTAGTGATGCATCCCCAGAATTATATTTGCCTTCACAGCTGCCTGGCCACACTGTTTACTCATTTTGCAGTCATCTGTTATGAGCACACACCTAAATCCTTTTCTTCTGTTGTTCTAACACTGTACTTTTAATACTGTAGCCTGCCAGACGATTCTTTTTCCCCAAATGCATTATCTTACATTTAGAAGGGGCGTTGTCTTACCTGAACGCCTTTTCTCAGTACGGAGATGGAGAAACAATGAAATGCATTTGACATTTTTGACCAATTTTCCAGCAATGCCAAATTGTTTTCTATGTTACAAATATCCCCAGGAACATCAAGTCTATTACACACCTCTGTGGCACCAGCAAAAAGACAAATATTACCTAACAACCGTTCTGTTATATCACTATTTCTTATCAACCTTTTTCATTTAATAAAATAACAGTTCTGAATTTAAGAGTGTAGAGTATGGTAATATTTATTTAAGTAATTGTAAAAGAAACAGATGGAAACCAGAATGTAATTTCAAATGCAAAAGATTCCAACTCAACATTTCTATGATCACTAAACAGCCACTGAAGTGTCAGAATTCTCTGTTTGCAAAGGTGTAATTAGGCATGGGCTTGTCATGGGCTTGACTGACAACATTTTGGAATCCCAACCCTTTGTCTAACATTAGGATATTTATGCCTCCTGCTACCTATAAATGGAATTTAGGCATTCAAGAATAATAATCAATATGTATCATTTGGTCTCTTACACCAGGGGTCCCCAACCCCCGGTCCGTGGACCGGTACCAGGCCATGGCATACCAACAACCGGTCCGCACAAACAAGCAAAGCCCCATATGCGGGATGCAGGCAGCACACAAAACCACGCACCCTCTGGTCCACGGAAAAACCTCTCTCTATGTAACCGGTCCCTGGTGCCCAAAAGGTTGGGGACCTCTGTCTTACAGAGAATTGTAAGTTATACAAAATGTATGGTAGTATATTTAAAAAAAAAACTCCAAAAACTCTATTATGCTAATCTTAAAATAATTTGTGTTATTTTAGATTTGATACTACATCCTAATTACGATACTGCTGCATCATGCAATAAGGCAAAATTGTGATGGGGGAAAGTTTTCTGCTGAATTATGTATCTTACCAAAGTAAAGCCATTAAATTCAATTGAGCTTTCACTCATGTAAAAATTCATAGGATTATAGTCTAAGGCTATAAATTTCTACAGCTAGTGTTACAATCATTTGTTTAATGATTATTTGAAGTTACCAAAGCACTGAAAAATTGACTTATGACCTGTTCTTGAACTCATGACTGTTGTGGTGTTCCTGAGATCACATGCTCAGAATTTGGGTTGTTGACAAGGTACTCTAAGTCTAATCTCTCAAGTTCTAGTTCTGTATATCTTTATCATTTAAAAATAATTGGAAAACATCTGGCTAATAATCACAAACCAATAATCCTTCCAATATAAAACCTGAGGGTTTAATTACCTGCCAGCATAGTAAAATATAAAAGGTTACATATTCAGCCACAGAAAGCTAGAACAGCTCCATTTAAACAGTGCATAGTTACTACCTACTTTCCAAATTCAGTTAATCATCTGCTATCATCATTTTTCTATTCTTTCCAAAAATATCCTATCTTCCAAATAAATTAACCCTTAAGTAATCTGCCTTTAAGTATCATTGAAGGAAATGGCTGATTTAATTAATGGAGCATTTTCTTCTGTATAGCTAGAAATGGGTTTCTCTTCAGATTGTATGATTCAGTGGTGGAGAATCTATGGCATGGGTGCCAGAGGTGGCACTCGGAGCCCTTTCTGTGGGCACATGTGTCATTGCCCCAGCCTCGCCTCCCCCTGTGACCCCCTCCTCTCCAGCAGCCTCCCTGAAGGAGAGTCGCCCCTGAGCATGGCCCACGCGGAGCAGCGCAGCCAAGGACATGGCAGCCAGGCAGTGTAGACAAGACTCTGCCCTCACACCTCATCGTGCACAGTTGATGCTGCAGGGCGCAGGCAGAAGGCGTGACCGCCATAGCGCTGCTGGGCTGCCTGGGCGATCTGTGGCGGGCCCTGGAGCCAGTGAGTGGCCCTGCGGGCAGGCGATGGGAGGGTGAAGTGGGGGCGGGGCAAGGGGTGGAGCGGGGGTGGTGCCAGTTTTTGGGCACTCGGTCTCTAAAAGGTTCGCCATCACTGGTATAATTCTTTCACTGTGTACTCTTTGAATGATATTTGTGAGTTGATCAGCAGACTGTTGTGTAATCACCAGTCCCACAGGTTGGTACTACCACTGTGTTTAAAAAAGAAAGTGATAGATTGTAATTTAATGTCAAGGGTCAATATCCATTAGAATAGTTTCAAAAAGCTACCAAACAAGCATTAAGCAAAGGCAAAAGATAAAACTTTTCCTGAAAACCTACTGCCTCAAACCTAATCACAAATTGTTCTGTTTTTGCCTCCTTTTCACTAAGCTTTATTCATATAGATATTAATCAGAATAGAGCTGGAAGGGACCTTGGAAGTCTTCTAGTCCAATTCCCTGCTCAGCAGATGACCCTACACATTTCAGACAGGTGGCTGTCCAGTCTTCTCTTAAAAACCTCCAGCGATGAAGCACTTACAACTTCTGAAGGCAAGCTGTTCCACTGGTTGTTTTCATTGTTAGGAAGTTTCTCTTTAATTCCAGGTTGCATCTCTCTTTGATTAGTTTCCATCCATTGTTTCTTGTCTGTATATGGGTATATAGAGACAAAATATATACCATACACAGGTCTGTACATGGGTATACGGAGACAAAATCGGAATTCACATCTGAATCAAGATCAAATCAAACCAAACTACAGTCTAATCTTCCTGTAAATAATAAGTCCAATTTTAAATATTCTTACTATCTGTTGCAATGTCCTAAATCTTTCATCCTTTCTCTGCAAAAATGTAATGCCTTATATAACTATGCTTAAAGTTGCAGCCTATGTCGGATTGAATACCACAATATTTATTTCTAGTAAATCTCCACAGGACCACTGTAATGATGTTAAGAAACTCAACTATTCTCCACTCTCCACCAACATTCAAATAAAAGATATGTTTCCATTGTAAGGAGATCCTGAAGCAACTTGTAATTATCATAAAGCAGAGAAATAAGAAGCCTAACAAGTGATTCTTACCTTTTAAAAAATGAAAAATATTTCCGAACTTAGAATGTATTACTCTTCTTCCTCCCTCCCTCCCTTTCTTTACAATCTTGACTCTTTAACATCATAACTACCCAAAGGGCTAGATTAATCAGTAAAGACATTGTCAGCTCCTACACTGTTACCTCTAGAAAAGAAATTATATACAATAATGCATGTCTCTCTGTTGGCTTTCCTAAACATATTCCTACATAATAATAAGTTGACAGAATTAAGCAGCGGTAAGTAGAACAACTAGAAATGATTCCTCCATATCAAGGAGCTAAACAGATTAATATTGTTTCTCTACCTAAAAATAAAAATCACATTGGATCAGTTCAAAGATTTATCTAGCCCAGCATTCTATCTTCACAGAGGCCCACAAATTGCTCTGAAAGAACCCACAAACAGAACATGCTGCCAACAGCATTGTCCCCATTTTGGTTTCTCTAGTACCGGAGACAAAATCTCTATCCCTCATACTAGGTAGGTAGCCTACCTAACTTTTTCAAACTGTCTATGAGAAGTTATACCTTACATCTTGTAATAGCAAATTCCACTTCAATCATGTGCTGTTTGAAGCAATACTTCCTTCGTTTTGACTAGAATTTCTTACAATTCAGTTTCACTGGATGATCCCAAAGTTCTAGTATTATGAAGTAGTGGACACCCTGCTTTGCTAAACTCCAACTGACTTTTATTGACATATTAGAACACTCTGCTGGACCCATTGTTGACTCTGCATTAGAATGAATACTGACACCCTGCCTCTGAGATATTATTGCTTTACAACACTGCATCTATCATCATATAGTGAGACTAACAATTCATATGAGAAAAGACTCCTTAGGTAACTGCAACAAGTCACCAAATCTTCTAAGAATACGTATTCCCCAATTTTTCATAATAGATATGTATATATGGGTAAGGTCTAAGCATTTTACAAATTCATCTATCAGCCTTCGTAATATCAAGCTGAAAAGCGTGCAGAAATTTCATTCCACTCTGCCATGCCTTAAATCCTATTTGTTTAAATTATCTTTTCTCCTAAGCGCCAGAAGATTTGCAAGGAACACTTAAAATAGTGTTAGAGTAGAAAGTGAGTTCTGTAATCTTGCCTATGCACACCCACTAAGTAGACTATTGGTACTTGGCATCTAGGCTTCTTTCAGGTAAAATGTGAATATGCAGATTCTATATTATTTCAAAGTTTAGCTCCAGCAACATATATATTACAATAAGGGTTAGCAATATTATGTTAGAGTTAGACCATTTAGGTTAGAACTTTGATACTACCAATTCAATATGCAAGTAGCATAATTTTTGTTTAATCCTAGAAAAAAAACTATCATTGTAATCTCATTTTAACACTATATCAATGCTCAATACCATGGCCTAAGTAACCAGTAGTCTCTAAAGTTCAAAATTAGTTAATATATAATAATCTCTAAGCAAGCATGTTTTTAACATGGCAAGGTTTCTGTAAATGAATAAATCAAGATACAAGGAACTGCCTTCCAACCATACTTAATATACATTTCAACCCATTAAGTAATTTCTTCATTGTTAAAAACTATATTCAGATTCAAGGATATTAAACAGAATTGCTGATAATGCTCTTCATTATTTTCCCCAAGAGTTGCATCTATTATAAGCATAAAAATATGGAGCCATTTGTTTCAAATCTAGAAATGATGAAGCAAGTTCAGCAAAGCATGAGACTTGGTTAAGAAGGCCCCTCTGTATAATCTGGCAGCAATGCCAACAGACACTTATTTAAGATACAAACTCCATTTTATCACCAACCAGTCCTGTTCTTCTACCTGAGTGAAATATCTGGGAACTGGAAAAACCTGCAACCTCAGCCAAGTACAGAGATGTTACTCTTATTTACAAAGAAAAAAAAAACAGGGAAGTGAGGGGAAAGGGTTTGAGAGTTGTAGAAATGGTTGCAAGAAGTGAAAGGGAGCTCTCTCCAGATAAACAGAGCTACCTCACTACAGTTTGTGATTGCTATACTGCTCACCTCTAAGGTGGATTTCTTTTTAGGATACCAGGAACCTGCCTTTCCTGTTTGGAAGTCATCAAGATCTCTAGAAGTTGCAGGGTCAAGCCCCACCTTGTTGCCTATTGGCCAGCCATCTCATTCAGCCCACTGATGAACTACACACCTCAATTGGGAACTTTTAAAGTTTGTTCCTGGTTTTTCAGTCCTATTCCTCTAAAACAGAGTATCCACATCCAAAAGACTCCCAATATAAAGTTATATTCCCCGCCCTTCCTGTCTTTCACTTCCCTCTCCACAATCCAATTTACAACTATCTTCTGAGAGAAGAACTTGCATCCATACCCACCAATTCAAGAGGATGAAAAGAATCTAAAATGCATAAGATCGGAAATAGCAAGTTCTTTACCAAAAGATCACTCTCTCACACACAAAAACACATACAAACACACAGAGCACAGGACAGAACACACACATATATCTATATCCAATCCAAACCCATTAATCCAAAATCTTTCAGCATTCGCTTGAGCCCCGTTGCCTTTCTCTCTTGCATAGCTACTTGCAAATCCTCACATGGATCTGGGACCAATTGCTACAGCAGCAAGAGATCCATTGCTGGGGAGAAGCCATTGGAAAGTGAAGCCACGACCACCGACCATTCCAAGCACCCCGGGACTCCGCATCCTTCCAAACCTAGAAGCTTACCTGAGGAGAACTGCCGGAGCGGTGCAGATGTGGCGGGGCAGGGAAAAGGTGGGAGAACGCAGGACGGAAACTCAGAACATCTCTGCCCGCGGGCGCTTTACTCCAACCCAGCCATGGGGAGAGAAAAGTTCGAAATGAAAATAGAAGGGAAAAGCCGAGCTGCAACTGGACGGAGGCAGGAGCGGAGCGAAGGGATCGCCGAGAGGCCTAGCTATGCGAATGGCAGCCGGAGGAAACAGGAAGGCTTCGGTGGAAAGGAGGAAGCCCGTCCTTTGTTTGCCAGGTTTTCCCTGAACAATGGCTGCTGCTGCTGCTGCTGTCTCAGGCCCTCTGTTGGGGTATGGAGGAGACTCTGCTATTGCACACTCGCTTGCTCGCCCTCGCGTACACGCGCGCACACACAAACACACACACACCTCCCAGTGCCTTTCAGAAAGAGGCCCAGAAGCTACCCAAGGAGGAGCACCTCCCTCCCTCCTCCCATCTCTCTCCTCTGCTCCAGGGGCTGCTCTGATCGCAGGAACGAGGGAGGGATCTGCTATGCCAAGGATGAGAAAAACAAAAGGGAGAGCCAGTGTCCGACGGAAAGAGGTAAATCCCCAAGGCGGAAGGGAGACAACGCAGCGGAAAGACCAGAGGAGAGAAGGCAAGGGCAGGAGGTGATGCCAGCCCTTGAAAGGGGAAACGCTTCCTGTTGTAAAAGTAAGCACAGCTGCCTGCAAAACAGATCTTGCAACTAAAAGAGCCCGAGCTTCCCCATCTTGGAAGAAACTCTCGGACTGTTCTCTCGCTCCCCCTCCCCCCCCAAAAAAACCCCGTGATTCAAGCAGGATGGGAAAGCTTCAGAGTGTGTGTTATATTGTGGCATCTGAAAATGCGACGAAGGAAACAGAACTTTGCCATATCTGGGTGCTCTCTTGTCCTATATATCTGCAGAAATAAAGCCAGTATTGACTCAGTTACAAGTGTGGAGAAAAGAAGTGAGATGTATTTGTTTAAGGCCACATTTGTACTAGGAAGCTTCATACAAAAAAAAAAAAAAAAACTACTGCAATCAGAAGAAGGTGTACTAGCAAGCAAATCCCTCTGAATTTAATGGGAATTACTTCTAAGTAAACATGATAAAAGCCATGATGAAATTGGTAGGATCATTACTAATATAAAAATAGAAAGCTAATTCTATAAAAACTGAGGGGAGAGAGAATTGTGGCAAACTTGTATCTGATCACCCCAGATCCTTTATGTGTGGATGTTTGAGGTTTAGAATGAGCCAGAAGCTTGCATAACAGCAACAGAAAATCATAATTGTATCCAGTTATACACAGATTGGATATTAATATGCTAATAAATTTTAAGATCATTTAATGCTTCCATATCAGGAGTTCCACATATGGGATTGGATGAATTCTTTATATAAAGTTTTTATATAAAGTGTTATATAAAGCTTATATAGCTCTGTCTTCCAATGAAGGGCAAGGAATATAAAAGAAACTACGGTACCTCAACAGATAAGATCCCTGCTATTTCCCCCAAATCTGATATGTATCCTGAGATTATTGCTGTCCACTATTTAGTGGTAGGGTTTGCCTGCACTAGACTCAACTTTGCAATTGACTTTTAGAGCTAGAGGCTGAATTGCCAATTTTTATATATATCACCAATGCGAGACTCCGACAACTGCTTTTCCCAAGATGGTATCCTCAGATTATTTTTAGACTACAATTTGTAGACTTCCTATTTAGCCTGTAATGATATAGAAATAAAACAGGTGAAATAGGTGAAGAGAAGGACTAGGGTGACATGATAGCACTGTTCCAATATCTCAGGGGTTGCCACAAAAAAGAGGGAGTCAAGCTATTCTTCAAAGCACCTGAAGGCAGGACAGGAAGCAACAGATGGAAACTAATCAAAGAGAGAAGCAACCTAGAACTAAGAAGATATTTCCTGACAGAACAATTAATCAGAAGTTGTGGGTGCTCCAACACTGGAGGTTTTTAAGAAGAGATTGGACAGCCATTTGTCTGAAATGGGGGTTGGACTAGAAGACCTCAAAGGTTCCTTCCAACTCTATTATTGTTATTGTTAAATATGGGTATTACAATGGTTAAAGCTTCTGCTTTTGAATCTTTATATCTAATATAGATGCCAACAAGATAGGTCCATTGTCAATAAGCAAATTACAAACTTAGTCTACAACAAGACAAGCAAAGTCAATCGCGGAAGCCAAGTTTGCTTAAAAATCATGTGATTCACTTAATAACTGAAGTGACTCATTTAACAATTGTGGCAAAAAAGGTTGTAAAATGAGGCACAACTCATTTAACAACTGCTTTGTTTAGCAACTGAAACTTTAGGCTCAATTGTTGACCTGTTTATATATTTATGTACGTGAATATAGACTGATTACCTTTTCCTGTTAAATATCCTGAAGACATCAAGGCAAGGTGAGAACACACACACTTGTAGATCATGCTATTGTTTACATCTTGATTGTTGGTCTAGTCTTAATCTTGAAGAATAACAATCAAAAATAATAACCCAATCTAGTAAACAAGGAACTACTAACTCGGAGAAATGAGCTATCAGTAAACAACTGCCTAACCAAGGAACCACCAAGACCACTTCCACTAATAGTGACAGGGCAAGGCATTAGTATATAAAATAAGTGGAAATCCCACTCCTTTCTAGCACCGATGATGTTATTTAATTTGGTAATCAAACAACTGAAGAAAACAACCAAGAGAGCATCAATTTGCATTTGTTTTAAAATATTGTGAATTTTTTAAAATTAATGTATTTCTAGGTTTATTATAATAAAGCAAACCACAGGCATCCAATACAAACTATGAAATAGTAAATGAAAAGATGTAACATGTAGTGATGTCAAAACAAAAAGCCCTTCTTATCATGCTTGCATCCAACTGTCAGACACAGGTCATATGGTTTGAATAGCGACAATGTGATGAAAGTTTTATCATTTGTCCATGCTGCCTCCCCCCCCCATGCCTATGAAACAAATCTTCAAATTATGGAAGGCGTCAAGTCCTTGATTAGCTTAAAGTAATGGAGACCAAACAAAAATTATCATATTCTCATACCATAATCTTAGTTTAGGGGTTAGCAAACATGTTGTTTTAAACACTAGTTCAAAACAACAAAATAAAAGGAGAAAACGTAATGCTGCAGAAAATTTTACTCTATGTATTTTTGAGCAATTGTATTTGGCTAAAACTAACAGTGTGCACATTTGGTTTTTTTCTCCTGAAAGGATTTGGATCTTGGATTTTATGTGCTGAAATACTATATCATACACTCATGCACACAAATACAATTTGGCCAGAGTACTAAACGTCAAACTACCACTGGGACAAATAAGACTATGCTCTTTGGAACAATAGAACAAAGATGGTTCTAATTATCAGATCTAAGCTTCAGAACTCAGATCACAAATGTTCCAAGACTCAGTTGGTTTCCATGAGTAATCACCAAATGTGGGTCTGTAATATATAAAAATAGTCTTACATGATTGATGTATCTAGCTTAATATTCCATGACAAGTACCAGTTTCAGATGCATTAGATTAAAAAGAGGCAATATAATCCCAAATTCCATTTTTCTGCCTCCCTCTGGATGAATCAGATTTTTCTGGTGTAGTGCCAAAAGACAGTGTCGTTTATTTTGGAGAGATAATGAAACGATTGTATAAGTCCCTAGAATGGCTTTCACTTATTTTTTAAAAATAAAACATATCATTCAGTACATCCCCGTAGGTGCAAAAAAAGAGAAAATACCATAAACATACTACAGACCACTTACTTTCTGTCATTATCCTGCATGCTCTACAGTCTCCGCACTGCACCTCCCAAAAACTCATCAACCCTAAGGAAAATCTAAAACATTGCATTCAATTATCTACCCTGTCTGTATTCATTTAAAAAATCTGGTCCTCTCAACCTTAGACATCAACTAAATTCACACAACATGCTACCTAATAGTTAATCATTGTTTGCTAAATTATTTCCCTTGGTTTGCAAAGTATATGAAGCCATAAACTATCTAACCACGTTTTAGCTTAGCATATTGTGAGAACCCACCACCCTAGGCAAAATATTCTAATTATCTTGCTTTAATGACTGTTGAATCCTATTTTTCTGCAAAACAAAAAACAACCCCCCCAACATTCTACACCTTCTTTGAAATTAATTACACCAAAAATAGGCAACAGATGATACAGATTACACTTCTTTCCAGACCGGACCTGGATGCCCAATGGTCAGCACCATGGAGTTTGAGTCCAAAACATCAAGCCTATTGCTTAACAAAGTAAATGTTTGTATACCATAATCTTATGAGAACATGTTTTCAAAAACGTTCTTCTTAATTCTACTAGCTGATCATCTCATATGGCGGGATATAAAAATAAACTAAGTATTCTGCATAATACTCATTAAGCTGAAGAGAGAAGACTGGGAAAATAATCAAGGTCATATAATTGGGATGAAAAGCCATACCTGCTACCTTATTCTCAGATCAAGTGGAACATAGAATTTTAGTATAGTAAACAAAGACAGGATTAGACATTCCCCCAACTGCTCCTATGCTACTAAGTGAAATGCAAAACAGTGTACTTTTTTAAAAAAAAAAATCTCTAAAAGTTAAGGTGATCCAAATTTAAAAGGCTAGCAGCAGTCTTTTTACCAATTTAGGTTTGCAAAAAATACTTGTTACAAGTAGATGTATAGCAACAGGGTAAACTGTTCCTTCTGGCAGCAACAAAGAGATTGTGGATCTGTCATTTGGCATAACCAGCTGCTATGGCTGCAGTGATGATGACTGGGAAGTGTGTTGGTCCAATTATGGTACACTATGATAGCAGAGACATGAGTCATCATTCCCCAAATGCTGGGTAGCATACTTTGTGACAGAATGATGAAGAGCCATGGAAAACTCAGGCGGACTAGTTACAATCCAAATTTTCAGATAAACCTAAAGTTCAGTGATGACAATGACCAGGGCTTTTTTTGTTATAGAACGCCCAGAATGGAGTTCTGGCCCCTTTTTTGGATGGAACCTTGTAGGGTGGGCAAGACGGGTTGTTTGAAGTGTGTGAGTTCCAGCACCTTTTTTTTTTTTTTTACAAAAAAAGCACTGACAATGACAATACAAACTTTTACAATAACCTTTCTGAAGAAAATCCCTCCTCCCTCATGAATTAGCTGGTGTCATTCTAATGTTACATAGTGATAAGTACCAATGAGATAATTCAGGGAAATGAAATACCTCAGCATAGAGGTATTGACGATAAGTATTTCTTAATCTAGTATCTATTCAAAATTCATGCTTCCTAATTAAAGTGAACATTTAAAGTTCTTTGTGGTAAAAATATTAGGAATTTGATATATAATGCAGAATACTACAAATAAATACCTTGTTACAAACCCTTTCTCCTTTCCACATTTATGTTGCTGTCATAATGAGCAGGATATCCAAGTTAATTTAAACACCAATGTTGATTTTCTAGAATTGAAAATAGTAAAATACTAGAAAATAGTAAAATAAATTAAACACCCCAATGCTAGAAACAAAAGTTATAGTTACTATGACATTTCTAATTTGCAAACTATGTTATAGGCTTTATTGAATTTGCTATCAAAATAACCATGTGAAGCATATTAATATTTTATAGTATACTAATAGGATTGAGCCTGAATATTTCTGATCAATGGTTCTGTGACAGAGGTGAGATGAATCAAGATTAGATTCCACCCTAGATACCACATGAAACAAATAGTTGCAATAGCATGCATACATATATACATCTCTCTCTCTCACTCTCTCCCTCTCTCACTCTCTTTGTGTGTGTGTGTGTGTGTATGTGTGTGTATCCATGTCTCTAGGAAATAAATGAGGCAAAAGGCTTCTATGAGAGAGCACACAGCTAGAAGCATAGTGATCCATATTAATTTGTCATTGTGTAAAACAGAATTCCTTTCACCGCTTCAGCATAACTAAAACAAATGTCAAAATTCTTCTGGAGGTATTTGGGAAAAGGAAAGAAACTCTGGATGGGCTAGACCTGGAAGAATTTGGTCAACTATTATAGTTTAAGTAAACTTAAATCTGTTATTTCTTTTCTTTTCAATCCTAGAAGCAACACAGAGGAAATGGAAAATATGTACTGTGCAAGCACCAGGATAGATCTTATTCCCTAGCCTTTCTTTAATATGGCTGCTTTCAACACTTAGTATTTCAAGCCTACAAAACTAAACACTATTCTGGTTGGGAATTCTGAAAGTCGTAGCCTAAAACAACCAGTTACTAAGCTGAGGAAAGCTCTGTGAAAGCATTCTAGATACATATCAATCTGGCAGCTATGTGATTTAGATGCAGACCAACGGATATGCAGCAACTCCATTTGATTCTGGCCATGGTCAATAATTTAAAATGCACTGGATGAATGCTGAGATGGATCAGGGTGCAGCTGGCAAAAGTCCCATTTAGTCCCCAGTAGGAGGCACTGAGATGTTCTTCCCCAAAACTCTGTATTTAGAATCCTACAGTACCATGATGTTACACATCCTCTTCACAACCTGTTTTCCTTGTTACCTTTTGGGAGGAAGCTTCATCGTATCCAAAGTAGAACATCCAGATTCAGTCACAGTTTTGTTCCATATAGCATCAACTTTGTGAACTCTCAAGTTTCCTCTTTCCGCTATGTGTTCAAAATGGACAGTGATTTATATGTGTATATTTATATGTGTATATATGTGTATGTATATGGGTATGTATGTGTATGTATATGGGTACACATATATACTTTCTTTTGAGGCAACATAATTTTATTTTTAATGTGGGCCAGTGTGCTCACAGTAAAAAATGACAATAAAGGTTATCTTATCTTATCTTGCTAATCCAGCCCAGCCCCCTTTATACCTGCAGCTTTCTTTTCAGTCCTATTGTATGTCCTGGTTCATCAGGCTTTTTACTGCACACTGTGCAGCTAGCAGTGCTGCTCTGGGAGACATAAATCACATGGACACAGTTTTATGGCCATTGATCCAACCACGTGGCAGTGGATGCCACTCTCAGACAAGCAGTATTTCCTCTTATTATAAGAGACACAGCTGTTCAGAAACTCAAGCCTTTTCTTGCAGGTG
Source organism: Crotalus tigris (assembly GCF_016545835.1). NCBI lineage: Eukaryota > Metazoa > Chordata > Lepidosauria > Squamata > Viperidae > Crotalus > Crotalus tigris. Next base: position 1,093,415 of record NW_024100602.1, on the reverse strand, counting down.
CCCCTCTCCACTTGCTAAGATTGGAATAGCAATGGGTTACTATACTCTGAGAAATATGAAGAATGCAGAAAATTAAATTAAATTTGCAAACCATATGCACAGAATTCAGGCTTGAAAGTATCAGGAATGAAAGATCAAGATTGTTCTGGAACCTAATTTCCACAGAAAACATCAAAACAAGTATCAGACTGATAGCAAATGCTTACCCTTGCTTTCAAACATTTCTTATAATTCTGCTTATGCACAAAGGAGAGCATTACTATCTGTGAAACAGGTAGGTTTGCTCTGTGACTTACTAGAATAATAAACTGGAAGCAGGGAAAACTCTGCAGGTGTGGAGGCCATTGCTGAGCAGGTGCTTCCTGTCATTTGTTTCAGAAAGTTTTCTTCAGATCTTCTGAACTAAACCCTTGATTTTCCTCCTTCACAGCAAATTCTGGAGCCAAAGATTCTGACTTGCTCACAGTGTGCTCTCTTTGCTCAATGAAATGTCCCGGATACTTTTGTACTAGGTCTTGTCTGTTCTGCAATTCTCAGATTCACAAGAATCTCGTGCTGCAGATGCTGCAAATTTGATTGTCGTTTTTCTCTTTTTTTAAGCAGGGACTTGGTAAAGGATTACTGTACATTCACAAACTGCTTTATCTCCAAGTGGATTTACCCAAACATTTGTACTGTTATGGAGGCATGTTTAACTAAAGGAGGGATAGGGAATCTTGGCTCTTTTATGACTTGTGGATTTCAACTCCCAGAATTCCTGAATCAGCACAGCTGGTTCAGGAATTCTGGGTATTGAAGTTCACAAGTCATAAAAGAGCCAAGGTTCCCTACCCCTGAACTAAAGGGACTGATGTAGTTCTGATCTCTTCTGTTTCTTTTGTAAAGCAAAGTGTCAGGACTATATTTTCTCAAAATTGAATAAGACAACAAAATTATCCAGCCTCAATAATATTATGTGTTCTTGATTATTCGGGATACTTTATGGGGGTTTTTTTTCAACCACAAGAATGGCCAAACATCAAGTGACAAACTATATTCCATCTAAGGACGTGGTAGTCTTGGTTTTTATTTCTTTGATCTTTAAATTCCCTAATTAAATTCTGCTCTGGATTCTGAGATTTCCTGTCATGTTTAAATCTATAGTCATTAATAGCTAACAACTAGAAGATATTTATCAAGAGAGGCCTTTGTGATTTCTGTGCTTTGCTGAATTTAACTTATTTCTTATTATATTTATATTCTACCTTTTCTCTGAAAGCTTAAGGAGGCCTTGGAAAAGAAAAGAGTTCCTCTCTAATTTTATCTTCATAACATCCCTGTGAAATAGATTGAGCCAAGAAAATGACTCACCCCAAATATCACCCTGTGAGTTCTAAGATCAAGTTTGGACCTGAACCTCAGTCTCCCAAGTCCAATTTCAACGTTAATTATAACAGCATATCAGTACAGGGAGTTGTGAAATGCATAAAGATGCTGCCTAGGAAACAATCAGAAAGAGACACAGGAGCCCCCAGAGGTTTAATTGTCAGAGAAATAAACTTTGGAAGAATCCACCCTATTAGATCGGGCATTAAAAGTGCTGTCAGGAAGTTTGTACTTTCAGATCTGCAAAATTATTGTCAGCTCTCCCAGGCAAGCTAGTCAGGAAACACAACAAGACGGACTAATTCTATTTTATTGTACAGCAGGGGTGTCAAACTGCTGGCCCATGGGTGGATGCGTCATGCCGAAGCCGCGCCCATCCCAGCTCGGGCAATGGGGGAAAAGTTGGGATACGTCACGTCACGTCACGTGACGCAGCAAGTTTGACACCCCTGCTGTAAGGCTATGCTAACAGAATCTTGCAAGGCTTGGTCCTTTTGGACTCAAGGCTCCTACTTGATGACCAGGTAGCAGCCATGGCTAGGGATTTATCTTGTGCACCAATTGTGCTCTTTCCTAAACCAAGAAGCCTGGATCACAATCAATCACACCTTAGTTATCTTCAGGCTGGATTATTGCAATGCACTTTACATGGTGCTGTCCTTGAAGACCACTCAGAAGTTATAACTGGTGCAGAACACAACAGCACATACAGAATTGGTTACCTATATGTTCATCTATGTTTCTCCTTTGTTGCGTGAGCTGCACTGTCTTTATTCTGGGGGCAATTCAAGGTTCTGGCTATCACTTTTAATGCCCTACTTGGCACAGGAGATGGTTATTTGCAGGACTGCCTTTCCCTAAGAATATTCACCTGTCCCACTAAATCAGATAGGATGGACATGCTCTAGGCCAGCGGTTCTCAACCTGTGGGTCGCGACCCCATTTGGTGTCGAACGACCATTTCACGAGGGTCACCAAACAACGCAGTCCGCCATTTTTTCCCCTTTTCCTTAGCTGTGCTACTCCCTTTTATTCTATTGGCTTTTGAAAGCCAATAGAATAGACTCTCTTGAATAGAGAGTCTCTCTTTCAAAAGCCAATAGGAATTGTCCAGGCTGTCTCTGCCCTGGTGAGCCCACCAAAAGTCCCATTCTGCAAACAGTGCTGCAAGTCATCTGCAGCGAAGGCGAGCTGTCTGGAAGCTTCCACCCCTCCCTGCTGAGCAACTACTAAAAATGTAAGTAAAAGAGGGCTAGGGGTGGGAAGTGGGAGGCCGGCGGGCGCAGGGAGGGTTGCTGGCGCGCGTGGGGCCCGGCAGGTGCCTTATCTCCCTTGGGCTGGGCCAGCTGGTGGCCCAGCCGGTGGTCGCTCTGCGCCATCGCTGCCTCTTGCCAACTACGCCTCGGCCAGCGCAGGGGACGGCACCACGCATGCGCGGCACTCCCGAGCAGGGAAAGTCCTCGACTTATGACCGGTTGGGTAGTCCTTATGACAGGTTGGGTAGTCCTTGACTTACGACCGGTTGGGGGTCACGGTATTAAAAAGGTTGAGAACCACTGCTCTAGGCTCCCTCCCTGAAATCTCAACATCTAACAGGGCCTCAGAAGTATACCTTTTCCGTGGCTGCCCCTATCTTGTGGAAGCAATTTGACCGGCCCCTGCCCTTCTAGCCTTTCAGAAGGCCATTAAGGCCTGGTTTTTTACTGAGGTTCTGGGATGGTATGAGTAGAAGACATGGAAGGAGAGAACTGAGTCCGTTGTAGGGCATTCCAAGGGGAATCAATGTGGCACAATTTTTTGTTTACTATTTTATTGTTTTCATGCTTTATGTTTTATGTATTTATTGATTCTACAGTTGTAAGTTTTCCAGAGTTGCTTAAGATGACTGGCCGTATAATTTTTTTAAATAAATAAACAATTATGAAACACAATTTCTAGTTGCATTAGCAGAAGTATAACTTCCAAATCATGAAAAGTACGACTGTAATGTTACTCTATATTCATCATACTTCATTTGAATACTGTATCCAGATCTGTGTACATTTCAAAAAGTTTCAGATATGTTAAAGCAGAATCACAAAAGGGCCACAAGGAGGATCAGGAGATTACAAACTAGTCCTATTAACAGAAAGTGAATATACTGAGAATATTTTCCTTTGATAAGACAGAGGAAAGGGAAAGATGATACAATTCTCCAAATATTTGAAAGGATGCTACACAGAAGAATGCCCCAACCTGTTGTTCATCATTTTAGAGTACAGGATTCAGAATAAATGAATTTAAGTTACATGAACACACTATTAGTAAAAGCAGCACGAAAGTGGAACACATTGTTCAGGGAGCTAGAAGATTCCCCTTCACTGAATATATTCAGCCAAATACTAGTTAGTCATCTGCCAAAGATAGTTTCATTACTATTAATTGATTAATTGAATTTATATGCTACCCATCTCCTGGTTTGAGTGGCTTACAATAAAATAAAAAAATAGGAATATAAAAACAATTATTAATATGAAATGGATTACAATTTCAATAGATTTAAAAAACCAGGGGTATGGAGCAGAGCAGCAATGGTGTCTTCTTTATCATTGCACCAACCGAGTAGAGCTTCTTCCTCAGGGTCCCAAGCCAACCAGCAGAGTCAGCTTTTAAAGCTCTTCCTGAAAGTCAGGATGAGTGTGGATCTCACTTCTGTGGCAAGGTGCTCCAAGGGGTAGGGACCATGGCAGAAAAGGCTCTTCTCCTTTACCCCGCAAGCCAAAATTCTTGGCTGATGCGATCGGCGGTGGGCTCTTTCTGCCAGAACAAATGGGATGGGTCAGTCCCTTTGGGGCAAGATGGCTCCTCAGATGCTCTGGACCCATGCCATAATGGGCTTTAAAGATGATGACCAACACCTTGAATTGGAAGATCAGAAGCCAGTGCAGCTCGCACAAGAGTAGTATTACATGTACCACCTTAGGGCCTACAGAATTGATCGCGCTGCTGCCTTCTGGACAAATTGTAGCTTCCAAATATTCTTCAAGGTCGTTCCATGTAGAGCAGTTGTTCTCAACCTGTGGGTTGAGACCCCATTTGGGGTCGAATGACCATTTCACGGGGGTCGCCAAACAACGCAGTCCGCCATTTTTTCCCCTTTTCCTTAGCTGTGCTACTCCCTTTTATTCTATTGGCTTTTGAAAGCCAATAGAATAGACTCTCTTGAATAGAGTCTAATTCTATTGGCTTTCAAAAGCCAATAGGAATTATCCAGGCTATCTCTGCCCTGCTGAGCCCGCCAAAAGTTCCATTCTGCAAACGGTGCTGCACCAGTTGAGTAGTCCTCGACTTACGACCAGTTGAGTAGTCCTTGACTTACGACCGGTTGGGGTCGCGGCATTAAAAAGGTTGAGAACCACTGATGTAGAGCATGTTGCACTAATCCAAATGAAAGATGACAAGGGCATGAATGACTGAATGCAGCAATTGCTGCACACAGCTGATGAACATGAACTTTAAATGGACATAAAACTAATGGTCATTAAGCATTAAGTGAGGACTAGATCTCACGGAACTCCTAACACACATATTGGAAGCTATAGTCCAACACATCTGAAAGGTATCAATCAGGGCAATATTGTGCAGGGGTCCTTATAAATGTCAGCAGCCTCCCACACACACACACAAAATACATACCCACTCCTTATCAAGATATGTTTCTCTACAGAACTGTGAAATTCTGATAAGGTTAAAGTAGTCGATGCTATCCTTGAACAAGTTAAGCCATGTTTGGCAGGAATTCTGAGAAATACAATTCTTTCAAAATAGAGGATGCTAGGTTGGGAAAAGTTGGTGTAAAACAAGCCCCCAAATAACTCATTGTGTAAAAAAGGCAACTAATAATCTTTACATGAATCAAAGGAGGAAGAACTCTTATCAATACATGGGATAAAACTCAGAAAAAGAAAGAAAATCATTCAAATTCGGAAGAGGAATTGTGAAGATAAAACATGAGGAGGACAACAAAGCCACAAATAACTGCATAATCATGGAAAACTGTAGCTACTCTTGCTACAGTATCACAGGCTGCCAGATAGAATAATGATCTGAGAATCAAAAGACCACAGTAGTTAGCCAATTACAGGGAGATATGGTAGTGGTAGCAGCTCAACTTAGTCCAGCCAGTCCAAACCACCGATTGAAGGTACTAGACAGGAAGTACCTGTCTTGATGGGATAACAGCAGAAGTTGCATAGTATGCATATATGCAGAACTGATGGCATCAGCAATTTGCCTGGGTATGTGCTGTGTGATGTCCATTCAAAAATATCCCAATCTTTGCTGCTTGTTATATACTGCTTTCTAAGGTCATTTTCTAAAGATGCATCACAATCTGTTTCAGGCTTTCAGCTGATACGGTTTCTCTGCTGAGAATAATTTACAATACTTCTAAAGCAAACATTTCAACTAATCAGTTTTGCTGTATTTCTAATTAATTCTACTATAAAAAGAGAAAGTGAAAATATAGTATTTTTACAATGGGAAATCTTAGCTACATCCCTATGACACAATGGAAGCTCTTTGGCAAGAAGCTTGGTATCTGCTGCTGAGCCCTTGTACAGGGGCAGGCAGTTTGTGAATTCCAGGTTAGTCAGAAAGCGTTATCAGACAACAACACCAAACTCAACAGGGAGTAGCAGCATCTGCAGCACTAAGATTAGAACTTACTAAGTGTTCCTTCTTGCTTGGACACAGGGTTGGGGGATTAAACAGTAGAAAAGGGAAGAATACCTACTCAGTAGGGAGCTCTCTATTTAACTAGGCAGAATCCCAACAGGGACTGTAAACCAATCTGGATTGGACTATACTGTCCTCCGGGGACAGAGCTGGCAGGAGAAGTTGTATGCCTAGTGCATTCAACATTCCCCTAGGAACCCAGATGCTAGAGCTAATGGAGGATATGGGACAATGAATGTGTTTGAGCTATTGTGTATGTGTTAATAAACATTTGCATTTGGGTATTTGTGCAAATATATGGGTATTATATACTAAATTTAGGCATTCATAAGCACTAGGCATTCTGCAAATAATAGAATAATTTGTATCTCTTGAGTATGAACATTTGTGGTCTTCTGGGCTTCAACCTATATGTTTGAGCATCTGGGCTCTGTGAGAGGTTTCTAATCTACAGGATCTGCACAGTTGCTTTTTCTTATTTTTATTTTACATAATTGCAAAGGTAACTGATTTCCTAAGCATATTAATTTGAATCTAGATTTCAAGATATTAACTGACATAACCAGGTTTAGTAGTCATTTCCCAAAGAATCAAATGCATAAAATTAGCCCCTCAGTACATCCTTTGGGCAGCAAGAGGTGGACAGCTCTCCTAGAATTTTTCCCATACTGGGTGCCTCCCATATTATTGCTAAATAGCCCTCATAATTACTGTACTAGCACTCATAGCCACTAGTCATATTGGACTAACATTATAGGAGTTGCCATTCAACATATCTAGAAAGCATCTGACTAGGGAAGATTGCTTTTTTTTATAATAACACTACCATGGCATACCAAATGTAAGCCACTTTTCATTAACAAATGCACTTGAGGTAGGTTTGTTTCACAGAGGACAGTTTAATGATCTAACTTTGCCCCTGTCTATCTTCTGAGTTTTAGAAAACTAGGATAATGTACTGGTGATTAAGGAGTTGGAATTGGAGCAAGGAGACCCAGATTCTAGATCTAGTCCATCCTCAGCCACAGAGGCTCACTGAATGTCTTTGAGCCAGTCACACTCTCAGTCCAACCTTCCTCACAGGGTTAATGTTGTGGGGGAAAATAGGACAGAGTACTATGTAGTCCACCTTTACCTTCTGAATGGTAAGCAGAATATAAATCAATAAAACATCTGTGTCACATGAGCCGTAAAGGAGTAGTAAGTTTTTTTTTCTCCCAAGATGATGAATAAGGAGCTATTCAACCTCTCCCAATGTCCCATCAACGGAAGGAAACCACAAGTTCTCCTGCTACTACCTGATAAGAACTTTTCCTCCAAGTTCCATTTTCATTATGCAAAATAAAAATAAAAATAAAAATTGAGGAGCAGGCATGCTTTTCTTCTTATCATTATTTCTCCAATTTGTTTTCTTTGTCCAAGATTACATGCCTACTTATAAAACCCTTAGTTTACACTATTATCAGGTCTGTGAAAATGATCCTAAGCAGCCATTTCTCAAATCCCATCAGATAATAAGATGATGTTAATGTCCAAACAGTACAGTACTGTATAGCCAGGAGATCAATATCTGTTCTTGCTTTAAAAAGGAAACTAAAAGAATTGCTAAACTCTTTGCATCTCTCACCCGGTCATTAAACTGTTATGTTAAAATAAGGAGTCTCTTTTCTAGCATTATACTGACAATACAATATAAAGTACTATTAATATCCATATCAGGGATCTCCAAACTTGGCAACTTTAACAGACATGGCTGGTTGTGGAATTCTGGGAGTTAAAGTCCACAAATCTTAAAGTTGCCAAGTTTGGAGACCCCTGATCTATAGCACTGTATCAGCATTACAGTACAAATATTTGAAATCTCAAGTCAACCTCTCAAATCATAACAATTACTTTAGAAACTGTAAATACCTAAGTACCTAAGAGATACTTACTATTTTCTAATCTTTGACATATTTCAGCTTCATCACTTTTGAACAGGAGGAGTGTTGTCTGGGAACGAAAAGCACCGTCATCCATTTTAAACTAAAATATGGCTTTTTAAAGATCAGGATTTAATTACTGTAAGGGTTATGCCAGAAAGCTATGTCCTCATACCACTTGTCCCAAAATAATTTTCCAGTGAGAAATCATTTTATTTTCATTAGTTAAAAGAAACCGAAGACTCAAATATAATCAAAATAAGAACAAAATACTACCAGTATTACTCATATTGAAATACTGGCTTAATTGGTACCAGCATTACAGACATGCAAACATGGTTGAAACTATAGGGGACACAGTAAACCTTTAAACCATGAGATTTAAAAGATTTAAAAACAAACATTCTCAGTGTTTCACCAAGACCCTATACAGGTAGTCCTCAATGTACAAAAGTTCATTTAGTGACCGTTCAAAGTTACAGGCACTGAAAAAAGTGACTTGTGACCATTTTTCACACTTATGACCCTTGCAGCAACCCCATGGTCATGTGATTTACATTTGGATGCTTGACAACTACTCACATTTATGACAGTTGCAGTGTCCCGGAGTCATGTGATCCCCTTTTGTGACCTTCTGACAAGCAAAGTCAATGGGGAAATCAGATTCATTTAATAACCTTGTCATTAATTTAATAACTATAGTGATTCACTTAACAAATATGGTGAGAAAAGTCATAAAATGGGGCAAAACTCACTTAACAAATTTCTTACTTAGCAACATAAATTTTGGGCTCAATTGTGATTGTGTGGACTCCCTGTACTGCATATTGTACACACAGCTGATTTAATACAATTTGATTATGCAATACTAATTTTATTTCTGTCCTAGTCCTATAAGATTTTGTAGTTTCAAAGTTAAGAATCAGTGCTAAGGAGCAAATTTGTTACAGCATCTTCTGTCCCAGTACTCTTCAATATCTTCATAAATAAATACATAAATAATTTAGATAAGGGGATAGATAAGCTGGTAGGAATAGCCAACATTCCAGAAGATAGATAGGCTCAATATACAGAAGAATTTCAAAAGACTTAAAAAAACTGGGGTCTATCTAACAAAATGAAATTCAATGCTGAGAAAAGTAAAAATCTACATTTAGACAAGAAAAAACAAAGGCATAGGTATAAAATAGGTGGTACTTGGCTCAATAGTAGTAACTGTGAGAGGGAGCTTGGAGTCCTAGCCAACAATCACTTAAATATGAGCCAGGAGTGTGCTGTAGCTGCCAAAAAAGCCAATGCAGTCCTAGGCTTCATTAACAGAGGGATAGAATTAAATCACATGAAATGTTAGTACCCCTTTATAATGACATGGTAGGGCCACACATGGAATATTGCATCCAGTTTTGGTCATCATGACATAAAAAAGATATTGAGACTCTAGAAAGAGTGCAGAGAAGAGCAACAAAAATGATTAGGGGACTGGAGGCTAAAACGTATGAAGTTTGCAGAAATTGGGAATGAAAAATTGGGGATCAAAATAACTTTAAAATATCTCCCTCTCTCCCATAGCGAAAAGCTGAAAAGAAGTATCTTGTTCATCATACAGCTGGAAAAAGGGAAAATATTGTTGCTTTTTTGGTACAAACAGAGGAGGAACAACCCTCACTATATTTATTTCTACATAATATTTTGATGTAGGACAATACATTTCTGTTCAGTAAATCATTTTTATTTGCATTTTACAGTCAGAGTTGTTAGAATGAAGAAATATCCATGCAGTGCAGAGATAATGATTATGCCTTAAATATGGTCTTATACATACATTATTTGTAAAAAAAATTCTAGAGTATTAAGGTTAAGTTTCACAGTGTAAATATAGATGCAACAGGTATCAGCTCAGCACTAAATTCTAGATTTTATGCCAATTGCAGATTTTTTTCCCCCTTTCTTTACTCATACATAGCTAAATTTCCTTAACTTTTTTGGCAGCTTAAAACTTATTTTGTTAAGATGACATACCTTACGGTGTCCCCATACATTTGTGAGATACCTACTGTAACTGATTACTGAAATTCTATTGTCTAGCATATCTTACCTAGAAATAAGGATCAATAAAGTTTGTGAGAACTTTAGAATTATTTAGAATTATTCCGAATTCAGAATTATTGCATGACAATGCTTCATAGAAATATGACTCTGAAGCATATATTACAAAGAAACAGAAACATACACTACTGTATAATTCCTAGTAACTTCCTTAAGACTGCTAATGGCACAAAATAAAAATCTTATTTTCTCTTTAACCATTCATAATAAAAAATTTAAGTCAATGAAAAAGTTCTATACAATAGTGAGTGGAAGTCCTGCAATGTCTGAGATTCAAGTAAACATTTGAAAATATTAGGTGAAGGAACGTTTAGAATGTTATTGCAATCAATTCTGCAAGTTGAGATTTCCTCTTCCCTCTACTCTCACCTCTATGTTAAAGTTCACTATGAGGGTCTGAGATCGGAAAGGGTCAAACGTCCTGAATTTTTTTCTGCTTTCAGCCTTATAGATTGCATTGTTCCAATCAGCTACATAACCAGCACATCTTAATCAAGATCTTGTATTGCTTGGTGGTATTGCAGTGGAAACCCGAATTACTTTGTATTATGGTATTTCATGTGCTTCCCTAAAGGGTAATTGCAAAGTGAGACTTTGTGCAGTTTTAAAAGTATGTAAAGACTGTACAATGATCAGAAAGGATTAGGTGACAAAGAACGTGAAATATAGAGAAAAGTGCAGGATACGTTTAAATAAAATTAAAGAATGTATTTCATTGTTGTAGATTGACAGTTAATGGAAATTAAAAATTCCTGGTCTTAAAAAACACAAGAAAAGTATGGATGCCGGAGGGAAAGAATTTAGATGAAGGCAACGGTTCTGGGAATCATATTCAAGAGAGAAGTTGACAAGCTTAGAAAGGGGTCAGGATAGAGGTGGCAAAATGGCTGATTTCAGCAGCATATTTTTTATTTCTTAAAAACATGTTGGGAACAAAAAGCCACTACTAGGAGGCAACCTGTTTCAGTTTCCACTCATACATCCCCCCAGAGTCCAACATGGAATTGCAAAAATCTAGCAGTGTAGTTGGACCATACTTAATATCCAAGGAAGTTTTTTTAATGCAGGGGTGGAAACAATTTGTCTCTAAGTGCTCCCTGTCTCTGTTCCTACCCTTAATTCCCCCAAAGCCAAAAATGGGGCACTGTCCTTACCAGTGACATCAACTTTGACCTTCATGCTGATTGGAGATGCAAATTGCAGCCTCCAATCTTGGGAAAGCTGCCCACTTAGCTTGATTGTATGGCTTAATTGTATGTTAATCAACTGTTGTATCACAAATAAAATAATAATAAAAAGTAGCTTGTAGTGTAGTGCAATGTGAACAATGTTTTGTTCTCATATAGTTGTAAGGTCTTCTTATTCTATCTAGTGTTATGCCAGATTTTTAAAGCCAAAATACATTTAGCTTCCCATTATTGCTTGCATGTCTTCCTTAGCCCTCCAACCTCCATCAAGAAATAAACTTAAATCCTGAGCTAGAAGAGCTCCTTTGGAGGATAAGAAATTGAGAGTAGTGAGAAAGGGAAGGTTTTTAGTCTCTTTCATCTCTTGCCATTTTTCTACTGCAATTGCCTCTTCCTGCTGCTCCAGCATTGGTTTTCAGAGGTCAGTTTATCTTTGCAGATATGACTCTTGAGGGGAGGCCAGCTTAGGAAAGTTCTTCTCCAATACGATAGACAGATGGTTAGGTCAAGAAGGGACCTGAGAGTTTGTTTAGAATCAGCTTCTTTCAGCAGAAAACAATCTGAGTGATTGCAAGAGAACTAGCTAGATGGTAAAGGGGAATTCCAGTTTGCTGCAGCTTTAGCCTATCCCAGTAGGAAGCACTTCCTGCCTCCTGCAGTCTCCCCTCCCCCAGCCTTGCACATCCCCTCTCTATTCCCAAGACTAGTGCATGCCCAGGCGGTGCTGAGTGAGCCCCAGGCTGGCAGCAAGGAGGCTCTTTTGTATTTCTCTTGGAGGTGATTGGCTGGTGAATCCCCTAGGCAGCCAAGCGGCAGAGTACAGCAAGTTGCTGCAGTCTGGCTGGCAGGGTCTCACATGCACCCAGCATGTGACAGTTCCCAATTAACTCCTGCTCCAGTTCTGAATATCCGCAGGAAAAGCCATACATGTGGCCAATATAGCTCTCTTGTCTCCCACTAACTATCACTGGTGGATATTTATTGCTCCTGCCTCCATTTACCACCTACTGTCTTCATCCTCATTCTACTGCTTTTCTAATCTGGCCATCGCAGGCAGCAAAGTCCCATCTCCAGTTCCCTTTTCCTGGGCAACAATTCCTATCAGCATCTGAGAGCTAATCTGGTCCAGTGGTTAAGGCACCAGGCTGGAAACCAGGAAAGTGAGAATTCTAGTACTGCCTTAGGTATGCAAGCTGTTGGCTGGGTGACTTTGGGCTAGTCACTCTCGGTCCAGATATCAGGCTCAGGCAAGAAACTGATCAGTCAATTCCTGTCGCAATCAATGGATTAACATTCAGTTGACAGACCCTGCACTTGCAGAGGGGGGAGGGAGACACTGGGAAGGGGGGGGGGAATTCCTATCAGCAACTACTGCCATCCTGTGGCTTGGATAATAAGAAAACTCCTTCCTTTTAGTTTGCCAAGCACTCCTTCAAATTTCCACTGCTAGGAGAAATTGGACAACATCAGCATTTGCTTAAAACTGTCTTAGTATTATTTGTCTATCTTCATGAAATTACAGCCAGTAATTAAAGCCCAACACTGCTCAGCCAGTATTTCATATTTTACAGTATATGTTGCAGTTTTTCAGGTACCTCTTTCCCACATTCTCTGGATTCTTTCAAACCCATAATGCAGATTTCCCCAGTTTCTAGCTGCATTTTCTGAAGTCCGGATTTAATTCATGTGCTTCTCTCACAAATCATATAAACACACTGATGAGGTTTATGCAACATAGTAAGCTAAAACATGATTGGCTAATTGTGCTTCAGAATGCTATGTAAATTAAACTAATACAATTAGTTTATTATTCTAAGTAGCTATATAAACTATGCAATTTGAAGAATTTATTAGAATTAGTGGAGAATTTTAGCTGCGTAACATAAAAAGTTAGCCAGGTCATGGCTGCAAACATGCTACTGAAGTAGATGGATCACTTCATTAGGAAATACATATTGTCTCATCTTTTTTGTCAAACCACCTAAGTGAAGTTTATGTTTCTACATATATCCATTGAACAGCATTAATGTAGTTAAGGTACACTCTTCATACTTTCTGTTTTAAATTTTATTGTTGTCATTTGCAAGTCACCATCAAGGATCTGCCTGTGTGCTTCCCTCATTTCTACTTGGAATTCCTGCAACACTGGTTAGTAGGTCCAAATGGAGAAGTAGTTTCCTAATCCATTTATTGCAATAATGGAGTTTTTGTTAAATTGCACAATATCATTTATTTGCTAGAATGCCTGCTGCCAAAGTCAAAAGCAGGTTAACAATGGCCTAGTTCTTATTTTGAACATGCCTAGTGATATCAGCAGAAATTATCTTTATATAATTTATAATAGTTTCAAGAAGTAGCACTTCTTGGGACATAGATATAGATCTACATAGATCACTTGGATATTTCTACCCTTAAATAGCTTAAAAAACAAAGCTAGTATTTCTTTTTAAGATTGGTTTCTGATTCAAAAGGAAACAAAGTCAATTACATCTCAGTCTGTTCCTTACTGGAGGAGAAAATTATTCTTTTTCATCATGCACTGTATTCAGATTGGGAATCTCATTTTCTTTTAAAACAAACTTTAGCTTCTGGTCCTTACAAAAAGGGAAATAATTTGTTGAAAATTCAGAAACCAAAGAATATCTTAATAAATTTCTGGAGAGCAATGTGGTGGGCCCCAAGTATTCTAGACTTAAGCTATAGCTTCTCTAGTTACCTGAATGATGGTAAACAATTGTAAGCACTCAATTGTGGTCCCCCAAAGCTGGAGAGCTCCTATTTGCCTATTACTGCTCTAGAAGTAATAATAGAATTTCTAAGTTCTTACACAGAAACTTACTCAAGCTCCTATTGTGCTGAATCAAATACTTCTATGGACAATTTCTCTCTTGCTTGCTCAAATATATTTTAAAAAAACTATGAGAAAAAGAACAAAGGATGGATCACTTTTATTTCCTCGATCTCTCTCCTAATCCATCTTGACAACTCAGAGATAACATTTACAATAAGTTAGAATTGATATTTCCTTCACAGAATACAGTACAACCACTGGATCAGATAGCTTAAGATACTTGGTCCTTATTTTCTGCTGTGATGTGCATCTAAAGATGAGTGATAGAGTATTTGGCAGGAGTAACCCTGGTTTATGAAAGTGGTGGGACCTGAAAGGGAAGAATTTGAGCTATAATTTCCAATATGACAGCTGGCAATTCAGTTTTAAAATGTAATGCCTCCTGTTCATATTTTCTGTCTGAGATAATAAAATCAGGATACAGGACTAAAATAATCTAGTCCCACATTGGGACACAATAGTGCAATGCAGGCACTACTCTTTCTTTGTAATTTGAAAATGTATTTATCATTGTGATTTCACACTGAACTTAACATTGAATTACTAATCCTACAATCTTGCAATCTGTATCAGATGAACAGTGGAAATGAGAGATACACAACAGGTAAGCAGCTTCAGCTAGGCAAATATGAGTTTTTCAATATATTTTAAATGTATTATTAACAGCAAATTTGAGTAAATGCATGAAGAGAAATAAGAATATCACAAGTAAACAACAACAAAGTTAATAGTAATGTACAACAATAACAGATAACTGCATTACTTACCCTGCCAATGAAGAAAATGGTTTCTTAATACCATAAAGGTTTTTTTGGTATAGTGTGAAATAAGGTAATATGGTATTTCTTTGCCATTCCACCCTTTAAAGACTTTTATTTCCAAATGTATTATAATCCACCCACTCCACTTCATAGAGGGCCATGTTAATTCGTAAAAATGTAGAGGAACGTGAAAATAATAAAAAAAGCTTTGGGAGGAAGGTTATCTGAATTCTCAGGAATATATGACACTTTTACATCAAGAAAGAAAAGCTCTTGTAGCCCAATCCTAACTTGGAAATCCACAGCAGCACACTAACAAAAAGCTAGAGTTAGTTTTACCTCAAGGTTAAAAAAAAAAAGGTACCCTGTCAGATAATGGTCTGAGTTACAAGATCTGACCAACCCAAAGTCTTTACTTGATTGTGCCTAAGAGGGAAATTTTGAGGAAGAAATTCAAAGACACTTTGTAAAATATGCATACCTTTACAAATATACAGATTTACTGAGTTGGAAAGATTCTCTTTATGCCTTTACATCAAGGTAAATATTCCTATATTTTACTATTCCCAGAAGACAAGCTTACATCTTGTTGATTAATGTTTAGAGAAACAGATAATCAAGCCACCAATATTATAGTAGAAACTTGTAGATCGATGAATGCATTTATATAGATTCATCGCATAACCATGTGATATACAATGAACTAAAAATTGTCAGTCAATTTTTCATATTAGAAACATGAAAACAGAAAGCATTCACAAATCTAAACATTTTGATTATTTTCCAAACAGGCTTTTTTTTTTTGCCTGACTCACTGCAACCCATTAAAATGGTTTTACAGGATACTATCCATGGCAATCCCCTTGAACTGAATTACTTGTGCTCAGTTGTGTTCAATTGTAGAAATTCTTACAGTCTCCTGACTGCATGAAAATCATCACCATGCACTCTACAGAGCAGCTTCATTGACTGAACAGTGACAAAAAGATAGCATATGCCCAGCACCAGCTTCAATCAGTTATATACCCTCCTTCTCCATCATGCACTTTTGCCATTCTTTTCCCTTTAAAAATGGAAAACTTTTTTTTTAAAAAAAATCTGAATTTGGGAAACTGAAGAACTATAAAGCAAAAGACAAATGAGTGGATCAAATATTGGGATAAGACATTTTTCTTCACTCTAAAGAATGACGATGAGGAACTCGCTTTGCCTTCTCCTTTGGAGAATAGAAGAAATACCGAGCTACACCATATGTAGAAATGGCCAATGGAGGCAGCTCTTTTGTTATAACTTACAAATGCCACTGTTTCCTCTTTAAAGATAGACACCCACAGCTGGAAACTCCTCCAAGTTAATGCACCCTCCTTCCAGAAGAGCAGCCACATGAGAGGTTCAATAAATGTTTCCAGTTGGCAGAAAGCCAGAACCAGAGCTTGTTTGTTCTTCATTCCAATAAACAGTCTGTCCTGAACTCCAAGAGCAAAATCACAAGGAAATCTTCAATTTTGAGAAGAAAAATAATAGATACACAAAAATATAAACCCAGCTGTTTATTTCTTATCCACATTTTTTTTTTAAAAAAAGGCCACATTCAACTATCAAGTTGATTTGATTGCCCAAAGAGGCCCTCTGAATCCCAGGTCAATTGTAATACCTTATCTATAAACATGATTACATCATAACTTGGGACATGGCATAGTAACAACACAGCATTTGTTTCTACTGCCATGTTGTAGGAAGGAGAGATTTAATAAAATCCTTGCTGCATCACAGCCCTTCCACCCTCCCCAAGGCTCAGCTAGAAAGCAAAAGGGCAATAATGGCATTATCCTGTACAGACATTTGTGAGCATTTAGCTACAGATGTATGTAGCAAGAATTAACCTCAACCTCACAGAGCAAGTATGAATGTGAAATTCCCTCAGTATGTCCAAAGCTGCAGCCTGGGAGCAGGAAGCTGTTTCCATAAACGTGAGCTCTCCTGCCAGCCTCCATTTCAGTCAATGGGCAAAGGGGGAGAGAGAAAGAGAGAGAGAGGTGAAATCCTGGAAAAGTGTGAAAGGAAGTTGGATGGGGGAAGGGGGAGAAGCCCATGCTGTGCCTGGTGCTTTAAATGTTTGGCCTGGCTTTGGAGGGAGAACACGTGACTTTCTGCTTGAGGAAGCAGCAGCCGCTCTGGCAGCTTCCAGCGGGAGATGGAGGAGGAGGAGGAGGTAATAGTGGCAGTGGTGGTGGGGGAAGGGAAACAGGAAAGGAAAGGACTTGTTTAAAGCAGGGATTGCTGCAAGCTAAGGAAATAGCTTCAGCCAGACAACAGGTAGGGGGCAATGGCGGAATCAGAGAGGTGGGCCACTCAAATATCCAGCATCAGAGCAGGCATGCGGTTCTTGCTTTCTGGGAGGAGGAATGATTGTGCTGCTCTATACGCACTGAAGGAATTTACCTATATCTGGACCAAGGAATACAACGCAGCACCTGGATAATCCACAGCATGCAGAATCTCAGCATGGAGTTGAATGCTTTGGAAGAACTGCAGCAATTCTCAGAGAGAAACCATACCCCTGTCAAACTACAGTAGAGGAGTTCACCCCTCTACCTGGAGTGAAAAGGTGTCCAAATATGTCAGACTTGCCTGTTGAAAAGAGCCTAACCTATCCCTGTACTCTGCATAGTTCATTTATTTCAAGCAGAGAAACTGAAATAATCCTGTTTCTAAGGAAAACTAATTTCTGAATTGCATTTCCCAATTTTGGAACATATCTCATCCTAAATTCAACCTTCTCTACGTTTATATGCCCTCTAGGAAACACAAATAGGATGGTTTTACATTTTACAGCTAAAGTCGTTCAAAGACTAGTATTTTTTATTAATTTATTTGCCATCTATCTCACTCTAGGCAGCTTAAAATAACCCAAAAGCTCCACAGCAAAGTTGTGGGGCAGTGTAAGAAACACACAATGTCATTATCTCATAATGTCTTGGATGATCTTGGGAAGCTAAGCAATGCTAGCCTTGCCTGACACTTGGATGGGAAATGACCATGAAATCGCAAGGTTGTTGGCTCTGTTGAGAAGACAGCAACAGAATGCTTCCACACTGTTGCCAAGCAAACAAGACATATCCCTAAAGTCACTAGGAGTCAAGCTTGATTCAAGATAAATGCTGACTTTTTTTACCTAACAGTGTAACATTTCCTTCTGTCATAAGTTTCATGTGACAGAGGTGAGTACACTATAATCTATTCAGCAATGATGAGTCTGTATCTATGCCAACCACTCCTGTTTAAAAGCTGTGCAGGTTTCAGTTTCTTAAAGGTGGAAGATGCCTGCCCATCCTCCATATAAACAGACTTTATCATCTTGCTCCAGGCCACAAAGGCCAACTTAGCCTTTGTGCAAAGAGCTGTCCCTTCACACAGCTCCTCCTCCATCAGGCAGTGAAGCTTTTCACTGGCACAAGCAGAGCAAACCCAAAACCACATCCTCGAGAACTGGCAGGCCTTCAATAACGGGCATTCATGATCCTGAACTGAAAAGATGTTTCAGATTTCAATTTCCACCTTGAAGGAGATGCCAGATCACAGAAAACCACAGCTGCATCCTTCTGGTATGAACACAAACACTTCTGGCCAATGCTCTGCCCATGCAGGGACGCCCTAGAGAATAGGATCTACACCCTAGAGAATAGGAACTACGGAGGAAAGTCCTGCTCTTAACTCTTTTTGAAACATGGTTATAGCTACCCATAGCCCAGCACCTCTTCAGATTACCTGCAGCATACTTCTAGTACCCCAGGTTCTTTTTCCTACTCCTAGAGATTGCTCTCCATCAAAATAGTAACTTCAACGGACATTCCCTTCCCCGCCAGGAATCCCAGACTTCTTTCCCAACTGATACCAACAGTTAACTGCGAGTAAAAACCATCAAGAGCGTACGCACCGGGCGCCCCAGCCCCAAACCGGTATCAGGTTGCCCCCCTGCTGCCAGAAAACCGAATTCCCGCGCCCGTGCTCGTTGGGGAAACCTAAATTCCCAAATGCCATTTTCTGCCTCCCTTGTCGTTTTCTGGAAGGAGGAAGATTGCTACGAGGCTGTTTTCCGATCGACTGTTCCCAACTGCAGAGGGGCCCGGGCAGGGGCAGGAGGAAGAAGAATCCCTGGACTCGCAAAAAGGATGGACGCCCCAACCCTTCTCTTTCTCCGCGCGCCTAGACTCACCTGGGCATGCACAGCCTACTGACATCTTTACATGCCCGGCCTGGCGCAGCAAAGGTGCGACGTGCCCGCTCGGCGGGTCCTGGCATCCGCCGCTCTGAGAGAGACCCCAATCCCTGGGCAAGGTCGCCCC
Organism: Crotalus tigris; assembly: GCF_016545835.1. Taxonomy (NCBI): domain Eukaryota; kingdom Metazoa; phylum Chordata; class Lepidosauria; order Squamata; family Viperidae; genus Crotalus; species Crotalus tigris. Next base: position 1,074,161 of record NW_024100602.1, on the reverse strand, counting down.
CGATTGCGGGGCCTCCCCGCCGGGATACACAGCAATCGCAGAAAGTGGGGCAGCCCGATGCCTCTCTCCCTACGCTCGTCGGCCAGTCCAGGGCCGAGCTGGGCTGGGCTGCGTTGGCCTGGCTGTGCGCGAGACGACCCTGCGCTCCGACCGACTCGGAATCCGATCGCTGGGCTGATTAATATGCTAATTGCGCGACGAAGGAGGAGGAAGAGGAGAGCGCCAGCTTGTCAAAGTGACCTGAGCTGAGTGGCGAGCCGAGATAGGGAAGGGAAGGGAAGGGCGAGGAGAGAGGGGGAGGGGCAGCCATGTGACGCAGATGGAGAAAAACACACCAATCTCTGCCACTGTAGCCACCCTAGGCGGGCTCGCGCGAGGAGAGGAAAGGGGAGGGAACGGAAGGGAAGGGAGTAACGCAAGGCAAGGCGCGCGCTTCCATATGTGTGTGCGTGCGTGCTCAGAAAAAGACATGTGCTGACACGTTTGCAGGCGGGCAGGCATGTTTGCAGGCAGAGGCACAATATACGCTTCATTTCTGCGCAGGTTGTTTTTTTTAGGCGCGAATTGTGATTTAGATTAACCTGCGTAAGTAAAAAGAGAGCCCCCCCCAAAAAATCCTCTCACTTTCCTTTCACCGAGGCAGTAATCTTTTTAAAAAAAATCCGAATCTCCGCTTTAATCAGAACAGTCGTTCCCATTTTCCGACGAGTTCAGACTCTCCCATTCCACTGGGCTTCATGGGCTACATCTGAATATTTCACTGTCTGGAAAGGATGAAGTGAAGGTTCTTCCAGATTGCCTGTAAACCCTGCTTTCCAAAGATGAGCAGACTTTGGGTTAGTAGGCTCTGCTTTGTTAGGAACTAGAATCCTGAGATTTACTAGGTGAAGCCAAGTGCAAAAAGAGAAGCCATACACAGGTAGACAAATGGGCACTCCAGAACTGATTAAGGCTCACGGTGCTGTTCCACAAAAAAAATCTGATTTCTCACCAACAGTACACTGCGAGGATGAGGATGGGGTGGAGAAGGTTATTGGTTTGTAGGTAAGACGTGCAGTGATTAGGAATTATACAATCTATTGCAATTGATTCAGAGATCTGAAAATCCAAATGTCCCTTAAATTTATCTCTCAATCAACTTTTTTTCAGGAAAAGGCTGTAGCCTTGTACTTTTACTACTCAATGCAATTAATTGTTAAGTAGATCTCAGATCCAGATTAGATAATTTGCAACAAATGAAAAATATATTTCAGAATGATTGTCCCTGCAGTTTAACATTCAACCTAAATAGCTTTTCCCTCAATTTCTGAGTGGGATCTTGTCATTAAAAGTCATATACATTTATGGAGGGGTTGGTACCCTCCATTTTTTTCTCTATATTGGAATAACTATAGTTCCCAACAGCATTAATCACCAATCGCTTTGATTGTGACTATGAATGTTGTAAGACACAGTCCTTAAATCTGTGCTCTATAGCAGAGGCCCCCAACCTTTTGGGCACCAGGGACCGGTTCTTTGGAGAAAGATTTTTCTGCAGACCAAAGGGGGCATGGTTTCGTGTTCTGCCTACATCCAGTGGGATGGGGCTTCACTTGTTTGGGCGAGCCGGTTGCTGCTGACTTCCCACACTGGTATGCCATGGCTCAGTGCTGGTCAACGGACCGGGGGTTGGGGACCCCTGCTCTACAGCATAATTGTATGCTATTCCTTCACATTTTCTCCATCTTACTTTTTGGGTTCTGATTCACATTTCCTATCTGTTCTTATCTGTTCTGTTTTTTGCATTCAAAATTTAGCACATCTTCCAGATTTCCCTTTGCTGAGATTCAGTCTTTCCTAAAAGTAAGAAAATATTTGGTGATTACTATTCTGTTAAGGAAGTATAGATCATTTTTTCTGATGACAATATCAAAATAATGATTCGTAACATAGTTTGAATTATTATGATTACAGGGAAAAGTTCTTTTATGTACAATGTAAGTATGTATATATATGATAATTAATTTTGCCATTTCTAATACTAGCATTGTAGTTTTTAATCATTTCATTACGTGTGTGTGTGTGTGTTTCCTAAATTTTTGGATTGCTGATAAAGAATTAAGGGGGACTGGGATAGCTATTTCGAGCTGATTAGCTCTCATCAGCCAGACATACCCTTCTGAGATTCGAACCTGGGCTGCTTGCACAGTTAGGCAGCTGTGTTGACCTTAAGCAAACAGCCCAGATTCGAATCTCAGAAGGGTATGTCTGGCTGATGAGAGCTAACCAGTTCGAAATAGCTCTCCCAGTCCCCCTTAATTCTTTATCAGCAATCCAAAAATTTAGGAAACACAAATGATGTCCGCAGTAGCGAGTGCTGCCTGTTGATGGCTCTAGATTGAGCTGATACAGGCAGATTGAGCTGATACAGGCAAAAGATTTCTTCCTCTCATATTTGGGCTGACAGAGTGCATAAAAAAAAAACCACTCATATTTTCAACTTTATATAAAAATGAATAGATAGGCTTTGATTAATTATTTAGTCCAATTGAGGGTAAACCTCTGTGGGATGGTAGATTCCTTCAGGGCACATTCCTTACTTAGCAGCATGTCCGGCAGCCAGTGTAAAAGTTGTTGAACCATCAATATTAATGAGTTTCAGGTTCCTGAAACAAATAATGAAGGAGAGACATACATTTTATACTGTTATTAAAGAGTACAGTAATATTTTCTATTATTATTATTCACCACAATTTTGCCAATACACCTCTTTTCAGTTAAATAATAATAATAATAATAATAATAATAGTAAAGTTGGAAGGGACCTTGGAGGTCATCTAGTCCAACCCCCTGCTCAGGCAGGAAACCCTACACCATTTCGGACAAATGGCTGTCCAGTCTCTTCTTAAAAACTTCCAGTGTTGGAGCATTTACTGCTTCTGGAGGCAGGCTGTTCCACTGATTAATTGTTCTCACTGTCAGGAAGTTTCTCCTTAGTTCTAGGTTGCTTCTCTCCTTGATTAGTTTCCACCCGTTGCTTCTTGTCCTGCCTTCAGGTGCTTTGGAAAATAGCTTAATTCCCTCTTCTTTATGGCAGCCCCTGAGATGTTGGAATACTGCTATCCCCCCTTGTCCTTCTCTTCGTTAAACTAGACATACCCAATTCTAGCAACCGTTCCTTATATGTTTTAGCCTCCAGTCCCCTAATCATCTTTGTTGCTCTTCTCTGTACTCTTTCTAGAGTCTCAACATCTTTTTTACATCGTGGTGACCAAAACTGGATGCAGCATTCCAAGTGTGGCCTTACCAAGGCATTGTAGAGTGGCATTAATACTTCACGTGATCTTGATTCTATCCCTCTGTTAATGCAGCCTAGCACTGTGTTGGCCTTTTTGGCAGCTGCAGCACACTGCTGGCTCATATTTATGTGATTGTCTACTAGGACTCCGAGGTCTCTCTCACAGTTACTACTATTGAGCATGGATTATGGACTCCCTGGATTATAACTCCCTGGATTATGGAAATCACAAAAAGGAATAAACATCGTATTTTGAGAAATGCATTGGTCAATATAAAAATTTCTTTTGTTTTAAAAAAAAAACTCTAGGCTTTTGTATAAGAGAAAAAAAGTGAGTGCTTTGATATAATATGCCGATTTAACCAATCTTTACCTTTACTTTAAAAAAAAAAAAATCCTGAGACACTGGAGTTAAGGTTAGAATTACAAAATTCTTTTAAGAATTAGGCTGCAGCATAGGATATTTTTTTTTCTTTCTTTTAGAGTATTTTGTCACTTGAATGCCTCTTTTGCCTTGGATTTGCTATTCCTTAGTAATGTATTTTTAAATGGCTGACCAGAACAGATTCTTACATGGATACAGTAATTCCAGAGCTAGCCAAACATTCCCTCTATCTCCTTAAGAATGAACAACATAATAGGCTAATATATTGTGGGAATAATGGATAAACACAAGTAGAAAGAATATACTTAAGATAACCTGGAGATATTTTTTTCACTCTTACAGTTTATCTGGTACCCTAGAAACTTTCTTCTGCATCTCAGTAGAAAAACCACTCTACATGACACACAGTTCTAAATGGTTATAACCCTATAGAAAATGCACAGAGGCAAAGATGATGTCATTAGCTAAGGTCTCATAGTGCCTATGTCTGGTGAAGAAACCAATTGGGAATTTTCCAGCAGTTTTAGCAAAGGACAAAGAAATCACAGAGGAGATGTCATGGGAGGAGTTGCTGTAATAAAAACATAAAAAGGAGGCCCTATAGGCAGCACAAGGTTCCTGCTGTCTGGAGTCAGATCCTTCAGCAGGAATTGGTGGTATGAAAGAGATTTCCAAGCATGAGCTCATTTTGGCAAACCAGATAGAAAATATTGCTTTACTGTTAAAATCCTAGTTTTACGTTAACAGAATGGGAAAGGGAGCATTTGAAATACTCTGAACTTCTCAGAAAAAGAAATTCCACATAACTTTGTTCAAAATCTCTTTAGTAGTAAACATTGAAACCATTCTCCTTTGCAAAATAGGATGCTATTTATATTCATTATATACATTAATAGTGCAAAACTTACACTCATATATGGAGCACTTCTATAATGAATTTACCAGCAGGAAGTACTTAGAGAATATGTAATATGAAATACAAGGAAAAAATGCTATCTCAAGGACACTTTAAGACATATATTCCTTGTATATAATATTGTTATAAGCTGCTGATATATAAAAAGGGAGGGAAAATAGGAAAACAATGAAAATTAATTATCTTTCATATACACAGTTCCCAATGAAATAAATAATGTCCAAATTATCTGCTTGTGTTGACTCTTATTTCAAAATATACACAATACTTATAAAGATGAAGAATGACACTTGCTTTTTGATTAGATATTAAGAAGCCTCATAGTGAGAGAAAAGCCACATATTTTATAGAAATTCTACATTAGTAAAAACAACTTTTTAGCAGAATTGTCAACAATAAAAGATAAAATAGTTTACAAAAGACACACTGGAGAAAAACTGTTTCCAAAGATACAACATTTAAGGAATGGGAAAAGAAACTACCTTTAAATGAGCTACATTTCACTGAATAATCTAATCCAATTGATTGACTGTTTATGTGCCATCACATTGCAGTCAACTCTGATTGACCACATAGATATTCTCCAGGACAATCTGTCCATAATTTGGAGAGTGAAAACGGCATGGCTGGCACAATAGGAAAAAATGTGGTTTTCATCAAGCTGCTTGCATATAGTCATCCCATATAGTCATTCCAAAATATTTAAAGCCCATGGGATTCTTGCCTATTTTCGGATGGCAGAAGATCTTCAAGAATAGGATAACTAAAATGGAAGTTCATAGGATGAAACTCATCATTTGGTTCAAGGGGGAGAGGATTGAATAGAAAACATTTGTTTTAGCTCCATTCTGAATTCAAGTCACAGAGCAGAATATACTGTGTGGGATTTCTGAACATGAGTTTTCTTGTGAAAATGTAATGATTTAGATTTTTCTTTAAAGCCTAAAAAGAACATGATCTATTGAAGACCTATTTTGATGAATGGAAGAACTATTTTGATGGATTTGCTGGGTATCTCTCTTAGGTGATACTATAGCAAGGGTAGTTAGAATAACACTTGTCTTTGTTCTCTTTGCATTCCTACAAGGAGGAATAAGTAGAAAGCAATGTTGCTGATCTACATTAAAAAGGTCTGGATGTGTCATAGATCTTGGCAGCCTTGATTAGATCTGAAGTAATCAAGAGGTCAGCACAAGTCTATCAACATACACTCATAGTTTAGGCTCTGATGCATTGCACAACACACACTTGTTTAGTTCTTGAAAGAGCTTTCTGCTAATTATTTCCCTTTTTCAGACAGATTTTTCAAAGGCTTCTTTAAACCAGGCAAAAACAGCTTGAGAAATTGTCATCTGGGAAGAAAGCATACAAGAAATCTGCAGTTGCCAAGTTCTCAACTCTAATATACTTTAAAAACAATTCATATCTGAAATGTTGTGCCTTTCTAAAGTGGCGCTTTGTTCAGTATTGATGGCTGTAAAGAGCCATACATTCAGGTTTGAAGATTGGGTATATTAGCAGTCAGTTTAGAATTTCATCTAGAAACATTTCTTCATTTCCCTTATTTTAATTTACTATTAAATGTATATTTCACCTTTCTGTTGTATAAACATTCAACGCCTTAGAACAATTTAAAAATGCATAATATAAAACAACAGTAAAACAGTATATACAGTTAAAATCATTTGGTTAAAATAACTTGGATCAGTATCTAGGCTTAGCTTTCTATTTCAGCACAGGGATCTAGGAATGCTTCTTATTTTTTATGGGAGCATTGTTATACTGGAGTTTGTATTGACGTCTTCCAATATATTTCTCATGTAGAGGATTTATTTATCCAAAGACAGGTGCAGGTTTTATTTATCCAGAGATTACAGGGATTTCTGTTCCTTTTGAAGGCTTGTCAGTTTCTTTACAGATGTTTCAAAAAGCTGCTGTCATTTAGTTAAGCATGTTGAAATTCAGTTACTTGCCCAGTCTTGGAAGGTGTAGGCTCCAGTCTGGACTGAACAAATCCGGATAACCATTAGAAGGCAGCAAAAAATACAGAGAACTGTATTTGCAACTCTCCCCAGACTGACCACATTTTTGGAACTCAGATCTGACTGTTCTTACAGGGCGTTCTGCAGATGCTGAGATAAGCAGCTAACTCTTCTGTGTTGAGAGCTGTCTGGACTTTTGACTTGTGTGGCATGGAATTCCACAGGAGTTCTGATAATAGCTGTAATATCAAGAGGAGGGAAGCTCAATTAATTTTGGGATGTTTGCAGACATCCCATTTAATGCATGCCATCTGACTTTGAAGAAAATTTAAAATAAACAAATTAATAAATAAAAAGTGGTGTACCCACACAAACATTAGTTGATTTGGTCTTTCTGCTACCTAGACAACAGGTTTGGTAATGTGGATGCTTGTCTATACCTCATACAGATTCAGAAAGCAAAATAAAAGGAATTGTTTGAACTCAGAGAGTTGTAGTTTCATGCTTTGGAGGGATGTTAGAAATGTAAGATTGGGGAAGATTGTATTAAAAACCCCACTGATTGGACCATAAACTGGTTTCAGTTTTTTGTTTGTTTGTTTGTTTGTTTTTTTAATTGAAAATTTTTAAAAGTTTTTAAACTTTTAAAAACTGGTTTCAGTTTTGTAATCATCCAGATTTGTAATCATCCAGATCAGTTTTGTAATCATCCAGATCAGGGGTCCCCAACCCCCAGTCTATGGATCAGGCTGCGGCATGTCAGCAACAGGCCGCACAAACAAGCAAAGCGCCATTTGTGGGATGCAGACAGCACACAACACCATGCACTCTCCGGTCCGTGGAAAAACCTTTCTCCACTGAACCAGTCCCTGGTGCTCAAAAGGTTGGGGATCGCTGATCCAGATGACTAGATGATTCCAATAAAAGAATAAAAGAAATTGGTGTATCTCAAAGAGAGACAACTCTGATTTCCTCTTGTAAACATATTTTGTATTTTTCAGGTTGGTTAATAACCTAGAGAAGATATAACAGCCATGTTTCTCTATAAATAATGCTCTTTTATTTTTCATGTACAATAGTACAAAGAATAGTCATTTACTCACAAAGATGACCACTGTAATTCTCCTTCAATTATTTTGATTAGGGTTAAGTTATGCTGTCTTCTTTTTTCACACAATAATTATAAATTAAAATTACATGAAGAAGAGTAGGTAATGGAAACGAGAATTGTGACTGATTCTTCACTTCTGAAGCAATCGTCAGGCTTCTCTCATCAAGCTAACCTGGAACCAATTAAATGGTGGACAAGAATCCAGAAAATTCCAATAATAGGTTTTATGGTAGAAAAGTTGTCAGGCCCCAAACCAAGAATAACACAGACTGATTCTTCCAAGCTGTGTACTTTATTGTTTCATACCTGTAACAAAATCTTTCCAGATTGAGTACTCCATTAACTGTACCTACAATATACTGTGAACTATAAGTAGTCCTCAACTTACAACCATAATTGAGCAAAATTTCTGTTGCTAAGTGAGATAGTTGTTAAATGAATTTTGCCCCATTTTACCACCTTTCTTGCCACCGTTGTTAAGTGAGTTGCTGCAGTTGTTAAGTTAGTAACAGACTTGTTAAGTGAATCTGGCTGTCAGAAGGTTGCAAAAAGTTACCACATGATCCTAGGATACTGCAATCGTCATCAATATGAGTCAATTGTCAAGAGTCTGAAATTTGATCATGTGACCATGGGGACGCTACGATGGTTGTGTGAAAACTGGTCATAAGTCATTTTTTTCAGTGCCGTTGTATCTTCAAGCAGTCACTAAATGAACTGTTAGAGTTGAGGACTACCTGTATTAGGGAAGAGCAGACTTTACCCTCTTTCATTCACACATAGTATCTGGACTGAGTTGCCTCTTCTGTGGAATACACCGTCCCTCCTGGGAATTCGCTTTCTGACTACATTCCATCACATCTGCCAATATAAAATGTTTCAATAACATTTTTTTACTCCTGACTTCTATTGTTTTATCAATGTAAAAAATACAAAGAAAAATAAAAATAGGAAATTAAGGGAAGGAAAAATAGGGGGGAAAGAAAATATGAGGTGCAAGAGAAGAAAGAAAAAAAAAGCATTGACTTTGGACTCTTTTTTTAGCACAGTACAACATAACATTACAGTCTCAACTTTTTACTTTTACACATTAATGTATAACTAGCCATTTCTATAACAAAAAATCTATCTTATCAGCAAAACCAAAATCAAAGTTTCATTTTTTTTCATCACAAACACAAAATCCAGAAGTGATATCCAAATAAAAAGCATAATTAAATATATTCTCACCTTTGAATAAAACAATCAATTTAACCATTTCTGCTTTATCTTTCTTGCTGTGGAAATAGTATGTATTTCTATTTGCACTTAATATTTATAAACTATCATTTATATTAACAAAATTCACTGTATTCTTTCAGATTTTTTAATCTTAAAGGGAAAAATACTTTTTTTCATCCATTTTAAAACACTAATTTTTTCTTTAAAAGTCTAAAATCAAAACATTCTAATACATCTTTTTTTTAACTTCCTCTTAACATACATAAAGTTCACTTTCAGACAAATAAAATTCCAACTAACTCCAATTATTAACTCAATGGTTTGGTGAGCAAAAATCTATGACAACTGTTGATTAAAAATTGAGGTTAAATGTGGAGCTTCCGCTGGGGAGCGACGTTGATGGCGGCTACTTTGTAGCCGTCCTCCTGGGACGGCGTCAGATCTGCGGAGCGCAGCGAACACCAGCTGGCCCGCAGCTCGGAATCCCCTTCCGAGGATTGCCAGAATAGAGGTAGAACCTCTTAGCCCCCTCTGGATTTTTCTTTTGAGGGGGCAGAAGGAGCGTTCCCTCGGAGTTCCTGCTTTCTCCGCCTCCCAGCTGTTTTTGTCTCTTCGGAGACAAAAGGAAACGCCGCTACCATCTCCGCGTTTAAAGTGTCCTGGTGAGTAATATTTAAAGCGGACAGAGTAGTTTAAAGGATTTTTTTTCTTAGTTTAGTATTTTATTTAATTTTTTTCTAGTTGACTTTGATTCTTTTCCCTTGTTTTTTTTTTGTCGGCACGGAGAGTGAAAGTAAGATGGTGTTCTGAAAGTACTTTGTTCTTTTGTTCTCTACTTTTTTGTTCCTGGAAAGAAAATATGGACTTAAATGAATACAACTATTATTTTGTTTTGAATATGTATAAGGGGACATCAACATCAATGGTATGGGATGCAGGTAAAGCTTTTATGCATGGGATTTTGATAAAAATGAACAATGTTCATAGACAAAAGCAGAAGCGTAAGGAATTGGAAGATGAGATTAAATCAAAAGAAAAGTTTTTGATTTTAAATCCTTCAGATGAAAAGGTTAAGGAATCTATAAAGTTCTTAAGAACACAATTTAACATGTTGATGGCTGATCAATCTGCAACTAATTTTTTGTTTATGAAACAAAATACATTTTGTAATGCCAATAAACCAGGGAGATGGTTGGCCTATCAATTAAGAAAGAAACAGAGACAGAGAACAATAGATAAAATAAATTATAATGGTAAATTAGTGTATCAGAAGGAATTGATTAAGAAATCTTTTTTAGATTATTATCAAAAATTATATAAGACTACTAATGTACAAATTTTAGATATAAATAAATATTTAAGGGAGGCTAACTTTCCTAAATTGACAGAAGATCAGAAGCAAGAAATTAATGGTCCAATTACTAATGAGGAAATTGTGACAGTTATTAAGCAATTAAAATTAGGTAAAGCGCCAGGTACGGATGGTTTGACACCTATTTATTATAAAACTTTAGTAGAAGAGATGACTCAACCTTTAGGTGAGCTTTTTAATAACATATTGCAGGGTTCAGAGATTCCTCTGTCATGGTGCAGTGCTTTCATATCCTTGATCCCAAAAGAGGATCAAGATCTTACTTTACCAAAGAATTATAGACCTATATCTCTTTTAAATGTAGACTATAAGATTTTTGCAAAAATTTTAGCTAATAGGCTTATGACGGTTGTGCATCAGCTTATACATAAGGTCCAATCGGGTTTTATAACTGGCAGGTACATGAAAAATAATGTTAGACAAATTATTAATATATTAGAATATTTAGATAAGAACAACCAAGTCCCTGCAGGGCTGATATTTTTAGATGCTGAAAAAGCTTTTGATCAATTGAACTGGCATTTTATGTTAAGAGCAATTGAGGAGATGAATTTTGGAGAAAAAATATTACAAGCTCTTACTGCTATATATCAAAAACAAACAGCACAACTTATTGTTAATGGGGGTTTGTCAGAGGTTTTTACAATAGAAAAAGGTACTAGACAGGGATGTCCTTTGTCACCGTTGCTGTTTGTTTTAACATTGGAAATTTTGTTGATTAAAATCCGAGAGTCGCAGGAAATAAGAGGAATAGAAGTTAACAAAAAAGAATATAAGTTAAGAGCTTTTGCAGGTGACTTGGTGGTTACTTTGTCTCAACCTACTTATTCTGTAGTGAAGTTATTACAGCTGATATATCAATATGGATTAGTTTCGGGTTTCAAAATTAATAATAATAAGACTAAAATATTATCTAAAAATATGACTACTTGTGATAAACAGATTTTGGCTAATTTGACTGGTTTTGAAATTGTTGATAAGATAAAATATCTGGGGGTTATTTTATCTGTTTCTAGATGTGGCTGCCTGGATGCCACTTATTATCATATTTGGTGGTCGTGTAAAAATATAAAAGCTTTTTGGATTAAGATATGGTGGAATATTCAGAGCATTTTTAGAAAGAGGGTAAAATTTACTCCACAATTGTTTTTGCTTGGTATTGTTACTGATTATGATGCTAAGGAGGTTATATTGATGTTGAATTTGATTACAGCCGCAAGGCAGTTAGTAGGTCAATACTGGAAGAAGAAATCTTTGCCTACTTTGCAAGAGTGGTTTTTTAAAGTATCTTACTTGGCGGAAATGGCAAAGATTTCGGCTTTCCTAAAAGAGCAAACGCAAGAGAAATTTTTTGCTGTATGGGAAAAATGGGTAAATTTCATACAATTTAAACTGGGTATGAAAAAATATCATTTAGCTTTTTCATAATTTGTATAAAAACTCTACTTTTTCTTTTCTTTGTTTTTCTTTTTTAAATACTTTCTCTTTTTAAGGTTTATAATTCTTTTTTCATATATATTTTATTCTTAATTATCTTATAATTTTGTTAATTTTTTTTAATTAAGCCTATATTCTGCGCTGGGAAGCTCCGGGGGGGAGGGAGGGTGTGGTTTGGGAGGGGTTGGGGGAGGGTTGGATTGTTTTGTTTTTTTTTGTTTTGTTGTTGTTGTTGTTATTGTTTTTTTTCTGTCTTTGTAAAAGTTTTTAAAATTTTTTCAATAAAAAAAAAAAATTGAGGTTAAATGTGCTATTTCCTAACCACAATATAACTCCTTGTTCTGCTTTCGGAAATTATAGCCTAACTAGAAAGCAACTGAGCAGGTTGTACAGACCAATCTTGATGTTTAATAACATGCTTTCATTAATGACTCAGATGCCTAGATTAATTTTTATTAATGACTCAGGTAGAAGAAAATTTAGATGGGAGTTAGAGTCCCCTTGCCAGCCGACCCCCATATATGTACACATTAGTTCCCTATGGATAACATAATTATTCTAGGTGAATTCCCAGTACAGGTAGTCCTCATTTACAACCATTTGTTTAGTGACCTCTCAAAGTTACAATAGCACTGAAAAAAGTGACTTATAACAATTTTTCATACTTACGTACAACTGTTTCTCTAGCAGAATGGGTGTAGAATCCACTGATTGGGTAATTTAAGCCTTCCTGCTCAGACTAAGACAAAGCTTTGCCACGCCTCCCTCTGGGTGTGACTTCCCCAGTTTTGTCTTAGTCTTGAGCTCAGCAAGATGCTTTATTCAAGGCTCTTTAGCTAGGCTAGATTTGAATCAGAATTAATTAGATTTAATTGGACTAAATTTGAACTTCACTCCCAAATTCATTTAATTGATTAGGATTGTTTGAGGGATAAGGACTCTGTCCTTGCACCTCTGCAGCCCCTTGGGGCTCGGAGTGGGAGGCGGCAGACTTCGATCAGGTGGGGGCTCCCATTCCGACAAACTGAGGCTCTCTGCGATTCCGCCGATCAGCTGGGCAGCGGGGATCGGCGTTTCTTCGGAGCGGCCTCCGGTGCTTTTCCATCGCGCGTCGAAGCTTCAAGGGAGTTTTTTCTGCCTGCAGCCGCAACCGGATCACAACGGAGGCTGCGCTACGAACAGCAAGTGTTCTGTGAACGGGGGGAATCAGGGATTAGCTTGTTTAGCGTTTGTTTGTGGCATTGCAATTGATTCCCTCTCAAAGTTTTTAAAACTTTCACTTGTAGCTTCTTCGGAGGCTGTAAAGTGCTTGCGGCCGCCATTTTGACCACATGGTCATAGTGCGGCCACTATTTTGAAAGGCCCACGTGGCGGACGCCATTTTGAGAGGCCTACTTTGATTTATTGCAGCATCAATATTGCCTGAGTGTCTTGGTCTGCAAGTCAGGCCTGTTCAGGGGGGAAGGTAATTCTCTCATATCCACAGCAAGTGTGGTGGAACTCGTGGGTGCTAGCCCAAAATCTCGGGACTTTGCCTGCCTTTAAGCAGGTTATGGTGTTGATATCTGGTCTTTAGGACCTAGGAAAGAAGAGCAAAGAGATAATTTCTTGACCACCTGTTTCAGATAGTCAGTGGCCTTTAATCACAGGGCCTGAGCAGGCAGTATTAGAAAACTGTCTGGCTGTTCTTGCCATTGCTAACTGTTCAGAGCGAGGATCGGCTTTCCATCTCTGACTGTTTGATCTGCGTGTTTGGGTTCCCCCCATTTCTAGGTACAACTGTCCAGGAGTATCTAGATTGCAATGGCAGACAGCTCCTCGCCCCAGGCAACTCAGACCAGTGTCCCCCCCGCACAATCAAAACGCAGATCGGAGGAATTGGAAGTGGGGGGGGGGGAAGAAATAAGCTAAAACCAAACATTTGTCTGTAAAAGAAACTTCCAAAACAGCCGAGCGAAAGGCCTCGAGGAGACACCTAGCACTGGAGAGAGAATTCTCCAAGACACAAAGGCTCAGGTCCAGTGGGACTGAATTGGTTTTCCACGCCCCACTGGACATTCCTTCGTTAGAGCCTCAATTTGAATCCTCACAGGATGCCCCACGGTGTTGGTCTCCTCAAGGGGAAACTGAGCAGGTTGGTCCTCCTTGCTCCTCTTCTTCATCTTCGCATCAAACACCAGAGAGCAGGCGTGCCTCAACGGAGGTTGGGGCCAGCTCTAGGGAACAAAGGGAGATGTGGTCCCAGAGCCAATTCCAGGCTTTCATACATCACGCCTTCAAACAGTTTATGGCATCCATTGGGAGTAGCCAGGTGCAGTCACATTCCCCTCCTCCCACATCTATGGGAGGAACATGACACGATACCTGGTTCTGATGTCTCAGAGACCTCCTCACAATTAGGCGAGGAGGGATCAATAGAATTAGAGGTAGCAGACACTCCATTGTCTGAGGATGAGGCCCCGACATCTGAGCAGGCAACCTCATCGGGTCTCTTCGATCCTTCCATATTTCGGTCTCTCCTCCTAAAGGCTATCGCCACGGTAAAACTTACTTCGGCCCAGGAGGAGACACCATCTACCTCCACTAACCAGGAGGCCAACCCCCTGTTTGCAGAAAAGGTCAAGGAGGACCCACAGATTCCATGTCCATTAGTCTTCAGGACTACAGTGGAAAAGCAATGGTCATCCTTAGCCACCACTCCTTCCCCGAGTAGTTTGAACAAGAAACTTTACAATGTCGCTTCTTCCTTTGCTTCTCTACTAGAAGTTCCGACTGTGGACATTCCTCTGACATCTCTGTTCTCCCATACCGCCATTCCTGGGGACATGGCTGAGTTCTTGAAGGCAGAGGACAAAAAGTTCGAGTTCTCACTTCGCAGAGCTCATCAATCTTCAGCTTGGGCCATAAGGGAAGCAACTTCATCCTCCTTTGCACGTTCAGCGATAATGTGGCTCCAGGATCTCCAGGAGCTCATTCCGCCGGACCAGGTCAGGGCGCACCAGACACTAGGCAAGATTGTGGCAGCATCCGAGTACATTGCGGATGCATCCCTTCATTCGGCCAGGTGTTCAGCCAGATCTATCGCTGCCACAGTGGCATCCCGTAGGCTGCTCTGGTTGAAGCAGTGGCGAACTGACTTAAAGTCAAGGTGGCGCCTGTCAACTTCCAGGTATAGTGGAACGCATTTATTTGGTGCAGTTCTGGAACATGTCATTGAAGGCAAGGACAAGCGCAAAGTAATGGCTCACCCATCCAAAAAAGCAGACAGGCGACCTCAACAAGATTACCGTAGACCACCATTCCGTCCCAGTGGTACTTGGGAATGGAGGCAGCCCTTTCAGGCAGGGCAGTCCTGGGATTGGCCCAGAGGGTCACGATCCTATTCTTCCAGACAGGATCAGCAACAGGACCGCCAGATTAGTGGAGCCAGGGGTCAGTCCCAGACCAAACGTCCCTTCAGAGGCTCGGGCAGTCATCCATACAGGCGGTCCAAGTGACACCAAGGAGGACTACCCCATTGGGGGTCAACTGGCACTGTTTTACGACATCTGGGAGGGCACAACCACGGATGCTTGGGTCAGGGAGACCATAAGACAGGGCTTCTCCCTAGAATTTCAATCTTCCCCCCAGATCGTTTCATATGGTGCCCGGTTTCAAACAATACATCAAAAGTACAACCAGTCACGACAGCCATCACACACTTACTAGACATTGGCCATAGAAAGGGTACCTCAGGACCAGATAGGAGAGGGGTTCTACTCCATCCTGTTCGTAGTTCTCAAGGCTTCAGGAGAATGGAGGGCAATACTGGACCTAAAGGGTCTAAATTGCTTCCTAACTTACAGGAGGTTCAAGATGCAGACCCTAAAGTCCATCTTGGCAAGCATCAGGAAAGGGGACTTTCTTTCCTCTATCGACCTGACGGAGGCTTACTCCACATTCCGATCCTCCAAGAGCACCGCAGGTTCCTGCGGTTCTGTTACACTCAGCGGCATTACCAGTATCGGGCCCTCCCTTTCGGGCTCTCTTCGGCCCCGAGGGTCTTCACAAAGATCTTGGCCGTACTGGCGGCTCATCTAAGGATGAGGCCTGTGCACGTACAGTGCTATCTGGACGATATACTAGTACAATCCAGATCCTTCCAGTCAGCCCAGTCGGACCTGGCAGTCACAATCCAAACACTTCAGGATCACAGGTTCTCCGTGAACTTCAAAAAGAGTCACACAACACCCATAAGACATCTGCTCCATCTGGGAGCACTGATAGATTCAAGTCTATGCATGGTCTATCTCTCTCAGGAGCGTCAGGTCAGTATTCGAAAGCTGGCCCAGCAGATCCGGAGGGAAAAGAGGGTACCACTGGTACAACTATCCCAACTCCTGGGGAAGATGGTCTCTTGCATGGGCATCGTTCCGTGGGCCAGGCTCCACTCCAGGAACCTCTAATGGTTCCTCCTTCCCTTTCAGAGACGCAACATCAGTGCCTCCAACAGAAAAGTCAGGGTTCCCCATCACACCCTGTCTTCACTTATATTGTGGACCTCGTCCGCCTTGAACAAAGGCACCCTTTTCAAGGAACCACTCAGGATCACCCTGACCACAGACACCAGTCTGTTCGATTGGGGGGCACATCTTCAGAGCCACTTAGCCCAGGGTCAGTGGTCCAGGTCAGACCTGGCTCACAACATAAATTGGCTGGAGCTCAGGGCCATCCACCTGGCTCTCCAAAGGTTCTCCTCCCTTGTGTCAGAGAAACACGTGTTGATCCTGACAGACAACATTGTGGCCAAGGCTCACGTAAACAAACAACCCACTCTTGGCCACTCATGCAGGAAGCCCTGGCCATAGGGCTTTGGGCAGAGTCCACTCTAAGCTCCATCAAAGCGGAACACATCTCGGGAGAGGCAAATCAACAGGCAGACTCCCTGAGCCGGACCACAGTGGAACACTCAGAGTGGAAACTGGACTCAAACCTGTTCAGGGAGATATCGCACAGGTTCGGCCATCCAATCCTAGATCTCTTCGCCTCCCCGAACAATACACAGCTCCCCAGGTTCTTTTCCAGGTTCCCAACAAGGGGGGTGGAGGGAACGGACGCACTCAGGAGCAGATGGCCGCAGGCCGTACTTTATGCCTTCCCTCCTCTTCCATTACTGCAAGCGACTATACGCAAGCTCCTCCAAGAACAGGCAGAGCTAGTCTTAATTGCTCCATACTGGCCAAGATGCCCGTGGTTTGCCGGCCTGGTGGACCTTTCGCTCTCGCCATCGTGGAGGATCCCCCCGGACCGAGTAGCTCTCAGCCAGGGGAACCTTCAACATCCGGATCCACAGTGGCTTCAACTAGCCGCTTGGCACTTGAACGGGAGAGTCTGACTAGACAATCTTATTCCTCCAGGGTGATCTCAGTGATCCAAGCCTCACAGCGTCCCTCGACCAACAGGATCTACGATGCCACTTGGAGAAACTTCTGTTCTTGGTGTAACAGGCAGCGGCTCTCGCCGCTTACTGTCACTCTCCTGGATATATTAGATTTACTTGAGGGGTTAAATAGAGGGCTGTCAACCAGCACTATACACAGGCAGATAGCGGCATTGTTGACAGTTCTCACCTGTGACAAACAAGCGTCCCTGTCTCAACACCCAGCGGTTAGTGCCTTTCTCAAGGGCGCGGTTAATGCTGGGCCACCTACGGTTCATTGTTATCTGTCCTGGGATTTGTCCAAGGTGTTGCAGACTTTAACTTCTCCTCCGTTTGAACCTCTGAGCGCTTGCTCCCTGCATTTTCTCACCTTGAAGGTGGCCTTTCTAGTGGCCATTACGTCGGCCAGGAGGATCTCAGAATTGGCCGCACTATCGGTCAGAGAGGACCTATGCACATTCCATGAGGACAGGGTGGTTCTCAGGTTGGATCCTGCATTTATCCCAAAGGTTAATACAGGATTCCATCAATCCCAGGACCTGGTCCTTCCTAACTTCTGTCCTAATCCCTCCCATCATCTGGAAAGACGGTGGCATACGTTGGACGTGCGCAGAGCTCTGCACCATTACATTAAAAGGACTTTGGCCTTCAGAAAATCAGAGGCTTTATTCGTGTCTTTTCAGCCTTCTGCAATGAGTAGGAAGGTCTCTTCTTCCACCATTGGACGATGGATTAGGGCTTGTACTTCCAGGGCTTACATTTCTCAGTCCCTTCCAGTCCCTTCACACATCACAGCTCACTCTACGCGCAGTGCAGCAGCCTCAGCAGCCTGGTCTACCCAGGCTGCACTTGAAAATATTTGTAGGGCAGCGACATGGTCCTCTCCCTCTTCCTTCATTAAACATTATAGGATTGATCAGTTTGCAGCAGCAGAGGCTGCCTTTGGTAGGCGAGTTCTACAGCAGGTTGTTACTTCTCAGGGGATACAAGCCTAGACTTCCCTCTCTACAGGGACATGAGCGGCTTTGGTATGTCCCAATCAGTGGATTCTACCCCATTCTGCTGGAGAAAGGGGCGTTGTCTTACCTGAACGCCTTTTCTCAGCAGGATGGTGTAGAATCCACACACACCCTGTTTGTCATTAGTCTAGGCATGTGTCTTTTATTTTTCATTTGGAGCCTTGCGTCTGGATACTTCGCCTCGACAAAACTGGGGAAGTCACACCCAGAGGGAGGCATGGCAAAGCTTTGTCTTAGTCTGAGCAGGAAGGCTTAAATTACCCAATCAGTGGATTCTATACCATCCTGCTGAGAAAAGGTGTTCAGGTAAGACAACGCCCCTTTCAGTAGCTCCATGACTATGTGGTCAAATTTGCATTAGTTTTGTAGTAAAACTTCTTTAAAATGAAAAATGTATGTCGTTAAATAATCCACATTATGTGCTCCAGAATGAATTCCTAAACTTGTCAAAAGCTTTGGATGTATCATCAACAATAAAAATTAATCAGGGAATAGACCACCAAACACTACTGGACTACTCTAGTGAGGTTTTCATTTCTGATTCACTTTGGAATTGACTTTTCTTAATATTTCATTCATACCTTTTTGCTGCAGGGTACTCCACTCCTTATAGGAGCTTTGGCATATTCAAAATGTCCCTGCTATAGTCAGCAGCTTTCTATAAACAGGGCAGAAAGCCCCAATGTGCCACCTAGAGACTGAATCAGGAAAATATGCACGGCATGGTGATGCTTCACCTAAACAGCAACTACCTGAGCAGATGACATATAAAGATTCATAATTGCTTAATAAATGTGAGGGAAATTTTATTTTATCAATAAAATAGATTTTGGTTAATTTTAGGAAATGTGAGTGCGTGCGTACACACATACACACATGGGCAAGTTACCTGGCTTCCAAGATAACAAATTCAATTACATGCAACATAGTACTATAGTACAATCATGATAAACTTTCTATATTCACTATCGTTTCTGCAGAAATAACCATGACAAAGATATGATCAATCTTTTAACTCCAAAATTCCTAATTTGGGATTCTGTGCAAGAAATTTTGATGGTGACACAGAATCAGTTTCTCACTTTAACTCTCCTGTTATGAGCATGAAAGGTCATTTATTTAATTATTTTTTATTTATTTATCACATTATTTTGATTAATAACTCAAGGTGGCTAACATACCTAATGCTTCTTTCTCCTCCTATTTTCTATTTTCCCCATATTGGGCTGAGAGAGTGTAACTGGCCCAAAATCAGGTGGGACTAAAGCTCACAGTCTTCTAGTTTCTAGCATGGTGCCTTAACCACTACACCAGTGGTTCTCAACCTTTTTATACGGCGACCCCGGACATAAGTAGGCAGCGCGCATGCGCGGCGGCACCCCCGGCGCGGCACGCATGCACGGTGCGGCACGCAGGTGCGGCGCCACCCCCTGCACGGCGCGTATGCGTGGTGCCACCCCATGTGCCGCCCCGTGTGGCGTGCATGCGCGGCGCGGCCCCCTGCGCGGGCTGACAAAAAAAATGGCGGATCGCGTTGTTTGGCGACCCCCGTGAAATGGTCGATCGACCCCAAATGGGGTCGCGACCCACAGGTTGAGAACCGCTGCACTACACCAAACTGGCTCTTTGCTGGACCTGCATTTCTTTCTGGAAGTCCCCATTTTCCTTATCCTAACAATGGCAAATGGGTATGGGTATATCAGACCTGTATATCGTACTATAATTTACTATTGTTTTGATTAGTGTATTATATCATTCACTGGCAATGTATTTATTAGAAATGGACAGATTCAAAATGAGAGTAAACAAATTTATGAATGATAAAAGGGCTATATATTATCTTCACTATCACAAGCAATATATATTAGTGTCTATTGTATTTGAGTAGGAAGGTGTTATAATATTCATATCTTAATAGATTTTCCATTGGTATCTGACTGGCTGTTGTGGAAATAGAATATTGGATTAAACAGGTCTTTAGATTGATCCAGCATGCATTTTTGTTAGAACCTGGCAAAAGCAGATGACAACTATACCCTACACATAGATTATCCATTACAGCAGAAATAAAAAGACACAATCTGTAAAAAGCTACACTTATTTCTGCCATCAAAATGACATTATTCTTACTATAACTTTATTTCACTCAAGTGGATCATGGAATACAAGGATTTCAAAAGAATCAGATATGTCTTTTTAGGCATATAAAAATATTGGTAAATAAATTAATAAAGGATACAAAGAATCAAAAGCCATAAAATAATAAAAACACTAATCATAAATCTACTGAACTACAGAAAACAGTATTTAGAAATATATTTAAACATTTATTTATCTACATATATCTTAGGAAAATTCTCACGAGATACATATGAAACCATGTTTGTTTGTTTCTTGTTATCCTGCTATAATCTTGTGACTCTTGATGTTTAGAATGTCACAATAAAAATAACAGAATTAAAACCGAAAGAAAAGTAGACCAGACTTTCCCAAGGAAAAAAAAAGGCATATACTGGTGACCGAAAGACTTACTAAAATAATGAAGCCCACAAATTATCATCCCTTTTTCCTCTTTCATGTGTGGATAAATGATAAAGGGCCTGAAAACAGTATCAAGAAACTATAAACAGCTAGGCATGAAAGTCAAAGTGTTGGGAACACAAGTGGTGTTTTCATCTGTACTTCCCACCGAAGGTCAATATCCAATGAGGGAACAGATTTTAGAAGTAAACCCCTGGCTTAAAGGATAGTACGATCAAGAGAGCTTAGGATCCCTAGACCACAGTCTATGTTACCTAGATGAAAGGTGCCTTTCTGAGGGAGATGTGTGGTTCAAAAATATGAAGAGGGAGGGAGAGAGAGAGAGTGGGGGGGAAATACAAATCAAAATAGGCAAGAAAATGGTAAGAGAATACCTATCTATTCTAAATGTTTCAAATTCTGAAGGAGCTGGCAGGCATGATCTTGGAACAACTGAACAAAATATTTCAATGCTCCGGGAACGCCAGGGAAATAGCAGAGGATTGGAAAAGAGCTGATATAGTTCCAATCTTCAAAAAGGGGAAAAATGGATCCAGGAAACTACAGACCAATCAGTCTGACATCAATACCTGGGAAACTCCTGGAAAAGATTATCAAGTAAATTATTTGTGAGCACCTAGGAATGAGCAAAACTATTACTAGAAATCAACATGGGTTTGTTAAAAATAAATCATGCCAGACAGTATTGCCTTTTTTGACAAACTGACTAAATTAGTGAATCATAGTTTACTTAGACTTCAGCAAGGCATCTGACAAAGTAGTCCACAACCTACTTCTTGATAAGATAGAAAAATGTGGGAAAGACAGCATCATTATCAGATGGATTCACAACTGGATGACCGGCACACACAGTGCGTAATGCTCAATGGAATTACATCTAAATGGAGGGAATCATGCAGTGGGGGGATCTCAAGGTTCTGTCTTAGGTCCAGTACTCTTCAACATCTTCATAAATGATATCGATGAGGGGATAGAAGAGAACACATAACATCTGCAGGCTACATCTAGCTTGGGAGAGAATAGCCATGATTTTAGAAGATAGACTCAATATACAGAAGGATCTTGATAGATTTGAACATTGGGTCCTACCCAACAGAATGCAATCCCTTACTGAGAAAAGCAAGGCCTTACACTTAGGCAGGAAAAACCAAATGCACAGGTATAAAATAGGTGGTACCTGGCTCAACAGTAATGACTGTGAGAAGGATTTAGGTGTTCTAGTGAACAACTACTAAAGTATGAGCCAGCAGCTGCCAAAACAGCCAATGCAGCCCTAGGCCTAGGCTGCATTGCATATTACGATCATGTAAAATAATAATATTGCCTTATACTGCATTGGTAAGACCACACTTGGAGTACTGCATCCAGTTCTGATCACCATGATACAAAAAAGAGGCCGAGACTCTAGAAAGAGTGCAGAAAAGAAACAACAGAGATAATAAAGTGTTTGGGGAGTAAACTGTATGATGAACAGTTAATGGAATTATATATGTCTAGCCTAGTAAAGAGAAGAACTAGGAGTGACATAATAGCAGTCTTCCAATACTTCCAATACTTGAGGGGCTGTCACAGAAAAGAGGGGGTCAACCTATTCTCCAAAGCACCTGAGGGCAGGACAAGAGGTAATGGGTGGAAGATTATCAGAGATCCAACCTAGAATTAAGGAGAAATTTTCTGACAAAGAACAATTCTTGCTTGCCTCAAGAAGTTTGGATGCTCCATCACTGAGGGTTTTCAAGAAGATAATGGAAAACTGTTTGTCTGGAATAATATAGGATCTCCTGCTCTAGCAAGGGGTTTGACTAGAGACATTCAAGGTCCCTTCCAACCCTGTTATTCTATGTTGTAAAGAATTGCAAATATTCAGTAAGACCTAAAACCTTAACCTGAGTTTGTATTATCAAATGAAAACCAACTCTAGAGCTTCATTTACATGGACTACAGAAGGAGTTTTGCAGTGTCTTGAAGAATTCCCCATTTTGCAAAACTACAATAAAATATATCGTACTTGTATAGTTTCTGAATATTTCTAGAATATATTTTGACTTTTTTTCCATAGTTTGGAACCACAGTGTGCTGTGTAGTGTAAAAACAATGACTGAGGATTTTCACCATTTATTTTAGTTTTCACACCACCTTGGTATTTCTCAGAAAAGTTTGAAGCATTATATTCTTGGACACATTTTCTTCCAATTCTTTCTGCAGTATCCTTTCTTTTTATTGCAATTCACTATTTTCAGGAGGAATTTCATAAGTAATTTATTTTCTCTTTCTCCTCTGAAGACAAAAATATCAACTCTTCAACAGGAGACTTCAATAGTCTCACAATAATGACCTCATAGTATTACAGTACTTCTGACCAATCCAGGATGTGATATACCACCTTCTTAGCACATATCTCCAGTAATTTATTCTGCTACACAAGGGTATGCATAGGTCAGTGATGGCGAACCTTTTAGAGACTGAGTGCCCAAAAACTGGCCCTGCCCCTGCTCCACCCCCTGCCCCACCCCTGCTCTGCCGCCTCATCCCCTGCCCTGCCTGCCCACAGGACCACTCACCGCCTCTAGGGCCCGCTGCAGATCACCCAGGCAGCCCAGCAGCGCTATGGCAGCCACACCCTCTGCCTGCGCCCTGCAGCATCAACTGCATGATGGGCCGTGAGGGCAGAGTCTTATTTACACTGCCTGGCTGCCATGTCCTTGGCTGTGCTGTTCCATGTGGGCCACACTCGAGGGCGACTCTCCTTCAGGGGGGCTGCTGGAGAGGAGGGCGTCACGGGGGGAGGCAAAGCTGGGGCAATGGCATGTGTGCCCACAGAGAGGGCTCCGAGTGCCGCCTCTGGCACCCTTGCCATGGGTTCGCCACCACTGGCATAGGTAGTCCTTGACATTATGACCACACTTGAGCCCTAAATTTCCGTTGCTAAACAAAGTAGTTAAATGAGTTGTGCCTCACTTTATGACCCTTTTGCAACAGTTGCTAAGTGAATCAGCACAGTTAAGTAAATCATGCAGTTCTTAAGCGAATCTGGCTTCCCCCATTGACTTTGCTTATTGAAAGCCAGCTGGGAAGGTTACAAATGGTGATCACATGACTCCAGGACAATGTAACTGTCATAAATACAAGCCAGTTGGCAAGTGCTCAGATTTTGATCACATGACTATGGAGATGCTACAATGGTTGTAAATGAAAAATGGTCATAAGTGACTTTTTCCAATGCCATTGTAACTTAGAATGGTCACTAAATAAATGGTTGTAAATCAAGCACTACCTGCAATATTCATCTATTCACTGTCTCTTCAAATTTTTAAATTTCAAATTTTCAATTTCATAAGATTCAGGTTAAAACTTCAGACTTTGATGCCTTTACTAATCAATTTTATGATGGAAATGAACAGCCCACAATCATCATGCTGTTCTACTAGTTTCATCCCTGGAATGTGATTCCTAAAAAGACAAATTTTGTTCTGTCACAGAATCAAAGCCTTGCAACATTTTACACTACTGTATTTCTCCTTTTCCTTTTCTGATTGCATATGCTTTTCAAGAAGTGGCTTATTTTTCAAGGACATTTGCAAGATCTTTTTACTGTCAATAACTTGAAAATGACCTTGTCCAGGGCCTGGACTGTCTTTCCTCCACTCCCCCAAGTCTCCTCTTACTCTCCTCTTATCACAACTCACTCTGATAACATTCCCAGTTACCAAGCCCCTCTTAATTTATCCACCTCCAATGTTTTCTAGGACACACAAAATTAGAAACTGTGGAAATGAGTTCTGGAGGGTGAGGGAGGCTTCTTGCTGAGGGCCAAGAGCAGGTTGCCCGTGCTCACCCTGGGAAGTGCTGCTAATCTGTTACAAAAATTTCAAAGAGATAGCATTCACACAACACGGTAAACCCAACTATAGTTTGTCTGCACAGGGATCCCCGATACTTCTGAATCACTGGGAAAAAGTTAAATTTTGAGAACACTCTGTGGTTATTCATGGTTGCTACAAAGAGCTTTTTGTTGGTCTTGTCATTCAATTGTATCCAATTTTTGGAGTTTGTCTGGACAAGTTCCTGCACCTTTCTTGGCAAGATTTCAGAAATGGCTTGCCATTGTCTCCTTTCTAGGCCTGAGAGTGAATGGCTCAAGGCCACCCAACTACCGTAGCTTTGTGCCTAAGCAGGATTAGAATTCCCAGTCTCCAGGTTTGTAGCCTGATGCCTTAATCACTACATTGAATTGGCCCTCTATCACAAAAAATGTAGGCTAGGCATGTCAAACTGGTGGCCCACGGGCCAGATGCGTCACGCTGAAACTGCACCCACCCCATTGCTGGCAATGGGGGAAAAGTCCGGATACGTCGCACGATGTCATGTGACATTGCGAGTTTGACATGCCTGACATAGGCTGTTACAAAAGTTTCATTACCAGAGGACAAACTTTGGAAGCTTATTCATAGTCCTCCCTTTGGCCACTGCAGTTCTACCATCTCAGCTTATCATGGTCTTTGTGTGAGGAAGCAGAGTATTTGCAATATGACTCCTGAGTATATTTTCTCAGCATTGTTAATGTTTAGAAGATGTCTCTACTATCTATGTGGGATTTTTGGAAATAAGAGACTTCACTTATAATTGCACTCTTTGCCTTGCAGCATGCTTATTTTATTTTTTATTGTTATTAAAAGAAACAAAAAAAATATAACAGAGGCACAGAATTTGATAGATGCCAGTGGAGAAACTGAAAAGCATATTGCTACTCCTTGTCATCATGATAGGAGACAGGTGATTTAGCATGTTGTGTAAATGATCTTCACTATGGTTTTCTCAGCAAACTTTGATTAAGTAGAACATGACTTAGCATGGATCTTGCAGCACGTGAACTAAAATAAGATACCAGACTTGTTGCTGTTTGAAATCCGAGGCATAACAAATCAGAATAGCACAAACTGGTGCCGGGTGTAAACCTGGCATTGAAACAAGCAAGCTGACAGGGTGAACTCAAAGTGCACAATGCTAAACAAAGCCCTTTGATATCTGGTGTTCCTCCGACCTAACGCTGCATCCTTCCTGGCAAAGCTGCAACGAAGCTGCAATCACCAACACGTTGTCGTCTCAGAAGCTGTCCTCATGGAAGCCAAGCGCCCACGATACGAAGCAGGAGGGTGTTAACTTCCGGCTGCTATCCGCGGGAAAATCAGGCTACAAAGAGGTGGAGATGATGTTGTCAGCTACTCTTTGAATTGGATGGTGGGATGTCCACGACTGAGACGAAGCTGAAACATCAGACTGTGCAAAATGGCTTCCGTCTTAAGCAGAGCTGAACCACAATCGCTTTTGCTGCCTCCTGCAGCGTTTTGAGCAAAAGACGATTAGATACGTTACAGAATGTAGCTAGGAACCTATTAACAGCTCCATCTATGTCAAAATCAGGAACACCAATTAGTTGTGCCCCATCAAATTTAAATGAACAAGCGGATAATTTAACGTGTTAAATAACATGCTACGCACGTAATTCAGTGCACGCTTACTCGGAAATGTCTCGTATAGGATCGCTGCTGAATCTCGCAAAGAAATTGCATCCTTTATTCTTACATTTGTACCCATTACTGGTAACGTAGGTTAAGAGAATTTTAGAAAAATGTGTTTTCGTTCTGCTGGCATTCAAAGATCCTCATCTCTCCTAATCAAAGGGTAATTTTAATTTAGTAAATTGAGTATATTTAGTAAATTATAGCCCGCAATTAATTCCCGAAGAAATCGTTGTGTTTGAACCAGAGGAATACTAAATATCAAATCTAAATTATAACCTACCATTTACGTTTCTTCTTTTTCTTTTCATGCATCACTATACCAAATAAGTAAAACTCTTTAACTGCCTGTTACTGTAAACTTGAACGGAATTTACCGTTTAGTACAGAACAAAAAAAAAAATATGCCCACGACAATATTTCCCAGTATACTTTGCTTCACAAAACTCGCCTGCTCTGCTTTCAGTTGCGTTGTTTCCTGGGAAATATAGTTCTACAGTGCCGGCCGGGCTTCTGAAGCTATTTGTGAGGAGGTGCCAAGATGGCGGCCCTGTGGGGCGGCGGTGCGGGACATGCTGGGGCTGGGGGAACCCTCCCCATGCGAGGTGCCTCGGAGCCTTTGGTGGGCAATAGCTTTTCTTCTACGCAGGTACCGGCCGGTCTGGTTCCTCGGAACTGAACTTGAGAGTTTCATTTAGCCGGGTCGGGTAACGCTAGATGGACACGTGGAAGCGGTGTGTCTGGCATAGGGAGGTGGCGCTGGCGGCAGCAGCAGCAGCGGGAACGTGGGCTGTGGGGGCTTTGGAATGGAGGCACTGGGAAGAATGCGGTAGAAAAGCTGCTCAGGGAAAGGAGCTTTCAGAAGCTCAAAGTGATGCTTTGGCTGCTCTATCCTAGTTGGTGGCCATTTTGCTTGAGCTTCGATACAGTTGGTAATGGTGGACTGGCGGGCTGGAATGGGCGGATGATGTGCGGCAAAATTAGAGTAGTGGAGCAGATGCCCAGGATGAACTATCTGTAGTTCAGGAATTGGGGGCTTTCTGAAGACCGTCTCCCTCGTGATTCAGGAACAATAAAAGTCGAAAGTTTTAGGCAAATGCAATCCTGGAATCGCTAGGTGTGGCAAGGCGTGGAGTCACACTTTGAGTTGTAGAGCATTTCGGTCTTGGTTGGGGTCTTTGAAAAAATGTGCAAAAAGGAAAGCTGTTTGTAAGATTAGAGAGCTTCTTAATCGAGCCCTGGGTTTCAGTTATTGTTTTCAATTGTTTATCAAAAAGATACTCTTTGTGGCTTTAATTTTTCCCTCGACTTTTAAAACTTTCGTTTGGTTTGTCCCCTTCCCCCAACGTGCTAAAAAAAACCTTAAAGGAATTTAAGGAAGTGGGAGACCAGGGTATATCTAATAGGCTGATGGAGGTGCACCAACTAGAAAGTATTATCTTATGTAAAAATGAATTCCAGTGCTTTTGCCTGCTTACTCTGTTCTCCCCTCTTCGTTCCTGGGTGTGTTCATATCCTTCCACTTGCTGATTCTGTTCAGCCCCATTTGATGATGCTCTCTCTCAGCAGTTCTTTTTTAATTCTTGTATATAAAAATCATTTTGTG
The DNA here is from genome assembly GCF_016545835.1 of Crotalus tigris. Classification (NCBI taxonomy): domain Eukaryota; kingdom Metazoa; phylum Chordata; class Lepidosauria; order Squamata; family Viperidae; genus Crotalus; species Crotalus tigris. The sequence goes on along the minus strand of NW_024100602.1, from coordinate 1,046,356 downwards.
TGCATAATCCTGAATGCCTTGTCCCCTTTAAATTAATTTTTTTTTTTAAAAAAAGTAATTTGCAGCAAATCATTTCTCTTTAGAAATGAGAAGCCATTTATGGAAACTTACTATACTATTGTACTAGAATGACAAATAGAAATAGTGAGCTTGCTGTCTAGCAGTCTGTTCACTTGAAAAGTCTGCTGAAACTCCTCTTCCATGCTTTTTCCTGCTACACATTATCTTCCACTGAATATGATTGGAGATTGTGGCATAGCCATGAGAAAAAAAAAACATTTTGTGTTGCTGTGCTAAATAATAGTTAATTTTAAATACTAAGTTACCAGTCTTTTGTAATTAAATTAAGATGTAACTCATTCCCTAAGAATACAAAATACTGAGGCTGTTTGATTCACATTCTTAAATAAGCTGGAGCAATAATTCAGTTTTGCCTTGAATCAACTACCTTTTTTGCTGCTCAATACTTTATCTTTGGAAGTTAATATTTTCTGTGCAAGCTTAATATGTTTTGCACAATGGTAAGTTTTTTTTTTTAATTCTACCCAAGCACAGTCATCTGTTTTCTGCCTGGCATCTTCCCAATTCTGGAGGGTCTGATCAGAAGATAAGAGAAAGTGGAAAGAAGGGCAGAGAATTAATATCAATAAAAAGACTTGGAAGTGGGAAAAGAAATCCAGAAAAAAGTGGGCTTTAAAACAAAGCATAGGTATTGTGTTATGCAGCATGAAAATGGGCGATTTAAAGCTTTAAACAAACTCCTCAGGAGTTTTGTTTGAACAATGTTTAAACTGTATTTTCCCTCATCACACAATTTAAACATAATGCTTTTCTTAAACATATTGCAAACCATATTACTATATAAATGTGTTTAATAAATACATTTAGTAATATGTAAGATACAGTGTCATATTGAAACTTGGCTCAAAGATTGGCTCTTTGGAACTTTTTGGGCTTGTTGAATGTGGTATGATGAATAATAGTGAAGTGCCCCCAAGTTTATAAAACTAAAGTGTTGCTTCTCCCATTTGTTTGCTTGGGGCAGTCTTCCCATAGCATAGCGCCTTTCAGAGATATTGGTCTTTCTCTGTTGGGTCACAGACTAATAATTAAGTAAGCATGAGCTTTGGAAGTTAGAGAACTGGAAAGTGGGTACACCCATAAATCTGGATGCCAAAGATGTGAAATGATAACCCTTTAAATTTTGTGTTTAAGATTACATTGATAATTAGCTGTGAAAGCAAACCAAATGATGGACTTGAGCCTTGAGGTAGTTTATAATTTCTGAAATTTCACTTCAATCATCATTAGAGAGTGCTTTAATTAATCTCATTAGTTTGTAGCAAAGAATCTGAAGCCTCGCCTTGTAAAATTTGAAAGAAATTCTTTTGAGTAATTTCACATTCAGTTGACAGAATTAAAAGGAATATTTTTGTACTAGAAAGTATTTTCAGAGAGAGAAATGTAGTGAGCATCTTAATGTCAACTTTAGGTAAATTCATTGATAAACAGTATTAAGGCTTCTTTAGTTTTTCTGTTTTCTACACTGTATTACTTTTATGCCAGAAGTGTAATTATAGTACTTTTTTATTTCACAACAAAATAGTGATGTTCACATAGTATTCTTTAAGAACACATCTCTTATTCTAGAGATGTCCACTTTCTTTGAGGGATGAGGGAATAGTGGGGGAACTGTATTAGTTCTATCAGCATGAATATTCAATATGCAGCTCCAATAAAGGAGAATATTTGTAGCTCAGGTTGAAATGAGGTATTCTTGGTGCTTTTTGAGCTTGGTTATTTTCTTGTAGATGTTTCATTAGGTAAACTAGGAAACATCAGTGTAATAGCAGTGCAATACCATTGATGATGTCACCTAGTTTGGGTAATGAAATATCTGCAAGGAAGCAAGCTCAGAGAGCACCAGGACTCCTGGGAGTGCAGCTCTACAAATGTGGCTGAGCATACTCAATAATAAGAAACACTGGGGGTTGTACAGTGATGTTTAAAAGTTTGTGAATCCCTTTCAGTTTTCAGAATTACTCCATAAATATAACCCAAAACAAGTCCTAAATCTAGATAAAGAGAACCCAATTAAACTAATGGCCAAAAGTATTTATTCATTTATTTATGGAAAAGAATGATCTAAGGCCACATGTGTTTGTGGCAAATATGTGAACCTTTGCTTTCAGTAACTAGTATCCTCCCCCCCCCCCATGTTTCTTTTCACAATTTAGCCCTCGGAAATCAGTTAAAACTCGTATGCCATAGGTTAAAAAAAAAAAGTCTGATGGCAATGTGAACAGGTAAAAAAGTGGTGTGGTAAAAAAGTGATTTAGTATTATATTTGCCTTCTCCTGTGGTAAAAAAGTGATTTAGTATTATATTTGCCTTCTCCTGTCCTTGGCTTCCTAGTGTCAGCATGCCAGTATTTAACTATAAATTCATCTTCAGAATTACAGGAGTAGATGTTAATAACTGCATTAAAATTGATGCTATTTAAACATTTGTATGTGTATTTTTAAAAGCTTGGTTCTTGTTTGTAAACCTTCATGTTAATTGGGATAACTGGGAGCTGTTCTATCTCATCTACAATGCAACAGGATGAGAGAGACTATTACAGGTTAATCAGCAAAAGAGTATGGGAAGAGAACACAATCATGTCTTGGTCCTCCCAACTTTCTGCAATTAAAGTATCCTGCTTATCTGATTAAAAACTTCAGTGAGCTTCTTCAGTGAGTAAATTGTTTTGCATTGTGCTTGATTACATAGGTACAGGATTGCAGATAGTCTTGGTTGAAAAAGTGCATAAATTGCACATATGGGTCTGATAAACTAGAAGACTATTTTTGCAGAAAAGTAGATTTGAGTCTCAGAAATAGAATGTTTTATTTTAAAAGTCCAGCCTCTAAATCTAAGCTTTTGGGCAGTTTGGAAACAAAATATAACACTCCAAAACATCAGGTATTTTGATAATAATGAAAATGAAAGCATTGGTTAAGAAAACTAATGATGGATGAAAATTGTAAAGTTCCCAAATTCTAGAAACTGAACCATGACAAGAACACATCTGGCAGTTGCAAGACCTTGTTTGCCTCCCTCTATTGCTGTTAAGCACAACTAGCATTCAGTTCCTCATTTAACTTGGATAATAGAGGAGGTTATTCTGTGCCCTGGAAGATAATGCTTAATTCACGTTTAGCTATTTTCATTCTTCTCATCTGATTTATTTTTACTGTCCCTCCATTCTCCTGTATTTTCTCCCTCCAGTGTTTACTGGCAGAGGATTTGCGCTTGGCATCTTTGGAAGCAGAAACCATCCTTGAAGCTGGGGAATTCCTGGAAACAATGCAAGACTACTTAGACTCTTCTGTCATTTCCATCATTGAAGATTTCAGCAGTTTGACTGAGGTGCGGTATAATATGTATGCTTAGAGATGACTTGCTTCTGAATTGCTTTGTGCATGGTAACATAAACCAGGATGGACTACTTACTGTAAAGCCCTAAAAGAAAGCAAATGTAGCTTACGTGGGAGGGGAAGTTCTGTGACAGCAGTGTTTGGTCTATAGAAGATCTACAGTACTTCAGCCTAATAAGTGGTTTTATCTTGAATAGGTAACAGTTATATATTGAATTCCTCATATTCACTTGTGTAGTTTTCTCAGCACAATATGAGAGGACATGGTCTTAAAAATGAAAGAAGCTCAGAAGTTGGACTCTTTGACACTTTTCTTGTGCCAGAATCCTGAAACTGAGATGCTGACTATTCAGACTTCAGCTCGTATTTTCCTGGAATGAAAGTCAGAGTTTCTATTTTTCTGATGCTCTCAATTTGTCCTTGGTAAATTATTAGTATAAAATTGGGGCCCTAGAGAAGCAGAATAATAGTTTTAAAAGTATTAGTTCTTGGTATCACACTTCAATTTCTGTATTTGTGGAACAGGTTAGAATAGATATAGGTACTAAAATTTTTTATCTCTGTATATTTCAGGCTTTTATGTTCCAATTATTGATTTTTTGATGTAAAAAAGTCTTGGATTTTGACTTCAGAGTCCATGTATCTGATTTCTTTACTGTGTAAATTGAAAACAACCCTACCTTTCAGATGTGATGGACAGCCAGGATGATCAATCTTCCATTCTCATGGTTCAATTAGATGGGTACAGTCAACACATATGAAGAGACTAAGTTGGGGCATGGTGATTTATTGGGAGCAATAGTGTTATTGGATAATATTTGTACTGTGGCTTGTTCTTCTAATAACAGGTAAAAAGCCACATGGATGCAGAGAATGAACTTTCCCTGTTGACGGCAATAACAGATATTCTTGATAGCACGGATGATGAGACTCTGTCTCCCTTTGATCCTATTCCTGAATCTGAATTGCTAACATCACCCAGAGAAATTGAGAATTCTTCGGTATGATGATATTCAATTGAATGTTAAGTCATCCTAATAGTTATTGTACTTCATCTCTGGAAGGTTAATTAAAAATGGTTATTTATATTTCTTAATATGTCCCATAGTTTTTCAATTAGATTGTATAAGCCTATAATATTTAAAACAACAATTCAAAACAACTAAAACCAATCAAAACCAAGTTGGATCTAATCTAATACAGCATTAACTTTGCCCTTGTAAATATTTGGAATTACTCAGTGGTGGGATTCAGATATGTGAACAACCTGTTCTCTGTGTGGATGCCACTTCCGGAAGTCCATTCTGAGCTTGGGCAACAAAAAATTAGGTACCAGTTATACCGAACTGGTGCGAACTGGCTGAATCCCACCACTGGAATTACTGCTTTATCTACTCTACTCAACTCTTGCTATAAGCTGCTGAGAGTCTCCTTGAATTACGAGATGGGCAGCAAATAAATTTAATAATAATTTAATAATGTCTGATTTGTATCAAATTAATTTGCATGTTTTCTCTTGAGTGGGATATAAATGATCCTCACATGTTTTTTCTTTGGCCTGAAATATTTCCTGCAACATTTTTTTTTGGATGGTTTACTAACTCAGTGCTTTCATCCAGTTAGTAATGTGTGAGGAATTGTTTTCTACTCTCAGTTAGCAGCTTTTGGTTTTCATACGCAAAATCTCAACCTCAGGGTAATATTTATCACCATTGTTGAAAATTATAGAGGCTTCTCCACTTATCAGAGGTGTCTGCAGTTTAATTTTCTCTTTAACTTGCATCCAGATTCATCAAATCTAACATCCTGTATTGAGAACTCTGCAGAGTAAGAGTGCCCTCTATTGCTCAAATGTACCTATTTAATATTGTTATGGTGTTTGCAAGGTACATAAGAGATGTTAAAGGACTACCTTGCATCTGATTAAAAATAAGGAAAGATGTTTAATGTGCCTTTGAGTTATTATTTTTGGTATTTCCCAGTCTCAGTATTTCAAACCAGCATGAGGGTTCTTGTATTTTGATGTAATGAAAATGGATCATTACTGTAAGTTGTGTTATTTCCAAACTATTTTTTTCCCATCAGTTTCAGAGATTTCTTAGTTTTTCTCTGACACCCGATGAACAAGACTTACACAATATTGAGGATTTCCAGGAGCCTGGACTGTGCACCATTATGTCAAAGAAGGTGATATATTTTGTGAAAACTAAGCCATAGGTGGCTCCAAATGATTCTACTACCTTTAATTTCTGCTCAGAAAAAGAATCTTGATCAAGATTTGTTGTATGCTCTCTTTTGCATGTAACCTGCTGGGTTAAAAGCTACACTAATATTAAATTCCAGTACAGTAGAAAAGCGTTGCCCAAGTGTAATCTTTATGTTATATATCCCCATGTTTGAGGATTTAGCAGGCATACAAGCTAGTAGAATGAAAGGAGTGGGTATATTCTCTGTTTCAGTCTTTGTGGGCTATGTTTCATAGATATAGTTTAAGTACCCTTTAGTAAAATTGCGGGGTTGTCAGAAATACCTTCTTCCCAACAGTATTTTGGTTACTTTCAGTTGTTTTTGCTTTGTTGCATAATCTCTTATTTGATTCGTATTTCCCTAGGTTGAAGCCAGTACTCCCGGCATTCCCTTCTCATTATCTTCAAGTTGTCCCAAACTTTCATTTTTTTCAAACAATGTGAGTAACAAAGCATTCTGGGAGGAACAGAAGCTCTTCAAGAATAGAGAACAAGAATCACCTGTGCTACAGAGCAGTGATGGAGAGGAAGAGGAAAAAGAGGTCACACGAGGATGCAGGGAAAGTTTTACGGCAGTTGTGAAGGAGATGGAACCTGAGAGAGACCTTGATGAATGTGATGATCCCTATATCATTGCCGCAGAAAATATTTCCCTTGATGAATTAGTGAGATCAGTGCACTCTTACTGCCAGCCCACCCTCACTGTATGCCTGACTTCTGATAATCAGTCCCTCACTGAGAAGAATCTCACAGGCCCACTTGTCTTAGAAATAATGCCTGATGGTGGAGAGATCATGATGGGAAAAGAATTGCCTGAGCTTGACTCGTACAAACAAGATGGGAAGGTAGTTAATGCTATCCTTCCAAACATAAAAGACGGTCATCTACAGATAGAGGACACTCAGAAATCAACAGATAATCAAAACAATACACCTGTGCCTGCCTCAGTGGCTCCAAAAAATGCCTCAAAGAAGGATCAGGTATCTACAAATATTAAAAAGAAGAAGAGAAAGAAATCCAGAGAGGAAGCAAAGTATCACAAGACCATAAACTGCCAACAAGTGTCTGCTTGTCCTCAAATGCAGACCAGGATTGATGCAAAGAAATCTATGACAGACTCTAGTTTTCAAAAAAAAGAACTAGAGAAAACTGGAAGGAAAAAATTGCTCCTAAATCAAGTATCTCAGACAAAGGAAATGCTTGAAACTCAAGTAGAATGTGTGAGAGAGGAAGGTTCCAAAAATCCACTTCTGTCAAGCTTAGTAAGTGCAAGGAATGTGCCATATGCAGAGGAGCTCACACAAAATCTAGGGAATGCAGACCTTGTGCCTATAGTCCAGACGGATGTCCCAGGAGAACCCCATGAAAAAAGCCAGTTCCTCCTACCAATGATTGAAATATCTAGCTCAGAACCTTCCCAAATGCTCCCTGGTTGCACTACGAATCTTACAGGACAGCCTACCAAGGATACACCTTCCTGTGAAAATCAGAAACTCATCTGCCCTCCGAGGGAAACTAAACCTCGGCCTCTCAGCTTGAGTGAATACAGGCAGCGCCGGCAGCAGCACCCATCTAATAATGACGGTATCCAGAACACCAGAGAGAACCGGAGTGCCAGCAAGTGGCCCAGTGTTCCCAATTTCCCTACAGAGTTGGCTGACCTTCCTTGCCTGAGAGCTTTGCCACCCACCAAAGCTGCACCACCTAAACTTGCAAAGGAACCTGAAAAACCTGCCGCCTTCCCCACTACTCTTGCCCCTGATGACAAAGCAAGTGCCGTGACCCTTTCCATGCTCTCTTCCGCTACAACTCTGAAACAAAGAGATCCTCCATCTTCGCAGAATGTCTGTGGAGGTTCTCAGTCTCCAACTTCGCAGCTTCCTTCACCTACACCTATTGCTGTAGTGCCTGCTAGTAAAGTATGTGCTTTTTCTCACATTGGGCCACAAGTGCCTCCAGCATTGTCCGTACCTCATGTGCCACCAGCCCGAGATACTTTCCTATCAGCTCCTCCTAACCACTACAATTTGGGCTCATCCCAACCAGCAGGATCTTCATGGTCTCACTTTGCTCTTCTACCAGCTAATTACCAAAGTTTGCCACCTCCACCACCTCTTACTGAAGCTTGTTCTCCTGTCTTCCATACAGTCCCCCCCTTACTCCCTCCAACGTGGCCTCCCCCACCTGTTCCTTTGCCTTTTGTTCCAGCCCTGCCTTATGGCTCTGTTGAGTGGGCACCACTGCCACAGTCTTCCTACTGGTCTGGAATACCAGTGCCACCTCCAGTGTTGCCTATCCCATATGGAGATCAAGGAAGTCTGAGGCAAAGTCCTCAGGTTGGCACTTTACCTGCTTCATCTCTTTCTGATGGATTTCCTGGCCAGCAAAGTACAGCTTTAGCACCAGAGTCCTCCTGTACTGGATTTAAAAATATGGTTAGTAAAAGTCAAAGCCTGCCTGTCCAGATATGCCAAGTAGAAGCTCCTTCAGCAATCAGAGCAGCTCCCAGAAAAATATATGATCCAAGAAGACAAACACAGCTCTCTACGGTTCAATCCCAAACTGAAATAATTGCCAACACTTCTCAGTCATTGGAGAAACTGCCTTTGTCACCATCAGTTGATGAGCCTTCAAAAGAAATAGCATCGACTCAGCACAGGAGCAAAAGTTCTGCCCTGCAGTCCTTAGGGGTGCCCCTTCCTGTGCCTCCTTCTCATCAAATACTGGGAGAATCTGCTGGTAAACTGAAGCTCTCAAAAGAAGACTTTCAGCCTATAGAGAAGAACCCTGAACTCTCTGACTTTGTAGAAACTACTACTGTTACTGTGGCTCAGAACAACAAGAAGCCACCAGCAGAGGAACATTCTTTCCTTTCAGTTTCCTTGGCACCTGGAAAACAAAAGGAGCCAGCTGAAATCCAATCAGATGTCACAGAACATGCCCTTGTTGCTCCTAATCCCTTAACATTATCAGGGCCCCAGAAAGTACAGAAAAATGGCCATCTTTCCAAGAAAACATCATCATCCATGTGGAAAAACCAGCCTTTCATCAACTCTGTACAGCATAAGCATGATAAAGATCTTGTTCACTCATTTATCAATGAGATTGGTGAGTGTCTGTGTTATTGAAAGTGACTTTACTGAACATGGCTAAGAAATGTTGGCAGTAATATATGGGGTTAAAGCTTAAGACACAAAAATAATTCTATTTGAAGATGCGCTGGGGCAAGCCCTGATGGGTTGTGCTTTCTGTGAAAGCAATATTCTTCTATTCTCTCTTTGTCCAGGAATTACTAATATTTTTTTTTAAACTGCGACTTATATAAAGTTCAGTATTTTGTGTTTTGATACCCATGTACATATACTCTTAACATACTCAGTCAAAAAAGTTGCTTATTTCTCCCAACCCATCACAGTTGCTGACATGGTTGGGAGAAGAGGGACAGTGAGCAGAATCTGTGTACAACTTGAGCCAATGAAACTTGTTCTGTGAAGTTACAGAGCATTGACCAGTGTGTGTAAAATTAATATCTCTTTTCCTCCCTTAGGAATTGAGGCTTCTGACCTATCTAGCCTGCTAGAGCAATTTGAAAAGATTGAAGGTGAGAATTAAACAGGACAAGTAAACCAAGATGTTGACTTTATGTTTGGTACCATTAAAATATTTAACTTTTTTGCCTAAAGGTATCCAAAGGATCAAGGAATACCTTCCAGCGTCAAAGGATTTTTCATTAATTTGTGGCTGAGTTTTAGTCTAGTACTCAGGTCTGATTTTTTTAACCCTAGATTATTAAGTGAGAGTTGCTTGGGTTTGTAACCACATAGGAAGCCAAAAACTTATTTACAAACCACAATGTGTTTACACATTATTCAGGATGCAGGATTATACTTCTTTCTCCTTCCCTCGTCAGATACCTCCCTGGTTTTCTTGTTCTAGCAGTATTTTTGTTTTATCTTTTCAAAGTGCTTTGTGCTCATGATGAATTTGAAGCATTTTTTAAATAATTAAAGCTTAGATGTTTAACAGATCTGTTCCTACTTTGTTAGAGTAGCATCACCTTGATTAAGCACTGTGTTTTAGAATCAGATCTTGCCTTAGAGCTACTGCTGTAATATATTTGACTTTTTTTGTTGTCACTGTTTTTCAGCCAAAACAGAAGCATCTACTGTATTAAAGAAAAATAAATCTACAGGGAATAATGGGTAAGCATAGACCTTTATCCTGTTTCTGTTTGGCAACTTAGTACAGGTAGTCCTCCACTTAAAACCACAATTGGGATCAGAATTCCGTTGTTAAGCAAGGTCGTTGTTAAATGAGTCATAGTAAGCATTACGATATTTTTGCCGAAGTTGAAATTAAAAGAGTTTTCATTATGTCTTCTGATGTTTTGAAGGGCTTTAGTTGGCTTGTGCCAATTAAAGCCCTTCAGAATATCCTAAGTAAACCAAAAGACCCAGCAGCCCCAAAAGAAAACATGAATCATCTACAACATACGGTGTAATGACTGCAACAGCCACTATGTAGGACAAACAAGCAGAAGACTGGCAGAATGCATCCATGAACACCAATTATTCAGAAGACATGATGAAACGTTTTTAATTTCACAACATATGAACAAACCTAACCATAGTTTCAAGTGGGAAACTGACCATCCTAGTCCAAGCTAGGTCCAAAAACTCTGGGGAATTTCTAGAAGCCCAGCATTCTGACAAATTAGCCATCAATAGACACACAAACAATATCTACATATTACCCAAAAGAGATTATCATCGAGCCAAACAAGAATAAAAAACCCAAAATACCTCCTACCAGCAATCAGCATCCATATGAGCCTAGATTAATTAACTCTTAAGATTAACATCAGACCAACAATCAAGTAAACAATACCACAATTAAGGACCTGCCAAACATGCCGACAGGAAACAGCCCAACCAAAGAACCTCTAAGACCACTCACACCAACATTGACAGGGCAAGCCATTAGAATATAAATTTAGAGCAAACCCCACTCATTTGGGTAATAAAATGTCTGTAAGAAAACAGACATTTTGGGTAATAAAATGTCTGTAAGAAAACAACCAAGGTCATAGAGTGCCAAGGACCCCTCAGTTCAATCCTGAACTATTCTCCTTTATTGATTGTCAATATACGCTGCTTTCCAAGCACCCAAATTTAGATCACATGATAATGGGAGTGCAGTGATGGCTGTAAGTGCAAGGACCTGTTGTAAGTCACTTTTTAGGGCCATTGTAACTTCAAATAGTCACTAAATGAATGGTTGTAAGTCAAGGACCACCTGTAATATTATGTTAGGAAATAGGCAAAACACGTTAGTCAAAGCTAGGGCATCTTGACTTAAATTTCCTCTTATGCCACTAAGAAGCTCTAGCACTCTTTGTTTTGGTGCTTTTTATGTTAGGGAACTGTGGAGAATATTGTTGAGAGGTCTATGGTGGAACTTTGTTTCCTCTTTCAGGTCTGAGTTACAATGGGAAAAGAAAATGGTGGACCGGCTTCATGCACCAGAGCTCATCAATGTTGCAGGTAAAATTCCTTTGGGGAATTCTGAAATGGAAAAACCAACAAATCTCTTTCCTAGGAGTCTTTTTGTCACTGAGAAGATGATAAAGGATTTGTGATGTTTGATACTTTCTTTGGCATAACAAACTTCCTTAAGCACCTTTGTATATTTTTAAGATATCCCATTGAACAGTTCCTGAAGTACATGGAGGGACTTACTTTGAAGAGTTTATCTAAAGCAGGGGTCCCCAGCCCCCGGTCTATGGACTGGCAGCGGTCCACAGCATGCCAACAACTGGTCCGCAGAAACAAGCAAAGCCCCATCTGTGGGATGTAGGCAGCACACAAAACCACACCCTCTCTGGTCCATGGAAAAACCTTTCTCCATGGAACCGGTCACTGATCTAAAGAAAGCCTGTTCTGTTATGACTGGAGGGAGATAAGATGAAGATATAAAAAGTGGGTATTCATACAGGTTTTGAGAATACTACACAGGTATAGAAAATAGTTTAAATACTTTTATACTGCTTTCCATAGTAGAGGAGGGTGGTTTGCTGGGGATGGCATGAGTCTTTACTAAGCAGTTCTAGTAGAAATAATCTGTTCAGCTCATGATTTTGTGTTTTAATTGATGCTCTATTTCCTTCTTTCCATTTTTATGCAGGTTTGACTCCTCCAGCCACTCCACCCCATCAGCTGTGGAAACCTTTGATACCTGTCTCATTACTGGGACAGGATGGGTCCCAAAAAGATACCAGGCTTTTGAAATCCCTAAACAAATTCCACTGGAAAGCTGTAACCCCTGTCCACGTAGGCTCTGGTGAGCATGACTATTGTCAACTAACTGTTGCTCAGCCAAAGGGAGGTGCCAGATGGAATGTTAAACAGAACTTGGATATTACTATAAAACCTATTAAGACCCTAACAAGACAAGTGCTAGATCAAACCTCTGCTGATATAAAAAGGCCCCCTGCTGCTGTTAGATTGAATCCTGTAGTTCCTACTTGTCAGAATCGTGGAGAATTTGCCAACCATGTTAATTCCAACAAGGGCCAGACCAAAGATTCCAGGACTGTTATGGCTGACTTGAAACCTACTATGCCAAGTTCAGCATTGTTGGAGACCAGTCATATACATCCATGCAAAGAGGCATTGGACCATCGGACTACTATTCCAAGGTCCATGACTGGGGGCAATGATGATCCATGCTCTGTACTGCTGTCACCGGCTGCATCCCCTTGCCGAGATTCAGGAGAATCATCATTACAGCAACTTCAGGAGATACAGGAGAAACCTCTCGCTTCGAAAAGCTCCTTAAGATGCTACCGGAGCAGACAGAGATCAGCTAGTCCAGAAAGCCACAGGGGCAGAAGCCGACGAAACCATGCTAGCCGGTCCTTCAGTTCAAGCTCTGATGGTGACAGTGATACTTCATCATCGTCGTCGTCGTCGTCATCTTCTTCGTCACAATCACGTTCTCGGTCTCCACCATCCAAACACTGGCGAAGGTGAGTAATATTTTCCCCTTACATAAATTCAGTATTTCAAGAATTAGGTGTAATTTTTGCTGAAATAATAGCTTTATTTCATGGGGTCCCATGCTCAAGAAGAGATGCTAATTGAACAAAATTAATATTAAAAAAATTGGTCGTGAATGGTTGACACAAATATGATCTCTGATAGATGTCTATGAAGATTCTCAATCATCCAGGTCATAGTTGTCTCAAAGATGCTTTTCAAAAGTCTAGTTGCCTTTTGAAAAGCACCATTAGGAGGATCTCTGATAGCAATACCAATAGCTCTTAGACTTATATACCGCTTCACAATGCTTTACAGCCCTTTCTAAGCGGTATACAGAGTCAGCCTATTGCCCCCAACAATCTGGCACCTCTTTTTACCAACCAATGAGCCGAGGTGGCGCAGCAGTTAGGGTGCAGTACTGCAGGCCACTTTAGCTGACTGTGTTCAGCAGGTCAGCGGTTCAAATCTCACCGGCTCAAGGTTGACTCAGCCTTCCATCCTTCCGGGGTAGGTAAAATGAGGACCCAGATTGTTGGGGGCAATGTAAATATATACATACATTGCTTACTGGTGTACACCACTTAGAGAGTGCTTGCAGTTAAAGCGGTATATAAGTCTCATAAATAAATAAATAAATAAACCTCAGAAGGATGGAAGGCTGAGTCAAACTTCCAACTGCCAAACTGCTAGCAGCGGGAGTCAGCAGAAGTTGCCTGCAGTACTGCACTCTAACCACTGCGCCACCAGGGCTCATATGATAGACTCCACTTATGACATTTAAAGAATGTCATAAATTCTTTACAGCTTTTGTTAACTGGTTTTGTTTTAGGAATGGCTATGTGTTTTAGGAAGGACTGCTGTATGTATATTTTAGGAATGGCTGTATGTATGTGTATGTTCTATTGAATAAGTATGCTCATGCTGATTTTCTCTCAGAGCAATTTAACTTAATTTCTCCTTCTGGAGATAATGCGTAAATTGTTCAATTTGTCTCTAGCTCTCTTTTGTCTTTATTTTAATTGTTTAAATTTTGTTTTCTTTTGAAAACCACAATTTAGGTTTGATATTCTCTTTCATTGGCTCAATTTGTTTGTTTGTTTGTTTATTATTTGTTCATTATTATTCTGAAGGTTTTCTTAACTTTAATTTAGTAAATAATATGCTGAACTATTTTACTGTTACTTGCAACCATCAGCAACTGGCTCAGCGCAATATATTAAGTTACAAACTAAATGAATCACATTATGAGTTAGTATGTGATTTCTCTACTATAGCATGGGAAAATAGTGGGAAACTGTTCCAGAATTGGCTGCTTGAAGATCAATCTTATCACACTTGCTCATTCTTCTGAATTATCTTATCACTTTTTTCTATAAGTGGAATATAAAAAACGCAAAAGTCTTGACTTACCCAATGTATATCAAGCAAATAAATTTATACTTTCTACTTAGAAAGCTTGATTTCCCAATTTGCAATAGAATGTAGCGTCTGATCATATGCGGCACTTAACAGTATTTCCTCTACTTTAAGAATAAAATAACTTAAAACTGGTGCACATATGTTTGAAGTGCTGTTAGCAATGTGTTTATTCCTTGCAACGTAATCTGTTTTTGTACTGGGTCACACTATTCATTTAGTTCTGTAGTGCCTAAACTAACTAGAGATTGAGGTCTTTTGCATCACCTACTACTAATCTTTTTAACTGGAGATTCTTGGAATGGAACTCGGTCCCTTCTAAGTACAAACCATAGGCTTCTCATAGGGGAACATGTTTTGGTTTCCTCCTTCTAGATGTCGTTCACGGAATTCCAGCTCTTCTTCCACTAAATGGAGCCATTCAAGGGGCAGGTCCCGCTCTCCCTCCAATTCCTCTTACAGATCACGATCATCCTCCCGGTCCCCTTCTCTGCACAGAAGGAATAGCTACAGGAAAAGGTGAGAAAATAGCATCGTTCTTTCTCTTCTTGATTCCTAGCTTGTTGAGGCATTGAAATGCGTTAACAAAGTTTCTGGTTTTGGAACATCCTTGTTGTTTTATAGCTCTTTACCTCCAAATCCAAACCCAAATTATTATTATTGAGATGATATACAGTGAGTGAAATGGATTGGTCTAGAACAGGGGTAGCTATGCTGGCTCAGGAATTCTGGGAGTTGAAGTCCACGAGTCATAAAAGAGCCAAGGTTGCCTATCCCTGGTCTAGAATCTACAGTACATTATAATCAAACTATCTTAGAAGCTGAAGTATTGTCTAAGAAATCAAATCAAATTACACACAATTTAGAGTTTCTTCTCTTTTGGGGGTATTTTCCCCATTGGTTTATAAAGTTTCAAGCATGTGTGGAAAAAATTTGGCTTTTTATATGATGTTGAACAAGAATTGTTAGCGTTTGCCATGCTAATTAAAGCTGGAAGTCCAGCAGTGTCTGGAAATTTCTCACTTCTGCTTGAAATATTTGGCAAGATATAACATTGTAAACATTATATAAAGATTACCTAATGCAAAGTAATAAGTTGTTTTTAAACACTGAGGTTTTTTGGGGTAATATTTCTTCCCATAAGTACTTTTTTCATACTAAATTATTTTTTTTCCTCAAATAAGCCAGAATACTGTGTTTAACCTAAAATACATGCAATAGGAAAATCTGTGATTTTTTTTTTCTCTATGAGCAATTCTTGTACTATCGATTTTTTTCATCTAGATACCTAGAATCATTGCTTAGACTTTTTCTTGCAAGCCACCTGGGGCCTGTGTTTGTCTTATTTTTGTTCAAAGATCAAATGGGCCCATGATTGCATTTCCTAAGCAAAGAATCAAAACATTCTTTTCTGTTTACTGCCATTTTATTTTTCCATAGGATAGGAAAGGTTATTAATGAATACTGAATAAAAGTGTAATTTTGTCTTTCTGGTTTTTTTTTAAAGCTATAATTCCAGAAGTTCCTATGAACGTTACCAAAGGCAGAAAAACAAATATAAAGAACGTGCAATCGTGAGTATGTGTATTGTACAATAATATTGTGGGAAGAATATAACCTCCATATAAGGCTGTTTTTATTAGTTTTTTTTAAAGTCTTTTTTATGTAGAATTTTCTTCCATAGAAAAGAATTGCAAGTTAGCAAACTATATAAAAACATTTCTGTATATCAGACATGGATTGAGCAGAATCCATATTGTTTGCTAAATCCAATAGTATTATCCAACTACAATTCACTTTTAATAATTCAGATTCAATCATCTGTTCCATTGTGATCCATACCCTAGAAAGGATTAGTTGAGATCATTGTTTACTAAGAATGTGGGTTGGATTGGCTGGCAAGAGAAAAGTGTCCAAATAATAGAACTGTGACTGAATACTGGCCCTGAACTGTGTGCATAGGAGGAACGCCGCGTTGTCTTCATTGGTAAGATCCACAACGGGATGACACGATCAGAGTTGCGACATCGTTTCTCTGTTTTTGGGGACATTGAAGACTGCACACTGCACTTCCGGGAGCATGGGTAAGGGGTAGATCTGACTTTCCTTTGGGCAAGTGTCAACCTATTGGATAATATTGAGCTAATGGTAAAAGGGAGAGAAAGAAATGTGATTTTCAGAAAAAGCAGCCATTCTTTTCTTTCTTCCCTACTTATCCTGCATTATATATATCATGACAGTTATGACTTTTAATACATAACTGTCCTACTTGATAGGGATAACTTTGGCTTTGTGACTTATCGATACGCTGAAGATGCCTTTGCTGCTATAGAAGGTGGACATGCACTGCTTCGTCCTGATGAACAGCCCTTTGATCTGGGTTTTGGAGGACGTCGACAGTTCTGTAAAAGAAGCTATGCTGACTTAGGTGAGTCCATGGTTGGAGACTGAAGAGTTGAAATGTTGGGCATCCAGTTGATACATTTTTGTGCAGAAGATTTGAACAAAAATCTGATACACACCTGGAAAGTGCTCCCAATTGAAAACACAGAAAGTTTGGCTTAAAGTACTGTTTGGTTTGCATTGTATATTGCCTTGTAAAGCCTATCTGTGCACTGGTTTAGATATTGTGGTAAATCACATTGCATTGATCCATAAATAATGAGTTACAAATAACACTTTTTATGGCTTCATGTAGCTCATTAAATAAAAACCAGGCCACAAAATGACTTAACATGATGTGCAAACCCAATTATAATGAATTAAAGTCTATGTGGAGTAAGGAACTAACATTTCTAATATGCATATCTGGTTGTTAATTCTGATGTATTGTTCTTGTGGTTTCAGATTCCAGCCAAGATGACTTTCAACCTGCCCTTCTGAAAAATAAATACGATGCTCTTGACTTTGACACCTTATTGAAGCAGGCTCAGCGAAGTCTGAGGAGGTAGTGCTAGTTCTCCCAGGCTCAGTTGCCCAGTAGGCATGTGCCTACACCAGCCTTACCTCAGATTGATTGCAGGGGCAAACAGCCCCCCTCCGGCCCAGCTCCGTATCCAGCATGATTTTTTAATGAAATACAAACATAAAAAAAAATATTCTGAGTTTTTCCTAAAAGCTATTTAAGGGAAGGACCTTTGTTTAACGTGGGATAGGAATGGAAATACATTGACAATTTCTAGTCCACTTAATTGCTATGCAGACAATAAAATTCCAACTACAGACTTAACAAAACTATGGCTGTTTCTCACTCTATCATTACAAGGATGAATTTTAATAATTTTTTCTCAGAGTTTCACAGACCAAAAAAAAAAAAAAAAAGACAGCAGACAGTGGGTGCCAATAGCCAGTATTCAGGAAGTAGGGGTGGAGGGAGATGGCAACAATAGAGCAATTACAAGCTGCATTCATTATTTAAAGGATTATAAGCTTTACATGGTTGTGAATGAAACATGCAGAGAACATTTTGAATTTCTTGGACAGCTTAGCTGCGTTGTTCTCTTACTAAGAATCCCTGCCTATTCTTACCTTTCAGTTTATTCTGTCTTTCATCTTTATGAATCTCTATAGCAAACAATGAAAATTCTCCTCTTATCTTGATTAACAAATTCTACAAAAAGGTTACGGTTAAAGAGGTGGATAAAGATGTGTACTGAACGTTATATTACCATTTTATGCAAAAATAATTGCATATTCTGATTTTCCTAGTGATTTGCAAAAACAAGGAATTATTCATGCCACTGAGCCCTTATCCTGAGCACCTTACTCTGGTTGACTGTGCTGTCTGAAATCTCATTTGATTTTGCTGGCTGAAAGTCCAAATGAAACTAAAATCATCTGCAAAACAGATTTGAAAATGTTAAAGAAAATGTGTTGTCTGCTAGAAGTAAATAGTACAATATAATCTGCGCATTTGGGGTGGGGAAGAGGTTGCAAAGGACAGAACAGCAACTCACAACCTGATAATTTTGCTCATAATCTATTTTGCCTTAGCTGTTTGCAAAAGCTCAAGCAAAGTGATGACTGTTCTACTTGGATACTTACAGTAGGTTTTCAGAGATGCTGTTTCTATGGGAGATATTCTACCTTGATGCATGTAAGCAAATAGGGTTGCCTTTTGCCACTTGATGGTATTAGGCATAAATCAAAACACATTGAAGCCAGAAAAAAAAAGATTTATTATTTACTATTACTACTACTACCATGGAAAGACAATATTCTCAACTAATGAACATTTACCTACCTCTTTTTTGGTGTGTATATGGAATTGCCCATCACTTTGTTTTGACTGTTTACAAGGCTTAGAAAGTGGATTTTATAGTATGAATAGAGTCTGGTTTCATATTACAAGATTTATGATTTATGCCACAGTATTTTATTATTACATTTTTCCAGTAAGAAATACAGAATTGAAGCGTGTTATACACGTAATTTCAGGATTTTAGAAATAAAAAATCCTTAGTCTTCAGCAAATGCATTCCTGTTTGGTACATCCACTCCCAAGTTAGTCCATTTCATTATTCTTCACATAGCTTTCTAGGTTCTCATTCTTTTGACCAAGTGCCAGGGTTTGGGGGCCTATACGTCTACTCTTTATCAGGATGCTTCCTCTCCCCTCCACCCTTTGCCAAATTTTCCATGTCTCCCAGTGGCACTTGTCAGCCTGCTGTGATAGCATCAATGTGTGGCTGCTGCTTTTTTACTACATTTCACTGTGCTTTGAGAATGCAGCTCACTGCATGTGTGGATTGATGCTATAGGATTTCACTGTGATGCATGCTATATAACTAAATTATATTTAATAGCAGAAACAGTAAATACCAAATGCATGAATAGTAGAAAAGAATTGGACACTTTAATGTATGTGAAGCAGTTCTTTTAGTCAGTTCCATAAATGAAATAAACAGCTAATGAAGCTCTTTGCATAATCCATCTTCTTCGGTTGGTGGATAACTGGAACTTTTGAACTAGATTTTAATGTGTTACTGCTGAGACCCAGATGTGGACATGCTTGGGATATACGAACAACGGAAATAAATAGAAATGTGACGTATCTTGTACAATCCACAGATCAACATTGTCTTCAAATACTAATATACTAATATACATTGTCTTCAAATACTATATACTAATACACACACACACACACATACATATATATATACACACACACACATACATACATACATACATAATGCTGTATGTTACACCCTGTTAACCCAAATATGGGAGAGAGAAATCTTTTGCCTTGTATCAGCTCAAACTAGAGCCATCCACAGGCAGCAGTCACAACTGTGACATCATATACATTTCTAAATGTATATAATAATAGCTATTCCAGTTCTCTCTTAATTCTTTGCTAGCAATCCAAATTTTTTATATATATATATATATATATATATATATATATATATATATATATATATATATATATATATATATATATATATATAGATATATATATATATATATATATATTTGTTTTCTGAGGTTTTCGCGGGTATTTGTATGTAGGTCTTTGGTTGTTCGGGTTTTCTCCCACGTAAAATTGGAAGTGTCTTTGCGACGTTTCGACGAAGTCCCATTCGTCATCTTCAGGCTGGTGCTTTCAGCTTCGTGCCTCGAGCAGCAGTGTGTGGTCTTGGCTTTTTCTTCCTTTTAACTGCCAGTGGAGGTATGAACTGATTGGGTGGGAGCTTGGCTGTGTTCTGATTGGGTGGAGGTGTGTTCTGATTGGTTAGGGGCTTGGCAGTGCTCTGATTGGCTGGGGGGTTGGCTGTGCTCTGATTGGCTGGGGGGTTGGCTGTGCTCTGATTGGCTGGGGAAGTGTTCTGTTTGGTTGTGCTCAGGTTAGTCTGAGTTGCAGAGGGATTCAAGATTTTGGGCTGCCCTGCCATTCCTTGGCTTCGTGTTCGTGGTCGTGCTTCCTCTTCATGGAGGGTGTCAGTTTGCTTCATGTATGGATTGGGGGGGTTTAAAGTGGCTAATGATGCAGCTGTGGTCTGGCTTCTGGTTTGTGGTCGTGCCTCATAGTCAGTGTGGCTTGGGGTTTGTTTTTTGCGTGGATGTTTGGTGGTGACATCCTGTGTGGTTTTTGTGAGTGTGGGTCTGGTATCATTTTTTGTGTTAGGGAGTCATTTGTCAATGAGGGTGGGTTTCCAAATGGCTGGTAGGCGGGAGGTATCATCTCGCTTGTTCATGCTGTGTGGGCGTTTTTCTATCTCAATGGCTTCTCTGATTATTCTGTTATTAAAATGTCAGAATAATCAGAGAAGCCATTGAGATAGAAAAACGCCCACACAGCATGAACAAGCGAGATGATACCTCCCGCCTACCAGCCATTTGGAAACCCGCCCTCATTGACAAACGACTCCCTAACACAAAAAATGATACCAGACCCACACTCACAAAAACCACACAGGATGTCACCACCAAACATCCACGCAAAAAACAAACCCAAAGCCACACTGACTATGAGGCACGACCACAAACCAGAAGCCAGACCACAGCTGCATCATTAGCCACTTTAAACCCCCCCAATCCATACATGAAGCAAACTGACACCCTCCATGAAGAGGAAGCACAACCACGAACACGAAGCCAAGGAATGGCAGGGCAGCCCAAAATCTTGAATCCCTCTGCAACTCAGACTAACCTGAGCACAACCAAACAGAACACTCCCCCAGCCAATCAGAGCACAGCCAACCCCCCAGCCAATCAGAGCACAGCCAACCCCCCAGCCAATCAGAGCACAGCCAAGCCCCTAACCAATCAGAACACACCTCCCCCCAATCAGAACACAGCCAAGCTCCCACCCAATCAGTTCATACCTCCACTGGCAGTTAAAAGGAAGAAACAGCCAAGACCACACACTGCTGCTCGAGGCACGAAGCTGAAAGCACCAGCCTGAAGATGACGAATGGGACTTCGTCGAAACGTCGCCAAGACACTTCCAATTTTACGTGGGAGAAAACCCGAACAACCAAAGACCTATATATATATATATATATATATACACACACACACACACACACACACACACTATATATATATGTGTGTGTGCGTGTGTGTTTCCTAAATTTTTGGATTGCTAACAAAGAATGGGGACTGGGATAGCTATTTCGAGCTGATTAGCTCTCATCAGCAAGACATACTCTTCTGAGATTCAAACCTGGGCTGCTTGCAAGTTAGGCAGCTGTGTTGACCTCTAGGCCATAGGCTCTTACTTTGTCAGCTATATCAGGGAGGGAAGAGACCAGGGGAGGAGATTTATCTTGAGTGTTTTTTGATTAATTGAGCAAAGGTGGGTGGAGACCTTGGGAGAAAAGAGATTTACATATTTTTAAAATTTTAATTTGGACTGGATCTTTAATTAGTGTGGTTCTATTCACAGAATGAAATGAAATACATATGTGAATGGAATTCAAGTCCATATCAATCTTTTGAGTTTTGTTTCACTTTCTTGATGTGCAGCCATAACAATCCTAAAAAAATAAGGTATTAAGCGCTTAAAGTTTCTGTAATCTTCTTCAATAGTCTAACCCAGTGGTTCTCAACCTTTTTAATGCTGCGACCCCCAACCGGTCGTAAGTCGAGGACTACTCAACTGGTGCAGCACCATTTGCAGAATGGGACTTTTGGTGGGCTCAGCAGGGCAGAGACAGCCTGGACAATTCCTATTGGCTTTTGAAAGCCAATAGAATTAGACTCTATTCAAGAGAGTCTATTCTATTGGCTTTCAAAAGCCAATAGAATAAAAGGGAGTAGCACAGCTAAGGAAAAGGGGGAAAAATGGTGGACTGTGTTGTTTGGCGACCCCCGTGAAATGGTCGTTCGACCCCAAATGGGGTCCCGACCCACAGGTTGAGAACCACTGGTCTAACCCAAGCATGTCAAACTCGCGACATATTGTGACTTTTTTGCCATTGCTGGCAATGGGGTGGGCGCGGTTTCAGCATGACGCATCCGGCCAGTGGGCTGGGATTTTGACATGCCTGGTCTAACCCATTTAGCTTTGAGTTTTGTTTTCTGTTATCTACTTATACATTTGTCACAACAAACTGTCTTTCTATAGAACAGGGGTCTTCAAACTTAGACCTTTTATGACTTGGGGACTTCCACTCCCAGAATTCCTCAGACAGGCACACTGGCTGAGGAATTCTGGGAATTAAAGTCCACAAGTCATAAAAGGGCCAAGATTGAAGACCCCTGGTATAGAAGGCACAGAGAGCCGAAAAATAGTATTGCCTGTTTAAAAATTAAAAACAAACTCTTGCCAAAGAATTCAAATTTCTTGGATATCAATTGTGGCATTTTCACAAGGGGATTAGAATTGCTAATGAGTTAATGACAACTTTTGTTCTCTTTTCAGGATAATAGTTGTGCTTCTTTTCAGGATAGTAGTTGGTGTGAACTTTGTCACTTCCAAAGGTCCAAGGAGTTGCTAAAAAATTCTAGTATATATGAGGGGAGTGACAAACAGCAGTTAATGAGTAATATTGCCGTGGGTGGAAAGGTTTAAATAGACCTGTTGCAAGTGGAGATAGAAAACAAACTATGTTGAGGTTTATACTTTATTAGTTCAAAGCTATAGCAGTAGCCTTACTTATAGACAGACATGAATAGAATCAAGTGGTGCTTGAAAGTGATGCTTGAAAGACTTGAAACACTTGAATTGTCAATATTTTGCATAAATATAACTTAAAACAATCTGTTTTCCACATAACTTCATAAAATAAGTATGAGTAAAAATTTTATACTTGTTTATTTAGGGAAAAGATCCAAATAGTATTTCTGGTCTACATTTCCTGTGTATACAGAATTCTTGGAGTCAAGTTATTTTCTGTTTTTTTTTTCCCCTTCAATGTTGAAGTAACACGAACTGCTAGGTTTAGTTCTTCACTGCCAAAAGGTTATACTTTGGGATGGATTGTTTGAGTAATAAAACTTCAGTTACTTTTTGTAAGTGTTGAAGCATATGGTGGAGGTTTTAATATGAAATCAGTAAAGGTATATTGTAAGGGATTATCTTTTACTAGCATGCAGGTATCTAAAACATGCAAAGATGAAGATAGACTCTGTCAACTAGAATAATCTGATTTGAAATTTCAGTTTTTTCATGAGATGGGAAATCATTAGATGCAAATGCTGACCTGTTTGGGCTAGTAGTTACATTTGAATGCTTCTATAAAATGGCTGATTTGGGAATATACTTTATTACAAGATAGAAGTACTATGAAAGACAATTATTGAAACTATATTCTAAATAGGTATAAGCGATGTCTAATCATCACTATAACATGGCACAATTCAGACCCATAGTTAATTTTACAATTATCCACATTTCTAGGAAACTAGATCCAATTTTAAGAAAGATAACCATGTCAATTTTATGGAACCAACAAAGTCTGTGGCAACTTAAAAAAGAAGCAAATAATTGAAATATGAAACTATTGTTTTTTCCTAAGTTTCCACAGAAATGGAAATATAGCCATTTTACCTTTAATCACCGTATCACCACATTTCTGGATTACAGAGTCGTTCTCTCCACCACTTCATTCACTGCAACTATGGGTTGTGATCAATCTTGCTGCCCTCTTAGGCCTCCATTATGCAGTAATGATACAGTACACTGAATTTTTAAGGGCTCTTTTTTACTAGCTGGAAACATGTCAGGGTGAAGCAGTGACTTCCTGTCAGCTGCTATTTTTACTTGTAAAAATGTCTAATAATATAATCAGATGCATTTCAAAGTTTATAGTCGAAATTTGAAGACCATCCTTTGATTTGAAATGTCACCGGCTGCAAAAATACATTTCTTTATCATTTTTAAAACAGTCCAAGGCTCTTTGTGGTAGGTACAGGATTTCAATTGAATAAATGTAATATTTGTATTGGACTGAATTGTACCAATTCAATTTTGTTGAAGTAATTTCTGTCTACATTTGAGACATTGTATTCTATTTGTTAAGTGAGTTTTACCCATTTTATGATCTTTTTTGCCACAGTTGTTAAGTGACTCACTGCAGGTATTAAGTTAGTAACATGGTGGTTAAGTGAATCTGGCTTCCCCATTGACTTTGCTTATCAGAAGGTTGCAAAAGGGGATCACATGACTCCAGGACACTGCAATAGTCATAAATGTGAGTCAGTTGTGAAGCATCCGAATGTAAATCACGTGACCATGGGGATGCTGCAACAGTCATAAGTGAAAAACAGCCATAAGTCACTTTTTTCAGTGCTGTTGTGACTTTGAAGGGTCATTAAGCGAACTGTTGTAAGACGAGGACTAGCTGTACTTTCCAGTGCTGTGTTTCTATTCTAAACTTCCAGTTGAAGATGAAACAGTTTTGATGTGTTTCCATATACAGGTAGTCCTTGACTTACAACACTTAATTTAGTGACCATTCAAAGTTACAATAGCACTGAAAAAAGTGACTTATGACCATTTTTTACACTTACAACTGTTGCACATCCCCATGCTTACATGATCAAGATTTACACATGTAGAAGGAAAAGTCTTCATCAGGGTCCAGTCTAAGCCAGGAATAAACAACATGGCGGCTGCTTTAGAAAGAAGGTTGCAGTTTATTGAATAGGAGAGCCAGACAGAAAGATGGCTCTGGAAGAAAAGAGTGAGCACATGTAGTAGGGGGTGGGTTTTATACCCTCTGGGGTTTTTGTTTGGAGTTGTTTCCTGTTCCTGTATGAGGTTTTGTATTTTACTTTGACCTGAGTCTGAGTGTGCCCCTTTGGCATCTGTGGGTGATCCTATTATGTCCTGTCTTAGAGTTTGGGCAGGGTATGTAGATTTTAGGTGTCTTTGTCTTCTTAAGCTTCTAGCTCAGACATGTCAAACACAAGGCCCAGAGCCGGATGCAGCTTGTGACGTAGTTTCATGTGGCCCGCGAAGCCATCCTGGAAACAGGGAATTGCCCCCGCTGCCTTGGCCCCAGCCCATGCCACCTGGGAGCCAATGTACAGTTTTGTGGTGGCTATCTATGCTGAAACGCATTCAGTCTTAGCTCCACAAGGCCGTTTGGAAACAGCAAGGGACCGGCCCCTGCTGCGTTGGCCCTGCCCCCTGGGCGTGCGCTGGGGAGTATCTCCCTTTGTGAGGAATGAAGAAATGCACCATCGCCTGGAAGTGGCCAGCAAATGGCCCTTGCCTACTTTACATATCCGGCTTGATGGGCTCCAGGGGAGAGGTTTCAGCAGGCAGTGGGGCACTGTTCTCACAGCACGAGAGGCTGAGCCAGGTGGCGCAAATCCAAAAAGAAGCGCGACATTACTCAGTTCCCAGCCTGCCCAATTTCGGCAGGCAGTGGGGTGCTCTCCTCACAGCACCAAAAGGCTGAGCCAGGCGGTGCAAATTCAAAAAGAAGCGCGCTGCCGCTCAGCCCCCAGCCTGCCTGTGAGGAGAGCACCTTACTGCCTGCTGAAACCAGGCAGGCTGGGGGCTGGACGGCATTATGCAAGTAGCAGTCGACTTTCACGTTGCTCATGGTGTCCCCTCCCCCAAAGCCCACCAAGCCAGATATGTGAAGTAGGAGAGGACCATGTGCTGGCCAGTTCCAGGCGATGGTGCATTTCGTCATTCCTCATGAAGGGTGACACCTCACCAGCTGCATTTCTTGCCTGTTTTTCTCCCTCCCTCATCTCAAATATTTTCCCACCACTCTGTTCTTAGGAAGGGAGGGAGGGTCTGAGGGAAGCGCTGCCCTGCTGCCCTTTCACCATCTCCTTGCCCCCTTCTGGGCTATCCTGGGGGTCTCCCATCCTATTGCTAAGGAAGCTTTGGATAGAAAGCCGGGTCTCCTCCCATGGAGGGGGAGTCGGCCTCCCTCTGACTTTGCCCTCTTACTCATCATGAGCAACCTGACTAAGGAGAGCAAGCACAGCAGAAGCAGCCTTGAGGAGGAGGTAAGTGCAGCTGGGCACCCCCTTTGGGGTAGTGGGGCTGGGCTTGGTGCCGCGGGTGCTTGAGGGCCGGGCTGGGTGTTTGACCTCTGCTGCCCAGGGCTCCGGGAAGCCCGCGGCACCATCCAGCCCCCCTCGCATGGCCTGAGAGGAACAGTGAGGCTCTTCCAGTGGACCATGCCTTGGTACTTGCCCTGGTCCCACCCCCTTCTGCCAGAGACTCTCAGATCTGTCCCACTCCTGCCCAGGCCCCCACAGACACCCTTGATGTGAATGATGTAGAGCTGGCCATGCCCACCCAGCAGGCCACGCCCACCCTGGCCACATGCACCCCCCCCCCGAGGAAAACCGCAATGCTGATGTAGCCCTCAATGAAATTAAGTTTGACACCCCTGATGTAGCCGGAGGGCTCCAACCTTCCTGAATGGATTATTTCTACAGAACTGGTTTCTGCTTGGGAGAGGGAGACTTGGGGCTATTAAGAAAAACTGGGCATGCTTTTCTGCCTCTTTAAGATTCTTTGAGGAAATAAAATATTCTGCCCTTTTAATATTTCCTTCTCTTGGGGGGGGGGTTTGCTGACTTTCCACAAACACTTGGCAACTGGTTCATATTTATGACAGTTGCAGTGTCCTGGGGTCATATGCTCACCTTTTGTGAGCTGACAAGCAAAGTCAATGGAGAAGCCAGATTCACTTAACAACTGTGGCAGAAAAGATCATAAAATGGGGCAAAAATCACAACAAATTTCTCACTAAGCAACATAAATTTTGGGTTCAATTGTGGTCATAAGTCGAGGATTATCTGTAACTTTTTAGTAGTTTTGATGTTCATAGGAATGATTTGATTGCTAATTCAAGTATGAAAAAGAAACTGGGAATTCATTTGTCTATTATTCAGCCCATTCATATTTTGTGAGAATTTCTCTTTCATTACATCTGTTTCTGACTACTTCAATGAAGTTCGTAATGAATACCAAAGAGAAAATTGAAGGAGGCATACATCAAATGAAAGTTTTGAAAGAAACTCTCCAGTTTTTCTGCTATATTTCTAAAGATAATACATGAGTTCTTCATGTTCTTTGTACTTCATATGGATTATGCACCAGTCAGAATTCTGCTCAAAATTTAGTGTTTTTAGCCAAAGTTCCCTAATGTGCAGTATCATGTTCCTCACCCAATCATAAACAAATTTTTGTAAACTCATGAATGAAACTAATGATTTCACTCAACTTATAATGAAGCAAGTGATACATAAAAAATTTCCCTTCTCACCCTTATGGGTGGTCTGTGTCTTCCTCAGTATTGAGTCTTCTATCAGACTTTGCACAAGGACACCAAAGTGTTTATTTTTAGGCTAAGGAAAGGATAAATATTTCTATATATCTTAACTGGAAACAATGTTTCTTTTCACAAATGTACGTACTATGTATGTATGAAATGCCAGAATCACAAGACTTGGTGGCTCACAAGACAGATACAATAAAAACTAAATACAAAACAGCCATTTTGAACTAGTGATTAAGGCACCAGGCTAGAAACCAGGCTATGAATTCTAGTCCCATTTTAGGTATGAAAGCCAGCTGGATGACTGGGCCAGTCATTCTCCCTTAGCTCAACTCACCTCACAGGATTGTCATGGGAAAAACAGAAGAAGGAAGGAGCATTAGTATCTTTGCTGCTTTAAGTTATTTATACAAATAAAAATGGGAAAAATCTTTAAAAATAATAAAGCAACTTAGAAATAAGGCAAATAAAGCCCAGCACAATATATGGTGAGCCATGGCAACCTTCTGAAAACAGTGTATAGTCTTCAACTTTCTGAAAAAGAGACAAATTGTTGACAAATGAACCTCTAGCAAAAAATAGTACCCCTCATGATCTCCTGGAATTAGGGGACAATTCCAGCAGGATCAAAAATTGTCAGGCCAATTCTAATGGGGAGACACAGGAAACCAGGTGCTGAGCCATAAAGGATTTTAAGACCAGCTTTTAAAATTGCACTCAGGAGTTAATAGGCAGCCGTTGCACGGCTAGAGAACAGGTATATGTGCCCAACAGTCCATACAGATGATACCTTGTTCCATTGTGTTGTGCACCAACTGAAGCTTCCTGGTGGTCTTTAAAGGCAGCCTCATATAGGGAATTGCAGTAATCTAACTGATTACAAATAAGGGCATGATGTAGTCAGGTCCTCTTGTCCCATAATAAATCTGTCAAGTTTTATTGAAGCTTATACAGAAATAGTTGCATCACACACTACATTGTTTCAGAATTATGCAATGACAGATGAGACTGGGTGTTCTCCAGCAGGATGGCTGTAGAGTCCAAATGGATGGGTTCTATGACGGCCTTCCTGCCTGGCAGACTGGGTAAAAACTTCGGCCACACCCCTTCCTTTGGGCGTGACCCCAGTTTTGACTCAGTCTCGAAGCCTGGTAGAAGTGCGAGAGGCAGCTCTCAGAACAAAACTAATTTAACTCAAAAAAAAAAAAAAAGAGAAAAGGAATCCCCTCTTCTTCCAGTTGAAAGAAAAGTTTCCTGGCAGCTGATAAGACTTGAGAGATGCAGCCAGGATCGGCAGACTCGTGAGTGGGGCGTCAGGGACTAACGGGAGGCTTGGAGCGGGGCCGGATCGCTCGCCGATTTCCGGTCCGCCGAGCAGCTGTTTGGCGCGGGGACCTCACACCGGGTTGCTCGTCGCCCTCCGGGTCCGCCAAACAGCTGAGTGGTTTGGCCGACA
Organism: Crotalus tigris; assembly: GCF_016545835.1. Taxonomy (NCBI): domain Eukaryota; kingdom Metazoa; phylum Chordata; class Lepidosauria; order Squamata; family Viperidae; genus Crotalus; species Crotalus tigris. The sequence continues at coordinate 1,017,574 of NW_024100602.1, read as the reverse complement.
GAACGAGGCGCCGCTCAGCGCGAAACAGCTGAGCCGCGCGGGACGCGGCAAACCGCGGCGCCGCTCGGCATAGATCAGCTGAGCGGCGCGAGAAGCAGCCCGACAAGAGCAGAACTAGCGCTAAATTTTCTTTCTCCTCAGAGGAGAGGCGCAGCCCTCTTAAGACTAAAGGAGTCTCCCTGATTGCTAAATTCAAAGATCCGCCATTGTTTTGAACCTCGTGGATTCCCGGGCTACCATTGGGAGGCGTGGCTTCTTCCCCATTCGCCATTTTGAACGAGCGGATCTACCCGCCGTTTTTCCCTTGGGGGTGGGGCCACCACCCGGACTCCATTTCCCTGCAGACAAAGGGGGACCCCTTATGCTATGATCTGAGGTTATCTCAAGAAATTGAGACAAGAGGAAGGAAGAGGGAAAAGAAAGAGAACCGTTCTGATCGTGGTCTGTTGCCACAGCCACAGACTGGGGGAGAGAGAGATATAAACTGCACTTTGTCTGGACTAGGTGAGGAGGTGAGGAGGAGTATTTTTCCCTGACTGTTCCTATAGTGGCCTTTAGTCACTGCCTTGCAGGATCTTCTGTCCAAAGACTCCTGTCTGTCCGGCCATTGTTTGTATAGGCAGAGGAGGGCTCAGCCCCAAGCATCTGCATCTGATCTGCGTATCTTATTCCCCCACTCCAGGCATTACCTACTCGGGGTGTCTGGCACAATGGCACAATGGCAGACAATGTCTCAGTCACGCAGGTCCCTCAATTGTCCCCCCCACAGCAACAACAAAAACGCAGATCTTCTGAATCAGAGGTGGGGGGGGGAAGAAGAAAGCTAAAACAAAGCACCTTTCTCAGAAGGGACAGTCTAAAACGGCTGAGCGAGAGGCTTTGAGGAGACATTTGGCTTTAGAAAGGCAAATTAGCAGGGCACAGAGAACCAATGCCAATGGGACAAATTTGGTTTCCCCTGTCCCAGCGGTGGCACCCAGCACAGAACCTACTGCCGAGGAAGTGCTCAAGACTTGGTCTCCTCCTGGGGAAACTGAACAGTTAGATTCCTCCAATCCCTCCTCACCAGCTTCTTCACCCGACCACTCTCCAGCGCCTCACCCCAGCGACAAGGTGCAGGAGAACATATGGTCGGCACAATTTCATGCATTCATGCAGGATGCATTCTCCCAGTTCATGGCTTCTAAGGGGCAAGTGGCCTTTCACACACCCCGTAAGGGACGGACTAGGCCACCCCCTACCAGCACCTCTGAAACTTCCTCTCAACTGGGAGAGGGTGACTCAGTAGACCTTGACATGTCAGACATGCCCCTCTCGGAGGACGAGGAGACTGCACCTGAGCAGGCGATGAGCTCTGGCCTCTTTAACCCAGCGCTCCTAAAATCACTCCTGATAAAGGCAGTTTCCACAGTCAACCTAACATCAGTACAGGATGAGAAGCCCTCAACAAGCAAGGAGGCCAATCCTCTATTTGCCAAAAAGGTTCCACAAGATAAGTACATTCCATGTGCGGAGGTCTTTATGACCACGCTGGAGGAACAATGGTCCTCACTTGCAAACCCACCGGCACCTAACAGCGCGGAAAGAAAGCTTTTCAACCTATCTCCCTCCTTCTCTAACATGTTAGAGGTTCCTACTGTAGATAACCCCTTGATTTCATTATTTTCTACCTCCGCGATTCCAGGAGACATGGCGGAGGTCTTGAGACCTGAGGAGAAGAAATTTAAACACTCCCTCCGGCGTTCCCATATGGCTGCAGCCTGGGCGGCCAGAGCAGCCACTTCATCATCCTTCGCGAGGGCCAGTATCATGTGGCTGAGGGAACTGCAAGGCACGGTGCCTCCAGACCAGGTCAGAGTACACCAAACATTGGCTAAGCTCCTCGCGGCCTCGCAATTCGTGTCTGACGCTTCACTGTACGCAACAAAGTATGCGGCAAGATCCATTGCGGCCACAGTGGCCTCGCGTAGGCTACTGTGGCTCAAAAATTGGAAGACAGACCTGAGGTCCAAATGGCGTCTTTCGACGTCCAAATACAGTGGAGTAGCCCTATTTGGTTCCATTCTGGACCCACATGTCAGCGAAGGCAGAGACAAGAAAAAAATCCTAGTACATCCATCGAAGAAGTTAGACAGGAGAGGCAGTCAGGACTTCCGGAGACAGGGCTCCCGCCCAGGAAGCCCCTGGGAATGGAGACAGCCCTTTAGATCAGGGCAATCCTGGGACTGGCCCAGAGGCTCACGATCCTTCTACCCGAGACAGGATCGAACCCAGGATCGCCAAAGCCCGGGAGCCAGGGGCCAGTTCCAGTCCAGACGCCCATATAGGGGAGTGGGAGGCAGATCCTTTAAGCGTTCCAAGTGACGCCAAACAGGATACTCCCATTGGGGGTCGGTTAGGAAATTTCATCGAGGTCTGGGAGCAGACCACGACCGACGCCTGGGTTCTGGAAACGATCAGGCATGGCCTGACCTTAGACTTCTGTTCTCCCCCACCAAACCAGTTCATCAGATGTCCCATCTCCAGAAGAGTACACAAGACGAGGCTGATAACTTCGGCCATAGCCCACCTCCTGTCAATTCAGGCCATAGAGAGGGTACCAAAGGAAGAGGAGGGAAGAGGATTTTATTCTATCCTCTTCGTTATCCCAAAGACACCAGGAGGGTGGAGAGCAATCTTGGACCTGAAGGGCCTGAACTATTTCATAAAGTACAGGAGGTTCAAGATGCACTCCTTGAAATCCAACCTAGCCAGCGTCAGGGAAGACGATCTATTATCCTCAATAGATCTCACAGAGGCGTACCTACACATCCCCATCCATCCCAGCTACCGGAAATTCCTCAGATTTACCTACGCGGGTCGGCATTACCAATACAGGGCATTACCCTTCGGACTATCATCAGCACCAAGGGTATTCACCAAGATCCTAGCTGTAATAGCGGCCCATCTCAGGTTGATCCCGGTTCGCGTTCAGTTTTATCTGGACGACATCTTGATTCAATCCAGATCTCGGGAGCAAGCAAGGGCAGATCTCGAGACCACAATCCGAACCCTACAGGGGCACGGATTCTCGGTCAATCTAAACAAGAGCCACCTCATTCCCTCAAGGAGACTGCAACACCTGGGCGCGGTGATAGACACGTCACAGTGCAGGGTATACCTTTCCCAGGAGCGACTGATCAGCATATCCAAGCTAATTCACCAAATTCAAAAGATCAGGAGAGTGTCCTTGCTACAACTCTCGAAGCTCCTGGGGAAGATGATATCTTGCATGGGCATCATCCCATGGGCAAGGCTCCACTCGAGGGAGTTGCAGTGGTTCCTCCTACCCTACCAGAGGAGGAACCTCAGCACCTCCAACAAGAGTGTGCTGGTACCAGCACGGGTGATGAAATCACTAAAATGGTGGCTATCCCCCACGACACTCAAGGGGAGCATATTCAGGGAACCGAACAGGGTCACACTCATGACAGACGCGAGCCTGTTCGGATGGGGAGCCCACCTGGGAACCCAGATAGCACAGGGCCAGTGGGGACAGAAGGACCTGTCACACAGCATCAACTGGCTAGAGCTCCGGGCCATACACCTGGCCCTCCGTCATTTCTCTCACCTAGTAACGAGGAGGCACGTCCTCGTGCTAACAGACAATGTAGCAGCCAAGGCACATGTAAACAAGGAGGGAGGAACGAGATCAGTGGAACTAATGAAGGAAGCATTGGCTCTGGCTCGGTGGGCAGAAACCAATGTGAGTTCCATCAGAGCGGAACACATCTCAGGGGAGACAAACACCCAGGCAGACTCCCTGAGCAGAGCCAAGGTGGACCAGTCGGAATGGCGTCTGGACCCGGTCTCTTCGAGGAGATCTCCCGGAGGTTCGGACAACCGCACCTAGATCTATTTGCCAACCACAAGAACACACAACTCCCCAGGTTCTTCTCCAGATTCCCGTCCCCGGGATCGGAGGGAACGGATGCTCTCAGGTGCCGGTGGCCGGCGCAACTCCTGTACGCCTTCCCACCGCTGCCATTAATACCGGCGACCATACGCAAGATGATCCTGGAGGGCGCAGAGATGGTCTGCATTGCCCCTCACTGGCCATGGCGCCCGTGGTTTGCCGACCTCGTGGACCTTTCAATATCACCTCCGTGGAGGATTCCCCCGGACAGGGTAAAACTCAGTCAGGGCAAGCTTGTACACCCAGATCCCCAGTGGCTACATCTAGCCGCTTGGCATTTGAGCGGCAAAGCTTAACTAAACAATCTTATTCGGCAGGGGTGATATCGATCATACAGGCATCACGAAGAGCGTCCACTAATAGGATTTACGACGCTACATGGAAGGGATTTTGTAGGTGGTGCGCTTCGCTTCACCTAGACCCGACCGCAGTATCTATCCCAATATCCTAGATTACCTATTGGAGGGTCTTAATAAGGGCCTGTCAGTCAATACTATCCGCAGACAGATATCGGCCCTCTCAACTGTACTCTCCTGCGACAACTTAACTTCCCTAGCACAACATCCAGCGATTAGTGCCTTTTTAAAAGGGGCATCTAACACAAAGCCCCCAGTCATACACAGGTACCCGTCCTGGAACCTGCCTAAGGTCCTTCTAGCCTTGACATCAGCACCCTTCGAACCTCTTGAAACATGCTCACTCCATCACCTATCACTGAAGGTATCTTTCCTTGTGGCAATTACTTCAGCAAGGAGAATCTCAGAACTAGCAGCACTGTCAGTAAGGAAGGATCTGTGTACCTTTTTCAAAGATAGGGTCGTTCTTAGACCAGACCCGACCTTCATCCCGAAGGTAAATAGCATCTTTCACAGATCTCAGGAACTTACGCTTCCTGATTTCTGTCCAAGACCCAAACATAGGCTAGAACACAGATGGCACAAGCTAGACGTGCGGAGAGCGCTGTGTTTCTACGTGAAACGCACCTCGGCTTTCCGAAAGACTGAAGCATTATTTGTGTCCTTTCAACCAGCAACTATGGGAAAGAAGGTATCTCCTTCCACCATAGGCAGGTGGATCAGAGCCTGCATAGCGCAGGCCTACGTCTCACAGGATTTGCCAGCACCCACTCAGGTGACTGCCCACTCAACTCGGAGCGCAGCCACATCTGCGGCGTGGCTAACGCAAGCTCCGGTGGAAGAGATTTGCAGGGCCGCAACCTGGTCCTCACCTTCGGTTTTCATTCGACATTACCGTTTAGACTCCCTAGCAGCAGCAGACGCGGCTTTTGGCAGAAGAGTTCTTCAACAAGTCGTATCTGCTCAGAGTTCGGTAGCCTAGACATTCCCTCCCAGGGGGACATGAGGGCTTTGGTATGTCCCATCCATTTGGACTCTACAGCCATCCTGCTGGAGAAGGGGCGTTGTCTTACCTGAACGCCTTTTCTCAGCAGGATGATGTAGAGTCCAAGCCCACCCAGAGGATAGGTCTAGGCAGGGAGATAATAATGATATAATAAAGAGCTGCAATGTTAATTCCAATAAAGTTTCTCGCCTAAGTCAAAACTGGGGTCACGACCAAAGGAAGGGGTGTGGCCGAAGTTTTTACCCAGTCTGCCAGGCAGGAAGGCCGTCATAGAACCCATCCATTTGGACTCTACATCATCCTGCTGAGAAAAGGCGTTCAGGTAAGACAACGCCCCTTTTCATGATACTGTGGCAAATATGGCTAATATCTGAGATCTGTTATGAGACAAAATATTAATTGTGCTGAAAGTATATGGCAGAAGACGTTACTCATCACAGTGTTCCTTCATATAAGTGGGTGAAATAATACATCTGTTGTCTTTGGCCATGGTAAAGTTAGCAGTCTATAAATGTTCAATGTGACAGAGGAGTTTAGATTGCCTAGAAAATAAATGATAAGAAATGAACTAAAGCAACATTTGTAAATGATTATCACTGTTTACCAGTGAAAAAGTGAATAAACCCTTGCCTAATGTAACCTCCAATAAAAGGACATGGTAATTTTTTTTTCAAAAAAAATCTTTTTTACAAAATAATATTTCTAGTATTTTCATGGTAATATAGTAACCTAATTTTCTTTTGTTACGGTGAATCCAGGGGGTTTCTTAATAGCTGTGAACCTCCATATTATTTTGAACGAGTTATCTTTTAGTATCTGGGGCAGAGCACATTTTATGGAAGAAAGATGCAGCAGTACATGTAGCTTTGAGTTGGAATGGAGTTGCTGCCTCACTTGCTTTCTGGCAGATCCTTTCCCATTATGTGCAATCAATTTTTCCTTCTTTGGCCAATTTTTTAGCATATAAATATTGTACTGTAGGAAGTCACCTCCCCCCCAAGAATGAAATATTTTGGGGAATATTAAAAGAGGCAAGATAGAATATTTCCCCTGAAAGAGAAATGGAGAAAAATATCTTAAGCAGAAACAGCTCCAGTCTCCCTTTCCTCAGACAGAAACCTGAGGAGGCCAACCTTTAGAAATGGAGATTTGGTAATCCATTCAGAAAGACTATTCATAACCAAAATGCCTTCAGTCCCCCCAGCTGATGGGATTAAGAATTTACATTCCCCACCCAGCTCCAAGGACAGGGCATGACTTCCCAGCCACAATGGATTTCAGACAACAATAGTTAGAATAGCAAAAGGGCACATTCAAGCACAGGTCAAAGTATATTTCACAACAGGCATCTCAAACACAAAGCCCCAAAGAAGGTATAAAAATTCACCCACTCTCCATTTTGTCAGCTGTCCCAGAACTGCATGCTGTTGTTGGTTCTGCTCATCAATAAACAGACCTTTCTTAAGCAACCTCCATTTTATTCCCGGCTTGGAACTGGACCCGATTTTTCTTTTAACAGTACTATTGTGGAAACAACTTACATTTCCAATTATTTCTCATTCAGAATGCCATGCATTATGGCACTGCAGCAAAATACCTCACTTTTCTGGTTAGGGGAAGAACAGATTTTGGGATACCCTACAAAAATATAGAAGTTGTGGTGGAATATTCAAAACGTGATTTCTTTAACAGTTTTTTTTTTTGAAAAACATTCTTCATAATATACATGTATCAGGTTTAAATGTAGAACAACTAGGTACAGGAAGTCATTCTATATATCCTTAAAATTGAAACTTTGCATTTTTAACATTCTTGTGGGAAGAAAATGTGAAGAAACGAAAGGCAATGTTGCAGAGCCTCATGAAATTGTACCAAGGATACCTAAGGATTGCATGCAGTTTTAATATTTTTAATGTATGATATTTCATTAGAAATACGTTTTGTTATTTAAAAGATTGAAAAAGAATGCCTCTTATTTTCATGTCAAATTTAACTGTTTTCTCTTGCAGTATAACTTTATCTTTGTTTACTTGGAAGGACTTCCGCGTCAAATGGCCTGCAGGCTAGTTGGAAAGTCGCATTGGTGTAGATTTTATATCCATTTATCGCACAAGTTCGCTCTTAGTTTACGCTGTCCTACTAGCGGTCTAAACCTGACCGGAATGCATCGCTGGCTGAACTAAACGAACCTCTCAAGCGCGGGAGTCTTGGGGGGGGGGAAACAGACGAGATTCCCCACCTGCCAATAACTGAAGCTTTTATCCCGCTTCCAGTTACGATTGCCGTGTAACCACTTTGGTTCGGGCGGTAGCAGTCAGAGTCCCGCCCCGCCCCCGCGTGGCTCGTGCGCGTTGACGCTCGCATGACGCAGATGGCAGGCGTGCCGGCGGTGACTTGGGGGCCCCTCCTCCAGAAGATGGCGAGTCCGTGCGGGCGGCAGAAGTGCTCCATCGAGAGGCGCGGCTTCCGCCACCAGCTCGACTCGTGGCGACACCGGCTGCTGCGCTGTGTGGGTGAGAGACCGAGCGGGGAGGCGAGGAGGCCTTCTGGGAGGACGGGAGGCTGACCGCTGTTTGACCCCCCCCCTTTCCTTCCCTTGCAGCGAGGGGACAGCGCGCCGCACCCTTCCCCCCCACTCACTCCCATCTGCTCACTCGCTCGCCGGCTAGCCATGCACGCTCCCGCCCGCGCGGATCGGTCGCTTCTCGCGCGCTCTCTACCCCTCCCCCATTTGCGCCTCACGGAGCAACCGCGGCCTAGGCTCCGCCCCGCCCACTCCGGCCTGGTCTCCCGCCCCTTTGGGGGAGAGGAAGAGGGCTCTTTGTTTGGGGGAAGGGGTTAGGCCGGTCTGTATCCGCCGGAACGGGTGAAGGAAGGAAGTGTTTAGATTAGCCGTAGCCGCGCGATGCACATCCGTGATGAGAAGCTGAGCGACTTGGCGAAAGTTGCCCTTGATGGGATGATGGTGGAGTCGAATCGTTCCGGGTGACCACGCCCCTCTCATATTCCCCAGATTTTAACAAGCGGATCGCCATGGCCACCCCTTTTTTTTTTTCTCCTCACCCCGTTTACTCCTTTTGACAGCCGAATTATATCCGTAACTAAGCAGTAGCATTTTCTTAGCATTAGTTTAGGCGCAAACGCTAACTTATTTTGGTGTGGCACGGTCGAAAGATAGTGGTCTTTAACTCATATTTTAAATATCTAAATTAGATTTTGGTCGAAAATAGATCCTGCGGCTTAAGCTACCTTTAAAGGAAATACTGATTTCCAAATGCTTTGAAAGCTAATACTGTAAATTGTTTTTTTCCTGAAAAAATAGCTGTTATTGCAATCATAATTAGCTGCTAGAGATAAAACAAAGATGAAGGTGAAGGATGCACTAATTTAGGACACAAGGCTTACTATCTGATTGAATTTCAAAATGTATAAACAATATAGGCGGCTTTCAGTAATTAATAATGTCTCCAATCCTGTACAAGTCTGTTCAGCACTAAGCCAGACTGAGTTCAGTGAACCTTTTTCCAAGGTAAATTAGTACAGGATTATATCCTAAACGTTTTTTAAATTCATGCTATATATATTCTCTTGATTTTCTTGAAGAGCGATGTGTTTTCCTTCAGATTATGACAATACTGTACTTTTAGTAACTCAATACTTGACTTTGGAGTTCTAAGTTTACAATGTAATCTTTTGCATGCTTATTTGGAAGTACACTCATGGTTTTAGAGACATTATTGCCAAATAAGTGTAGTTTAGAATTACAACATATATTGTAACAGGAGTAGTAGAATCTAAGGTCCTATTCTTAAATAGCGAAGGAAACATGCTGGAATATGTTCACTGTGATCGTAAAAATATTTAGTGCTGTTTTACTTTAAAACCCCAAATTTTAGCACAAGCAGAATTCAATTTAATAATGATGTTTATTTTAATTCAGTTGTTATATGCTTATTTATTCTTAATCATGTACTTGACCTTTTTTTTTTTTTACAAAATATTGATTATTTGAATTCAAAATATGGAATAATTGCTGTTTGTTCCCCCAATATATTGCTCAGTAAACTATTTTGGTTAATTGTACCAAAAATAGCCCATGGTTTGTGGGAATGTATTGTTAACTGTAAGCATATCTGACTAAGGTTATGTCATGAAAGTAACTTAAAAGAGTTAATATTTTTAAAAAAAAATTGATGAAAACATATATTTTAGTGCTGCTTTTTTAAAAAAACTGCAAAATGTAATGTATTTAACACATTTCGTTTAAGGAGACTTGTATATAGAATTTGTACAGATTAGTCTCTAGTTACTAGGAGATGAATCATTTTGCTTCGTCCTATATCGCTTGATTTAACATGCATGTATTCTCTCATTTAATCTATTTTCACAAATTCGTTAGTGTTCCTCATTGTGATGTTCTCCAGATGTACTAAATATAGATCTTATCTTCAGCCTGTATTGGCCTGTTTTGTAGGGGAAATAGTTGGAAAGGTTTCTTGGGTTGAATTGTACTTTCAGTTTTAGAGGGCTTGGGGCTGAAACTGATTTCTGGATGTATTGATAATGATCTCTTATTCAAGTAGAACTATTAAAGTTAGTTGTAGGCTATAAAGCAGTTTGGATAATTTTACCAGTCAGTTTCTGAGCAGATGGTAACACCTAGCTGACCTTATTTAGGCTCAGAAGCTGACCACCAGGGATTTCCAGATTGTAGGCTAGACTTGGAAATCAAAACAATTACCCAGAAGGCATTGGCAGCTCCATATTGCTGCCACAAACATTATATGGATGGTATCCACGAAGTCTCCAGAAGCTGAACTTGATTTGGAGAGTATTTTTTATTTTAGCAACCTAATGTACTCTGGGGAAAAAATATTATTAATGCTAAATGCTTCACTCCTTTTCCTCTTGCCTTCTTTGCAGCCCCAGTTTCCATTTGGGTGTACTTTCCCCCTCTTGTGTAAACAAAAGATATGAAGGAAATGACTAAACTGTGAAGGTTAATCACCTAGTCATCCAGATTATTTTTGGAGGTAAAGTACAAAAACATTTTAGACAGTCCAAAGTATAATTATGTTAGTGATATTTTATCTTGATAGTATTGTACCTAATAGTTTGAACTTAAGTTGATTCATTTTATGAGGTGGTGTTTACTTCATGTACTAGCTCTCATAAAATTGCTAGAATATATTAAGGTATTTTCTGATCCTTGTTTCACAGAAGTGAAACAATTGTATATAATTTCATTTTCATTTATGAGAAAGGAAAGCCCAATAGTACAGAATATTATCTGTTTTGTTTGCATAGTTGATCTTGAGTAGCAGAGCTGAAAAAGAAATTTATTACTTCAGAGGCTAGGTTCCACATAATTTGTTTACATATTGTACAAAGCAGGTGATCTAGCCTTTTAAAGGTAACAAGTAGGGGAAATGGAAGGAAGATGGAATATTTAAATTGGAGTGCTATAAAATCATTAAAATAAGATCACAAATTTTGTGTTCTTAAGCATTTTGAAATGTATAAAGGCATAACAACTTAATTTTAAACATTATTTGTATGCTTTGATTTGGGATACAGAAATAGTTCTTAAAATATATTCTTTAGAAATGAGTTAGTCTATTTTTATCAATATACATTTGGAATAAAAGCTATTTGTGTTCAGAAACTAGAAATAAGTATTATAATTTCCTTAATATTTGCCTATATGTTGGGACTACAACTAGAAATGATGATTTGCAAACTAAAAAACAAGTTATTAAAATCTATCTTTTATAATATAATGAAAGGACTATAATTGGTACCAATAAGATTGTTGTGTTATTGTTTTTGATTTGTATGTTGCATACTATCTGACTATCAGGTGAAATAAGAACTATTGCAATGGAATAACTTTTTCAGATTTTTACTTAATTTCAAAATGTGCTTTTGTTGGCATGGATATTATAGCAAATGAGGAAATTATTTAGTTTCAGATAAAATGTGCCATTTATACATGTTGGAATGCAGAGAGGTTTACATAAACCTTTTCATGAACTTACATAACTTTTTTATAGAAAAAAATCCCATTATAGTTAGTGTACTAACTTGTAAATAGCTATTATACAGGAGGTTTTTAGGATATATTTCAGATAACTTTCTAGACTAAAGATTAGAAAATATTTTCGCTCAGTCATTTGGCAGTTAGTGGCCATCTCTTTCTGAATCCTTAATAAATATCCATTATTGTATATTTAATACTTACTTTTTCTGATTACCCTGCATGCAGATATTGGAGCTCATCTTTAGGTTTTTTTTATCACTTGCACCTATACTATATAAACATGTAGTCATTTTGTGTCAAGTGAAGAAAAAAAAATGGCTTGATATTCTGTGTACTTTTTTTTAATGTACATTGGCAGATTTGAGTTTCAGACTTTTGGAAACCACTAGATGAAAATCTATAATTGTGATATAGATCTTATATAGATTAGATTTATAATCTCATAAACATAATTGAATCTGTAACTGAATATTTTTAGTCTTTTACTTATAAGTATAATTTTATCATATTTATAGGCAATGTAGCAGAAGTTGAAAGAACTGGCACTATCTGATTTGGAAAAGAATACTGATGAAACAAATCCTGTCTTCAGAGAAAAGTATTCAGTTATGCAGGACAGATGAAGTTCAGGAAAGGCCTCTGGCAAAAGAGTGACAATGAGGTTAATATTAAGCGCCCTATGTTCCTTTGCCTGACATCTGGTAGTACTGTATTGGTGAACACACAACTAGGAAGGTACATAAAAATGTCAAAGTTATTAATTTGTTGTGCGTTGTTTAGCTAGCAGATCTCTGAAAGTCATAAAAATTGAATAATAGGAAACAGTGCACCAAAATGTCAGAAATCTAGCATAAATTTATCTTTACATCAGATTCCCTCAAGATTGTATACATTGACAAAAGTATTTGACAAAAGAGTCTTTTATTACAATTATCCAAGGTTGTATCTCCATGACATTTATCAGAAGTGAGACATTAATTCTTAGATAAATAATTAGATTAGGAAAAATTGTAATTTTTTTAGAAATTGTTTCAAGCTATCTAAGAATGAAATCTCATTTCCTCCTTTATGTCTGATAAGCAATTTTATAAAACTTGTAGAACTATTAAATATTTGATTATGAAAGACTGTATAGTGCTGATCTGCTTTGTAATTTTTTTAATTCTATTGCGGTCTATTCTAATGGGAAACATGACTTAGTTAAAAAAAAAGAAGTCTTTTTCACTGGCAGTAATTTATAGATTACTTATAGATTAACACTATATGGTGAATCTAATACCTCAAGAGAGATATTCCAGAGAGTTGAGAGTGGACTTCAGAAACATTAAATGTATCTTATAACTGAGAAGTGAATGATTTAACTTAAAAAAGCTACATTCTGAAATATTTTAATAGAGCGATAACTTATAGGAAGTTAAAAAGAGAAATTGGTATTGCTGTTGATGCATTGTTATTAACCAAGAACTCCTCAATATGTAAAATATGCGACAGCTGATAACCTTAAGTGTAAAACAATTATGTTTACATAATTGTGGTCTTCAGTAACAGTTATTCTCATGAACTCCTATTTTCAGAGTTCCGTTATTTCTTTGCATCAAATTTGCATGCTTTTGTAAAGCAGTGAAAAATGTTAAAGCAAATTAAATTTCATAAAATGCAAAGTTGTATGTTTTAAGCACTCAGGAACTTATATATACTATAGTTAAGGGAACAATGTATATGTAAAAATACATTGCCATTTCATCAAATGTGAAGTGACCAATGTATTTAAAAGTGTCTTTGTCTTTAGCAGACACAAAAATGGTAATTGGAAAAAGGGTTGGGTTCCATCATGAATGTGTTTCAGAGGGAAAAGCTGCAGTGTGTACATGAATGTGCCTTTTATAAGCGACACGCACACATTCTGCTAAACATAATAAAGTATCTCATAAAGTTACCCTTAGATTAAAGATGGTTCTGAATAAATAGCTTGCTTGAATATTTTAATGTTGTGCAGGATTTTCTATAGATAATGAAAGAAAATCCTGTCTTACAAATCCCTCTACTAAAAATAGACAGTATTGCATTTCTTTTTTCCCCTTTGTATGGTTAGATGTTTCTTTGTTTAAACAAATATTCCGTCAGATGGTATGTAGTAATACAATATCTTTTAAATCTTGAAGATAGCCCATGTTATGTCAAATAGTTTCTGCATTTGTGTCTATGTGGTCAGTATGAATCAATTCCTTCTTGATGGCATAAAATCATTATGTTGTCAGATCTCAATATTTATATTCTAAAATTTTACTTTGCAGTATACTGTTACCTTACATGGATTTTACCACTTTTCTCTGAGGAAGTATATATACCTGTGTATATATTGGATCATAACATTCCTCACATATAATTAAGATAAATCAGAAAAGCCTGGAACACAGATAAGAAATTTTAGTGCTGAAGGTCTGAATTCCAATCCTTCTGAATTGTATGATATAAGGTTACTAGTGAGGGGGAGGGGCCATGTGTGACAAAGTCAAACTGTAAAGATCTCAGAAAAAATTTTCAAACTAATATTCTCAATAGATTCTAAATAAAATACATTTACAAAATGATAGAGAATCAGTCTATCAGAGGTAATTGGTCTGTCGATCAAGGAAACCTTTTTTGAGACACAGTACAGTTTTTGAAGCTTGCTATCTGTTGTACTTTATTTTTCCAGGTTGTTTTTAATTGTGTGCTGAAAATCTTATGAAGAGATTTACATAAAGCCACCTAGGCTATAGTGCTGTATTGTCTTTTGTTATAAGATGAACCATATGTGTTAACCAGAATAATATGTAACACGCTGCCATTGATTCAAACCCATATAATTGTATTGTACCATTTGTTTTAAATCAAGGTAGCCAGGGGGTGTTTTCTGCCAAAACAGAGGCTAAGGAATTGCTAGTCAATTTTTCATAATTTTTCACTTAGATTCTGGTGGAAAGTCAAGTGAACCTCCAGTCTTATTTCGAAAGTATTTATTGTTGAACTGTTTCCATTAAAACAATAGTTTATTCTGACAAAAAGAGCTAAAATGTGTTTTTCTTTTGTAAATTCTGGGGCTATTTTTTTTATACTTGATGGAAATAAAATCAATGTAGAAAAAATTGTCTGTGCCATATAGCTGGAAATTTAGGTAGAAAAGTAAATATCTTAATAGGAATGTGCACCTTTTGCTTCCTAAGCACGCTTATTGCATCTTTCTGAGAAGAAATGTAGTTTCCCCCTTTTAAAAGTTCTGTAACTACAATACAAGGACCATGTGTATGAAAGTGAATGAAGGTTTCTATAGAAAATGTTCATGGTTAATTTTACTCAGTGTAGTGAAGCTAGAGTATTTTATTGTGGCTCAGAAATGAAACATCTCTACTCCTGCAGTTTTCTTATCTCTCACTGCTCCTGGTATATTGGGATGTTTGGGGGGGAGGGAGCATTTTCACTGTCTGTTGAATTCCGATTGCGTATCATTGTCATGTTTTTCCTTCATGTCTCCCAAAATCCATTTGTATTTTTGTTCTTGCTAATGTTTGTAGCAGTACCCAAGTAGTGCCATCTGTGAATTTAACTAACATGCTGTTTACCCTTTTTTCCAGATCCAGTTTCTGATCCTACTTCCACATTTGGGAGTAAGCAAGGGACAAAAACACCTCTTTGCATAGCTTGACTGGATGCCCAAAGACTAGGATGTTAGTATGTTTAAACTATTTTCATTACTGTATTGTATTGCCAATGTGTGCACATTGGTTGTTAGGCTAGAATAGTGTTGTGAATGCAAAAGAAAGTTAGCTTCTGTAAATTTGGCCAAGATGTTCAAATTGTCTGGCAAAAGCCGGGCTCCTAATTAATTGATATATGATAGATTTTTGGAAGCATAAATTAAGGTCTGTTCTCTTTCTCAGGAAAGCTAAGAAAATTGTTTTAAATAATTTAAAATAATTTAAAACCTCCTTTTAAACATGTTTCAAAAAGTGTGTACTTATATAGTGTGGCTTGCATTAGATTATCATTAACTAGTTTCAGATAAGTTGATAAATTGAACTAGTATTGTTCTTTAGGTACTGATCAAATAGTTATCAAAATAATGAGATTATATTTTCCATTTTGATTTTATTTTAAAATCTGTTAATTATGTCCCATAGTTGAACATTTATAATTTTTATTGAGATTCCATGTTGAGTAGGTCAGTTGTAGATTGTTTGAAAAATGTGATTTCTTAGCTGGTTTATATTGTTATATACCCATATACAGGTAGTCCTCGATTTACGACCACAATTGAGCCCAAAATTTATCTTACTAAGTGAGACCTTTGTTAAGTGAGTTTTGTCTCATTTTATGACTTTTCTTGCCATAGTTGTTAAGAGAATCACTGTAGCTATTAAGTTAATAACCTGGTTGTTAAGTGAATCTGGCTTCCCCATTGACTTTGCTTGTCAGAAGGTTGCAAAAGGGGATCAAATGACCCCAGAACACTGCAGCTGTCATAAATACGAACCAGTTGTCAAGCATCTTAATTTTGATCATGTGACCACGGGGATGCTGCAACGGTCGTAAGTGAAAAACAGTCATAAGTCATTTTTTTATCTTAATTTTTTTATTAGTTTATAATAAAAAACAAAGGAAAATAGTGGGAAAGTAAGGGAGGGAGAAGGGAAGGGGAAAGTGTAGGCCAAAGGGGAAAAAAGAAAGCAAAGATGTTGACTTCCGACTCTCTTTGGAGCAGTAGAATAAGATAATAGCATCAAACCTCAACTTTTTACTTTTACATAGTAATATAAATTGGCCATGACTATAACAACAAATCAAAACCAGAAATCAAAGTTTCAATTTTTTTGCACCTCCAGCAAAAAATCCAGAAGCGGTTTCCAAGTAGAAACAAAAGTAATTGTGTTCTTTTCTTTAATCAAAGCAGTCAATTTAGCCATCTCTGCTAACTCCATCAACCTTTGGTCATAGGTCACTTTTTTCAGTATTGTTGTAACTTTGAATGGTTACTAAACAAACTGTTGTAGGACTATCTGTACTGAACTAGAGGACTATCTGTATATTCTGTAATAAGGATTGACTGAGAAGCTAACAGTTGGATAGGGATTTTAAATCAGTCCAATCTTTGGTAGCGAATCTTCTTCCATATTTTAAATATTTGGCATCTATTAATTGCTAAGCAATTTGAAAAAAAAATAGGTTCTTTAATGCTTTCATAG
Source organism: Crotalus tigris (assembly GCF_016545835.1). Classification (NCBI taxonomy): domain Eukaryota; kingdom Metazoa; phylum Chordata; class Lepidosauria; order Squamata; family Viperidae; genus Crotalus; species Crotalus tigris. Next base: position 1,000,995 of record NW_024100602.1, on the reverse strand, counting down.
ATAAGTTCACCTTAACTACATGAAGTCACTACAGTGTTATGTTTGTCTTAGCTTTTTCCACCTTTCCTCCTATCTTTGAAAAGTGTGAAGTGAAAATTACTATATAGAAAAGCTGCAATAGTTTGTATTGTACTAAATAAAAACAGAAGAAGGTAGGGATTACAGGGAGGGTAGAAAATGGAGACTGTTGAAGTACGCTGATAGAGCAAAAATATTCTCTATTGCAATTTGCCCCTTATGAACATAACTTAAACTTTGAGAGGCAACTGGTGCAGATTTTACAACTTTGACAGAGATAGCTCTCTTAGACAGCATTTATACTTTTTTTTTTCTGGAGATGCCGCATATTACTATGGGACTTTGTTGAATTTGTTTTTGATGGCAGGTGGGGACACTTTATGTTCTTGTTCCTTGATGTGATTATTCAAATGTACAGGCTGAATGAAGCTTTTTAAAAGTGTTTTCAAATGTTCAGCATTAAAGATCCTGTGTATTTTTGCAAGCGTCCAGTAGGTTAGAGCAAGTATATAATTATAATGTAAAAATGGCAAATGAACAAAGAGATAAGTTCAAGATAAAAATGAAAATATGATGAGGAAAAATAGAGAACAGCAATTTGTACAGTATAGGACAAACTTGTACAATAGTTAAAAGAAACAAAATGAATGAGCGAAAGAAAAAATGATACCTGAAGTGTGACTGATGTACAGTATTGAAGCAGAAGATGATGATAATAAAAGGAAGAGGTAGAAATAAGGGATATTTAAGCAAAAGAGAGAAATGTTCAGAAGGAGAATTCTGTTACAGAATATTATATGCAGTCTATTTAGTAAGATGCCTTCTAGAACAGGGGTCAGCAACCCTAAGTCTGCAGACTGGTATTGTCCGCAACCCCTTAGGAACCAGGCTGCACAAGCGAGCGAAGCTTCATCTCTGCATGTGCGGGATCTAGATAGCGCACAAAAAAACCCATGCCCCCCCCCCCGTTCGTGTAATTTTTTTTCTTCCATGGAACGAGTCCCTGCTGCCCACAATGTTGGGGCCATTATTCTAGAAGACTTGAAAACAGACTCTTCCATGTATTGCTCTGTTAGTATGTAATGGTGAGCTGCTCAGTAGGAAGAGTTAAATGAGCCCCTGAAAACTTTTTTCATGATTTGTTTATCGTGATATGTAAACTTGCTTCCCTGGCTTTTCTCTTCTTAAGGAGTCAGGAATCAAAAGCCAAGAACAAGTGATGGTTTCCAACTCATTACTTTTGGCAGTGGATCAACCCAGAGATCATGGTTTGCATGTCTTACCATTGAAGAGTTTTTGAGGGTTAGATGCTTCTGATGGCATTTAATGCCAAGCAGGAGCAATTGAGCATTATGAATTAGTGCAGTATTTATTGCTAGAAAGCCAACATTTCTAGAATTCTGAATTATGGTAATAAATGCACTGTGATAAGTATGTCTTCTGATTTCTGAATGCCAAATACAGTTTTTAAACCTTATCTCTTTCTTTGAGACAAAACCCAATGAATAATCTGTAAAGAATAGGAGTTTTTTGAGGTCTTATATTTGCTGCACTAGTGTATTCTGTCCCTGGTACTCTGCATCTCTGTTTTATCAAAGAAGAACTAACATGCCTAAGTAAGATTATAAAAGAAGGGCCAATTATTTCATAACATTTGGTTGAGGCATGAAGCAAGGTAAGATCTGTAGTTGTCAGCCCTAAAGAGCAGATCAGACTAAGAAACTAATGTCATATAGGCCTAAAATTATTTTTATTGAAATGGCTTTAGTTGCAGAATATTGCAGGTGGTAATGTATTCCCCTTCCTCATTTTATTTTTGTGAAAATTAAAGAGGAGCCTGTCTGAGACATTTTCTCAAGTTAGTTTTTGGAATAGACTTAAACAATCTTTCCATTGTCCTTCAAAGACATTAATGCCCTGGCCTCTCTAGTAACAGTGTTTGGAGATTTGAAAAATTAAACCACTTATAATATTCAAATGTCCCAAATGATCACAAAGATGTCACAAAAAGAGGGGGTCAATCTATTCTCCAAAGCACCTGAAGGCAGGACAAGAAGTAATGGATGGAAACTTATCAAGAAGATACAACCTAGAATTAAGGGAAAATTTCCTAAGAGTGAAAACAATTAGTGGAATGGCTTACCTCCGGAAGTTGTGGGTGCTCCATCACTAGATGTTTTTAATAAGAGATTGACTACCATTTGTCTGAAATGGTATAGAATGCCCTGCTTGAGCAGGGGGTTGGACTAGAAGACCTTCAAGGTGCCTTCTAACTTTGTTATTCTGATATTCTCTTATCACTGTCACAGTTTGGCTCAAGTGGAGAGCCCAGCTTTTTTATATACCAATGTCAAGAAGATTTACTATGCTTTTAAATACCCAAAGGCACATACATAGAGAGGATGATTTTGCTTAAAGTATTTATCAGAGAAAGCTTTGAAAAAGAAAGGTAAAGGAGAAGAAAAACCCTTTACTGCATCTCACCACCTCAGGATTGCAAGCCCATGAATTATATGTATGAATATGTATAACAAATATACATATAACAAATTCCCCAATTAGTTTTAAAATTGCTTGAACTTGAACAGTAGATGATCACGTAGAGCAGGGGTTCCCAACAAGGGGTGCGAAAACTTGGGTTTTCAAAACTATAATGTATGTGCATAATTTGTTGCTGTTATTTCAAACTTTTGTAAGGGGTGTGAGAATATATCAGAAGCGTTCTAGGGGGCTGGGATATAGAAAAGGTTGGGAACCACTGAAATAGAGCAAGGCTTTTCAACCAGTGGTACGGGTACCACCTGTGGTACATAGGCACCTGGCAGGTGGTACGCGACCTAGAAAAGTGGCTGTGTGGGAAGGGAATGAGCTGAACTAGTAGCAACACCGCACAAGCCTGAGCGAGAGATGGCTGGAGCTGCAGGGCTGTCAGGGCTCAGCAGAAGAGCCAGGATCAGTACCGCTTTCCAGATGATCGGCGCTTCTTTGGGGCTATCAGGGCTCAGTGGAAGCGCCAGGATCAGCGCCAGGCTCTAGCTGGAGCTCGGCGCTGATCCTGGTGCTTCTGCTGAGTCCTGAAGAAGCACCAATGAGCTGGAAAGTGGCACGGATCCTGGTGCTTCTGCTGAGTCCAGAAGAAGCACCGATCAGCTGGAATGTTGCAGCATCTCCAGGGTCTTGTGATTTACATTCAGATGCTTGGCAACAGATTCATATTTATGATGGTCACAGTGTCCCAGGGTCATGTGAAGTGACCAAAACCTGCTGCAACCACCCAGCAGACAGAGGGAATAAAAACCAAATACCCCCCACCCCACCCCCGCTGCCAATCCTCAACAGAAATGCTCACAACAATGAAAACCTCAGACAGGAGGAAGAGCGCTGCTGGGTGGGCAGGCAGGTGTCTTGCTCGGCTGTGGCTTGAGGAGCACTTTTTTCATGGCCATTGTAACTTCGAAGAGTTACTAAGCGAACTGTTATAAGTCGAGGACTACCTGTACTTTATCACTTTTTTCCTTTTGGGGGGGGGTCATCAAGTTTTTGACACTTTGCTAGGCGACTGGTGGTACTCGGATGTTGCCATATCTTAAAAGTGGTACAATGGGTGAAAAGGTTGAAAAGCCCTGACATAGAGTATACAGTAAAGTTCCTTTATCCCTGTGCAGAAACTGCAAATAATTCTCAAAATAGTAGAATCTGAAAGCTGTGTATAATACATTATCAGAAAATGTTGGCAGTACAACGGTGTAAAGTCAAGATCACCAACCCAAATGAAGCGACAATTTAGGGAGAAGAATTAAACAGGTGTCTTTTCATTTATACATCTTTACAAAAAGTAGTTACAAAAGTAGTTTATGTACATTTTCTGAAGCTAGTTCTAATTTCCTGAGAGAATCCTCTGAAAGAATTTTTTTTAGACTTTGAGCAATTACAGAATGTAAGTTAGAGACTGGAGGATATGACAGTAATTTTTTTTTTATTTGAAGAACCAAAATTTAAATTGACTTGAATTCTTGACCGTGGATTGATCTATATCTGAATATTTTTATTTCTGCTCCTTGAAATGAGCATGACTGATGCATGCAATCATATCCAGAGGGTATGACTGGCTAGTTAAGCTTTTTTGCAAATACTATTAGAGGAACTATTTTGCATCACGCTCCACATTGGGTTTTGGGGAACCTGTAATATATTTCTTAAGCAGTAATAGGAAATATGTACCTCCAGGAAGTCATATTACATCCTGGGTTATTAGATCTTGCTACCACTTTTTTGCTGATTTGGAATTGTAGCATGACTTAGAAAGGAATGTTGGGAAAATCAGAGGTTCAGTTAATGGTATAGAAACCAGACTTCAAATTTAAAAGGTCAATTGAAATTAGCATTTCTGTATATAGAATAAGTAGCAGACTGTTCATAAAATAATGTTTTGGCTTGGATATAGATTTTAACTCTCAGAAGTATCAAATTGTCTTGTAAAGGTAGTTTAACAAAAATTATTCAAAAGAATATTTGTTAAGATTAGATTTGCTTAAGAGTTATTTCTTCTCCTAGCTGAACTAGCTGTTTGGCTCCCAGTATTTTAACTATTTTGGATTTTTCTGTTCTTCCTCTTTAGCTGAAATTGCTGACCATCTTTTACTAAAGATATTATTTAAAGCAATAATTCTGGTTGCTGAAAAATGTATTTGAGTAAAGACTTCAAGCTTCATTCTGTCACATCCTTCCATGCAAAACTCATAATTTCCTTTCTTCTAGTTGTCAGCTAGAAATCATTGGATTTCTTTATTTATTAAACTTGTATACCATCCATCTCCCTGGTATTGATTCTAGGCAGCTTACAAATATACAATTAAAATATACTGTAAAATATTAAAACAATAAAGATCTTAAATATATAAAAATTAATAAAATATTTTAAAAAATTAAAATTTGGTTGAAATAAAAATGACCTGGATGGAGAGGGAGGGAGCGAAAAGGGCACAGGGGGAACATGGGATATTATCTACTGCATTAGCTCCCTCCAAAATGTCACATTCCCATTGGGGCCTAGACTAACTGATACAGCCATGTCTTCAAGGTCTTTCAGGAGACCAAAAGGATGTACGTACATCTCACCTTGGTAGTGCATAATGTTCTAGATGGCGGGAACCAAGGCAGAAAACAATCCCCTTTTGGATCCCTGCCAGCCCAAATTTTTTAGCCAAAAGGGCCCCTTATGCTGGCGCAAATGGGGCAGATAGTCCCATCAGGGTGAGCTGGTTCCTCAGATAGCCTGGATCCATGTCATGAAGGCTTTAAAGGTGATAATAACCAACAGCTTGAATTGGACCTGGAAGGAAACTAATAGCCAGTTCAGTTCACAGAACAGTAGTGTAATATGGGCCAGCCTAGAAGCCCTAAGAACTGCCTGAACAGCTGTGTTCTATACCAGCTGAAGCTTCCAGATACTCTTCAAGGGTAGACCCATGTAGAGCACATTGCAGAAATATAGGCATGAGATGACTAGGGCTTGAGTGACTGTGTGCAAAGTTCTCAGCCCTTTCTTTCTTTACACCTTTTCTTCAGGAATCCAGATGAGAGGAGTTCCTCAGTTTAAATCGTTTTGAGTAATGGATTCAATTTATTCTGTTATCACACTGTTTATTACTAACTTTCAGAGCAAAGGTTGTATTAAATGAATTCATTTCTGCTTGTTTTCCAATTTCTTTCTGTTGAATAAACAGGAGTATTTATTCCATGCTTTTGGGAATGATGTGATAAATGGCCAAGGAGATAGTGGGAATTATAATCCGTGACATTTTTCTCAGTTGTCCTTATTTTGCCTGAAGGATGGATCATATAATAGTTTTGAATGTTTTTGCACCCTGTTCAGGTCAGAGTTTCATTTTGTCTCTCTCTCTCTCTCTCTCTCTCTCTCTCTCTCTCTCTGTGTGTGTGTGTGTTAAGTTCTATTCAGGAAATTCAGCCCAAGATATTTCAGTCCAGGGGTTCCCAATCCTCAGTCATGGATTGGTACCAGTATGTGGCTTGTTAGGAACCGGGCCGCACAGATGAAGGTGATTGGCAAGCGAGTGAGTGAAACTGAAATCAACCCCCTCCCAGTCCGTGGAAAAATTGTCTTTCATAAGACTTGGCCTTGATGCCAAAAAGGTTGGGGACCACTGTTTTAGTTCATGAGCAGCTTCAATGGATTCACAAACCAGTTTGTGTTTGTATGGTTTCTTTGTACCTGCTAAAATCATTCTATGTTTTCAGCTTTTAATTTGCACATATCTTTTCTATCCATATGAATGTCAGCAAAATAGTTCTGAATGACAAATTGGGAGTAGACACTACAGAAGTATGGAAAAAGGAAAAACAAATTGCTGTGGTATTATTGTCAAAAAGTTAAATTGAGTTTAACTTTATTTTATGTATGTAATATTACTGTTGAATACTTCTGGTATCATGGTCTGAGTATTTTTGCATGTTGAATAAAACAGTTTGCTGACCAGAAGCATGTACTATTTAAAGCAGTGGTTCTCAACCTTTCTAATGCCGCGACCCCATAATACAGTTCCCCGTGTTGTGGTGACCCCCAACCACTTATACATCATCGGGTGCCAGGGGCGTGGCCAAAGAAAAGGGGGGGAAAATGGCGGACAGCCTTGTTTGACGACCCCCGTGAAATGGTCGTTCAACCCCAAATGGGGTCCCGACCCACAGGTTGAGAACCACTGATTTAAAGCATGCTCCATGAGAGAAAAGCATTTAAAGTTAGTTGGCTAATCACTTAAAGCAAAAAGGTGTGTTGCTTCTTTGCTTTTTTTCCTATCTAAATCATCCAGAACAGAGCTCCCCAACCTTTACAGCTTGGTGGCCTAGAAAAAAGGGAGCAGCAGAGAAATGTGCACGTATGCAGCCACTGGCATGCATGCGCAAACGGGTACAGGCACGATGGCAGCGGCGCTAGTGTGCATGTGCAAGTGGGCCACACACACCCCCATCACAGGTGCTGGGGCCCGCACACATGCACAAACAGGCCGTGTGCACCCATGTCATGCACGCTGGTGCCCGCACACCTGCACAGACACCACTGGCACCCGCGTGATGCTAGCAGCAGTGCTAGCATCCCTACGCATGCGCAAATGGAGCTGCTACCACCTGCGCAGCGGTGCTACCATGGCAGGAGGCTCGCCAGCTATCCGAGCCACAGACCATAAGTTCAGGACCCCTGATGTAGAAGATGAAGACATAGTCTGCCAGGACAATTAACACTTCACTTGAAGGTGAAGGTACTGATTATCTGGATGCAGATTTGTTTCATCCATATCAATTAAATTCTGTGAATAGGAAGAATGATTTTAGAAAGCTACATTCTCTCAATCTTGGCCCCTAACCCCAAAATTAGAATTATATTCTCGGTGCATATGTTTTACTCAAAAATATGCTTGGATCCTTTTTGAGCACTTCTCTCTATGAAGTATTGCAAATTTCAGAAATTAATCCTTCTGGAAGAGACGCCAGAGAAAAGTAAAATCAAGCATAGTCTCCCCCCCCCCCTTAATTTCCTCTGGGGTCTCTTCTACCATAGGGATAAATTGACTTGGCTATATGTACTATGTCCCCAAATAATATTCAAACAAAAAATGAGACAACAGTAAAAACTGAATTCATAACTACAGAAAATTGAGCGAACTTTTCATTATTTTCCTTTATAAACACCATACTTTAAGGGTTTTAAAAAAAAATTAAAATAATAATAGAAAAGAAATTAAAGACTAGAAGACCTCCAAGGTCCCTTCCAGCTCTGCTCTGCTCTGCTCTACTGTACTCTACTCCAGTGGTTCTTAACCTGGGTGAAATTGCCCCCCAGGGGGCAATTTTGTTTTTCAGGGGGGCGATGGAACAAAAAGGGGCAACGCGGGGGTGAAGGAACAAAAAGGGGATGATATGGGGGCGATGGAGCGAGAAGTTTTGGGGACACTTTTGAGACTTTTTCGTACAGTGAATCACTGCATATCTGTCATACAAAAACATCACATCGCTCGCTATTAGTGGATTGAATTGTGTTCCTCCAGCTAGCTTCAGTACAGAACGCTGTACATATGTGAATACGCATAGCTTATCTTTATGCACATTGTGCAGCAGCCTCTACCCTTTTTATATTTCTTTTTGCGTCTTAAATTTCACTTGTAATTCTATCATTAAATGTTATTGTTTTTCTTTTCGGGCGTTTCACTTTCTTGCAATTGAATTTTGTTTTCAATGGTCATTACATTTAAGTGTCTTGAATAAATAAGATAATAATGAAATACATGTATCATGAAGTTTGGAATAAAGTAACGGGTGGCACCAAAATTTTTCAAACAGTTGAGATACGGGGAAAAAGACTGGAAATAAATTATTTGCATTGATATGTCCTGATGACAATTTTAAAGAAAACAAAAAAAGTGTTTGCATAAATTGAAGAATTATTTCCTATGTTATGATTGAGAGGTTATGTTGGGGAAGGGGGGCAATGACAGCTTCCTCATTGGCTCAAGGAGGCGATTCTTTCAAAAAGGTTAAGAACCACTGCTCTACTCTACTTTAAAGTTGTATGTCCTATTTACTGGAGAAATCCTTTTCTCCAGGTTAAAATTCATTTTGTTGGATAGGGCCCATTGTTCAAGTTTGTCAAGATCTTTTTGGATCCTGAGCTTGTCTTCTGGGGTGTCATCTGCAAATTTGATGAGTTCCCCTTCTATTCCCTCATCTAAGTCATTTATGAAGATATTAAAGAGTCCTGGGCCTAAGATACAGCCTTGTGGTACCCCCACTGCTTACTTTTCTCCATGTGGATGTAGTACCATTGAGGACTACTTTCCGAATACGGTTTGTCAGCCAGCTACAGATCCATCTGGTGGTGATGTTGTCTTTTTCTAGCTTACTAAGCAATAAGTCGTGGTCTACTTTATCAAATGCCTTACTGAAATCTAAGTATACCATATCCACAGTGTTTCACTGGTCTACTAATTTAGTCACTTTATTAAAGAATGAAATAAGATTGGTTTGGCATGATCTGTTTTTAACAAACTCGCACTTGCTACTGGTTATAACTTTGTTTGCTTCTAGTTGTTTGCAGATCTGTTTTTTTATTATCTTTTCCAGGATCTTCCCAGGTATTGATGTTAGATTGATTGGTCTGTAGTTTCTTGGCCATTCCCCCCACTTTCTTGAAGATGGGAACCACATCAGCTTTTTTCCAATCCTCAGGTACCTTTCCCGTTGCTCCAGGATTATTATTATTATTATTAATAATAATAATAATAAGCTGCTGCAAGAAGATTGCACAGACTGACTACAAGCAGTGGCATGACAAGGTAGCAACAATGGTGCATTGGAAGATCTGCAAGAAATAGCATTTGCCTGTAAGCAAATGGGATCATAAAATAGAGAAAGTCATAGAAAGTGATAAAATTAAACTGCTCTGGAACTTCAGAATTCAAATAGACAAGTATCTGTAACATAACACCCCATACTTAACAATTGCCGATAAGAAAGAAAGAAAAGTCTGGATAGTGGACGTGGCAGTGCCTGGAGACAGCAGAATAGACGAGAAAGAACTGGAGAAGATAACAAAATACAAAGACCTACAAATAGAAATAGAAAGACTGTGGCAAAGGCAAGCAAGGGTAATACCAATAGTAATAGGTGCCTTGGGTGCAATCCCAAAACAACTGGAGCACCACTTGAACACCATTGGCACTGACAAATTCTCCATTAGTCAATTGCAAAAGGCGGCCTTACTAGGAACTGCTTCCATCCTGCGACGATATCTGTAATACCATCAAACATCCACATCTGCCTATCCCAGGTCCTTGGTAAGGACTCAATAGGTAGACAAAAATGCCAAATCCAGTCTGAACATCTGGCTGACTGTGCAATGATGATGATGGTGGTGATGATGATGATAATTATTATTATTATTATTATTATTATTATTATTATTATTATTATTATTATTATTAGTAGTAGTAGTAGTAGTAGTAGTTGAAAGGGACCTTGGAGGTCATTAGTCCAACCCCCTGCTCAGGCAGGAAACTCTATACCATTTCAGACAAATGCTGTCCAATCTCTTCTTAAAGACTTCCAGTGTTGGAGCATTCACAGCTTCTGGAGGCAGGTTGTTCAACTGATTAATTGTTCTAACTGTCAGGAAGTTTCTCCTTAGTTCTAGGTTGCTTCTCTCTTGGGTTAGTTTCCATCCATTGCTTCTTGTCTTGCCTTCAGGTGCTTTAGCAATGGTTCTTAACCTTTTTGAACGAATCGCCTCCTTGAGCCAATGAGGAAGTTGTCATCGCCCCCCTTCCCCAACATAACCTCTCAATCACAGCATAAGAAATAATTCTTCAATTTATGCAAACACTTTTTTTGTTTTTTTTTAAAATTGTCATCAGGACATATCGATGCAAATAATTTATTTCCAGTCTTTTTCCCGTATCTCAACTGTTTGAAAAATTTTGGTGCCACCCGTTACTTTATTCCCAAACTTCGTGATACATATAATTCATTATTATCTTATTTATTCAAGACACTTAAATGTAATGACCATTGAAAACAAAATTCAATTGCAAGAAAGTGAAATGCCCAAAAAGAAAAACAGTAACATTTAATGATTGAATTACAAGTGAAATTTAAGATGCAAAAAGAAATATAAAAAGGGCATAAGAACAAACCGCAATGCAGGAACTAAGAATTTCAAGACGAAAACTCTGAAACTAAATTAAGATTCGAGGAAAGTATATATAGTCACGCACACTGTAAAAAGGATTAAAAAGACACAAAGAAAATATAATATTGAACTGGAGTGCACGCTAAAAAAGTACAATACAAAGAGACACACAAAACAGCATGCGATGTTTCGAAAGAAGCGCTCCCCCCTCCATCACTGCCCATTCTGGCCAATGGCGCGCCACTGTATGGGTAGAGCAGGGGTAAGCAACCCAAAACATTCAAAGAGCCACTTGGACCCGTTTCCCACCGAAAACAAAACACTGGGAGCCGCAAAACTCTTTTGACATCTAAAATGAAGATAACCCTGCATATATATATATTTTTACTTTTAATCTATCTATCTATCTATCTATCTATCTATCTATCTATCTATCTATCTATCTTCAGGGTTATCTTCATTTTAGATGTCAAAGGGGTCTCTCCCTCCCTCCCCCACCCTCTTTCTGCCCTTGATCTGCCAGTACTCTTCCCCCACTCTGTGTGTGTGAGAGAGGGGGGGGCACAAGTGCCTCTCTCTGTCTCTGTCTCTCTCTGCAAATGGCGGAGGAGGCTCGGAGCTGCAGGGGAAGGCTCAAAAGTGTCTCCAAAACTTCTTGCTCCATCGCCCCCATATTGCCCCCTTTTTGTTCCATCGCCCCCCTGAAAAATGAAATCGCCCCCTAGGGGGCAATATCGCCCATGTTAAGAACCACTGCTTTAGAGAATAGCTTGACTCCCTCTTCTTTGTGGCAACCCCTGAGATATTGGAACACTGCTATCATGTCCCCCCTCGTCCTTCTCTTCATTAAACTAGACATACCCAATTCCAGCAACCATTCCTTGTATGTTTTAGCCTCCAGTCCCCTAATCATCTTTGTTGCTCTTCTCTGTACTCTTTCTATAGTATCAACATCTTTTTTACAACATAGTGACCAAAACTGGATGCAGTATCCCAAATGTGGCCTTACCAAGGCATTGTAAAGTGGTATTAGATTGAAGGGAAAGGGATGGAAGGAAGGAAGTTTGAAGATTGAAGGGGAAAGGAAGGAGATGGAGAAGAAAGGAGATTGAAGGGAGGCGCTGCCAAGGACGCACAAGTAGCTCCGCACAATTGCCCGGGGAGGGAGGGAGGCTCTGGTGGAGAGCCAAGCGGCGGCACCTCCAGGGTCTTGGAAGTCGCGCAGAAGTTCTGCGCGCCTCGGAGCCGCCAGCCGCCCTCTCACACCCACCAACCTGGAGCCCCCCATCCTCATCCCGGCACATCTTGCCCTCTCCCAGCCACCCCCCAGGACCTGCCCGCCCCTTCAGCCATCGCAGCGGCGAGGTTGCAGTAACCCTTTTCCACGCCGCACAGCCCATCACACACGAGAGGGGTGCAGCCAGAGTGCCAGCTTCTGCTTGGAAGGTGCCACTTCTCCCCTCCCGGCCCAGCTGGCCTCCGATGCACATGCGGGCATCGCCGCCACCTTGCCCTCTTCCCCGTCTCCTGGCCGCTTCTGAGGCCCAGAGCCCGGCAAGCCGGGAAGGAGCCGCTCCTGCCCGGCAGCCCCACAGCCGCGCCAGGCACCAGAGGGCCGAGGTGGCCTTCGACGGCAAGGGAGGCGGGCTGGGCAGCCGGGGGAGAATCTCGCACGGTGCAGAGGGCGGCCGGGAGCGGAGTGCGGCTGGGCAACCAGGAGGCATGGAGACCGGCTCGTCGCTACAGCTCAGATTAGCTGGCAGCGGTTTTCTCGCCCTTCTCTCCTTCCTCCTGCTGCCCCCAAAGCGGCTCGGGCGGGAGCTGGGAGGAAGAGGGGTTCCTGGGGGGAGCAGCCAGGCTGGCGGAGCGACTGGCGGGCCGCATGGCACCAGCCCCCACCTCGGCTCCATTGATGGATGGAGGACCAGGCCAGACAGCGTGGGGGTGGTGGGGGCGGCGGCTGCGGCAGCCGCTGCTGCATCATTGAGGGTCTCCACCGCCCCCGCGCTGCCCGGCCTGGTCATCCATCAATGGAGCCGTGGTGGGGGCTGGTGCTGTGCGGCCCGGCTGCTCCCCCCCAGGCACCTCTCTTCCTCCTGGCGCCCGCCTGAGCCGCCTTGGGGGCAGCAGGAGCAAGGGCGAGAAAACCGCTGCCGCTGTCCCCGCTGCCCCCCCGCTGCCCGGCCTCGCCTTCCACCTATCCGATAGAGCTGTGGTGGGGGCTGGTGCCATGTGGCCCACCAGCCCCTCGTCCAGCCTGGCTGCTCCCCCCCAGGCACCCCTCTTGCCCTGGCGCCTGCCCAAGCCACCTTGGGGGCAGTAGGAGGAAGAAGAGGAGGAAGAGGATGGCAAGGAAGCCACCGCCAGCACTGGGCCCCAGGAGGCGGCTCTCCTCTCCTACCTTTGCTGAATCTCCTTCTTCCTTCCTGGCAGTCTGGACTCTGGCGTGCCTTCCTGGCCATCGGGTCCAGTGGTCGGGCTGGCTGGGGATCGCAGGGGCTGGTCTCCCTTAGGCTGCGGCTTGCGACCCACAGGTTGAGAACTGCTGCTTAGGTGTTTGCTGATTTGTTGTTTGATTATCTTTTCCAGAATCTTCCCAGGTATTGAGGTCAGGTTGATAGGTTTGTAATTTTCTGGATCCATTTTTTTCCCTTTTTTGAAGATGAGAACTACATCAGCTCTTTTCCAGTCCTCCGGTAATTCCCCAGTACTCCAGGATCTTTGGAAAATATAGTTTAGTGGTTCTGAGATCACATCTGCCAGTTCCTTGAGAATCTTGGGGTGTAATCCATCAGGTCCTGGTGATTTGAACTCGTTTAGGCTGGACAGGTGCTCACTTACCATTTTCTTGCCTATCTTATCTTGTGTTTCTAATCTGTTTATTACCCTACTGTTTTTAATAGGTTGGGCTGTTTTTCCCTTTGTGTAAAGATGGATGAGTTAAACAGTTTTGCTTTCTCCCTGTTTTGAAAGATATGGTGCAATGATTCTGAGATAACATCTACCACCTCCTTAGAACTCTGGGATGTAATCTGTGGGTCCTAGTGATTTATATTCATCAAGGTCGGATAGGTGTTCCCTTACCATTTTCTTGCTTCTTTTAATTTTTATTTCTAGTTTTGTCTTTTGCAGTAGTTTTTTTGGTATTTTGGGCTATAATTTCTTTTTGTGTGAAAACTGATGCAAAGAATGAATTAAGCAGCTCTGCTTTCTCCCTACTGCCTATTACTTCCTTGCCATCTTCTCTCTTTAGTGGGCCTACAGTTTCCTTGACTTTTTTTGTTATTAATATGTTGAAAGACACTTTTTTATTGTCCTTGATTTCTGTTGCAAGTCTTTGTTCATTTTGAGCCTTTGCTTTCCTCACTTCATCTTTGCATGTTCTGGCTGTCTGCTTATAATCAGCCTTACTTATGTGTTCCTCTTTCCAATTTTTGTACTTGTCCTTTTTGTCTTTCATGTTAAGAACAACACTCAGTTGTCCCTAATCCCATTGACAACAATTATATATAACATGCTATGCAAACTAGTACTAAGCAATAATAAGGCAAATGCTAATAACATCTGGAGGGTGGCTATTTTAAGGCAAGTGGGCTGAATGAAGGAACATCGTCTTTTCCTCCTCATCCATTCAAACAGAAAGAGCTTAAGCATTCCTAAAATGAATGGAGGGAACAGGTAGATCTATTGGGCATAATGTGTAGCAGCATCTCCTCCAATCAACTTAGTTCCATATGCTTGATGAGAAAGAATATTTGTTTCATCTCTTTCCAAAACAATATAAGAGAAAGAACGATCTTGATTTTAGGGAAGTGTATATTCTATATACACCTATATATTCTGTATAAGTTCTGAAGAGTCTGACACGACTAAATGGTTAAAAACAACAACATATTATGTAGAATTGTAGTATCTATAGGAAAGCCTATTTCAGAGCCCCATTTGCTTTGAGAATTGACATAGTTACAATGTCTCCAGAAAGGACATACTAGATGGAGAGACTCTGATTGGAGGAAAGAATACTGTGGTTAATGAGAACCTGAACTGTAAAGACCTTTATAGGTAATCATCATAATTTTGGATCCCTTCTAACTAATTGAATTTCTGTATAATAAGAGTTATTCTGCTGAACTAGCTATGACTGCTAGCTGAATTTTGAACTAGTTGTACTTTGCAGGATGTTACTCCATAATCTCCAAGGTTTTTGTCCATGATGCTTCCAACTTTGGTTGTATTGTGTGCTGAGATAATCTAAGAATACAAACCTTTCTTCATTAATCATGGCAAGTAAAAATTGGAGTAAAAAAACAATTTAGATTTTCCAGTTAAAGGAAAGAGCAGCAGTTAATCATAATACTCACACACAATAACCTTGTGGAATATAACTAGAACTTGCAAGATTGTTTTAACTAAAGGTGGCAATATATCTAGATAATTTGCTGTAAAGTTTTTGATATATTTCAACTATAAAGTTAATCTGATCTTAAATCCATTAGAGACAAATAGGGATTGTCAACACTCTGAGAAATCACCATTGTCATTACGTCCTTGTTCCAATGAGCTCAGCATCACATAACATGATTATAAGAGTTTCTCTAGGACAGTGGCCCCCCTTTTGGGAACCAGGGACCAGGTCCATGGAGAGAGGGGTTTCCATGGACTGGAAGAGGCGTGATTTGATGTGCTGCCTGCATCCCATGTATGGGGTTTGCACAGCCTGGTTTCTGGCATGCCGCAGACAGGTGCAGGTCTACGGACCAGGGGTTGGGAACCACTGCTCTAGGAGGAACTGGGCCATTTGCAATTCACCATATGAAATTCAAAAGAGAATGAAAATCTTTCTTGGCTTCTACATGTGACTTTGTACTTGAAAAAGCTAAAAGAAATGAAGAATTTCTTTTCTTTGTCTGTTCTTCGAAGATCTATAATAGAGCACTTCGGAATCTAATAACTTTTCTTTTATTCAAATAATGACCATATCTTTAGCCCTCTGTTGGTTGTTTCACAGCTGCCTATTAGATTTGCCTTTGGCCATTAGATGACATACTATGTAAATACTTATGGAAAAACAGAATGAAATATGCAGTATAACTGGAAAAATAAAGGATAACTAGATAGCTGTTGCTTACTATTTATGTGGTATAACTTATTAAATATGAGCTATTTATATAGTATTAACATAGATAAAATAATGCATATTCATAGTATCCTATTTTTACTAAACAAGGCAATAAAGTATTAAGAGAAGTAAAAAAACAAACAGGTATATATATACTTTATTTTAGTAAAGTATATTTTTATATTTATACTCTCCTGGTGCTCGTATTTTATTTGTACCATATATATATATATATATATATATATATATATATATATATATATATATATATATATATATATATATATATATATGTTAGTCAAATAGTAATGATCACCAAGAGAGTATCTATAAAAATAGAATTTTAATCCACCGAGCTTTCGTCAAACACAATTGACATCGTCAGGGTTAAAAGGTAAGTGCCGGGGGAGAGTCTTATATACAGCTGTTTAGTGTCTGCTTCCGGCTCCTGGAGCGTGTCATAGGCCCCAGCTGATCGGGTTGGGTCTCCAGCCTACATCCCACATTACTAATCTGCATTCTGTCATAAGTTGTTTCAGAGTTGGGAGTCCAGATCTTTTTGCCTTCCTTGCTCATAGCCTCCCCCCCACCACCATCCCACACACGACTTCCCTCTACGAGTGGGGGTGGGCAATTATCACTTTCAGTATCCTTACAAGCCTCACGGCTATTTTGGTCTTGTTTATCCGTCTCCCGGAATTGTGCCCTAGATTCATAACCCCCGCCCATATTGTTCCTCCTCCCCTCCTTCTTCCCCTGGGTTCCCCTGTACGGTCCGCTGTTCGTTCCCACACGCTCTGTCTTGTGCACCGTCAAGATGTTTTTTGTCGTTGTCCTATTGTCAGTGGCTCGTTGTTCCATCCGTTGCCGGTGGGCAACGTTACCGTCTGTCCTTGGTTCTCCATTCCCACTCCATACGGCGTTCTTCCCCTTTAATTGTAGTCGCTGTTTCATCCCATAACTTTGCGCTGGGGGTGTCGAAGGGGGGTGCATTCTCCTGCTGGATTGCGATCGAGTTGTCATGCTGTGTCTGGTAGCCTCCTCATGGGGGGGTTCATCGTCGTTCTCCTCATCTCTACCGGACCTGGTTGTATTCCGTTTTTCTTCCAGTTTCTCGAATCCCCATCCATTTCCATTCCATCTCCATGCTGTTCCGTTCTCTACGGATCGTGGCGAATCCGTCCGCAGTTGTCTGCCAGGACTGGTCTGTAGTTGTTCCAGGAAGGGGGGGCCATCAGTGGGGGCTGCATTAATGTGATTACATGAGGAGGAGGGTCGGGCGATGTCTTCTGGATAGTAAGTCTTTGAATTAGGTCCCCTCTCCCGGTTAATGCGGCTACCAGCATTCCATATTTTCAGAGCCTGGTGTGCTGCACACAAATCCACACGCCTATTGATGGATTCAGTTTCTGAGAACCATGCCTCTTTTAATAAGCGGCCTCTTTTTGTGATATCGTTAGCCAAGATAATTGCCCACCCCCACTCGTAGAGGGAAGTCGTGGCTGTGGGATGGTGGTGGTGGGGAGGCTATGAGCAAGGAAGGCAAAAAGATCTGGACTCCCAACTCTGAAACAACTTATGACAGAATGCAGATTAGTAATGTGGGATGTAGGCTGGAGACCCAACCCGATCAGCTGGGGCCTATGACACGCTCCAGGAGCCGGAAGCAGACACTAAACAGCTGTATATAAGACTCTCCCCCGGCACTTACCTTTTAACCCTGACGATGTCAATTGTGTTTGACGAAAGCTCGGTGGATTAAAATTCTATTTTTATAGATACTCTCTTGGTGATCATTACTATTTGACTAACATGAATATTCCCAAGAGTCATGTTTTTGTTTTTATATAATTACATTGGCAGTCCGTACAGTCAATCCTATAGACGGCTGCTGATCTTTCGGTACTGGGGAGCGGGTCCTTAGGGCGCATTATGGCCGCTCGCAGTGTTTGGTTGGGTCTATGGGCCACCTGTATTTTGTGTGGTGCCAGGATCCTAGCTGTGGCTTCCGATACGTTATGGATATAGGGGAGGGCAATACGTGTGGTGGCTTGAGGCACGGATTCTTGAGATGCAGGGTTACTCTGGAGTCCAGGTGGTCTCCTGAACTGATTAATGATTTTAACCGGGTAGCCGTTGCCTCTACATGTTCGGAAGAGGTGGTTTCTCTCTTCTTTTTTGGCTTTGACGGTGCTGCAGTGTGTCTCCACTCGTTTGAATAGCGTCCTGACACAACTGTAATTATACTGGGGAGACTGCTAAACGCATTAAGACCAGGGTCCATGAGCACGAATTAGCAGTGAGAAGGAGAGACTGTCACTCCCAAATATGGGCCCATATGGTGGATCTAGGCCATAAGTTTAACTTTAGTGACGTCAGTGAATTGGCAAATGATAACACCAAAGGGGGCCGCCTTCTTAGAGAGGCATGGCTCTCAGACAGTAAGTCTATTAATAGGCACATTGACCTATGCCCATCCTATTTAGCCTTAAGATCATGGAGTGCCAATAATCGGCGGCAACACCCCCGACGGCTTGATAACAATCTGGATAGCACCCGCACCGCCCAACGAACCAGGTGCAATTCGAAAGAAAGGAAGCAAACGCGAGGCACCTTGACCATCCCCGCGGGACTGCCGCAATCCCAGAAGATCAGGGGAGGGACAGAACCAAGGTCCGGACCCCCGGCTACAAAGAGGAGATGAGGGAAGATACGGCAGGTGGAAATGCGGAGGAATCACCAAACGCAATGGCCTGCCCACACACCAAAAGAAACATCGCAGCTGGTCGGGAAAGGAGGAGAAAACCTCCCCATGTAGCTGGAACGATCAGCTCCTATGAGGACAAACCACGGGAGGTGGTTGATGATGAACCCCTGCATACCGTTGGAGAGGAGGAAGGAAAGTCGGAGAGCGGCAGGGGGCGAGAGATCGAGCTGTCATACCCCCTACCTGACGATCCTGAGGACTCCCATAGAACATACGCGAGCGCTTCCAACAAGGTAAAAAAGGGGAGAACTAAGGAAGAACACGGTAACCAGGAGGGACGCGCCCCGATGACTGTGCACACACCCCCAGGATTGAGCACTCGGAGTAAGACACGTGCGAGACAGCTGGGCATGACAACGAACAAGAGACGACCCCTCCACCATGCGGAATACCCCCCCACGCTATACCAGACTCGTAACAATTTACGGGATTACCAGGATGATAAACATATTAAAACCGAAAGCATTGAGACCGGAAATATATGGGACTCTAAAAGTAGCAACCGGACAGAACGGGGCGGAGAAAGGAACTTGGAACGTCCACCACCACCCAAGCCTGAGGGGAGATCGGAACATGAAAGCAACCGAAATAACTGGAATTGCCATTCAGCTAATCTGAGGTTGGGAGAACTGGAGACGGACGAGGATAAAAATACAACTAAGAAGAGAAAAAAAGCGCAGGCCAACTACACACGGCTGAACCAATCAGGCCCCATAACAAGATCAAGGAGCCGAGTGCAAACCTCGGCACGCCTATAAAAAGACCTTCTCATTCTCTGGCACGCCAGCCCTGAGGATGCCGGCAGGTGACGGCGAAAGCTTGGCGCTTTTTAAAACTTTTATAGTTTTAACCCATTAAAAACTTCTTTAGTTTTTATTACCCTAGTGTTCATTTTTATATTTTATTATGAATATCCCTAGGGTTCACATTTTTAACCTTTTTAATCGTCATATATATATATATATATATATATATATATATATATATATATATATATATATATATATATAGTATATGTAGGTCTTTGGTTGTTCGGGTTTTTTCCCGCGAAGCTTCGTGCTTCGAGCAGCATGAAGCTGAAAACACCAGCCTGAAGATGACGAATGGGACTTCGTCGAAACGTCGCCAAGACACTTCCAATTTTACGCGGGAGAAACCCGAACAACCAAAGACCTACATACAAACACCCGCGAAACCCTCAGGAAAACATATATGATATAAATATATATTATATATATAGATATATATATATATATATATATATATATATATATATATATTACAATAAGATTTTCACATTTAATTTAAGATACCCCAATTAGAAAACCATTTACTGGAAGTAGTCTCAGAAATAATAAAATAATACAAGCTAGCTTTTTAAAGTATGAATCTAAATACATGAGTGTCTAAGAATACAATTTTGTTTTGCATTGATCCCTTATGCTGGTTTATGATTGTAATAAAGATTTGATTTTATTTGATTGGCATTAATCCTTGAAATTTTTTTAATGTCTTCTGCGATGAATTATCTATCCCTTGCAGTGGAACTTTTTTACTAAAAAAGTCAAGTATTGTTATTCGTGACAGTTTTTTAATAGAAGGATTATATAACTGTATTTCCTTGAAAACACCACCACTAAGTACAGAAAATCTAAATTCATTGTGAAATGGAAATAACAAAATGAAAATTTCCTGAGACTTTTAATGCTGTTCTATTCAGCACTGGAAATGATCAAACATACATGGGAATGAATAAAAGAGTCAAACAAAGACAGCCATATTGTTTCCTCTTAAAATCAATAGGAATATATTACATCTTAAGGCAAACAAGTAAAATGTTATCAGTGGATAAAATCATATTTCTTTTAATTCCTAAAAGGGTGATAGAAAAATCTTAGTAAACATTAGCAATTTCTCATAATCTCAAAATCTTTCCAGTTTAATTATTCCATGCTCCCTTGTTGTTTATTTTGACTCTTTTTGTATTAAACTTAACATAGCAGATCACATTATTTGATTAATTTGTTGCTATTTTTGATGTATTGGGTTGGGCTATGCAACTAAATCTAATAAATTATAAGTGCTAGGTCTTTAAAATAATTTTTGAATATGTTCGTCCTTACTTGTTTGGCATTTTCTATGACAAGTATTGCATATAAGCTTTTCTGCTGTTGCTATGCAACTGTTAAATCTAATATTTAATATTAATATACACCAAGCGTCATTACCATTGGTAGAACAGTGAACAAAGCAAGCCAGATTGTATACTTTATATAATCCATTTCATAGACACTGAATGCTTATTTAGTTGCATAAAAAATTCTGATTAATAGGAATTAATGACAATTAATTAAAATATTTCTTTTTTAGAGACCATTCTTTATAAGTTAAAATGTGCAAGTTTTTAACATTTCAGATTTTACCTGCATTTACCTGCATATTTTAATAGGAAAATTTTAAAGTGTCGTAGGGTTTCTAACATTTTATTTCTTTTTCAGTACTTCAAATTCTGTCAGCTTTTAGTTTTCTAAAATATTTTTAAAATGTACTTATTTAAACTAATATGTAATATACAAAGCATCCATGTTTCTGGACTATTTCTGAATTAGAGATGTGTCAGTTTAACTTAAAAGACGAGACAGTGCTCTTTTAAAATTAACTAAAGCAAGGCTATGACATCTGATAAACCCAATTTGGGTTTATCATCTGTATATGTGTAACTGTTCTTTTCAGTTCTTTATTTTTCTATTATTTAATTTGGGTTTTGTCTCCCTATGCTTCTGTTATTTCTTTGTAGTTTTGTCATTACACTACAGATTAAAATGTGATTAAGTTGTCAAGTTTATTCCATCACAGTTCTTTGAATCTTAGTAAATACTTTAAGATATGATGATGATGATGATATCCATTCAATCATATTTTATTCTTGAAGGTTTTATGGACTAGCTGTCTCCAACCTTTCAGTTGTTTTATGATTTATATTTTATGCTCTGGCTGGTATTAGCTTTGATGGTATCTAGGCACCATTTTGGATGGCCTCCTTTTACTGCTGACAATTCCAAGCAAAATTGTCTTTTCCAATGAGTTTGATTGCTTGATATAGCTGAAATAAGATGGAGTTTTGTGGTTTTGCCTTCCAGTTATATACATTGTTTTATGCACTCTTCTACTTTCGGAATCTACTTAATTATTACATCTCAAAATTTGCATTAATAATATTTTATTACATGAGCATTGGACTTTTTCTGCATACCAGAAGGATATCACTCTTACTAAATTTTCTCTTCCAAAGTTAAATAATCCATCACTCACTATGTAATATGAGTAAAGAAATAATTTATTCCTTGAATTATTTTACATTGAAAATGTTGTGAAATCTCTACTGTTCAGCTCAGATATTGTACAGTAAAAGTATTTATGTGAAATATCTTTACGTATAAATGGTAAATAGATTATCTCAGTAGAATTTGTACTTGTTACAATGCAGTATATTTCCTATATCCCTCATATTCTGAAAAACTGATAAATAGGTGTGCTGTTTCTTTAGCTGTAAGCCAAAAGTACACTGTAATTATATTCACAAATATGGCATTAATTTTGGGGGAGGGGAAGGTGTTATATTTGAAATAGGAAATCTCAATATTGTAAAAAAAAATGTAAATACCTCAGTAATAATTAAGCATCTATAGAATGAACACATTCCATATTTGGCTTCAGATTAATCATTAGTGGCTTTCCTTTTCAAATCATTTATAAAGCTTAAAAGTAGACTCTGGGAAATAAATACATTTTTGAATTCATAATCTGAAGTGAGTAATTTTTTTTAATGTTGGTATCACTTAATTGAATTATTTAAACAACGTTTTCCATTTTTAAATTGTTTTGCTTCATTTTCACTATGCTGCATTGATATAATTTTGTCTGTGCATATTTTAACTGACTTGAATAGGATTGATCAAGAAATATAGAGTACATAATAAAAGGACATTCAGATTTATTCTAAGAACAGATAAATGTAGAATTGTCAATATTCTGGCATTTATATATGTAATTTGAAGAAATTAAACATTCTTTCTTTAATTTTAGGATTTGAAAGTATTCTAGAAGGGCTGTTTGGACCTGAATTATTAAAAGATCTGGAATTTGTTTAAAGGTATTATATATACAGTATACTTATATATATATTTGCCTTGATCTGCATCTTTAATGACAAACTCAACCTCTGCTCTATCTCTAGAAAATGTATGTTACCTTGGTGATTTGTGCTTTTTTTCCCTCCCCCAGGCAGTGCTCACAGTTAGTTTCATATTGGCTAAAATTACTAATGAGCATAACTGGCAGTGGTTTTGGTGTTGCTTAGGAAAATTAGCTTTGTGTGTAGGCGAAAATTATACTTTTGTAACACTGTGGAAATTAAAAGCATGGTAGCATTCAAACTAGCATTGCTCATATAGCATCAAGCGTCTTATAAAACAGGTAGGGAATTAGAAATGAATTTTAACCATTTAAAAGTTGCATCTTTACAGATGTGAAATAACTTTTTCTTCTTATTCACAGACTTTGAACCTGAAGGTGTCTCTGATTGGTCTTTTGATGAAAATTGTCTTTTCTGCTGTTTGAGAAGAGAAAAAGTGAAGGTAACAATGCAAGAAAGATAAATTTCAGCAATGATTTGGGATTTTATTTAGCTTTGTTTTTGGCAAAACATAATCAGAAGGTAGTTCTGCTGCTCCTTAGTCACCTCTTCAAAGCAGGAGAACATTGAACAAAGTAAGCAATATTGACTAGGTAAAGTGTTTTCTTGAAGTGGATTTTTTTTCCCATTTGCTTTTATTTTTAAAATTATCTATAGTGATACAAGGCAATTGTATTTTTATTGTGCCTGAGAACGCAGATGACACTAAATGTTTTGTGGCTACTAGCTGTGAGGTACAATATGTAAACTATAAATGAAGCGTATAGCTCTCACTGCAATTGTTATACAAAGAGTTTTTCTGTGCTTGCACTCTGGAGATTCTTTTTCCATGGTGGTATCTTTTAACTATATATGCCATATAGTTTTTTCATGGCTTAAAGAGAAGGCTGCATCTGTTGGTCTCCCTCATTTTTTTCTGTCCTGCAATATTAAAATTCTCTCTTCTAGTATTTCCTTAGTTAAGAAAATAGTAGCTCTAGCTACTTAAAGTCTAATACGTATACAATTATAATTCTGCTCTTTGTTTTCTTGATGTATTGACTGGTGTACTATGTTTTCATTTCATTCTTATTGTCTTTACATACTATACTTTTATAAGTAAGCTAGGAGATACTACATTCATTGGAGTGATTGTTACATTTCTGGTGTATTTCATTCATACAGTGTAAATGCCTCTACTGGTTTTTTATCATAATTTTCAGTAGGGAGAAGAAAATAGATCTATAAAGATCAACAAGAATTTCATTGGAAATGATTCAAGAAATGTCAGTAAAACTGATTTTAAGTGTAGGAATTGGTTAGAGTTTGATACATGCTATTATTCTGTTGTATATATTTTTATGTATTTTAAATTCATCGCTTCTGAATAATTGATCCTGAATACGGGAGATATTTAGCACATTTAATAACTTTTACAAAAAGGCATTTTTCCCCAAGAAGACAGGTTTGAACCTGCATTGTCTTCTTATTTTTGATGTTGCTGAACTACAATTCCTAGTATTCCTTTCCATTGATTAAGATCGCTATGACATATTTCAATAATATCTCAAGGACTATTAGTATTGATTTTACTGAAATCACTGAAGTTTGTTTTATTTGATCACTAGATGTATATATTACCTTAACTCCAAAATTAGGATATGTTTTGTATTTTTAAATTTATGCTAAATAGCATAATGTAAATGGGCCACCTTAATACATAATTCCAAAACCAGTTTTATATTTTTTAAAATTTTGTTAAAAATATTTACAGCCATAATATGTTGCACTGGGATAAGAGTTAATGAGTAGACTTCTTGAAAATACAATATTTAGGAGGAATAGGGGCTATTTTAATAGAAAAGCAGCTAATTTTTTTTTAATCTATGTGAAACAGTGAAAAACCATCTAATAGGAAATATGCAAAAGTTTTAGGCATCCCCAAACTTTGGTACCAACCTTATTCATTCACTATTTCATTACTTCATCATCTATTCTATACTATGTAGGGTAGTGGTTCTCAACCTGTGGGTCGGGACCCCATTTGGGGTCGAACGACCATTTCACGGGGGTCGCCAAACAACGCAGTCCGCCATTTTTTCCCCCTTTTCCTTAGCTGTGCTACTCCCTTTTGATTATTCCCTCTTGAATAGAGTCTAATTCTATTGGCTTTCAAAAGCCAATAGGAATTATCCAGGCTGTCTCTGCCCTGCTGAGCCCGCCAAAAGTCCCATTCTGCAAACGGTGCTGCACCAGTTGAGTAGTCCTCGACTTACGACCGGTTGAGTAGTCCGCGACTTACAACCGGTTGAGTAGTCCGCGACTTACAACCGGTTGGGGGTCGCGGCATTAAAAAAGTTGATGTAGGGCTTGTAAGGTAATAGTGAGAGCTTTGCATTTTGTTTAAAAGAAGTTGGTGCCTAGTATGGTGCTTTAAGCACAAATGTTCACATCTTTCTCTAGACAAAACTCTTTCTGAGTTTTATAACAACTAGGTTTCCTGACTAGCCCCAGGCATCTACATGTAGAGGATATTACTGTAGTCAAGCCTGTACTTTACCAACTTGTGTACCATAGTTTAGAGATAATTATCTTCTAGATAGGGATGTAGCTGGCATATGAACCAAAGAAGATAAAACACATTGCTGAGAAATCAGAAAGAGATTTGGATCAAAAAATACTCTCTCTGCATATCTATTCCTCTTGGCAGAATGTAATTCTACTACATTCGTTTTGTTTCCTTTTTGGCTTTTTGAATGTCATGTAGATGTTGTTTATCTCTATGTGCCTGTCAATGGTCAATTTATCTGAGTGCCAGATTTCCAGGAATTGTCTAGTATTTTTGGACTTGGCTTGGTCTAGGATCCTCACAATTTCCCAGTTGAAACAATGGTTAAGTCTGTCCATATGCTGTGAAATTAAGAAATACTAGCTTTCATTTTGAGGAGCAACTGTCTTCAAGTAAAGGCACCAGAAATCTACTTAAGAGATGGGAAAGGAACCACTGTACCTCTTATTCCCAAATCTCACAGCAAGTTTGAAGGATACTAGAGTTGTTGGTAGAACCATGTTCTCTCTATTGATTTTCCAGACAATGATCTATCAGACTGACAAAGGACTTTCAACCGTGTATCCTACTTTGAAATGGGTCAGAATGATTTGCTTTCACCAGACTGTCTGCAGTTGACAGGTCACTATAATTATCCGTCTTTGAATGATCTAGGCCAGTGATGGCGAACCCTTTAGAGACTGAGTGCCCAAACCGCAACCCGAAACCCACTTATTTATTGCAAAGTGCCAGGGCTGCATCAGCATTGTGGTGCCCTCAGGAGGAGGCGGGGAGGTGCCTTTGAGTGCCGCCTCTGGCATACAAAAACTGGGGGCGCAAAAATGGACCACCGTGCTGCAAGGCGCAAAAACGGCCGCTGCCGCACCACAGGGTGCAGATACAATGTGCTGCACCACACAAGAACAGGGCAGGGCTAGTGAGTATCATGCAGGCACTAGCCCCATCCCATTTGCAGTGCGTGCATGCTCGTGGCCCATGTGCGCATGCATGCATGTAAAATGCTTCCCCCTCCCTTTTCTTTCAATTGACAATAGTTGGTGCCCTCTGCTCTACCACCTCTACTCGAGCTTGCTAGTTAGCCACTTCGCCTCCTTTGTGCTGGGCGGGGCTCCTGCTCCGGGTGGCGGTGGCGGCCTGTTGGACCTGCTGCTGGTGGCCCTGGTGCGCGTGCCAACAGAGAGGGCTCTGAGTTCCACGTCTGGCACACATGCCATAGGTTCGCCATCATTGATCTAGGCAAGCTTCTTAAGAAGTCTAAAAAAATATTTAGCTATCTTCTCTCTCTGGTAAAATTTTTTAATTCTAGCCTCAGTATTTAATACATTTATAAATTCCTACCTGTTCTAGCATTGCTCATTCTCCAGCAGGATGACTGTAGAGTCCAAATGGATGGGTTCTATGACGGCCTTCCTGCCTGGCAGACTGGGTAAAAACTTCGGCCACACCCCTTCCTTTGGGCGTGACCCCAGTTTTGACTCAGTCTCGAAGCCTGGTACAAGTGCGAGAGGCAGCTCTCAGAACCAAACGAATTTAAACTCAAAGAAAACAAAAAAAAAAGGAATCCCCTCTTCTTCCCTTTGCAAGAGAAACTTCCTGGCAACGATTAGAACTGAGAGAGGCAGCCAGGATCGGCGGACTCGTGAGTGGGGCTAGCTGGGGAGGCTCGGAACGGGCCGGATCGCTCGCCCTTTTCTTCCGGCCCGCCGAGCAGCTGTTTGGCGCGGGGGATCTCACCGGGTTGCGCGTAGCCCTCCGGGCCCTCCCAACAGCTGAGCAGCCTGGCCGAGGGAGCTGAGCGCCGCTCGGCGCGAAACAGCTGAGCCGCGCGGGAAGCGGCAAACCAGGTCGCCGCTCGGCTGCGATCAGCTGAGCGGCGCGATAGACAACGCGGCAAGAGCAAAGCCGGCGCTGAATTTCCTTCTATCCAGAGGAAAGGCGCAGCCCCCTCATGACTAGAGGAGTCTTCCTGATTGCAAAAATCAGGATCCGCCATTGTTTTTGAACCTCGTGGATTCCCGGGCTTCCATTGGGAGGCGTGGCTTCTTCCCCATTCGCCATTTTGGAAATTGATCTTCCCGCCGTTTCCCCTTGGGGGCGGGGCCATCACCCGGACTCCATTTTCCGGCAAACAAAGGGTTTTTTCCCTTGCAAGGATCTGAGGTTACCCAAGGAAATTGAGACAGAGGAAGGAAGAGGGAAAGCAAAAAGAACCGTTTCCTATCGTGGTCTGTTGCCACAGCCACAGACTGGGGGAGAGAGAGAGAGATATAAACTGCACCTTGTCTGGACTAGGTGAGGAGGTGAGGAGGAATATTCTTCCCTAACTGTTCCTATAGTGGCCTTTAGTCACTGCCTGGCAGGATCTTCTGTCCAAAGAATCCTGTCTGTCCGGCCATTGTTTGTATAGGCAGAGGAGGGCACAGTCCCAAGCATCTGCCTCTGATCTGCGTACCTCATTCCCCCATCCCAGGCATTTCCTACTCGGGGTGTCTGGCACAATGGCAGACAATGTCTCGTATTCAGTCACACAGGTCCCTCAATTGTCCCCCCCACAGCAGCAGCGAAAACGCAGATCCTCTGAATCAGAGGTGGGGGGGAAGAAGAAAGCTAAAACAAAGCACCTTACTCAGAAGGGACAGTCTAAAACGGCTGAGCAAGAGGCTTTGAGGAGACATTTGGCTTTAGAAAGACAAATTAGCAGGGCACAGAGAACCAATGCCAATGGGACAAATTTGGTTTCCCCTGTCCCAGTGGCGGCACCCAGCACAGAACCTACTGCCGAGGAAGTGCTCAAGACTTGGTCTCCTCCTGGGGAAACTGAACAGTTAGATTCCTCCAATCCCTCCTCACCAGCTTCTTCTCCCTCACCCGACCACACTCCAGCGCCTCACCCCAGCGACAAAGCGCAGGAGAACATATGGTCGGCACAATTTCAGGCATTCATGCAGGATGCATTCTCCCAATTCATGGCTTCCAAAGGGCAAGTGGCCTTTCACACACCCCGTAAGGGACGAGCTAGGCCACCCCCTACCAACATCTCTGAATCTTCCTCTCAACTAGGAGAGGGTGACTCAGTAGATCTTGACATGTCAGACATGCCCCTATCGGAGGACGAGGAAACCGCACCTGAGCAGGAGACGAGCTCTGGCCTCTTTAACCCAGCGCTCCTAAAATCACTCCTGATAAAGGCAGTTTCCACAGTCAGCCTAACATCAGTACAGGATGAGAGGCCATCGACAAGCAAGGAGGCCAACCCTCTATTTGCCAAAAAGGTCCCACAGGACAAGTACATTCCATGTGCGGAAGTCTTCATGACCACGCTGGAGGAACAATGGTCCTCACTTGCAAGCCCGCCGGCACCTAACAGCGCGGAGAGGAAGCTTTTCAACCTATCTCCCTCCTTCTCTAACATGTTAGAGGTTCCCACTGTAGATAACCCCTTGATCTCATTATTCTCTACCTCCGCGATTCCAGGAGACATGGCGGAGGTCTTGAAACCTGAGGAGAAGAAATTTGAACACTCCTTCCGGCGTTCCCACATGGCTGCAGCCTGGGCGGCCAGAGCAGCCACCTCATCATCATTCTTCGCGAGGGCCTGCATCATGTGGCTGAGGGAACTGCAGGGCACGGTGCCTCCAGACCAGGTCAGAGTACACCAGACATTGGCCAAACTCCTCGCGGCCTCTCAGTTCATGTCTGACGCTTCACTGTACGCAACAAAGTATGCGGCAAGATCCATTGCGGCCACAGTGGCCTCGCGTAGGCTACTGTGGCTCAAAAACTGGAAGACAGACCTGAGGTCCAAATGGCGTCTCTCGACGTCCAAATACAGTGGAGAGGCCCTATTTGGTTCCATTCTGGATCCACATGTCAGCGAAGGCAGAGACAAGAAAAAAATCCTAGTACATCCATCAAAGAAGTTAGACAGGAGAGGCAGTCAGGACTTCCGGAGGCAGGGCTCCCGCCCAGGAAGCCCCTGGGAATGGAGGCAGCCCTTTCGATCAGGGCAATCCTGGGACTGGCCCAGAGGCTCACGATCCTTCTACCCGAGACAGGATCGAACCCAGGATCGCCAAAGCCCGGGAGCCAGGGGCCAGTTCCAGTCCAGACGCCCATATAGAGGAGCGGGAGGCAGATCCTTTAAGCGTACCAAGTGACGCCAAACAGGATACACCCATCGGGGGTCGGTTAGGAAATTTCACCGAGGTCTGGGAACAGACCACCACCGACGCCTGGGTCCTGGAAACGATCAGGCATGGCCTGACCTTAGACTTCTGTTCTCCCCCTCCAAACCGGTTCATCAGATGTCCCATCTCCAGAAGAGTACACAAGACAAGGCTGATAACTTCGGCCATAGCTCACCTCCTGTCAATTCAAGCCATAGAGAAGGTACCAAAGGAAGAGGAAGGAAGAGGATTTTATTCTATCCTCTTCGTTATCCCAAAGACATCAGGAGGGTGGAGAGCAATCTTGGACCTGAAGGGCCTGAACTATTTCATAAAGTACAGGAGGTTCAAGATGCACTCCCTAAAGTCCATACTAGCCAGCGTCAGGGAAGACGATCTACTATCCTCAATAGATCTCACAGAGGCGTACCTACACATCCCCATCCACCCCAGCTACCGGAAATTCCTCAGATTTACCTACGCGGGGCGACATTACCAATACAGGGCATTACCCTTCGGACTGTCGTCAGCACCAAGGGTATTCACAAAGATCTTAGCTGTACTAGCGGCCCATCTCAGGTTGATCCCGGTTCGCGTCCAGTTTTATCTGGACGACATCTTGATCCAGTCCAGATCTCGGGAACAAGCAAGGGCAGATCTCAAGACCACAATCCGAACCCTACAGGGGCACGGATTCTCGGTCAATCTAAACAAGAGCCACCTCATTCCCTCAAGGAGACTGCAACACCTGGGCGCGGTGATAGACACGTCACAGTGCAGGGTATTCCTTTCCCAGGAGCGACTGATCAGCATATCCAAGCTAATCCACCAAATTCAAAAGATCAGGAGAGTGCCCTTGCTACAACTCTCGAAGCTCCTGGGGAAGATGATATCTTGCATGGGCATCATCCCATGGGCAAGGCTCCACTCGAGGGAGTTGCAGTGGTTCCTCCTACCCTACCAGAGGAGGAACCTCAGCACCTCCAACAGGAGTGTGCTGGTACCAGCACAGGTGATGAAATCACTAAAATGGTGGCTATCCCCCACGACACTCAAGGGGAGCATATTCAGGGAACCGAACAGGGTCACACTCACGACAGACGCGAGCCTGTTCGGATGGGGAGCCCACCTGGGAACACAGATAGCACAGGGCCAGTGGGGACAGAAGGACCTGTCACACAGCATCAACTGGCTAGAGCTTCGGGCCATACACCTGGCCCTCCGCCATTTCTCACACCTAGTAACGAGGAGGCACGTCCTCGTACTAACAGACAACGTAGCAGCCAAGGCACATGTAAACAAGGAGGGAGGAACGAGATCAGTGGAACTAATGAAAGAAGCATTGGCTCTGGCTCGGTGGGCAGAAGCCAATGTGAGTTCCATCAGAGCGGAACACATCTCAGGGGAGACAAACACCCAGGCAGACTCCCTGAGCAGAGCCAAGGTGGACCAGTCGGAATGGCGTCTGGACCCGGCTCTCTTCGAGGAGATCTCCCGGAGGTTCGGACAACCGCACCTAGATCTATTTGCCAACCACAAGAACACACAACTCCCCAGGTTCTTCTCCAGATTCCCGTCCCCGGGATCGGAGGGAACGGATGCTCTCAGGTGCCGGTGGCCGGCGCAACTCCTGTACGCCTTCCCACCGCTGCCACTAATACCGGCAACCATACGCAAGATGATCCTGGAGGGCGCAGAAATGGTCTGCATTGCCCCTCACTGGCCACGGCGCCCGTGGTTTGCCGACCTCGTGGACCTTTCGATATCACCTCCGTGGAGGATTCCCCCGGACAGGGTAAAACTCAGTCAGGGCAAGCTCGTACACCCAGACCCCCAGTGGCTACATCTAGCCGCTTGGCATTTGAGCGGCAAAGCTTAACTAAACAATCTTATTCTGCAGGGGTGATATCGATCATACAGGCATCACGAAGAGCGTCCACTAATAGGATTTACGACGCTACATGGAAGGGATTTTGTAGGTGGTGCGCTTCGCTTCACCTAGACCCGACCGCAGTATCTATACCCAATATCCTAGATTACCTATTGGAGGGTCTTAATAAGGGCCTGTCAGTCAATACTATCCGCAGACAGATATCGGCCCTCTCAACTGTACTCTCCTGCGACAACTTAACTTCCCTAGCACAACATCCAGCGATTAATGCCTTTTTAAAAGGGGCATCTAACACAAAGCCCCCAGTCATACACAGGTACCCGTCCTGGAACCTGCCTAAGGTCCTTCTAGCCTTGACATCAGCACCCTTCGAACCTCTTGAAACATGCTCACTCCATCACCTATCACTGAAGGTAGCTTTCCTTGTGGCAATTACTTCAGCAAGGAGAATCTCAGAACTAGCAGCACTGTCAGTAAGGAAGGATCTGTGTACCTTTTTCAAAGACAGGGTCGTTCTTAGACCAGACCCGACCTTCATCCCGAAGGTAAATAGCATCTTTCACAGATCTCAGGAACTTACGCTTCCTGATTTCTGTCCAAGACCCAAACATAGGCTAGAACACAGATGGCACAAGCTAGACGTACGGAGAGCACTGTGTTTCTACGTGAAACGCACCTCGGCTTTCCGAAAGACTGAAGCATTATTTGTGTCCTTTCAACCATCAACTATGGGAAAGAAGGTATCTTCTTCCACCATAGGCAGGTGGATCAGAGCCTGCATAGCGCAGGCCTACGTCTCACAGGATTTGCCAGCACCCACTCAGGTGACTGCCCACTCAACTCGGAGCGCAGCCACATCTGCGGCGTGGCTAACGCAAGCTCCGGTGGAAGAGATTTGCAGGGCCGCAACCTGGTCCTCACCTTCGGTTTTCATTCGACATTACCGTTTAGACTCCCTAGCAGCAGCAGACGCGGCTTTTGGCAGAAGAGTTCTTCAACAGGTCGTATCTGCTCAGAGTTCGGTAGCCTAGACATTCCCTCCCAGGGGGACATGAGGGCTTTGGTATGTCCCATCCATTTGGACTCTACAGTCATCCTGCTGGAGAAGGGCGTTGTCTTACCTGAACGCCTTTTCTCAGCAGGATGATGTAGAGTCCAAGCCCACCCAGAGGATAGGTCTAGGCAGGGATATAATAAAGATATAATAAAGAGCTGCAATGTTAATTCCAACAAAGTTTCTCGCCTAAGTCAAAACTGGGGTCACGCCCAAAGGAAGGGGTGTGGCCGAAGTTTTTACCCAGTCTGCCAGGCAGGAAGGCCGTCATAGAACCCATCCATTTGGACTCTACATCATCCTGCTGAGAAAAGGCGTTCAGGTAAGACAACGCCCCTTTTCTTTAAATTTGATTCCCAACGCTACCCCATTATTAATCTTCCAGGCACTTATCTGTGTTTCTCCCAAGATAAGATCCGGTTTTATATTTTTTTTTGCCTCCAAAAGAGGCGATAGGTCTTATTGTGGGGGGATGTCTTACCTGCTTACCTCAGGACCGCCACAGCCAGGCCTCCCATGCCCCTACACCTGTTGCGCCGCTGCCCGACTTCTGCAGCTCCTTGCAACAGGAGGCCACATTGCACCGGTGCCACCAATTCGCTCACAGCAGGACGCCGCGTAGCATATTACGCCGGTGCCATTGCTTGCAGCAGTATTTCATGTGGCATGTTAGACCCTGGTGCGCATGAGTGGCGGCACCGGCACGAGCAGTGGCACCGGTGCAACACGCCACTCGGCCTCCTGCCACGAGTGGGGGCATCAGTGCAACGCGCCATATGGCATCCTGCTGCAAATGGTGACACCAGCGCTACGCTCCTGCTGCAATAAGAAGTCAGGCAGCAGTGCGACAGATGTTGGGGTGTGGGAGGCCTGGCTGCAGCAGTCCTGAGATAAGTGGGTACGAGGCACATGGGGCAGCTCCCCCACCCCACCTTTGCCTTAGCTTGATTTTTATGCGTGTGCCTTGTCCCACCTTATACAACCAGATGGTGAGATGGAGTGGGCAGGGTCTGAACTGGGGCTTATTTTGGGGGTAGGGCTTATATTAGGGGCATACGTAAAATGAAGCTAGGTTTTATTTTCAGGATAGGTCTTATTTTTGGTGAAACATGGTAATAGGTCCTCTGTATTTTACATGATCTTCACAGCAGTTCTTATATCTTTGATAATTCTTTTGTAAACTTCAGAAATATAATGTGATGAGTGAAATATTTGAATTAAGTTGAATGATTACATTATATTTTGTTTTGTCTTGGTCTTCAATAAATATTTACATTTTGTAATTTTAATAGATTAATTCACTGCTAATTAATGGAGAGAAAGGATATGTTGGATGTGGTCATTTCTTTAAAGGAATAGATTTGCCATTTGTAATATATCTTAAATCTAACTTTATTCATTTGATTTTTATCCCACCGTTATTTTATAAATAACTCTGGGGAGCAACCATACATAATACTACTTCCTCCTCCTATTTTTCCCACAACAACCCTCTGAGGTAGGTTGGGCTGAAAGCACATTTGGCCCAAAGAAACCCAGCTAGCTTTCATGCCTAAAGTAGGACTAAAACTCAGTCTCCTGGTTTCTAAGCCAGCACCTTAACCACTGCATTAGACTGGCTCTCTTCATTCTTTTTATTCTTTATTCCTTGAAAATCAGGCATTAACTGTGGCTAGAGGTTTCTCTTGGCTGCATAAACTGGCCCTTTCAAATGTTCTGCCCATCACTAGAGGTTCTATAGATAGAAAGCTGCAGTAATTTTTTTTAAAAAAAAATCCTTAAATCCAAATGTAAATTAGAAACGAGAACAGTAATACACTGAACCTCATTGTGTACTTAGCTACAGGATTTTCAGATAATAATTTTACCACAGTTGCCATAGAATCTGGACTAATGAGTAAGTTCAACCTTGACAGAAGGTATCAGGACATTTACATGCATAACGAACATGTAATGTGAACATAGTATTAACCTCTTGAAGTGTGCCTAGAGTATTTTTGAATACAAGGAGTGCAGCCTGAGAGGATGTCCAGTGCAGTTTGCAGTGCCCCTTTGATCTCTGCCAAACTCCCCTCCCCGTTTTTTTTCCTTTGTACTATCTTGTGATGATCAAACAGCTTTTTTAAATCAAAGTGTTTTAATTCAGTTGTTTAGAAATAGGACAAGAAGCAATTAGTGGGAGCTGGTCAGAGGGAGCTCAAATCTGGAAATAAATAAGACATTTCCTGACAATAAGGATTACCAAGGACTGTTAAGCAGGGAACAGCTTGCCTCCCAGAGTTAGGGGTGTTCAATCAATTGGGGTTTTCAAGAAAAGATTGGACAACCATTTGTCTGAGATGGTATTAGGACTCCTGCCTTGGACAGGTGGTGGACTATAAAACCTCCCAAGTCCTGTCCAGCCCTACAATTCTGTGATTTATCAGGTTGCTTTGAACAACTCTTAATCACAACAAATATTTTTTTAAGATTTTCATATTCTTAGGTTAAAAAGAGCTACCACTATTTTTTCTTGTTTAAGAAGAAAGAAAAAATACCATTATACAGTACCCTTGGAATTTTGGTTGGCAGCAAATTATTTAAAAATAATGAAAACTAATCAGAATAGTCCATTCTTCCAGTGTGGCCATTTACATGTGGTGTACTTATTGGAGAGACCTTAATTTGGTAGTCGTGCATCCCTACTTTAGCCTGTGTCTTGATATCAAAGGTTTTATCAGAAAACTTCCCAGTAAATATAAAGACAATTGGGAATGGCTGGAAGAAGAAGAAAAATAGAAATAATTTCTTGAAGCAAAATTGTAAGCTTAAATAAGTGGAGGTTTATCAATGAAGATGGTAATGATAATAGTATTTTTCTCATCTTCTTTTTTTCCTTATGTGATGGTTTTTCTTAACTCAGAGTAATGATGAGAAGCTTCTGCAATTTCAGTAAGGTGTACTATCACTCTCCTCTACAGTATCTTAATTGGTATTGCATTATTTTATTTATTAGATTTTTATCCCACCTTTATTACTTTATAAATAACTAAAGGCAGCAAACCTACATAACACTCCTTCCACCACCTGTTTTCTCCAGAATAACAACTCTGTGAGGTGGGTTGAGCTGAAAGTGTGACTGGCCCAAAATCATCCCACAAATCTCCTGATTTCTAGGGCCGCATCTTGACCTCTACACCAAACCGACTCTCAATTATATTGTAATTATAGTGTAGTGTAGTTTAGTGTTTTGACCATTGCAGCATCTCCATGGTCACATGATCAAAATTCAGACACTTGGCAACTGACTCATATTTATGGTGGTTGCAGTGTCCCAGGGTCATGTGATCATCTTTTGCAGCCTTCTGAGAAGCAAAATCAATGAGGAAGCCAGATTCACTTAACAACTGTGTTACTAACTTAACAACCATCGTGATTCACTTAACTGTGGTAAGAAAGATTGTAAAATGGGGCAAAATTCACTTAACATCTGTCTTGCTTAGCAACAGAAATGTTGGGCTCAATTGTGGTCATACGTTGAGGATTATCTGTAGGATGGGATAGGGAAATGGATAGGGAATGAGAAGAATAGAAATAGAACAGAATAGAAAAGAATACTTATAATGATGTTATGATCTGGTCTGCATTCTGCCTTAGTGTCACAAGCTGTCCATCCTAGATTTTAGAGATAGTTTTAGAACAACTTCGTCTAGAAATAATTTTATTAAGTTGATGGAACCCAAACAGTGAAACTATTTGGTATACTGGCATAATAAATGCTTGACTATTCGAATAGTATTGCAGTTGTTTTATTAAATTTAACAATGAGAAACAATACTTCATTTTTATTCTTTTGTTAAATGTTTTCATAGGAACAGTTCGTCAGTCTGGATGATCCAGCATTGGAAGTTGGGCAGCACGCTCTGCTTAAACAAGAGCAAACAAAGATCATTTGGTTTGAGAGGCAAGCGGAAGAATTCCTTCATGAAGTCTTTTATCGAAAAGGTTGGACTCAATAAAAAAGGAAATATTTAATGTAATGGTTCAGTTTATTAATTTTTAATATTTCTTTTGCAAAAGTTAAATATTGGCCTCCTCTCCTCTGCTTATCAACTGTCAGTGCAATATATCCCAATCCCTGGTCCCCAATTTTTTCAGTCTCTTTCTTCCCTTCCACCGCATTCTTTCCTCAGCTTCCTCCACTAATGACCCAATATAGCATATTTCATTGACCTGCACATTCCCCTCATCTTCTAAGTGGCTTCCTTTTCGTCTGCTCTCTCATCTGACTTTTGGTGTTAGTGTGGCATATTCCTGTCCTTCATCTTCCCATTGTCTTCTCTTTTATCTGTCCTCTCAGTTTCTGTGGCACATTCCACCAATTCCTTTGAATAAAATTATTTGATCACAGAAATTTAATTTCTGAATAAATTGGTAGTTCCTGATCATGTTTTTGTCTGTCTTAACCTTCAATCCTGACTTTCATCTTACCCTTCACAAAGTCTTAGGGGAACGCATACTTTTTTGACTGAACCAAAGTTCTTCAGTAGTTTTGCTTTTTCTTTGTTTTCAAATTACTTCCTTTGTGTTTCACTTAAGGTAAAGCATACATAGATAATCCATAGAATATTTATAGCACTTGAATATAGTTACTGCATTTCTGTTCATTTTTCCACATTGCTCAGTTCATTAAAAGCAATGGATAAGCAGTCATTTGGGAACAGGAAGAAAGAAATGGGTAAAGTTGCTGTTTTCTGTTTGAATGTTGAATTGGTGTGTGGAAGAGATATGGAAGTGTGCATATATTTTTATGGTCTCTTGAACATCTGTGAGCTGCCGAAATTTCCCAATCTATATCCTGTGTAGAGTAAGAGAAAGTTGAATATTGTTTGTCTGTCTTCCACTATCACTGATCTAAGTTATTCCCATCACTGAAATTCTTTTCTTATTTATAACCCTTACTTATCACCGGCATGCTTACCTCCTTCATCTGTCCAAAGTGCTTTGTGTTATTTTTGTTGACAGTGTTATGTGAGGTTTTAGCATGCACAAATTAATAAATATTGCACAAGCTGATTTTATCTTACTCAGCCAAACTTTCCATAGAATTCCTGGTATAATTTAAAAAAATAAAATAAAAAATAGAAATACACTATAAACTGACTATTTGTCTAGGTCTATTTGTAGTGTTACATAGTAATTTTTGTTTAGTAATTAAGGCACCAGACTAGAAAGCAGGAGACTGCGAGTTCTTAATCTATGGGCCAGTCTCTCTTTTTCAACCCATCAGGCTCAGGCAATTCCATCTTAACCAAGGGATCAAGATTCAGTTCTGAAAAAAGTGCATCCTGCACTTCAGGAAAAAATACTAGGAAAAAATGTGATATTTCTTATTTTGCATCCTGCATACTGAAATGCTTTATTTTCTGAAAAAGAAGTAAAGTAATTCTTGCTTAATGTCCACTTATGCAGCGACCAATCAAAGTTACAACAGCACTGAATGAAGAGGAGTCATGGGTCCTCATAATTACAGCTGTTGTAGCATTCCCATGGTCACATGATTGCGATTTGGGTGTTCAGTAAACAGCTTGTAAGTACAAAGTTACGGCATCCCATGATTTCCATTTGCAACTTTCTCTGCTGTCTTCCAACAAGCATAGTCAATGGGAAACTGTCAGGAGGTTCCAAATGGCAATATTGTGACTGCGGGATGCTGCGACTGTGCAGGATCGCCTAATGACAGAAACTGAAACTGCTGCAACTACCATCATAAGTTGGCATGGTCTCATAACATTGCACCTTCTGATTGGGTTGCTTAGTGAGACAGTTCCTGGTCTCAATTACCATAAGTTAGCAAAGATTATTTTATTTCCAAGTTCCAAGTTGAAATATATACTATATTTAAAATCCATCTTACTTGTTTTCTGATAAACTCCTAGTAGTATTTTCAAGCCTTTGGCAGGATATCGTGATACAGTGTTTTTGGTGCTGGTATTGCTGCTGTGTTTTTATCATGTATATATTTTCATTTTTGTTTATTTAAGTGTAATTTTGTTGTACAGAGTTGAAATTCATAAATGTACATAATAAAAACAATAAACAATAAAACGCTGAAAATAACGAGATTGTTAAATGATCGCTTTGGCAAAATTGTGACATAAACCTGCCTATCAGGTAGCAGCACTAATGAATGATGCTCTCAAATGTTAGATTAATAAGAAAAATAATTTGTAGGATTACAAGTAGTCCTTGAGGTATGACCATAATGGAGCCCAGAATTTCTGTCATATAGCACAATAGTCATAAGTCAAGGCACCTCGTAAATCACCCAATTTTATGACATTTTTTATGGCACCCATTAAATGAATGTGAAATTTGTAAAAAAAAATCCGTTGTTCGCAATGGGTATTTTATGCTGAAAACTGCAAGTAAATGCCCATTTCTTCAAAAAACATTGTAAATTATGGTCACTTGACCGCAGGAGTTGCAAATGGCTATAAATGCAATTGTGCGTCTGTCGGAACTTCGAATATGGATCATAAGTATCTTTTGGAGAGGGGAGTATCATAAGTTGAAATGGCTGCTAAGCGAGTGGTTGTAAGTCAAGGACTACCTGTACTAATAACAATAGCTTTTACTTAGCACATTTCAAGTGTTCCCATCATATATATTATGTCAATTATCTTTGTGACAGGTCATTAAGTAGGCATCTGGCCATTTCAGTCCAGCAGAGTTCGATCCACCAAGCATTTCTAGGGGGTTTTTTTCCATTTAAAATGTTATTAGAATATATCAGTTTGTCAGAATATAAAATACAAAGAAAATGAAAATATTGGGAGACTTAAGAGAGGAAAAATGGAAGAGGAAAAAGTGTGGAGGATGGAAGGGAGGAAGAAAAAAGTGTTGACTTCTGATTTTTTTTAGCACAGTAGAAGAGAGTAGCAGTATAGGCTCATCTTTATGCTTTTACACAATAATACATACTAGCCATTTCTATAACAAGAAACCTATCTAATCAGCAAAACCAAAATCAAAGTTTCATTTTTTTCCCCATCACAAGCACAAAATCCAGAAGCAATTTCCAAATGGAAACAAAATTAGATATGCAGTACTGCAGGCCACTTTAGCTGACTGTTCAGCAGGTCAGCGGTTCAAATCTCACCGGCTCAAGGTTGACTCAGCCTTCCATCCTTCTGGGGTAGGTAAAATGAGGACCCAGATTGTTGGGGGCAATGTAAATATATATATATATATATATATATATATATATATATATATATATATATACACACACACACACACACACACACACACACACACACACAACACTATACATATATATATATATACACACCACACACACACACACACACACACACACACACACACACATTGCTTACTGGTGTACACCGCTTAGAGAGTGCTTGCACTTAAAGCGGTATATAAGTCTCATAAATAAATAAATAAATGTTCTTTTCTTTGAATAAAGTAATCAATTTAACCATCTCTACTTTCTTTATTTTTTGCTGTGGGAGATAATATATATTTCTGTATATACATATTAGTCTTTATAAACTATTGTCATTTATATTAACAAAATTCTCTACAATGTCTCAGGTTCTTTAACCTTAAAGGGGAAAAATCTTTTTTTAACATCAATTTTAAAGCTTTAGAGTTTTCTTTAAAAATATTTCTAAAATCAATAAATGCTAATACATATTTTTTATTTCTTCCTAACATTCATACTTTAAAATTCAATAATATATTACAAACTTTAGGAATTACTGAAGCATTTTATATATAAAAAACATTTTCATACCCACTTTATGAACACAAAAAACATTAGAGCTTTCTTTCAATTACATATATTAGACTTGTAAAAATTCATCTTAACTCCTATTAACTTAAATTTGAGTCACCCCCTCCAATCTTATCCTCATAGAATAAACTCTTTCTTCTCTGGAATGTCTGTCCAAGTCTCTTTCTCTCAAGGAATTCTCCTGTTAATATCCATGAAGAAAAAGTCCCAAATTTGCTCTTTTGAGAATTATAGATTTGCTTGGGACAGTATTCCATGCATCTTTCGTGTAAAGCCCTGTGGCCACATGACCACGGAAAATGTCTTCAGACAATGCTGGTTTCCTTAGCCAAGAAACGGAGATGAGCACTGTGCCCTAGAATCGGACACAACTGGACAGGGAAACCTTTACCTTGTTTCAGTTGCACTGAGAGGGCAGTATTTAAGCCATCATTATAATAAAGATTGCTATTAGATTTGTATTCCAAAGTTGCAGTTAAATCCTTTGCAGTGTCAGATATTTGTGAAATTGCCCCATGATGTGTAGAAGTTCCCAGGTCCTTTTGATTAAACAGTATCGTCTATTGGGACCCCAGAAATGTGCCTTCTCTGTTGCAGTACTGACCTTGTGGAATGAGATTCCTCCTCAGATCCAGGTGCCCCCCGCCCTGTTGTCATTCCAAGTGAATTTTGAAGATCTTCATCCAGGCTTTAGGCTAGGGTAGTTGGAACCCTTTGCAGGATTGGCCAGATTTGCCATATCATTCATGGGCTTTATCTGGATTGCATATTATTGTTTATTTTTACTCTGTGAGCTGCCTACAATTAATGGATGTCGAGCAGTGTCCAAGTCAAATAAACAATTACAACATGTCACAGTCTTGAGCTGGCATTTTAAAATCATTGAACATGAATGTAAAAATATTTGGATGCATTTAGATTATGAATGTATAATTCAGGTTTTACATTTTTTCTAAATATTACTATTTCAAATTTTATGCCTTTTAGATAGTCCCAGGGTCTCAGACCCCAACATTTCCTTAGTGGCCCGCGAGATCATGCAGCGGATGATCCGACAATTTGCTGCTGAATATACCTCAAAAACTAGCTCTACTCAGGACTCCAGTTCGCCCAATAGCACAAAGAACCAAAGCCTGCTGAAAGCATCTCCGGTTGCCTCATCCACTGCAGGTGCAAGAGCTCAAAATCCCGTGCTCAGCAAACTTCTCATGGCTGACCAGGACTCACCCTTGGACCTCACTGTCAGAAAGTCACAGTTGGACTCTAGTGAACAAGGTATGCATGACACATCTCTGTCTAGTTTTTGCGGGTGGTTACAATATGTTAATCATAAATTATTAAATGAATAGAAGAACAAATTATAATTGAGAGATTTGGGAAATGCCCCAGCAGATTGACACATTGTACATGAGATTTAAAATCTGTGCTCTCCTCCAAATCTGCAAGTGTGGTGGCTCTTTTGGGAAAGATGTTTCTGCCTTGTCATATTGAACGTTGGAAGCACTGAAGATCTATATAATGGCAGAGATGAAACCACATTTCAAAATACCAGAACCTCTTCTGAACTTTAGAAATCATGAAATTTTTCATTCATTCATGCCTCTGCAATCCAATATTTTTCATTTCATGTTGATGGTAGCTGTTTCTATTTATGCAGTAGCTGGCCCCGATCAATATTTGTCTGTAGCTTTGTCTATAATCCTTTAAAAAAAAAAAGCTTCATTGGGCATGTAAACAATTTTTACTTGTTTGTTTGTTTGTTTATGAAATTTGTATGGTACCCAAATTCATACACTTCTTCATTGTGAAACAGTTTGGAAGAGTACAAAACAGAAAAACTAATACACACCTAGAAGAGCAAAACACACTTCTTTATCAAAGAACATTTGCACAAGTGGTCTGTTACCTATCTTAGCCAAAGCCCTGAGGAAGAGCCATATCTTCGGGACCATAGATTCCTGAGAGATCTGTTGCAGATGGTATGCACTGCAACAGAAAAGATTTAATTCCTGGTCCTATGATGACATTGTTTAATTGATGGAATCCAATGCATGCCAACATTATCAAAATGAACAGGATTGGCAGACATCAACAGGAGATAGATGATCCTCCAGATAGTCGGGTGCTATGCCACTGAATAGCTTTATAGATAATAAGCGGCACCTTGAATTATATTCTGAGGCCCACTTGTAACCAGGATAGCTCAGAAAGCAGAAGGGTTCCATGGACTTATTGTGGCATGGCCATACTTCCCCATGCTGTCACATTCTGAACCAGCTGCAGCTTCCAAGTGGTCTTTAGTGGTAGCTCCCCATAGAGTGCATGGAAATAGTCCACATGTCAGGTGATCAAAATTTGAGCGTTCCAAGGCCCTCTTAATCCAGAAACTGGTGGAATTGATGTACAAGATGAATCTGTGTAAACACTTTCCTGGTCAAAGCTATCAACTGCTTTTCCAAACAGGAGCTCTGAGAAGTGGCGCCTTCCAAGCAGGAGCTGGCGCTCCGGCCGCGCCCCTCTTGCGTGCGATGGGCTGCGCGGCGTGGAAAGGGGCTCCCGCGACCCCACCGCTGCGATGGCGCTCAGAAGGCTGGAGGTGCGGGCAGGTCCCGGGGGGTGGCTGGGAGAGGGCAAGAGGTGCCGGGATGAGGATGGGAGGCTCCAGGTTGGCGGGTGTGAGAGGGTAGCCGACGGCTCTGAGGCGTGCAGAACCTCCATGCATCTTCCGAGGCGCTGGATGTGCCGCCACTTGG
This sequence comes from Crotalus tigris, assembly GCF_016545835.1. NCBI lineage: Eukaryota > Metazoa > Chordata > Lepidosauria > Squamata > Viperidae > Crotalus > Crotalus tigris. Next base: position 957,987 of record NW_024100602.1, on the reverse strand, counting down.
CTCTCCGCCAGAGCCTCCCCCCCTCCCCTGGCAATTCTGCGGAGCTGCTTGTGCATCCTTGGCAGCGCCTCCTCCCTTCAATCTCTCTCTCCTTCCTTCCTTTCCCCTTCAGTATCCTTCCTTGTCCATATCCTTCCTTTCCCCTTCAATCTTCTTCCTTTCCCCTTCAATCTTCCTTCCTTCCTTCCATCTCCATCTCCATTCCTTCCCCTTCAATCTCCCTCCTTCCTTCCTTCCTTCCCCTTCAATCTCCTTCCTTCTCCATCTCCTTCCTTTCCCCTTCAATCTTCCTTCCTTCCATCTCCATCTCCATCCCTTCCCCTTCAATCTTTCCTTCCTTCCTTCCTTCCTTCCTTCCTTCCTTCCTTCCTTCCTTCCTTCCTTCCTTCCTTCCTTCCTTCCTTCCTTCCTTCCTTCCTTTTCCATCTCCTTCCTTTCTCCTTCAATCTTCCTTCCTTCTCCATCTCCTTCCTTTCCCCTTCAGTATTCCTTCCTTTCATCTCCATCCCTTCCCCTTCAATCTCTCTCTCTCCTTCCTTCCTTCCTTCCTTCCTTCCTTCCTTCCTTCCTTCCTTCCTTCCTTCCTTCCTTCCCCCCTTCAATCTCCTTCCTTCTCCATCTCCTTCCTTTCCCCTTCAATCTTCCTTCCTTCCATCTCCATCTCCATCCCTTCCCCTTCAATCTCTTTCTCCTTCCTTCCTTCCTTCCTTCCTTCCTTCCTTCCTTCCTTCCTTCCTTCCTTCCTTCCTTCCTTCCTTCCCTCCCTCCCCTCCAATCTCTTTCCTTTTCCATCTCTTTCCTTTCCCCTTTAATCTTCCTTCCTTCCCCTTCCCTCCCTCCCAACATTTTTGAGCAAGGAAGAGTAAGCTTCTCCAGCGAACATTGCTATATTGTTTTTGTGATTAATCACTATGCTTTAATTATGTTCAATTCGTAACAATGAAAATACACCCTGCATATCAGATATTTACATTACAATTCATAACAGTAGCAAAATTACAGTTATGTTGTTGTTAATTGTTGTTAATTGTTGTTAATTGCGAAGTCGTGTCCGACCCCTCGCAATCCCATGGACAATGTTCCTCCAGGTCTTCCTGTCCTCTACCATCATCTGGAGTCCATTTAAGTTCACACCTACTGCTTCAGGTGACTCCATCCAGCCATCTCATTCTCTGTCGTCCCCTTCTTCTATTGCCCTCAATCTTTCCCAGCATTAGGCCCTTCTCCAGTGAGTCCTTCCTTCTCATTAGGTGGCCAAAGTATTTGAGTTTCAACTTCAGGATCTGGCCTTCTAAAGAGCAGTCGGGGTTGATCTCTTCTAGGACTGACCGGTTTGAACGCCTTGCAGTCCAAGGGACTCGCAGGAGTCTTCTCCAGCACCATAGTTCAAAGGCCTCAATTCTTTGGCGCTCAGCCTTTCTTATGGTCCAACTTTCACAGCCATACATTGCAACTGGGAAAACCATGGCCTGGACTATACGCACTTTTGTTGGCAGGGTGATGTCTCTGCTTTTTAGTATGCTGTCTAGATTTGCCATAGCTTTCCTCCCCAGGAGCAAGCGTCTTTTAATTTCTTGGCTGCAGTCCCCATCTGAGGTGATCTTGGAGCCCAGAAAAATAAAATCTGTCACTACCTCCATTTCTTCCCCATCTATTTGCCAGGAATTGAGAGGGCCGGATGTCATGATTTTGGTTTTCTTAATGTTGAGTTTCAAGCCAACTTTTGAACTCTTCTTCTTCACCCGCATCAAGAGGCTCTTTAGTTCCTCTTCACTTTCTGCCATTAGAGTGGTATCATCTGCATATCTTAGGTTGTTGATATTTCTCCCTGCAATCTTAATTCCAACTTTTGATTCATCTAGCCCTGCCTTTCTCATGATGTGCTCTGCATATAAGTTAAATAGGCAGGGCGACAGTATACAGCCTTGCCGGACTCCTTTTCCAATTTTGAACCAATCAGTGGTTCCGTGTCCAGTTCTCACTGTTGCTTCTTGACCCGCATATAGGTTTCTCAAGAGACAAATAGATGGTCTGGTATTCCCATCTCTTTAAGAACTTGCCACAATTTGTTGTGATCCACACAATCAAAGGCTTTAGCATAGTCAATGAAGCAGAAGTAGATGTTTTTCTGGAACTCCCTAGCTTTCTCCATGATCCAGCGTATGTTGGCAATTTGATCTCTAGTTCCTCTGCCTCTTCGAAATCCTGCCTGTACTTCTGGTAGTTCTCGATCCACATATTGCTGGAGTCTAGCTTGTAGGATTTTAAGCATAACTTTACTAGCATGTGAAATGAGTGCAATGGTGCGATAGTTTGAACATTCTTTGGCATTGCCTTTCTTTGGAATTGGAATGTAAACTGACCTTTTCCAATCCTGTGGCCACTGTTGAGTTTTCCAAATTTGCTGGCAAATTGAGTGTAGCACTTTTACTGCATCGTCTTTTAAGATTTTGAATAGCTCAGCTGGAATACTGTCACCTCCACTAGCTTTGTTGTTGCTCAGATTTTCTAAGGCCCATTTCACTTCACATTCTAGGATGTCTGGTTCGAGGTCAGTGACCATCTCATTGTGGTTATCTGGGATGTTAAGCTCATTCTTGTATAGTTCTTCTGTGTAGTTTTGCCATCTCTTCTTAATCTCTTCTGCCTCTGTTAGGTCCCTGCCATTTTGGTCCTTTATCATGCCCATCTTTGCATGAAACGTTCCCTTCATATCTCCAATTTTCTTGAAGAGATCTCTGGTCCTCCCTATTCTGTTGTTTTCTTCTATTTCTTTGCACTGTTCATTTAAGAAGGCATTCTTATCTCTTCTAGCTACTCTCTGGAATTCTGCATTCAATTGGGTGTATCTTTCTCTTTCTCCTTTGCCTTTCGCTTCCCTTCTTTCCTCAGCTATTTGCAAAGCTTCCTCAGACAGCCATTTTGCTTTCTTGCATTTCTTTTTCTTTGGGATGGTTTTAGTTGCTACCTCTTGTATAATGTTGCGAACTTCCATCCATAGTTCTTCAGGCACTCTGTCTATCAGATCTAATTCCTTAAATCTATTTGTCACCTCCACTGTATATTCATTAGGAATATGATTTAGTTCATACCTGAGTGGCCTAGTGCTTTTCCCTACTTTTTTTTAATTTAAGCCTAAATTTTGCAACGAGAAGCTCATGATCTGAGCCACAATCAGCTCCTGGTCTTGTTTTTACTGACTGTATATAGCTTCTCCATCTTTGGCTGCAGAGCACATAGTCAATCTGATTTCTATGTTGACCGTCTGGTGATATCCATGTGTAGAGCCATCTCTTGGGTTGTTGGAAAAGAGTGTTTGTTATGACCATCGTATTCTCTTGACAAAATTCTATTAGCCTGTGCCCTGCTTCATTTTGTACTCCAAGGCCAAACTTGCCTGTTATTCCGGTTATCTTTTGGCTTCCTACCTTAGCATTCCAATCCCCCATGATGATAAGGACATCATTTTTTGGTGTTAATTCTATAAGGTGCTGTAGGGCTTCATAGAACCGGTCAATTTCATCCTCTTCAGCACCAGTGGTTGGGGCATAGATTTGGATTATTGTGATATTGAATGGTTTGCCTTGGATTCGAATTGAGATCATTCTGTCATTTTGGGGATTGTATCCCAGTATTGCTTTTCCTATTCTTTTATTGACTATGAAGGCTACTCCATTTCTTCTGAGGGATTCTTGCCCACAGTAGTATACCTGATGGTCATCTGAGTTAAATTCACCCATTCCTGTCCATTTTAGTTCGCTGATTCCTAAGATGTCGATGTTCAGTCTTGTCATCTCTTTTTTGACTACGTCTAGCTTGCCTTGATTCATGGATCTTACATTCCAGGTTCCTATGGAGAAAAAATCTTTACAGCATCGGACTTTCCTTTCACCACCAGATATATCCACAGCTGAGCGTCCTTTCGGCTTTGGCCCAGTCGCTTCATTCTTTCTGGCGCTACTAGTACTAGCCCTCTGCTCTTCCCCAGTAGCATATTGGACACTTTCCGACCTGAGGGGCTCATCTTCCAGCGTCATATCTTTTTGCCTTTTAGTACTGTCCATGGGGTTTTCATGGCAAAGATACTGGAGTGGTTTGCCATTTCCTTCTCCAGTGGATCACATTTTGTCAGAACTCTCTGCTATGACCTGTCCGTCTTGGGTGGCCCTGCATGGCATAGCTTATAGCTTCATTGAGTTACACAAGCCCCTTCGCCACGAGAAGGCAGTAATCCATAAAGGGGTACAGTTATGAAGTAGCAACAAAAATAATTTTATGGTTGGGGGTCACCACAACATGAGGAACTGTATTAAAGGTTCGGGGCATTAGGAAGGTTGAGAACCACTGTTCTAAACCATGAAAATCTTCCCAAAAGTCGTCTTATACGCTGGAAAATACGGTATTTTTAAAATTCCAGAAATGACTGAATAAAAAACCAGGAAGAAGGAGAAACAGAAAGGGATGAGACGTGAAGAAGAAGCATTGTAATCCCATATTGTGACGACTGATAAAAAATAAAGACAGGTTTTATTTCCCTAGTGTTGAGTTAGATTGAGAGCAAGATGCAAGAGAATGTGCATTGAACTTGAGAGAGGACATAATGAAAAGCTTCATTTTTATTCTGAGTTTAGGCTGAGGGAGAGAGACAAAGAAGTGAGCTTTGTGTTTGTTCTACAGTTTACAGTATATCCACCCAATTCTCAGAAACTCTTGAGTAGCTTACAGTGGAAATGTAGTAAACTTATAATTGTATGAATTTATTTTTTTAATTAAACTGATGTGCCACAGTTTGGGAATACTTTGGTCATACACATTCCCAAATACTTTCCTGAAGAACTGTGTTTTTATAGCTCTCTGAAAATGTTGCAAGGCTTGGATGATTGCGTATCTGGTGATATGGTGTTCCAAAGCCATTACTGAGAAGTGTTGAACCTTGGGTCCCTAAAGTTGGCCCTCCTGCAACGATGGGACCCTCCACAAATACTTCCCCCATAAGTGCTTAGTGTTCAGGCATATTCTACCTGAAGAAACTAATCACAAAGATACTGAGGCCCTGAGCTTCATAGGGCTTTAAAAGTGATAACCAGGGCTTTGAAATGCACTGGGCTGCCCCTACCTGGAAGATTCAGTTATTACAATATGTGGCAATCTAGGCAATTAGGGGAGCAATAAACTTTGCCTGTAGAACCATTAAAACAGAAACTAAGAAGGCAAACAACTGGCAGCCTTCTTAGCTCATGTTTTAATGGAGTTCTACAGGCAAAGATTAGTGCTCCATTAATTGCCTGGACTACTGCATATTGTTATAGCTGAATCTTCCACTTAGACTTCAAGGGCAGTCAATGTAGAATACAACTGTGTGGTGAGAAGGACACAAGTAACTATGAATAGGGTCGCCTGATCCAGGAAAGGTGATAAGAATGTTAAGAGAAATGTACTGTTGTCTTCCTTGGTAGAGGAACTCAAAATTTTAATTGACTATCTGGTGATATTAACAAATTATATACTTATATAAATGGACCTCATTATCCATTATTTCAGTTCCTGCAATTACATGAATGATAAAAAATGTCATTATTTGCTAGAAAATATTTCATATATCTTTAAGTTTGGCATGTGGTTCTGGTTTTGAGTATTTTTGTGTGTTTTTTATATGTACGAAATTGAGAATGGATTTTTGTGCAAGCACAGACATTGTTTTTCAAGGTTTTGTTATCCATTGTTTTGCTATCCATGGATAGGCCGGAATGGAATCCCTACAAGTAATGAGGGCTTTAAAAGGCATTGCCTACTTAGTAGTCACCTACCCGATTTGCAGATGTCAGAGACAAAGTATGTATTGCTAAGATGATATGAGTTTCTTTTAACCACCAATTGTTTGAGTAATTATTAAATAAGAACACATTGACAGTATAAAAATTGTGAGTGTTACTTAGCTATGTAAGAAAAGATCTGCAATAAGCTTCTTCATTAGTGTGCTAAAGATAGTGTGGATGTCACTTAGCAAGCAGCAATTTTGATCTGAATTGGTTAGAAAATGAAAAGCTTGAATTTTTCCTCTTTTTCACAATGCAAAACTTACAAACATAATCTTAGATGAGGACATTTATAACTACAGTAGTAGAAGTGTGCATTTTGAGTGGATGTAGATATTCATTACTCAGACAATTATTATTTCCCTCTTATTGCTTCTTTAGAGTTGTTTATAATACTTTTTTTTTACAAAGTTATGCATTTCCTAAAAGTTATTATTCTTAATTTAGCATTCCCAAGAGATTTTCCTTGGAGTTAGTTTAGAGAAGAGTGTTTGACTACCTGGGAAAATTCTAGAAAAAAGAATCAAGCAGTGGGTTTGCAAGCACTTTAGAAAGGAGCACTGTGATTACTATAACCATCATTTCATTAAACATAGGCTACGTTAAACAAATCATACTGTTTTTTTTTTTTTAACAAAGTGACTAAGTCAGTAGACCAAGAGAATGTTATGGATATAATGTGTCTAGATTCTAGTAAGACATTCAATGAAGTTGATCAGAGCCCCCTTCTTAATAAAATAGAACAATGTGGGATGGGTGGTCCCACTGCTAAATGAATTCACAGTTCATTGAACAACTGTACCCAATGTGTGTCATTAATTGATATACATCTAGGTGGAGTAAAGTATACAATAAGATACTTCAGGGTTCTGTCATGGATCAAGTGCTCTTCAAAATATTTATAAATTATTTAGAAGAGGATTTAGTAGTGGTGCTCAGCAAATTTATAGATACCACAAATCTGGGGTCAGCAAAGGATTGCCAACACCTCAAAAGACAAACTCAGGATTCAAAAGGATCTTGATAGACTTGAACATTGAATCAACAAAATGCAATTCAGTGGTAAGAAATGTAGTGTTCTGCATTTAGATAGAAAATGCAAAATGTACAGATACAAGATAAATGGTACCTGGCTTAGCAGTTGCACCTATGAGAAGGACCAGATTGTTCTGCCAACTACAGATTAAACATGAACTAGCAGCTGCAGCTACCAAGAATGAATTCTGTCTTCTATGTCAAAATCATAGAAAGTGATATTTATTTATTTATTTATTTATGAGGCTTATATACCGCTTTAAGTGCAAGCACTCTCTAAGCGGTATACACCAGTAAGCAATGTATATATATATTTTACATTGCCCCCAACAATCTGGGTCCTCATTTTACCTACCCCAGAAGGATGGAAGGCTGAGTCAACCTTGAGCTGGTGAGATTTGAACCGCTGACCTGCTGAACACAGTCAGCTAAAGTGGCCTGCAGTACTGCACTCTAACTGCTGCGCCACCTCGGCTCTATGCTGTATCAGACCACTTTGGAATATTGTACCCAGTTTTGATTACTACAATAATAAAAAAAAGAATGCTGAGAAACTGGAAAGAGTGCAGAAAAGAGCAACATGCTTGGTGAATAGCTTGGAGGCTAAATCATAAGAATAGTTAAAATAATTGACTATATTTAGCTTGAATAAGAAAAGATGAAGATGAGATATAACAGCAGTATTTCTGTATTTGTAGGGCTGTCACAGGGAAAAAAATATGGATTTATTTTCCATACTGCCCAAGGGGAGGACAGGAACCAATAAGTGAAACTTTACAGAGATAACGAGGAATTTTCTGACTGTGAGAGCTGTTAAGTAATGGAACAGCAGCATGGGTGCTCCATCACTGGTTTGACAGCCATTTGTCTAAGATGGTCCAAGGATTTCTGCCCTTGGCAAGTCGGACTAGAACTTCTCCAAGGTTCTTTTTAAACCTATGATTCTATGCTTCTAAGTAATTTTATTTGAAAATCACATGGAGAAGAAATGTTTAGCCAGTCTCCATGTCTAAAATCTCAAAATATTTTGCACATCTTTCTAGGATATAGCCTGCTGATGTAGAACTTGCACAATTAACATTTTTGGCTAGAAATATTTATAGTAATTGAAAAGCTTTTCACCTTTGCTAGCAAAAATATTGGAAGATTTTTGCTTTGGGATTTTTTGCTAAATTTAAGAATATGTTATAAACAATATAAATAAAAATAGTTATTGAATGTGAAGCTCAGGAAAACTCGTTGAATTGATCCCAGATTAACAAGTTATGTTTTTAATAAGTTTTCAAATATGTGTTTGGTTTTCCCGTTCTCAAATTACGCTCATGTTGTTGCAGACGGAGTGCTTGATCTGTCCACTAAGAAAAGTCCTTGTGCAGGCAATGCCTCCTTGAGCCATTCACCTGGCTGCTCTGCTACTCCTGGGAATGGGTAAGAGAAATTCTTAATATTTTGCTCACACCTAAGACGGGTTATAATTGAAGTCAACTGCTCGTGATAGGTTGAGTTTTTAATTTTTTGGATTATTAATTAATTTAGAAAATTACTTATTTCCAGTGTTCAACTATAATTTCAATGGAAATAACCAGTCTTTCTGTTGAATATAGACATAGGATTTTTCAGCTTTTAAAGTCTACATTTATATACAATGATTAACACCCACAGACTTGATGCAAAAGCACTTTAGACCATTATTATGCTTAAAAACCTACCAAGAATTGTATGAGGCACTAGTTGTGTGAACCAGCACTTTGACTTGAAGCTGTACAAGTTACATAGGTTCTATTTAAAACTTATATACATTTATATTATCATAGCAACTCTATAAAGTGTATATTATGCTTGCAGTTATAGCATTCCTACATACAAGTAGTCCTCAACTTACAACCAAATGACTGTTTGAAGTTACAGTGGCACTGAAAAAAGAGACTTATGGCTGATCCTCCCACTTATGGCTGTTGCAGCATCCACCAATCACATGACCAAAATTAAGGCACTTGGCAGTGATTACTGTGTCATAAGGTCACATGATTACCACTTGCAACCTTTCCAACTAGTTTCTAACAAGCAAAATCAATAGGGGAAGCCAGATTCATTTAACAACTGCATGATTCATTTAACAACTATGTGATTTTCTTAACAACTGCAGTTTCGCTTAACAATCATGGCTAAATAGGTTGTAAAATCTGACATGACTCATTTAACAATTGCCTTGCTTAGCAACAGAAATTCTGGTCCTAATTGTGGTCTTAAGTCAAGAACTTTCTGTATAGATCATTTACGGAGGTACTATTATGTCTGCATATGAACTATGCTTAGAGGGTCTGCTGCAATTTTTAGAGGATCTTCAGATAGGTTTCCTGCCATCATCTTTGGAGTAGTGGATACTGCTTTTCACAATTAATATGGCTACAGCAAAGTTTTCATATAGAAAACAGTGATCTGGAGTGAAAACAGAATGTAGTAACCATTCATCATAATACATTATCCCAGGTGCAATATCAAAGACAATAATAACAGTTTAATTGCCGTTGAAAAACTTATTGAGATGAAACATGTCAGTGAGGTTAAATCGCCTCTTATAGGAGGTTTAATTGGTTTTATTGCACACTGCAAAGAAACGATCCTTATAATCCCTTTCAACTCTATAATTCTTTTGAGTCTGAGGTGAAGGATCCTTAGCAGCTATCTACAACCATGTTGTTGATGGCTCTGTCAGTTTGGGTTAGTCAGCTCTGCAGACTGATATAAGAGATCATATGCGATTGAATAGCTGAGGCCAGGTCATTTTTCAGTAGACTGAAATGTTAATAGCTGATAGTTTCAATAATTTAACAGAAACCAATAAAGAACGCTTAATATTAATGAACACAGTGTTTGGACAAGAGTGCCAAAGCAAACTAGTGGGTGAAGAATTGTACAAAAAATTGTTAAGATATGGGCAAAGAGGTGAAATAAACCATTATTATAACATAGTACTGTCATCACACTAGTTTCTTATGATTCATTAGGTCAAGGTAGATTTGTAATTACTTGTATTGAGGATGTTTTCAAAATAAAATATTGAATAAAAGCACTTATGATACTATTCTAACTATACTGGGAAAAACTTCTCTTGAAAAAGCTTGTAGAGTTTTGTCAGTTCTGAATTCTTAGCTTAGTCATTTAGAAGTAAAGAGATACAGGATGGCATTGTAAGGGCTATAGTAGATACAAGAGTAAGGATAGACTACATAAAAATATTTTCTTCAGGCTTAGTTTAGCCATGTAAATATGTTGTTATAATTAGTTGGACTTCTACATAAAATAGCATTGTTTGCAGCTACCAATTTTAATTGCAAAATGAAATATTTAAATTGATGATTACATGGATTCTTTATTTAGCCCTGTGATCTCTAGGTTCCTAAAACCCCAAAGTTTCTTAAAGAGGAATATCTACTGTATCTGTTCATTTTCTGAACAATTTAGCATAATTTCTGTAATTTGTTTTAAACATTGCACACCACATAAAAAGTTGAAGATCATCTTCAAAAGATCAGCATATTTTGCTGTGTCTTATGTAAAGAAGTTGGCATTAAGAGTTGTCAAACAGTACTGTTTGCCTATGTTTTTGCTTGTATGTTAAGCTTAATGCCATTGAACATTTGTCTTCTTAATTAATGTTCCCTGGACAATGGTTCATTGTTATCAGACAAAGTAGAAATATTCAGCATATGTTAAATGTCTATCAGAAGTATAAACCACGTGGCTGTTCTGTTCAGAAACAATGAATAATACCTGTTATCAAAACAACATTTTAAATTTGGATTCTAATATTGAAAACAGATACCTAAAGGATTAGAATCCCTAAAATTTTTTTAAATACATTCTTTGTCCATTCCATGCTTTCAGAACTTTCCAGTTGTAAAATGGGAAAACGTGCATTATGATTGTCCTGATGGAAACAACAAAGAAGAATGTGTTACATATGTTTTGGGGGGACTATTTATTAGAATACACTGTAAATAATTTATATATTTTAATAGTCTGATTAAACTGGATAAAATTAAAATAGATTAATTCCTAATCTGTTGAATTAGTAAAGTTGGAATGTGCATAGACTGCTGAGTACTGTAGTTTTGAAATAGAAACTGTTTCTTTATGACTTGGCATAAATAAAAAATGAGACCAATGTTTTTGTAACTCATGATGTCATTTTTAAAAAAATAAATGAAGTCTGGACATTAGTACTAAATTTGTGAACTTTTCATTATTTTTATTTTTGTGTTTAATGGAAAGAAAAATTATTTGAGTTTTGCTGAACAGTTTTGATGCTGCAGCAATTAGCATGTATAGTGTGAATCCATATCGTCCAGAGCTTTCACTTTTTATAAAAAGTGCAGATGGTTGGTGTGTATGAGTGTGTGTTGAACTTGCTGCAATTTGTCACTTGGCTTACTCTTTTATTACTGTACTTGTTTAGTGGTAACGTCACACTAGTAATACAGTCGTGAATAGACTCTGGTGATTATTCTTTTCTAATCTATAATTAAGATGCTATTTTCAGACACTTGCGCGAAGTCTTATCTGCTCCAAGATTTTGTGAACCCAACCAAAGACCAGCTGACAGGTTTCATTTTTCTTTGCCCAAAAAGCTTCTCTTTGTTTTTTTGAACATTTTAAAAAACTGACTGCTGAGACTTAAAAAAAATAATAATAAAACAACAAAAGTGATGTTACCCAAGCAAGGCCTTCTAATAAAGGAGTGGCCCCCTCACCCATTCCTCCCTACCTGTGCAAGTCCTGCTCACATCAGTTTCCTTCCATCCAATTAGGCGACCTGGGAGACCCAGCCAGCACCATGCAGAGGGACTTCGGAGTGGTGATGGGGTACCCCCAAGAAGCTGGCAGGATGGAACGAGGGAAGGGTCTGGCCACTCCACATCTCTCAAAGTTCCATTGGCTCGATCACTGCAGATAAGTGAAGAACTGCTGAGCAGAAACCAGCATGCTACCGCTGCCAGCCATGGGCCATCTGGGTTGCAGAATCACGGACAGCACATGATACTATCCAGGGAGGCTTCTTGGGCAAAACCACACTACGAATTCAACTTTACCCGAATGAAATTCAGGGGAAATGGTGCACTCCACAACATTAGTGACCTTCCTTTTCTTACAGAAAACTCTGCTTTTCAAAAAATGGCACTTCAAACTAAACAGGATGGGAAAAAGGACATGAGCCATTCAACTCCTGTGGATTTAAAGATACCACAAGTTCGAGGCATGGACCTTTCATGGGAATCCCGTTCTGGTGACCAGTATAGCTATAGCTCTTTGGTGATGGGTTCACAAACGGAGAGCGCGCTTAGTAAAAAGTTAAGGGCTATCCTTCCGAAACAAAATAGGAGGAGCTTGCTGGATCCTGGACCAGATTCCTGGGGCTCAGATGCTGAGCAATCTACCTCTGGACAGCCATATTCCACCTCTGATCAGGAGGGTGATCCTGGCTCTAAGCAACCTCGGAAGAAAAGAGGCAGATACAGACAATACAACAGTGAGATATTGGAGGAAGCGATTTCTGTGGTGATGAATGGGAAAATGAGCGTTTCCAAAGCTCAGAGTATTTATGGGATTCCCCACAGCACCCTGGAGTATAAAGTGAAAGAGAGGCTGGGCACTTTGAAAAACCCTCCAAAGAAAAAAATGAAATTAATGCGTTCGGAGGGACAGGATGTCTCTGTAAAGCTTGAGATAGATCCCCAGGGAGAGGCAGCACACAGTGCAAATGAGTCAAAGGACGATTAGGGATGTTGTAGAGTGCCAATTGCATACTAAACTGGGTGAGCACTATGGCATTGTTCAACTCCAGCCGTGTGTACCTAACTCCTCTTCAGTCACTGGGTGCAGAACCATTGCAGAGACTTGTGAGGGCACAGTGGGTGCTCTGAATGTTGCATATTTGTAAATTTTCTGGCTCAGTATGGCTTAGAGCCTTTTGTGTTTTGTTTTGTTTTTTGGCCTTTTGCATGTTTCTCTAATATTTTATAGAGAATTGAGTTACCTCACAAAAAATGCAGACATGGAAGTGGACTGCTTGCCTCTTGAGCCTGCATGGACTTTCAGTTATTTTACTGGGTTTGCTTTTTTCATATGGCCTTTTAAATAATAATAATAATAATAATAATAATCCCTTTCTTGAGCTCTTAATACCAGACTTCAAAAACAAAACTGGATTACTGGATTATCCTTAGATTTTCTCTTTTTTGTTCCCTTGGATCCAGTTGGTTGGAAAGAATTTTTTAAAATAATAATTGGTCTTTTGGAATTCAGAGATTTGGGGCTGGTTTGTTATTAGATCTAATAGGGGCCATTTTATTTTAAATTGGGAGGTTTTGTTTTTATTGTTTGCAATTTACTTAGTGCTCACCTGGTGAGGCAGGTGGGGATGGGACGGGGATCTTTACATGCGTACACTACCTGCAAAATGCTTTGGTTAATTTCTTTGGAACACTACTTTCATAGTAATTTTGTTCATTCTTTTATAAAGGTGAGGGTTGGACCTGCCTGTTTGAGGATGTAGCCTTATCTCAACAACTCCTTGTATTCTAGGAGAATCAGGGTACACTGAATGATATACTAGGGTATTCCTCATTTTAACAAGAATATGGTTTTTGTGACCAATATGCTTTTCGTAGATTTGATCCTGAGTTCACTAGACTGTGTTTCCAACAATTAGTTAAAACATACCTTTCTGGGGGTCAGAAATACAAATAACAGTTTACTGTATTCTTGGGCAAACAAAACAAAAACCCTCGTAAATTCACTAATTTCTAAATATTACAACCTCAGTAGTCTGACTAAATAGTTGTATAAATGAAGGATCTATGTTATAACGTTCAGGGAAGAAATTTTTACAAATTTTAATAAAACCTACGATCAGATCATTCTGGTCTGGTTTAGGCTGAGCATCTTATTTAGCTATAACGCTGTCAGGGTTGAACACCCAATGGGTGTTTCCTTTTTAAATACTAAAGTTGCCAGTAACAGGAAATGTTCTTACATCTCCTGACATTTTGTTTTTGTTTTATCCACTATTGTTTTAATAGTGGAGTAGCACACACATAGGTAGATCATCAGAAGCACTCCTAATCCACTATTCAGCTTTTTTTAGTTAGCATCTTTTCATTCTTATATTTTAAGCTTTAAGTAAAGCTTTCTGGATCTGCAGCTTCACTGAATTAGACGTAACAGTTCTTCAGGTGGAGAGATAATTTGATCATAGCTGTGCAAAAGATTGATAGGACTCCATTCTGCTTTGCACAACCAAAAGAGGCAATGGAATTTGTTTGTAAGATGACATTAAGCACTGTTCATGGTTAGTTTTTGTCCCGATGACTGAAAGTGGATGCTATGATTCATAGGAAGATGGCCTAAATAACCCCAATGACTGCTGCTTGAATTTGGGGCAATTAGTTGTGGGCCTTCTTGATTTGTTGATTGAATACAGTGGATTGCTGGGAAGCAGAGGTTAGGCACACCATTGCTGTCATGTTAAATATGCACTTCTCATTCTTGAGAGAGATTGGGCTTCTAGCCCATATATGCTTTGTACTACTGTTAATGTACTTTTTTTTTTAATTTGCTTAATGTATTTCCATTCTCAAAAAGCAGAGTTCCTTAGCTGTCCTAAATGCCATCTCAGTACAGACATCTATTTAAAGCCCTGTAGTAGTATAGAAACTCTGCAATATAATCCAGTTTCACTGGAGATTGCAATAAAAATGCACTGTTTTTAAATTTGTGGTTTCATCTGCTATTGAAAGTGGGGGAGAGGGTTTTGCTGCAAGCGAGAAGTGTAACACTTGCATAGACTTTAGCTGTCTGAGGTTTAACCTTTTGTGACTGTTTTTATTTAAGTGATGTATGAATTGAGTTCCGTAAAATTTATTATTGTATTTGGTGTGCTCATTTTACTTACTTAATATTTTCAATTTGTATCATTAAGTGGATGACAATCGTGCAGCAGAAAAATGGTGTGCCTACCCTTTAATGCTGCAGTTTAGAAGAGAACTAATTGTATGTCATTTCAGACCATAGGTTGAGAACTGTAAATAGATAGTGATAGTTGTGTATTCTTATTGCTTTGGTTAGAAAATGAATTAAACAACCAAACAATTTTCTCAGATTTAAGTCCTGGGACCTGAAGATTGTAAGATTCTCATCTACAAAGCTTTGAAATGTAACACTTATTATCTGTGATCACTTTCTATTCAGGTAAAAAAAAAAAACCCAGAAGCTTTGGAACAACCATATTTCCTCAAAAGGTCTCTGTTTTTAAAAAGAAAAGAAAAAGAAAAGAAAAAAGTAGGTTATTTTTAAAGCACTAATTGCATTACTTTAGTAATTGCAATATAAAATAGCCATTATTGTTTTGTGAAGCATGTTTAAAATTAGTTGTCCCTTTTTAAAATTTCAGAAGCCTCTCAAAAATATACAAAACGCTGCTGAATATTCAAAAGATATAAATATATCTATATTTTATCTTATTGTAGGTTTTGTAAACTTAGTCGTAATATTCAGGTGCACCTTTTTAATGTTAAACTTTTGTTATAAGATTTCATCTTACTTGTTTTTTCCAAGGTGGTTCATCCTGTGGCTGTATCTTGCTTTAGATCCCTAAGTGGTCCATTAAAGTCAGACTGCTCTAATAGGCGCCTTTGGTGTAGCTTTGAGTAGTATTTGGGAGCATTTCGCCTGTAGAAAAAATGGAATCAGTGTTTACCCATTAGCATGTTCAATTTTCTGCTGAACAGACATTTGCATGACCAAAATCCCAACTGATCATAGTGGGAAAATGTGGTTTGCTACTGTCTTTGTAAGAAAATCTTTGTTTCCTACCATTTCTAATAACTGGACGTTCTTGTAAACTTTTGCAAGAAATGTTTGCCTTGTTTTCCTTGCTGATTTTCACGCAGGTTAAGGAATAGCCAAGTGCAATGCTTCAGAAGTTAAGTCTGTAGGAGGAAAATCGGGGCATTTTTATCATGTATGTTTAACCTACAACCAGAATTTTTGTAGAAATATGGCTTATCTGTTGATGGTGTTGTATGCACCTGCACAACAGAAAGAAACTGTGAACATCATTTATGGCAGCCTCTGCTTTTAGAGACAGTGTATAAAGGGTGAGTTCTCCCTTTCCCCCCAGCCCAGAAGATTAATGACTGTGTGTGGATTTGAGAGAAAGAGAGGGAGAGAGAGAGAATGTGAGTATGTGAGTGTGTAAAAAAATGTTTAAAATCAAGTTTTCTATTGTACTGGAATTTAGATGTTGGTGAGTGACCTTTTGCTGCAGCAGGTTATACAGATGACTAAGGCTTAGTGTTGTAGGGGTACAAGTGTGGAGTTAATTATTGTACAGTTCTGTGGAACAAGCCCAGTGTGTAGAAAATGTACCAGTTTTTTACTTGGATCTGTAAAATATAAAATTTTCTGGAAAATCTGGAGATCTGATGAACAATTACTTCCATATCAGCTATTTTAGGACCTCACTTCCAATGCCCCAGGCCTCTTCACCATAATTATCAAGAATTCAAGTTATAGGATTCAGGCTGTGGTCTTACTTTTAATTATCCAAGTGAAATAATCCCCAAATTGATTAATTAGGAGCATTTAAAGATCCTACACTTGCATCCCTCCAAATGCACCAAGAATAAATCAATATTTCTTGAGAATTCAAAGGCTGCTCTCAACTGCCTAACGAAAAGCCTAGATTGTATGTATTTTTAAATATGTTTTGAAACAAATCTAAATAACTTCTAATATTGTTAATAAAAATACAATGTGTCTTTTAAAGAAGAGAGCAGTATGGGACTGTTTTCTTTATCATAGTTGATTTTGAATATTCTCAAGTATAAGCAGTTGAAGGAACCTGATTTTAAGTAGATACAATATTTAGTCAAAACTTCTAATCCAGTACATTTTGGATTACATGCTTATAAATATTGTGAGTTTTTTAGAGGTGAAAAGAGTTATGGCACATAGGCAGATGGGGAAGCACATTTACCATTCTCTTCTCCTATTTAGAAGCACCTTGCTAGAGCTCTAGAAATTTAAGTCATCTTCTTCAGTTCAAAGGTGGAAAGATTAATGTGCTAGATTGCCTGAAAGATTTAGGCAGCCTTCAAAAGAACAGTTTGTAATGTAAACAATTGAGATAAGACTTCATTTGCTTTCTTTGTAGTTTCAAAAGATTTCTGCTCTCTCTCTCTCCCTCTCTCCCCTTCCCCTTTTGATAACTTGAATTTGCTGACTGCATATTTTGATACTTGCATTTGGTGTTTTTAATCATTTGTTGTCTACTTATTGTCACTTTGTTTAGAAACTCTACCACGCTTCTTCATATTTTACATTAGTAGAGATAGTCATATATTTTTGATCCACACTTACTATTTTACTTCTCATTAAATAAACAACAGGTTAATAATTTACATGCATTTTAACAGTAGAGGATCTCTTTACACAGATATTTGCTTAACAGGACAAAATTGCCGAATAATATGATAGGTGAATAATTGGTAAATTATTTTGTCAGTGGTTCCCAAATTAACTTGTGAAATACAGATAGTTCCTAAGCAGTTAAAGAAATGAAAAGAAATGGGTTCAGTAGTGGAGGTTCTGGTTCACCTGAGACATGATAATTATTTTTTATCATTCACCTTATCAACAAGTTCTAGCTTCTTTCTACTACAAAAGAGGACAATGCAGTAGCATTATCAATTATTATAACACTTTACATTACACCTAATAATTGGGCACATAGGAAAGGATGTGGAACAAGTTGATCAGGAATCATCACTAAATCAGAAGTGATCTTTGGAGCTAAAAGGAATGGAATTAAAAGAGTTGATTATGCAGCTCTTGGATATAGAGCTTTTGCTTATTTTTTAAATAATGCATTGCAGAATATCTAGCTATAAGTTGAAATTTAATCAATGAATAGGTTTTCTGCCAAATATAAAATTTAAACAGAAGTAATAGGCATACTTTTATTTCCCTTCATTTGCAGATGATATTATATAGACAGAAGATCCATACTCAAGATACTGTAATAAGAAACTATTAGCCATTGCATGCTTTCTCAGATGGATAACTGGATTTTGTACCTTTTGTATATCAGTAGCATTCTGGATAGGACAGAAGTATTCTAATTGGATTATGTCCTGAAAGCATTCATTATATTTTCTTCGAGAAGTTACCATCCTGCTCATAACACTCCCATTGATTATTTTACTAAGATTCCAAGATCTTTCTCTCATGTTACTACAACATACATTAGGAATTCTTGATAAGTAAAAACTAGTTGAGGGTAACAATTTTATAAAAAAATTGATGGATATATTTCTTCTCCCACTCTGCTGTTATGGGTGTGCCGCCTCAGTCTCTAATGTACCTCACATTTGGTGCTACATTTAACAGAACTTCACAGTTTTTATAAAAATATCTTTACAATCCATTAATATACTTGTCTAATCAGATTTTAAAAATAACAAAAAGAAAAGCAGGAAAAGGACCTTTCAGCACTTTTATTATTGCAACTCTAGTCTTAATTTATCTGGTCTTCAAGTCTAAGGTACTGTTAAAAGTTTCAGTCCACAAAAGATTTATTGCTTTTAGGTCAGATGATTTCTATTGATAATAAATAACTCAGTCATATAATGTTCAGGAAACTTGTAAGCATACAGGTCTGTTATTTTACATTTCAATAGATTATTTTAAAGACCATTTAGGGCTTTAAAATTTGGGATCTAAATGTGGGAGGCTAAGTTAAGTTTCCTAAATGAAGAATAATTGTAGAACATTGTGTGGAACTTGGTTTGAGAGTATATCACTAGGGAAATGGGTAGGGATTTTTCTCCTTTTTATCTTCAGGGAATGAGCAGTATTTAGAATCTTTGATTGAAATTCAAACCTTTTTACCATGTAAATTTTAATATAAATTTACTGACATGCTTTTACACCAGGGGACTGAAAACGGATCTTAATGTTTAAGTTGTTGGATGGTATATTTGTTATACCATTAACTTTTTGAATGGTAATTTTCTTAAATGAAGGGAGAATTAAAAAAAACAAACAAACTAGAGTAGCATACCAGCATTAGTGATTTTAAGGGATTTTAATGTTATAGAGAAAATACATTAAAAATCTAACCTTTTTGCTAGTCTGTAATTAGGTGCATCCTACATTTAGTTGTTGGAAAGATGGTCAGTGGTGGCTGCTGTGTGCCCTAGCCTCAAAGAAAAAACCTGACAGATGGCAACTTCTCTTGCGTCCCATTTGGGGTAGAGATCTGTGGGACTTCTGCTTAAGGCAGCTAACTGCTGCTTAAACATGTATAAATATGTTTTGAGTGTTTGCTCATAACTTTCTAACCTCCACTCAGTCAGTTGTCAAATGTTGGTATTTTATCAGTCCACAGTGTAAGTTTTAAACTAATGTGCTTAGGATTCCAGCTTGTACACACACTGTTTGAAAACCCTCAGGGACAGTTTACACACTACCCTCATTCAATTCAGGTACTTGTACACTATTCTTAAACCTAGCAGTGACTCGTGGGTTTTTTTTGTTTTTGCTTTTTTTTTAATGTGCTAATAGCACATCCTTGATGAATGTCAATTTAAACTCATTTCAGGTATCCAGGTATAACTCAGCCAAACGGATTTTAAAGCTGCATATTACTCTCCAGCACGCAGTGCCTCAGACACGTAGTGGCATTCTGTATATTCAGTTATTACTACTGAGCAAGATCGCAGGGGGGGGTTCCTGATAATTATGTATTGTAAGAAATTTCTATATATAGTATGTGTATTATGGTATATATACATATATATTATATATGTAATCTTAAATATTTAAAAATGCCACTACCAAGCCAGCACAGCTAATGTCAAATACATTCCTACTTGCCTCTGTAAATAGAGCAGAGGCAGCTTCTCAGTCTAGCTGTGGTTTCTCCTTCATCTTAGGTACTTATAAGCTTGAGCACTGGCCCTTGGATGTCTGACCTCTACATTCTAGTTATGCAATGTCTCTAGGAATTCTGTGCACTGGCCACTGTGATGGAAGCCAATGGGTCAGGCAGGCTTGAGTTTATTAGTAATCCTTCTGCCAAAGTTGATGTAATATGGCAAGTGTGTAAATTTTTTCAAATAATGAGCAGGAGCACCTATATTGTAGAAACATGATCATTTCCAAATTGTAGCCCTTTTCAGGTGTTTGACCTCTAGTTGCCATGCATTGATTATGAATGTATTGGCATTTCACAGCTCTAATAATAGGTCTATTGGTGAACATTAAAATTAGTGCGAGTAACATATTAGCTTAATTCCAACTGCTTGTACTGGCATCAAGTTCACTGTAACTATACACTAATGCTGCTCCTGCATTATTATTTGACGCTTTTACACTTTAGAAAGTTCTCTGCATGTAAAATAAGGAAAAATGGCATTTTTACAGACCTCTAAAAGTATAAGTGTCATGGAAAAATAAAGCAGGAACCCCCTTTTTAATCTATGGACCTCATTTCAATATACTGTTTACAGTTTGACGGAATTGTATAAGTTAATATTTCTCTTGTACTGTAGCTTGTATTTATTTACAGATTTTTTGTACTGTGTGATTTGAACTTTTTTTGTTCCTTGCTATGATCAACATTTTATGTAGTAGAGCACTTATGATCACAAATTAAGGTTTTTGGTTTGATTGCACTACATTTAATTTTTAATGCAGTTCTGATTTTTTGACTGGACTTAATAAGCTGTGTCTTAATATATGTGATAAGTACTTATAAAATTTTAATTCATGTGGTTCTCTCTCTCTCTTTTCATTGTATGTCAAAATGCTGATTCTATTGTGCATGTATAAGGGTTAAACAACCCTCTTGTATTTGGCCATGTCATTTTGGAAACACATTCCCAGCTGTAATATGTATGGTAGTTTTCACTGGATGCTAGACTTTTCAGAACCACTATTCTTCTAATAAATTTTGTTGTGAAAACCTGAATGTTTTAAAGCACTGCTTTCTAAAGTGTGTTTTTAAATAATAATAGTACTGCTTTTCATGATGTATTTGTCTAATGGAATATTGAAGTAGATTGATGTGCTTCAATGAGCTGAAGCCACAAATGTATTTGAAAAGTCAAACAGATGCCTATGAATGCATCTTCTCTTGCAGCAAAATGTTTACATTAGTTTTAGAAATGAGGGGGGGGGGTCTTATATGAATTGACTGAAAACAATTCTTCCCTCAGAGAAGAATTGGATTATAAATAATATTTGATGAGGAATGTCACCACAAGATTTGTCTATCATTTTCATGTACAATATTCCTTCTGAATATTCTTTCAGTGCAGTAAAATGTTAGTACAGTATATACTGCTGCACTGTGAGCTTTTCTCGGATCTCTAGATGTGATAAATCTCAGACTTTGTCATCTGCAATTATGTTCAAAAGGAATTGTCACTACATGAGAATAATGGATGAATTTATATCTTATCTTATTTTATCAGAAATATACCCCTAAAATCAAATAGAATTTTTGCTAATTATTGTGCTTAATGTTAGAATTATATTTTCCAACAATCTTGTGTTTATATGCAAGACAAGAATAAAATATAATCTGGTCTAGTTAAAAATTAAAATTCCTGCTCTTTCTAAAGCAACTTTTTCATTCTGCTCTTCGCACAACGTGATTCACTGTATTCACCCAATAATGTCGTATTATTTCTATAATCATACCTGTCTCATTTTGGCAGCTTGCACAGTTCTCAAGTTATGTATATATCATTTTTTGATTCTAGCTTTATCTTTGCTATAGAGTTTTTAACACAATGTTCAATTCTCACTAATTTATTTTAAATACCATAGGGTATAATAATTGGGTTTTAAACAACAAAGCTCCTGTTTCAAATGATATTTTTATTTATGAAAATTAAAATTATGAATAATATAAATTACCTTGTTAAAATAAGTAGGTCTGGGTTCATGTGCATAGGTAGCCAGGGATGGTTATATTTTCCTATCTTTGTAATGGTAAAAGAACAGGAACATTAGTGGAATGAAAACCCCCCCCCCTTTTTTTTTTTTTTAGTGTATCCCATAAAGCAGAGATATAGTCTACATTAGTCAACAAACAGTTCCTGTTTAAGAATGGAGTGGGTCAAACAGTACAGTAGGGGGCTGCATTTTAGGGTTGTCTTCCCTTTTTTTTTTTTTACCCCAATTAAGTACATGCCACTTACAAACTTACATAATCTTCCGTACTCTATTTAAACGCAACCAGTTTTTTCCTTCCACACCATTTTCTTGGATGCTGGATTGCTATTTTCCAAGTATCAGAATTGCTACCTTCCAAATGCCCTACAGCTAGTTCACAGGAATTGGGCTAAATCAGTTAAATAACATCCCTGCCAGATAAGGCATTCAGCAGGATTTTTAGAGAATGCTAATATCCTCTAATATCCAGACCTTAGCATCATTAGAGTGCCACAGAACTTTGCAATTGTAGGTAGATGCTTTTTAAGAGGTTTTGAAATTGGATGTAGCAGAGAGAGGTATACATCACTGATCTCTTCCATATCTACATTTAGTATATTTAGTACAATACCAATTCTCTTCATAGTTCCCATCCTTTGCTGAATATAATAGCTTTTTCAGACTGTGTTCTGTTTCATCTCTTTAAACAGATCACTACAATATTTCACCACTAATATATTTAATAGAATTTTCTATTTAAACAATAAAATAAAGTGGAATATAGACATCTTTTCTTAAATTTGAATTCTTGTTTGAAAGTGAGCTCTAGTGAGCAGACATTGATCAAGAATGACTTTTCTGTTAGGTAGGGTTTTTTTTAACTAACACCGGGCTAAAATTATCCAATGTAATGCCAGTACAAATATGTGTAGAGTATTTCTTCAGTAATCTCTTTTGTCTCACATACATTAATGAGGTCATCTTGATCTTACCTGTTCTAGTCTAGATATAAAGATTTCATGGTTCATTTTCTATGTTTGGAAGTGGCACAGTGAGCTATATAAAGCTTGTATGGTTTGTAAGCAATCCAGGAGGTGAAACCCTATTAATAGAACTCTTTGGAAATGAACCAGGAACAACACAAAATCACAATAGGGGATGATACATAGAAAGTTCCGTTCAAATTAAGAATTGTCTTACATAACCAAGAATGTTTCTACTTAGTATTTTATGGAAACATCATGTGCCACTTTTCTATTGAAGCTCTTGCTTCTGGAACGTTCTGGCTAATTAATCTCAACTGAAGTTTTGATACTGTAATTAATTATGTTGTGATACTTATGGAGTATTTATCTTTTATCAATCTCTATTGCAGAAGAAACATAAATCTTAGCAAGAAAATATGCTTACATCTTTGAATAAATTTGTACATCCATTAGAGAAAAGCCATGATTTCCTAGATGTCCATTCATAGACTGAAGATTAAAAGAGTAATCTTGTGCTGCTGCAGCATAATCAAAACTTGAATGAACCAGATACAGTTCCCCCCAAAACCTGGTAGAGATTATTTGTTGGAATAATAATTAGGGTGTGTTTGATATGCTGCTCAAACATATAGAATCAAAAGAACACATGCAGCAAGGACTAAATTAAGGGGATGAAATCTTCATAATCCCACCTTTCTATTATACCAGTAGTTCTCAACCTTTTTAATGCCGCGACTCCCCAACCGGTCGTAAGTCGAGGACTACTCAACTGGTGCAGCACCGTTTGCAGAATGGGGCTTTTGCCGGGCTCAGCAGGGTAGAGACAGCCTGGACAATTCCTATTGGCTTTTGAAAGCCAATAGAATTAGACTCTATTCAG
Source organism: Crotalus tigris (assembly GCF_016545835.1). Classification (NCBI taxonomy): domain Eukaryota; kingdom Metazoa; phylum Chordata; class Lepidosauria; order Squamata; family Viperidae; genus Crotalus; species Crotalus tigris. The sequence goes on along the minus strand of NW_024100602.1, from coordinate 934,264 downwards.
GACATGGTCGTTGGATCCCAAATGGGGTCCCGACCCACAGGTTGAGAATCACTGTATTATACTTACCAGTCTGTGTAGAAACATATTTTTGGCTAAATAGCTGTGGATCACCAAATATTGGAGCCACTCCTCCACCCCCACCATATGAAATAGAGTTTTGGATTAATTTCTTTCCCCAAAGGTTTTTCTTTTATTTTTAATTCCTTTCAGCACAGCATTTCTCATGTTCTTCCAGGTGCTATTAAAACTCTTGGTGTTTTTAATTCTGAACACTTTTTTACATAGATACATATTCCTGTTGAATTTTTAAAGGATTTAAATTCTGAGTTGGTAAGTAAATTCTAAGTGAGAATAGTAGTACTGTTTGAAACAATAGGGACAGTAGCCATTTTCTTTTATGATTTATATGCTATTGAATGCAATATTAATATTGGTATTAGCTAACTTGTTAGTAAATGTAGTTTCCCTGAAGAGCATGTATATAAACCCAAATAATGTAATTATTAGAAATTTTTACACCTCTTGCCTTTGCACAATAGCACATACCTTTGAGACGGTTCGATGTATTGACAAACTCCAAGCTTGCCTAATTGTTCCAGATATTTTTCCTACCAAATGCAGTGCAATTTAACAATAATTGATGTATATTTCACTGATATATCTCACTATTCTTCATGACTACATGTGAGAGAAACAGAAAAAAGGTAGGTAATAGAAGATGTAGTTATTAAAAACACAACTTCATTTTTCCTCCTCCGAACTCTAATACGCTACTTATAGAATCACTCCTTTTCATGCACTGCACTGGGATCTTTGCATATTTCTACCAACATAATATGGGTGTTAAGTCAAGGCTTCTTCTGAAGAAATTACTTTTCAGTTACGTGCTATCAGTTGAATAAGGAGCATTGTACTTGTTGTGCCTTCTGGGAGCTTTACTTCAATTATATACTAAGATGTTATTTTTGAACAAGTGTTAAGTTTAAATACTGCAAATAAATATTATCATTGAATTAGTATCAAATGTCACTGCTTCTCAAAACAATGCTTACATGGTATATTTTCTGAAATAATAAGTATTGGCCCACAGATGAGGATTAGAATCTTACGTGAAAATAATAGAATTGGATCTAGGATAATTGTAAAACCAGTGATGGGATTCAGCCAGTTCACACCACTTCGGCAGAACCGGCAGCTAATTTTTTGTTGCCCAGGCCCAGAATGGGCTTCCGGAAGCTGCATCCACCCAGAGAACCAGTTGTTCACATATTTGAATCCCATCACTGTATAAAACTATTACTATCACTGTATGAAGAGAAAAGCAGCAAGGATGTATCTGGATTACAGAAGACAGACACACATAGCCATGCATTTGAAAAAAACCTATTCCTTCATTATGATGGCAAATACTAATTGAATATTTTCAGATGATGTGCATCCTTTTGGGTTCTAATCTAGATACTCTAGATCAGGGTTCCCCAATGTTTTCAGCTTTGCGGACCGGTGGGGGGAAGAGGGGATGGTTCTACACACCCGGTAGGCAAGCACACGCACAACTCCATTTGCACAAGTGGCAGGCACGCTTGCCTGCCATTCAAGCAAATGGAGTGCACATGCTCACCTGCTGCTTGCATTAGTGGGGATGCATGCACGCTTGCCCGCCATTTCCGCCACCCAGTTCCAAAAGGCTGAAGGCCTGATAGTGGGCCACGGCCTGAAGATTGAGGACCCCTGTTCTTACCTTTTTTAAATTAGCATTCTAGCAGTAAGGTCCTAAAATGAAATGACTTTGCAGATTATTGGGGGGGAGGGTTCAAGATGGAAGAAAAATATTTATGCTGAGGGTCATTACAATAGGACTTTATAGAATCATTCCATTCATTCATTCATTTATTCATTCATTCATTCATTCCAAAGATACATAAACATGTCAGTCATATGAATGAATGGAGACAGCAGAATAAACTTTTTTAAAGCAATTGAGGCCTACATAAGAACATGGTTTGGGGCAGGAAGATTGTTGAACAATTAAACTACATATTATGACCTGGATATCTCTAGTCACTTTTTCTACTGCTGGACCAGTGCTGAAAATGAAGCTGAAAAATAATTGTAAAATAAATAAAGTACTCTCAAAGTATAAATGTGGTTCCTAGCCAGCTTGTATGCTTGCTGTCATGTTTCCAAATTTAGGTTAGAGTTTTAATGCTGGTATCATTGAAGTATTAAAAGTTGGACAGTGAGCATTCTGAAGGGATCTGAGTGTGATTATCAATCAGTGCTTTCATCATGAAATGTTTATTCTCTATACTTAAATATTTTACAATATAAAGACCATTAATAATACTGGGCTTATAATTTACTCAAATACCCATGCATATAGGGAATCCACAACTCTCAACTGATTTGTATAGTATTACTACGTAAAGTTTTAAACATTTACATAAGATAAACCTGCAGATCTTAAATATAAATGTTAAAGGAGTGAATAGTATATTTATAGAGTAGATGCAAGTTTAAGATTGTCGTGCTTTAATCTTATTGAGAGGGAGAAAAGGGATTCAACTTCTATTTTTTCTTCCAACCAATGAGGTACATCCTAATTATTTCATTAGGAGAGAATGTGTCCAATTTTTCAAAATTAATTTCAGTTTGGGGTTTTAGTGGTAGATGCTAGCAGCTAGCTTATCACTGTCTGTATGATCTATGTTCTCTAATTGTTGAATATTGTGAAGAGATACCTGTGTTCTTGTCTTGCTGAAAGAAAACAATGCTTTGCTTTTCTAAAAAAAAACCCCAACATTGTAAACCAACTACTTTTGGGGAAAACCAACTTGAACACTGACATTAATCAGCGTAGGCTAACAATTGAAATTCCCTTCCTGAACAAGATGATAATGAAAGTGAAACCTGAACAACACAATCATTTGTACATGAAACTTAATATTTTAGGCCTATTTCCATTAATTGGTTATCTTATGGAATGACCTCTGCAAGGGAATGAGATATGAAATACAGTTCTTTCCATACAATAAACACCTTTCAGAAGTGATTCCACTTGTTGCCCAAAGCATTGTTTTTCAGGTTTGACTGATATTGTATTTTTTACTTAGAAGAAAATTGATGATAGTATTCATACATTAGTAACGTGTAATGCAGTTAGGATTTTTCATTTATTCCAAACAAGGGCCACTGAATTACTAACATTGTTTGGTTTGAGCATGGTACAAGTCTTTTGTCCCAGTTATTTCTAGGACCAGATTAAAGTTTTAACACTTAAGTACTAAAGCTTTTAGGACTACTTTACCAGAAAGATCCCCTTCAAAATTCCCACTTTTTTTTTTGTTGTTCTTGTAGCAGAAATTATTATGGAAATGTTTTCCTAGACAGTCTTGCTTAATTCTATCATGGGGTGCCCTTGTTCACCCAGACCTTTAAAAACTCTGGTAATAGTATATCTTGCTTTCGAGAGCATGCCTTTATATTTTATTTTTGAACTGAATTGTTTTTGATAGATTACCCAGACAATTTAACAATGAGGCACAAAGAAGATATGATGTTGTGCAGTTCATCTATGGACAGGAGGTGACTCTATGGTCCCAGTCTGGAAGCACAGAGTCTAGCACAATGGGGTCACTGAAAGACCATTGTTGTAATAACTTGGATGTTATTCTGCGATGCTATTCATGGGTTTCTATGAGTTTTTGGAGTCACCTATCTTCAAAACTGGTGGAGGTTTCATAGCACAGGGTTTGCCAGTAGGTTCTATCAGCAGCTGCAGCTTCTAGTTCTCTTGGCTGGTTGCCACATTCATAGCTTCTTTGTAATGCTTATGTAGTGAACTTTCCCAGATTCTAGGCACTATAGAACAACCGGTAAGGCTATATAGCAGTGATCCATTCTAATGGTATGTCCCATCCATCTCATCTAGGCTCTAATAATCAGAGATTCAATATTGCTGAACTCTGCAGGATCTAAGACCTCCTGTTTGGAGATATGGTCTTGACAACAAATGCCAGGTGGATAACGCGCGTGTAAAATTTTTCCAATTGTCATACAAATGTCACAAATAAATCAAGCAAATGAGTCAGAGTAGCACAACTTTCTTTGAATCTGTAGACAAAAATGTGAATTCTCACTCAGGTCCTGTTGTGCTACCTCAATATGGCAGAGAGGAAGGTGTTCCTATGAGGGATGAATGAAGTATGTAATCTCAACAGAGTCACTTAAGGGGTTCATACCAGCTGCCTACTTAAAGCAAGCAAGCACTTTATTGGACAGCAGCAAGATAAGATGCTAGAGATGGATAATCACTTTAGTCACAACAGCAAAGGAATCATTTCACAGTGCACAATGGTAAGCCACTTCTGTATTTTATCAAGAAAACCACATCCATTGGCAATATATGATTGTTACATTATATAATTATAGTGCAGGGTGTTGGGTCCCTCACGTTGGATAACATTTAACATATGTTGAGGATCATTCAGAGTACTAATGATGTTTATAATGTGGTTAGTTTAAAGCCATTGGAGCATCTAATTGCTGATGGTATTATGCAAGAAAAGAAAATTTGAAGCTGCAAAGACAGAATTACACTGGGAACATGAAATGTAAAAAGCAGGAACATGGAAAAGCTTAGTACAGTGAAAGATGAATCAAGTACACATTGACATCATATTGCACTGGAGTGGAATTAACCTTTTGATCTTGTTGGAAGACCATACTATTTACCACTCAGGACAAAGAAAAGAAGACGAAAAAATGGTATTGCTTTCATGTTCAGGAGGTATATAGCAAGGATAGTCATTAAGTACAATGCAGTCAATGGCAAAACAATATCAATTAGACTTTGCATAATATCCAAGTTTGTGCTTCATGCCCTTATGCAGACCAATAGGAGATTGGATTTTGTGGTCAAGTTCACTTTGAATTAGCAGTACATGCAAGCAACATGTGTTACTTATAGTTGGAGATTGAATGCTGAAGTTGGAAATATTGAGGAGGAAAATGTAGTTGTTGGACTATATAGCCTAAAAAAACAAAACGTAACTGGAAAACAACAGTTTCTGCCAGTCCAGTAATTTTGGCATTGCTAACACTTCCAACAATCAGAATGACTCTTCTATACATAGACATCATCAGACAGAAGACACAGAAATCAAATTTAATATGTTATTGGTACAAGAAGGTGGAAAAGATCCATAAAGAAGTAGCAAGAATTTGACTGTGGAGCAGGTCACAAACCTCTCATTTGCATGTTACAAATCAATCTAAAAGTGGAAAAATAAAGCCAACCAGTTTCTAGAAATAATCTTGAGCATTTACCCACCATTCTCAAGGAGACCTTAAGGAATCACTGAACCTCTTTATTAGTGAACAAGAGGAACAGTAGAGTCAAATTTAAAAAGTTATTAAAAATAAATGTAAAAATAAAAGCCAAAGGTCAGAGAACCAAAGAAAGCTAACTGGCTTTCAGAATAAGTATTGGAAATTGCCAAGAAGAGAAGAGAAGTCAACGCCAAGAAAGCAAAGACATCAGGAAGCCAAAATCTGGACGAAATATGGCAAACAGACTGACTCTAGATCACTCTGCAAAGGAGTGAGCCAAGGCTGTATACTGTCCCCTAATTTATTCAAACATTATGTTGAATATATACTGAGGAAAACAGGACTGGAAGAATATGAGTATGGTTTTAAAATTCGAGGAAGAAATATTACTCTTGGCTACACTGATGACACTATTCTTGAGAGCTAAAAATGCAAAAGCTCTGGATGCTCTAGTAATGAAAATTGAGGAGCACAGTGAAGTAACAGAACTAAAATTAAATAGACTAATGACAATAAGTACTGCAACCAGCCATAGAACTGACAGTGAAGATACTGAAGTGGTGAATGGTTTCTTCCTTTTAGGATTGACAGTCAAAGAATCAGAAGTCAAGAAATACATTACAGAGTAAGATTTGGTAGAAAAGCAGGGAAAATCTTGGAAAAGATATTGAGATGTTCATGACTCAGTCCTACCAAGAACAAATGGCTGTGGGGGTTTTCCTTCTGTACTCTTGAATGGGGTAGCATTTCCCCATTTAAGATTGTCATACTATCTTGGGTCTTCTTGGACTTATAGCTCCTGATTGAAGAGCAGGGGGCAGCTGTAGCCAAAGGGGCTTTTGCACATTTTCATTGATGCACCAGTTGTATTCCTTCCGGTATAAGGAGACCCTTTAGACAGTCATTCATGCCATCATAACCTTGACTACTGCAATGTACTCCAGATCAATGATTTTCAACCTGTGGTACGCATACCTTTGGTGGTACTTCGGCACCTGGCAGGTGGTACACATACAACAGGTTGAAAAGCACTGTAAAAAAATGTAAAAGTGTAGCAGGGGGATGAGCTGAAATGGCAGCAACACTGCACAGGTCTGTGGGAGAGTCAGCTGGACCTGCAGTGTTAATAATAATAATAAAAAGTTGGAAGGGACCTTGGAGGTCATCTAGTCCAACCCCCTACTCAGGCAGGAAACCCTATACCATTTCAGACAAATGGCTGTCCATTCTCTTCTTAAAAACTTCCAGTGTTGGAGCATTCACCACTTCTTGAGGCAGGTTGTTCCACTGGTTAATTGTTCTAACTGTCAGGAAGTTTCTCCTTAGTTCTAGTGTTGCCAGGGCTCTGCTGAGTGCCCAAGATCAGCGTGGGGCTCCAGCTGATTGGTGCTTCCAGAAGCAGCGTGCAGCCTTGGGGAAAGGAGTCAGCTGCGACTACACTGAAGAGAAAAGGAGGAAAAGGGGAGAGAGGAGAGGATATAAAAGGAGGAGGTTTTGGAGGGAAAGGGAGAGAAAAAACATGACAGGGAAAGAGAAGGGGACAGAGAAAGAGAGACAGAGAAACGTGCAGCCTTGGGGAAAGGAGTCCGCTGCAGCTACATCGAAGAGAAAAGGAGGAGGGAGAGAGAAAAGAGGATATAAAAGGAGGAGGTTTTGGAGGGAAAGGGAGAGAGAAAACGATGGGGAAAGAGAAAGGGACGGAGAAAGAGAGACAGAGGAGAGGCTTTTTTGAGTCAACCAGAAGGAGAGAAGGGGATAGAACAGTGCAAAGATTAATGTCGGTAAAACAGGTACAAGTTTCCCATTAAAAGTGTGGTAAGTGGGTATATAGATAGTCTTCAACCTACAACCACAATTGAGCCCAACATTTATGTCGGTAAGTTAGAAATTTGTTAAATGAATTTTATCCCATTTTATGACTTCTTTTGCCACATTGGTTAAGTGAATCGTTGCAGTTGTTAAATTAGTAACTCAGTTCTTAACTGAATCTGGTTTCCTCATTGACTTTGCTTATCAGAAGGCTGCAAAAGGGGATCACATGACCCTGGGACACTGTGACCATCATAAATATGAATCAGTTGCCAAGCATCTGAAAGCCACTCAGAAGCTGCAGGTGATTCAGAATGCAGCAATATGGGAAATGGTGTGCATGCTTCAATGTGCCCATGTGACAACCCTGCTTTGCAAGGTGTGCTGATTGCCAGTATTCGTCCAATGTTTGGTCATCTATAACCTTTTGAGCACCAGGGATTGGTTCCGTGGAGAAAGGTTTTTCACAGGCCGGAGAGTGCATGGTTTTGTGTGCTACCTGCATCCCATGGATGGGGCTTTGCTTGTTTGTGCGGACTGGTTGCTGGCATGCCACGGCCCAGTACCGGTCCAGAGACTGGGGGTTGGGGACCCCTGATCTATAAAACCTTATATGATGTAGGGCTGATTATTGGAGAGACTGCATCTGCCATGGTTTCTGCCTGGCCAATATGTGCCAGCAAAGTGGGTGTGCTCTAGGTTTCTTCAATCAAACATGATCCAGGATGCATGCCTTCTGTATTGCAGCATAGCCCTTGTAATAAGATACCCCTGAAATTCATGTGATTCCTACTTTGTTGATATTTATAAGGCCTTGAAGATCTGATTGTTCTCCCAGACCTTAAACCAACCAGATTAAGTTGGACAGAGCTGCTCAGTTGATTTATATCTTATTGAACTTTTGTCTTATACTCTGTTTTTATGGTTTATTATATTCTGAGCCACTGAGTCTTGATTTGGAGACTGGTGGTGCCTATATTGAATTAATTAAATAAATAAATACATAACTGAGTACGTCTATACCTACAAATATCAGAATTGTGTTATATAAACATTAGAGTATTGATAAATACTGTCCAGTCATGTCTGATTCTAAGGGGTGGTGCTCATCTCCGTTTCTTAGCTGAGGGAGCCAGCATTGTCCAGAGACCCTTCCACGGTTATGTGGCCAGCATGACTACATGCTGAGGTGCATGGAACGCCGTTATCTTCCCACCAAAGTGGTACCTATTTCTCTACTTGCATTTGCGTGCTTTCAAACTGCTAGGTTGGCAGGAACTTGGTCAAGTAACAGGAGCTCACTATGTCACACGGTGCTTGAGTCTCAAACAAGCTGTGCATCCTTAACCACCGAGCCATCACACCCATTGAGTATTAATAATCTCTAGTTAATACTGAATAAATACACTATATCAAAATAATATAATGTATTCAGGCAGTACTTTTTACTGTTACATTTTGTGGAAAATTGGACTTTGAGAAACAAGATAGCAAAAACATTGATCCTTTGCTAGCTGTTGAAGAAGACTCCTGAAAATACCATAGATTGGCAAGAAAACAAACACATGGATCATAGAACAAACTGATCCAAAGTTCTCATCTGAAGCACAAATGATCAGGATCAAATTAATCATGTTCTGAACATATGTTGTTAATTATGGGTTCATTGCATAGCCACCCAGATGTTCAGACTGCATTTGGTATTTTTATCCACCTGTTGAACTGGGATAGGTATATGTTGTTTGATGGTGTTAAAGGTATCATTGCAGAATGAAAGCTATTCCAAGTAAAACTGCCTTTTGCAATTATTATTTATTATTTCTGGACTTAACTCTGGGAAAGATAGAAGGAATGAGAAAAAGAGGACAACCAGCAGCAAGGTGGATGGGCTCAATTACAGCAATGAAGGTTGCCTCATTGAAAGACTTAAAGGAGGCAGATCATCCTGCAGAAAATCTATCTATGGCTGCTAAGAGTCAACACCAACTTTATGGCATGTAATCAATCAAAGTGTTAACCAGAATTGCCTTACTATATGTACTTTTGCAGCACACAATGCTTAGTCTCTCTGGGCTTAAATTGTTATCGTGCAATAATGTTGAAGATTTTACAAGCAGATTTTTTTTTTACTTAAAGCTTTTTATGAATTTATCCACTATTAGACTCTTATTTCTGATTTGTGTTATACAGATGCTATACATGCTGTTATGGTTTTATCCATGGAGCCAGCTTGCAAGGAAGTGGTGTTTGTACTACCCTAAGGGGAGAAAATAGGAAAGCTTCCAGTGTCCTTGATGAGCATGAAAATTAGATGGACCATTGTTCAAAGCCCTTGAAAAGGAAGCAGTACGTGGGTTAATGTTTCAGAATATAAACCTCCCCTAGTTTTAAAGGGATGGACTGAATAATAATGTTTTTCAATTAGCCACAAGAAGGCTGTTAGATGCGTCACAGCTGGTGATTCAAATGTTGTATGGAAAAAGAGGGGAAAAGCAGAACACTCCAGAATGAATGTTCACTCAGGTACATGTGTATTTAGTTTAGAGAGAGTTACCCATCTGAACTGAGTTAGATGCAGGTAGAATAGAAGAAGACTAATTTTTTTTTAATAAAACATCTTAAAACCTCTATTTTGGAGGCATGGTAAAATAATGATTAGCTGTGTCCATGAAAATAAGGATAATATAAAATAAGGAGATGATAAGCCGCCTGGGAAAGCCAAGGGAAATCATCAAAATAATTAAAAAACGAAAATTAGAATATTTCAGACATATGATGCGACACCCAGAAAAATACGGCATACTCCATTTAATCCTCCAGTGAAAGATTGAAGACAAACAAGGTCCAGGCAGAAGAAGAACATTGTGGCTTCAAAATCTAAGGGACCGGTTTGGACAAAACTCAGCAGCACTTTTTCATGCGGCTGCTGATAAAAACAGGATCGCCAACATGATCGCCAACGTCCAATAACGGATATGGCACAAGAAGAAGAAATGAAAATAAAGCCAGCAACTTCTTAAGGAAATTTCAGAATCTTTACAGTAAACAAAATATGTTTGATTCTCTTCCCTTCCAATCCTGGAGAACTATCGCTGTTTACATTTGGCACTAGATAGACAACTTACCCCTTTTCTTCTTATGTATTCCCTGGTTCCCATAGCATATTTAGAAGTCCTTTTCAGTTCCACTGTTTGGCAATCAATCCATTTCAGGAAGATGAGGCATATATCAAGCTATAACCAAGGAATATACTTTCGATACATTGATCAGCCTTCTTGAAAAGTAAAATAAAAATCACTTACAGAATTAATGCTGCTGTTCTTTTCTTAATAGTAATTTTATTAAACATTACAATTTGAAAGATAGAAGCTTATACAAATTAAGAAAAATAAAAGAATAGAAAGAAAAACTAGAATGTGTAAAATAAAAATAAAAAATAAGAATATAGTAAAGAAAAAAAGAAATATATAAAGAAATAACTTTCTCTTCAATACAATAAATATACACAATTGTTCCTTATCAGCTTCTCTTAAAATACAACAAGTGATTTCTTCCCATATCTCATCTCTTACGTATAAACAAATCCTTAAAACCTCATGGTACAGTCCTAACCAGTAAAAGTCTTTTAAGAGTTACCAGAAATAACCACATATCTGTTTTAATTTTGATCAAATAAAGCAACTTTATATTTCTTCCCTTTATTTTTTAATAATCCTGAACTATAACCTCCTCAAATAATGTCCTAAAACTTAAATTTTTGTTGCCCCATTAGTTTAAATAGGAGGAAGCTGTAACTCCAGCAGGGTGCTGGGGCTGCCTCTGCTAATCAGCTGGACTTCTGAAAAGCATAAGACAGAAGAAGGGAAAGAAATAAATCTGAACTGGTATATAAAAATCTAGGAATGGGAGATACAAGCTTATAGCTTTCTCTCATTTTTTTTATAGAGCTATAATTGTGATGTTTAAAATGATCTGAAAGGAACAGAAACACTTAGCCTTGAACTTTTGTTCTACTGCTGCTTCTTACATACCTGTAAACTTGTAATCTGAAACTGATTTTCCAGTGAAATAAACAAAGAGAAAAGGTTAGATATATTGAATAGTGAGAAACTTTGGTTGGAGTGGGCTTTTGTGTGTGTGTGGATATACGGCAGTTTTGGTAAGGAACGTTTACTGTATCTCCTTTCCCTGCCTGTAATTGGAAGAGAATCATACTCCTAGGTTTTATTAAGCAAGACAAAAAATAAGTGTGTACCAAGTGAAACGGGTTTTGGTGATTGTGTAACCATGAGCTAAATTGACTGTATTTAACCTTAAAAATTCTATTCCTATGAATAAATCCTCCAAAACATCCAAAGTGAAACTTGCTATATTTTTTAACTTCAGCTACATCTTTGGTTTTCACCCTAAAACATTTTGTCAGGTTACGGATTTTTTGCAGTGCCTTTATTATCATCTGTGTGCATCTTTCAGATCAGAATCAGGGAAAAAAAAATTGAAGTGTAGATGTAGATATTTGTACTAACCATTCTAACTGAAAACATAAAATCAATCAGGGGCAGCTCTGTTTTTCCACCAATGTTTCAACATCTTACTATGTAGACAGTTTCACAGTACAGCAAATTCTGAAACGCATTAATTGTAGCACTATGACAGTTGCATGGCAACAGTTCTGTTTGTAGAAATCATAGCTTCGCTCTTGATATTTTATTATATGCTTGTCGACAAAAATAGATTATTTATTTATTTATTCTGCTTGTACACTGCCAAATCAATACAGACTCATGGTGGTTTTTCAAAAGAGTCAAGAAAAAGCATCTATAGCAATAATACATACACTGTAACTATAAATAAACTATTAATCATAATCAAATATTCATGGAACATTTTTTGGAGGTTTCCAGAATATTAGAAGGGAGGGAGTAAAGTTTAATTCTAATTAAAAACAACTAATTATTAGTCAAAATTACATGAAAATTAAATTAATTTTAATACTAATGAAATAAAATCTTACAAAACTAAATGCTAGCTTTTTTTTTTGAGTGGGATGCCTTTGAGTCAGTGTTGGCTCCTGGCAACTACCTGGACAAGTCCCTTCACAAGATTTCTGAAGTGGTTTGCCATTGTTTGCTTCTAGTGCTGAGAGAGAATGCCTGGTCCAAGGTCACCGAGTTGGCTTTATGCTTAAAGCAGAACTAGAAATCATGATCTTCCAGTTACTAGTCTGATACCTTAATCACTACAATAAGCTGCCTCAAATAATAAATTAAAATAACATAAATTTAATAAATAAATTCAGGGGAAAGATAATCATAACAAACTATTCATGGAACACTTTCTGGAAGAGTTTCCAGAATATTAGAAGGGAGAGAGTGAAGCTTAATTGTAATTTAATTCTACTCTAGAGGCACAGGGCAACACCCCAAAAGTAACAGCTCCTGACTTGACTTTTATTCCCTTTACTTCACAAAAGTGGTGTGAAAATAAAACAATGTTTTGAACAAATCCAAATAATTCCTCATGAGAAGCCATATCCCATTCATATACTCTAATCCCATTCTGAGTACTTGTTGCATAGCCTCCTTGTTCTGGGTGTCTATTCCTTATTATCTTTTTCTTCTTCAAAATTAAAACAAAATTATATTAAATCTATAATAGGGGTCCCCAACCCCGGGTCTGTGGACCAGTACCGGTCTGCAGCATGCCAGCAACTGGGCCACACAAACAAGCAAAGCCCCGTTCGCGAGATGCAAGCAGCATACAAAACCACACACCCTCTGGTCCACAGAAAAACCTCTCTCCACGGAACTGGTCCCTGGTGCCCAAAAGGTTGGGGACCTCTGTATCTTCTTGCCACAAAAAAACCTAAGTAGAATAAGAAGATATAAGGTGGGCTCAGTCACATTTAAAAATACATGAATTTTTATCAAATAACTTTAGATTGGGTTATAAATATGTTAATTTATTGTTATTACACATTTATATAGCCATTCATAACTCTTCTTCTCCGACTGGTGGAGGTTTGCATAGGGCTCCGAGTCTCCCTTTTGTCTGTTCTCATCCGTACCTCTGCAATCCCTTTCTCCTTGATTTCCTCCTCTCTCTCTGAAATATAAACCGGAACAGGGCAGCTGAACAGCCATACTTTGATGGGCATCCTAACAGCCAGTCATTACAGGTAAAAACATAATTTAAAAAAAAAGATGAAACCTGCCTTCTGCAAGAAATTGAAAGAGGACAAAACTTTCTCTTGTGGGAAAGTTTTTTTTATCAGAAATAAGACTAAGTGAAATATTTATTTACAGTATGCATTTAATTCTTATAAGTCTGAATTTCAAAATTTTGGGAGCCTGGATTTAAAGTCCATTTTCCTTTTTTTTTTTTTTTTTGGTATAGGAAAGGAAGATATATGGATAGTAGAAAAGAGAAATAAATGCATATTATTACTGTTTACTGATAATGCTTTTAGAGTTTATATTTTGGGATGTCTGCTTTTCCTTGTTAAAGTGTCAAGCACAAGTAGAACTGAAGAATCTGAAACTAAATTCCCTCTGGGGTCAGAACTCATCAAGTTATGGCTTGGCTATAATCCAAGACTACCTTCGAGATGTGCTGGAGGATGTTAAATCAATATTACATTTTACTAAATCCTTGACATACCTTTGCAGCTTCAATCTGAAAAAAGACATCCACTTTTTTTGTGAAAACATTGAAACAATACTTTTGTTATAGTAACTTAGGTTTTATTTTTTCTTAAAGGAATTGGTGGAAATTAGGGCTATAAATTATATGGCATGTTTAAATTTATGAAACAATAAAAAGTGTAGCTTGGAATCCAGAACCACTGCTGTTTTGTCATGGAGCTTTCAAGCTTTTTGTTACCTAAAGAAACACTATCAGCTGTCAAAACATGTGGTTAATTCCATTGAAATGAGTGCATGAAGCTAGCCTTAGAATAAACTTACTTAAAATTAAATTTCAATATAGTCTAGCATTCCTCCAGTGTGCTTGTGGTTGAGCTCTTCAAATAAATGAGAAATTATATTTACAGTATTTTAACTGTGCCCTAGGATTTTTTTCCCCATGGTTCTTCAGAGTTTTTTAATCATGAAGTATTGTTGATTGCAGTCACTCAACAGAAATATAAAACTATACCATACATGTGATTCTTAATAGTCATAATTTATTTGTAAGACTTACACATAAAAGGTTGCAAATAAAAATAACAAAATAAAGAACAAATAAACAAGGTCAATAAACCTCTAGCTAGCCATAATTTCTTTATTTTTAAGAATTGTACATAAGAGTTTGTAAAATGAAAAAGTTACAAGTTTGGGGAATGGTGTGTGCTAATGAAAATTAATTCTCAAGATTTTATATAGACACACACGTTAAAATAATGATGAAATTTTGTGCTGATCGTATTCTTTGACCTTTGATTCTTTGAGCGCAGTAAGGCTTCACAATAATAGTTTCTTTGTATCTGTGTATATATAGGGCACACATTCCATTTTTTCTATGCTCATCTACTTCATCAGGTTGTACACCAGCAGGTTTTATGGTTAATCTTATCTTAATTTTGATTAGTTATTCTATGTTTAAGAACACTAAATTATTTTAGGACATTACAAGGTTCTAATTAGGCTGCTCTTTTTCTTTTTTTCCTTTATCCCCTTCTTTTAGCTTATTAAGCATAACTATCACATTATTTAGCTCATCAATTTACTGTATTAAACTTATTACTTATTATATTACCTTTGAGCTGGACAGATTAGGTTAAATCACCAAATGGAGAACTTGGTAAATGTAGTTTGTGTTACAGGCCAACAAATCTAAGGCTTGTGGATAAAATTAGATTTTTTTTATTAGAATCCTGGGATTCACCACCACAAATGGTAGAATTAAAATGTGTATCAGCACCTGAATTTGATGAACTTCATGTTTCTACAAAAGAAAACCCAATTCTGTTTATTCAAACTTTCTTCATTTAAGCAGAATACATCATTTTGTTGCTGCTCTTAAATACAACTATTGATTTTGTAAGGACCCACCCCACTTTGCATCTTAAGAATACAGAACTCTTGGAATCTTTCTTCCAACAGGCATCTTTATTAAGAGAAATTGGTTGCAGGCATTCTAGACAGGACTTGGGGTCCAAGTTCTTCCATTCAAGGTTTTAAGGGGTTCCCCAGTAGCCCCACCCCATCACCCCCTTCTTCCAGCGACAGTCCCAGGCATTACATTCCCATCTCCTTTCTCTCACTGTCGGCAGGAGGTAGACTTCAGAGAGGAGTACATGAAAAGTAATAGCCCCATTGTTATGGTTAGTCCTTTTGGTGGTATCCACATCCAGTCTCTTTGAAGTGTACTGAAGGAAGTGAGGGCCATAAAGCCCCTTTGTTCACCCCCTTCCCTTCATCGTATGACAGAATCCAGAGAAGGCAGGAATGGGGTTTTCCATAGTTGATAACTAGAGATGAAATATAAATCCTTACAGATTTATTGATTTGATTTTTTGCGAAACACTCAGAGATTTAATAGCAGGGCTTTATATCCAAAAGCAAAAAATGTTTTAGGGTCTGTAGGAAAGCTATTATAGCATCTGCCTGCAACTTTCTAAAGCAAAACTGCCCATCTCAAATATTACACAAACATCTCCATCTGCTCTAAGGCACTAATTTACTTTCAAGTCCAAAACACTACACAGATCTATTTGTCATTTTGTCTTCTACTGTTGAAACAAAACATTGTCCTTTTTTGAGAATCAAAATTATTTATGAATGTCAGCTGCTTGAGGTGTGCATGTAAGGATACAGACTCTATATAATTTCTCCGATATAATTTCCGTGTCTCTATTGTGACAAGCTGCAAGAAAGTTCCGTGGAGTGAATTCCGTAGGGGGAAATTTACAATCTAAACTTACCATGTTCTGTTTCCAGCTAATAATGAGATCTAGTTCTCTCCAATGATAATCCTGTCTCTGAACTATACCCCTTCTGAATCCAGCTGGAGGCTCAGTGTGATTGATCATCATGCAAAAGTAACATAGGGTATTTGTAAGTTAGAAAGAACTCTGTAGTATTTAATTATGTATAGGCAGATTATAGTTTTGTAATATTGAACACAACATTACTTTATGCTCTTACTTGCAATAAGAAGTGGTATAGCCCAGAAACATGCTTACTGTACCACCTATTCTACTACTTATAAGAATGAGATCTGAATAATCCGAATATGAAATGCTTTTTATATGGGATCAATAAATACTCTCTCTTAGAAAATAAGCAGCACAATGGCTCAGTAGTTAAGATGCTGGGCTTGTTGACTAGAAAGCCAACAGCCCAGGTTTGAGACCCAAGCACAAGGTTCTAATTAGGCTGCTCTTTTTATTTTTTTCCTTTATCCCCTTCTTTTAGCTTATTAAGCATAACTATCACATTATTTAGTTCATCAATTTATAACAGGGTGAATGCCTGTCTTTGCCTAGCTTCTACCCCCCACTCCCCCAGCAGTTTGAAAGCATGCAGATGCAAGTAGATAAATAGGTACCACTTCGCTGAGGAGGAGACAGCACTCTACAATGTCATTCTGGCCACATACCGTGGAAACGTCTTCGAACAGCCCTGGCTCAATGGCCTTGAAATGGAGATGAGCATCACCCCCTATAGTTGACAATAACTAGTGGAATAAAATCCACAGGAACTCCTTTCCTTTGAAAACGAAATGTATCTTTAAGAAATAAATGAAAGGTGAAATCACATTTTCCATGCAACTTCCAAAGACTAAAAACTACTTTATTATTCAGTTGTTGTAAGAAGTACTGTAGATATGACTGCTGCCTTCTTTAGGCTGATGTATTTTTTTACCCCAAGATGTTTGGCCATTAAATTATATCAAAGTGAAAAACCTCACCACTTACTTTGGGAGAAGAGACTTTGTCCAATATTCTGGCCAGAATATTTATGCTATTCTGAATTCATTAAGTTTTAGCACCCATAAACCATTCCCCCTCCCAACCATATACTTAGAAATATTCTTCCATGCTATTTTTTTTTTAAATTGGTAAGATTTTAGTTGAAGTCTGCTGGAAACTTTGAATTTATGAAGGAATTTATATTTTCTTAAGGTGTTAGCCTTTGATGCAATTAAACTTTGCAGCATGTTTTGAAGAGATTTTAATCACATGTTTAGAATGATGTATTGTATTGCCTATTTGTTCAGAATCTGCAATAATGAAAATAGCTCACCTGGTTTTATATACTTTGTAAATATTATCCAGGTCTGTTTTTAAATTATTAAGTTTTGCTTATTAGATTTCTACCACATTTTTCTTTCTGGAATTCAAGGTAAAAAAAAAGGTAAAGGTGTCCCCCGCTAAGTCATGCCCCTTCCTTCAATTTTTACTCAAGAAATCAGCCTGAAGTAGGCTGGCCTGAAAGAGACTGAAGAGCAATTGCTGGTCAAAAGCTTTCTAAAAAACATCTGGGTCCTGGATCTTCCCAGTCCAAGCCTTTATACCACACTGGGACTGTGGGTAATGCTTGTCATTGCATACTAATTTGTTCAAGTTGTTTCTCCCACCTCATTAGATTCACTCTTAAGGATTATGTTGTAAATAGGGTCATATTCAGGTAGTAGTAATGCTTGAGTTATACATAAATGGACAGAAACCAGAAAAGAAATTCAGGCATAATATTAATATTGTTTGGGATTTTGTGTTATCTACTTGCTCAATTACAGTAGAATTTAAAGATACTGTCTTTCCGAATAACTCAATTGTGACAGAAAAGAGAATTGTAACCATTTACACTGTGAATTTTATTCCTGAATTTTGTACTATACTGACTCTTTCTCTCTCTCTCTTTCTTTAGTGAGGGGACAGCAGAGGCAGTAGCAATAGATTCTCTTGGCCAGCCGAAATCTCCATTGGAAAAAATTATGGTCAGACTGTGCACATACCACCAGAAACACTTCGTCCGTGTCCTGAATGACATCTGCACTGAAGTACAAACAGGCTATGAGGGCCAGCAGTTATCTGGACCTGAAAATATGGATGTGTCTACTTGTAGTTCAGGGTGCAGCCAATATCATATTGAGAACCAGGAGCGTGGAACCTCTTGCTCTGAGTCAAAACTTCCTCTGTTGCTGGATGCAGAACCATCAGAGGCCCGTGGTTCTTTGAGAATACTATGCCATGCACTGAAACATGCTTCAGAACTGAAATCTACAGACAGAAGAGAAAACCTCAGTTCTATTGTCAGAAGAGACTTCCCTGAGCTTCCAACTATTAGAACAACTTCTATAAGTCCCAGAGATAGTCCCACCCAAGGGTACCTCACTGCCTCCAATACCCATCACTCTATTAAAAATCTGGAAGGGCAGACCTCCGCTACTGAGCAAGAGATGGGGGTTAGGAAAGGTGAAGATGACAAAGATCAGGTGCAAAGTAGAGGTTTACAGGGAGGCTATGTAGCTGTGAAAGCAACAAATGTACACATTAATGAGGAGATTTTAGAGAATAGGGTAGGTTCTTTGAAGAACCCTTTCAAAGCTTTCTCAGAGGAAACTCGAGAGCCAGCTTTCACCACTAGCTCTCCACGGAGAGCAGACAAAGAGAATGCCTTGCAGTGCAGCTCCAAAGCCTCTGTGTACCAGGATACTGAAATCAATGACCAAGAAACAAGATCAAAGGTAGAGAATCACTATCTGGCTTCAGGGAAAAGCAAGGGAGGCTGCCACATGCATCCTGTTGACAAGACTCATGTGGAGAATGCCAAAGACATTTGGCTGCCTATTAATTCCATGCCAACAGTGCACCACAAAACCACCAATGGGCACTCCCGGGTCAAGAGTATTTCAGCTTCTGCTAAAAGTACACGTAAAAGCAAGAAGTCTTCAGGGCTAAGAATAAATGACTATGATAATCAATATGATGTTGTCTATATTAGCCAACCAATTACAGAATGTCACTATGAGAATAAAAAGACAGTATCAGCAAGAAAGACAGCAAGGAAGAGCACTCGTGGATATTACTACAATGGTGAGTGTTGTGAGCTTCCTACTATTCGCACCTTGGCCAAGACTTCGCATTCACAGGAGAATGGGAACACCCTGGAAACAAGGCCTGAGGTGCTAACAAGTCCTATCCAGGGCACTGTTCTTCCAAGTGGCAGCTATTTGGCTGCAGCTGAACCTGTGGGTAGCAATGATGATCAAAGATCTTCCACAACGGCCCCTATTCAAGAAGATTCCTTCAACGAAATAAGACCTGAACAATGCTATTATGAAAGCATCTCTTCTGAGGTCAATGTCCTGAAACAGAGAGAGGTTAGTCTTGCTGAAGAAGCTACCATGCCTGTTTCTCTACTTCCCTGCCCTATTTTTCATTCAGATAAAGACAGCTTGTTGGTGTCTTCACTGGAGACCATGACTGTCTCTTTTCCTCAACAGAATGAAGGGGACTTGCAAGACAGTACTAGCATGCTGGAGGCACATAGCTCTGGCTCTGATTCTTATAACTGTAATAGACCTAAAGAAAATAGTGACAGTATAGCAGACTCTGTTGTACATTCTGTCTCAGAAGCTGCTAATGATAAAACAGCTTCTCTGTTCTTGGGAAATGTGACTATCCCAGAACCGCCAATTTTGATAGAACCAGAACCCCATATTAGCATGGATCTGTTGATGCCTGAAGTATCTGCCAATAGCATGGACTTGTTGCCTCCACTAGATGAGCCTGCTTCTGTTATAAATGTATCACCATCTATAGAACCCCCACTACTTTCCCCTATAGACTTGGCAGAACCCTCAGTAGTACCACCTGCTCTAGATGTTCTGGAACCTTGTATGACATTTCCTTCAGAGATTCCCTATATTCCCAACAGTGTATCACCTGTGCAGCTTGTTGCCAGCCCAAGGAGTATGTCTCCTGTAATTCATCCTACCAGTGGGGTGCCTGAACTTCCTGCTCATATTGACCTAGAACTTTCAGAGACTCTTTCTGCAGAACCTTCAGTGGTAGCAACTATCAAAATGGATGTGGAGCTTCCCCAGCTGCTTTCCAATTTAGAAGCAGCAAAGCTGCCTCTCAGTTTGGATTGTACTAACACACTCGAAACCAGTGTTGAAAATTCCCAGAATTTGAAAGAAGGACTCTCTGTTGAATGTAAAAATGTGCTGCCCATTGTGGATGCCAATGAAGATAAGAGAGAGAAAAATATAAATGATACAATAGACATCAGTGAGACCACCAAGTCTGATGAGGAAATGGAGGCTAATAGTGAAATTCCAGTAGAGCTCAAAACATCAGAAAAGGACAAGAAAGAGACTTCTTCCAAAACAAACATAGACAAAAAACGAAGGCGGGAGAAAAAAACCCACATTGTTTCAGATCGCTGTCTTCGAAGCCAGCAGTCTCTGGCGCCTACAGAGGACAGTTCTGAACAACCCTGTTCTTCCAACTCTCTTCAGCTTCCGCAGCTACAGATAAAGCTTTCTAAAAATCCTGGTGCTAAGCGTTTTAAGAGAGAGGTACATCTTGATGGGGCAACATCTGTGTGTGTTCCTAATGACAGACTCCATCACACACTGCTAAATGACAGTAGCAAATCTATTGAACAGCAGGCAGATGAGGGAAATGACATCACAATAAGGCAGACCTATAAGAAACTGATGGCAAAGGAATCTGTAATAGAAGGAAGCCAGAATGGAGAAGATAACAAAGATAAGCCAGCAGCAATGCTTGAAATTTGCTTAGAAGCCAGTTCTGACAAGAGAAGTGTTCATGTTCCAACAGAGATGTCTGATAAGACCAAAAAGCAGATAGATTTAAAGCCAGAAAGTTTAGAGAATTCTGACAGTCCTATGAATATTATTGAAGTATTGTCCAACCAGCATGAAGCAAGTAGCTTCACATGTCCTAGTAGCAAGCATGTACGGCCAGAGAAGACAATGAAATGCAAGAAACCAGCCCTACAGTTCTATAACTTGAGACACACTCCTACTACATCTCATGTGGTCACTGCCACAAAAAATACATCAGAAAAAACAATTGTACAAGCAAACTCTGATATCATGACCACATCAGCAGATCCTGTTGTCGCAGATGAACCAAATGCAAAAAATGAAAACTCTGTTGATTTTAACAGCATAAAAGTACTTTCTGACAAGCCCAGATTTGTGGAATGGTGTGCTGAGGAAGACAACCAAGAGCTCATCACTAACTTTAATGCCCATTATATGAAGATTCAGAAAGGCTGGATTCAGCTGGAGAAGGAGGCTCAGCCAGCTCCAAAGGTCAAGAATAAATCTGACAAGTTGAAAGAGATTTGGAAAAGCAAGAAGAGGACTCGAAAATTTAAAGGATCCACTGACGTCCAGAAATTGTCCCCTGTTCAGATGCTTTTCATGAAGAGTTTTGATATATCCAATATCTGTAAATGGTTTATGGAGACAACTGAAACCAAATCTCTGGTCATTGTGAAGAAGCTGAACACACGTATTCCAGGAGACATTCCTCTCATGAAGCTTCCACTCCAGAAGGGTTGTTCTTCTGGCATCTATCCCAGTTCTCTCCAAGCAGAGCGTCTAAAGAAACACTTAAAGAAGTTTGCTGCTATGACCCCAGCAAAAAATACTATAAAGATTCAAAAGCTGTGGACCAGACTTCGAGAGAATAGTGATCAGACTGAGTCAGAGCAGATTGTCAGTCCAAAGGAGACATCTCCCTCTGAAGTCAGCTTGGCACAATGTATTGGACCCAAGAGCATCCAGCCTTCTCCTAGCATGCCGGTGCAGACTAGCTCACGGATCTTGAGGAAATATTCCAACTTGAGAGGCAAACTTCATGGATTCCATAGAGTGGTCAAACAGGAGAGGCATGACTCTGTGTCCAAGCACCTCTTGGCCGAAAGCAATTCAAGCAACAAGAGCATGTGCATTAAACCCTTGATGTCCCCCAAGTTGGCCCAGCAAGTGAAAGCCATCCAACTTCCTACTAAAACCACTCTGATTGAAAAAAGAGGAAAGGGGAGAAAAGGGAAAGGAAAGTTACAGGAGGACACCTCCACTAAAGGCAACCTTCAGCAAAGCAAAAAGAAGACACCAAATGAGAATATCAGGACGCTGGCCCTGGGGCAGTTGAGTCCTTCAAGCAAGGAAAGAATTTCTTTTAAGAAAGTCAGTAAAGTGAAGCAAGTGGGAGCTCCAGCTACTAGAAAGCAGACAGCAGCAGGAAGAAATAGTAAGCACACCTCTCAGAATGAGAAGTCAAAGAAACTAATTGACTCACAAGCTGGGAAAAAAAAGGCTCCCACCCACATGGGGAAAGCCAATACCAGTCAAAAGGCCAGCCTGCTCTCTAAGCAGCAAGGGCTTATAAAGGCTCTAAAGGAGAAAATGGTGCGAGATCCCCCCAATCAGTCTCTTAAAAAGGCAAGCAGTGAGAAAGCTCTCACCAGGTCAGTGAAACGAATTCAGGGGAACAAAACTCGGAGCAAGAGGAAGCTGAGGGCAAAGAAAGAACCTTCTCCCAGCAAACGCAGGCGACTGGATGCAAAGTAGCAACGTCTTGGGTAGGAAGGGTGTCATAGAAACTCTTCCTCTTTCTTTCGGTAGTTCCACTGCTGAACAGGGAGGGAGGGAGGGGTGTTTGGGTATGGCTAAAGGCCAACTCCCTCTTGCTTTTTAAGGAGCCTTCGATTTGTGTTGCATCCAGAGAGGAGCACCATTTTTCTAAATCACAGAGAAAGAAAAGTTGAAAGTTCCTGGAGTTGAACTGGAAGCATGACGGTTTCAGTTCAAAGTACAGTGCCTTATTTATCATTTTAGGAAACAAATAAATTTGTCTGCTTGATTTGAAGCTAGCAGTTTATGGGTTAATGCACATGCACTTGTACTGTAATGGAAAGAGAACCACCTGTCATGCACATCCCACAGAGTTTGATGGCATGTCTGCTAAGCTTCAGACAGGAACGTTTCCTTCCTTTTGTGCATTGTAGCATACTGACACTGTTTAATTTGAGCAGGGCATTATGAAGCCTAAACCCAAAGCTGTTTCCTCTAATTACATTCTTCACTAGCAGGTCATAATGATGGATTTTATAATTAAGTTATTAATAATTACCTATGTGATGTAACTTTGGGCTTTAGGATTTGGCTATAAGCTAGCCAGGTTTTGTGTCAAAAAGATCTTTTTATGTTTTCAGTGATGATCAGCCATGCTTGGCCTACCCAAGAAACTAGTCTTGTTGGATGAATGGAAAATGTTACTCTAAGTAGAGATTGCTTGCCTCATGGAACTTTGCTCTATACCTTAAACACCTTAAAGGCTACATTTTAAAATGCTGCCTCAATTTCTGTTGGAGTAGTTCTGAAATGTATTTATCCCAACATTCCTGGGGTGGTTTTTTTTGGGGGGGGGGAAATCCCTGTTTAAAATACTCCTGAATTCATAGGCATATTATGATGCTAAAATGAAGTGTATGGATCTCAAGAAAAAAGTATCTGTAAAGAAAAAGCATTGGAAGATGCTCTTGTCAGAGATCTTTCGTTGCTGAAGATTTTTTTAAAATATCTTTAAACTATGAAGTTGCTGTAAGTTCCTTTTCCATAGAGTTCTTCAGGTATCTGAAGGCTTTTTAAAAAGTAAAAACATGATAATGCTGGTTGTGAATAAAGTAGCAGCTGGAACTTTCTGGTACTTTCACAAATATATGGGTTGCAACTTAACATGAACTAAATTTCTCTCTGCCTCCCCCCCAAGAAGAGTGTAGGCTCACCCATTATTCATTAACTTTATATGCAATAGTCACTTTTCCAGTTCAGACATTTGTTTTGGATCAAATCAGAGGGAAAGCAATGTTTTCTCAAAGAAAACACCCTGTCTTGTGCTGCTCATTTGGGGGGTAACAGTAACTCCTTTTGCTCTGAGACTAGAGAGAAAAGGTAAGGACCAGCTTTTTATTTTATTTTTGTAGCTCTCGCTAAGCCACAACAAAGGTCTAGATCAGGGGTAGGCAATCTCGGCCTTTATGACTCATGGACTTCAACTCCCAGAATTCCTGAGCCAGCATAGCTGGCTCAGGAATTCTGGGAGTTGAAGTCCACGTGTCATAAAAGAGCCGAGGTTGCCTACCCCTGGCCTAGATAATTGCTTAGAAACTTGTGCAGACCTCCTCAGGTTTGCCATGTTTGACTCCTGAGAGCTTCCTGGGAAGGCCTTCAGATAGTTTGACCTTTCAGAATAGCTTGCCATGGATACCAGATGAGAACAACAAACTCAAACATCTTTATGCATTATTGTATTAACTGGCCTGAACCAGCCTTTCCAGGCGGTGAGGGGGTTATTGAATATAAGGGGGAAAAAACACTTTTGGGGGGAATGAATGTGTGAGGAAATTGATTTTTTTTTTAAAGGATAGAGAGTACGTTAGCATTTGTACTCTTATACCAAAGCTCATTACTGCAGGCAGAAAATTGATAACTAGCTGTTGTAAAGTTTCTCATTGATCAAGGAAATTGGAATTTGGTGTCTGAAAATATGAAGCCCTGTTGCTCACCCTCTTATCCAAGGGTGACTTGAGAGGGTGCCCTAAAGCTACAAGACATATCAGGGTGGACCCATTTTATATAATATTTTAAAATGACTTGATTTTTAACTTCTCTTTTCATTTAAATCACGATGTATAAAATTAATTGTCATAGGCATCAGGTTAGGCTTAATGTTCTCTGTAAAGATTCATATGAATTTGTCTGGTTGCTATTTTAATTGTAAATATCAAATGTGCTAGACATTCCACCAGGAGTATTAAAAATATTTAAGGTAATGTGTGAGCACATGTATGTGTATGGTGATGGCAAGGGGTTGCAAAAATCTTTCCCCCCCCCCAACTTTACATTATTACATTCAGATATGCATAAAACTTCCTGCTCCCTCTGCCCAGGGCTGCTTCCTAACCAACTGCTGGGTAGTTGGGGCATCTTTGGTACATCACTTCAAGATAAGTGATTCTGATTTAGATCTCTGCTAATAAAATCTTTCTACCACCTGTGCTGTCCCAGTTCTTGTGTGGTCTGGAGTCTGAAATGTTCCTTGTGTTAGCATTATGTAACATGTTTCAGCTTCAAATCTGTCCTGTTTTGCTGCACATACAAAGTTGCATAACTCTGAGAAATCCATCGGTTGCCAGGCCCAGAGTTGCTGATAGTTTTAGTTCAGCTTCTTACTATTTTTGGAGAAGGCCATGCCATCCCATACTTGAGTGCTCTTGGCTACCAACTGGACATGCCTTTTCTATGTATACAATCAAAATATTAGGAAAGAAGAGATTAACCAAGCAGTTCAAAACAGTTTAGGTACTTTTTTTTAAATATATGCAACTTGGTATAGAGAGCTAACAAGTCTTGAGATAAAAGAAAACAAAGTGTTATCTAATTGGAAGATGTAGTGCTCTGTTCTTCAGTCCCAGTGACACTCAGTTCATACCTGGCAGAGATGCTTAGCCTCTAATATTCAAATACCTTTTTTTAAGAGTTCCTTGGGATGTCCTTCAAAACACTTCTTTTTGATATTCGAGTCTCTTCATTAAAATGAACTTCGAAACTTGGCTTGTACTATTGCTGGGTCAGACTTTTCTTTTAGAAACTACAGATGTAATTATGTGCCTTGCATTTTACCTTTCCCCCATCTAATAGATATTAGGTATGTAAGGTGCAATTTCAAGTTTGATTACCATAGAAAAAAATCCCCAAACCTGTCCTGTTGTTTGACTTTTATCATATTTGCATCTTATCCCTCTTATTGTGGTCTTTTTCTTTGTCTACAATTCTTCCGACTGGCATGCTTCCGTTCTCTCTTAGTAATCCTATTCTTTATCAAACTCTTGATTCTTTGTGTTTGGGCATGCTAATGCATTCAGTAGTTTCTAGCTTAAACTCATGTAGTACATGAAGTGAGGAATTGTACCTTCACACCTTTGTCCATAACAGTAACTTCTACAACAATTGGAGCACTCACTTTTCTCTGTTTATGGCTTTTTCTTTCATCCTGTCAAACACATATTCTCAACATGTATGTGTTTTACTTTGAAATAATAATAATGAACTGGAAAAATAATAAAATACAATAGATCTGCAAAAAGAAGTAGAATAATTTTAACAAAAGAAAACATAGTACCAATAGTAGTAAGCTCCTTGGGTGCAATTTCAAAACATCTGGAGAGCCATTTGAGGACCATTGACATTCACAAAATCGCAAAAGATAGTTGTATAGGTAATCCTTCACTTACAACTACAGTGGACTGGAACTTTGTTTGTAAGCCATTATAGTCATAAGTTGAGGCACCAACCACCAGAATTGATTTTACAACCATTTTTTCCAGGTCATTAAGTGAGTCACCATGGTCGGTAAATGAACCATGTGGCTATTAAGCAAAGTCATAAGTGTGAACTCATTTTATCTGATGGGCATTTTTTGCATGAAGATGCAAAGTAATTGCAAAACATGATCATGGGAACATGGGACATGGCAACTGGTTATAAGTGCAATCCATTTGCCAATGCCTAAAATGTGATCATATGACTGCAGGGGTGCTGCATCAATTGTAACTACTAGGACAAATATAAGTAACTTTTTTTTTGAATCTGTCATAACTTCATACAGTTGTTAAGTGACCACTTATAAAGGACTAACTTTTTTTGGGAACAGGTTATATCCTGCAACAGCTCCTTTTAATAATATTAAACAATATCTGCCTATCCCAGAATACTGCAGAATACCTATCTTAGGATAATCTCAGGAGTTCCAAATTTGCATTGAAAGTAAACTGTTCTCTTCTTTAAAAGCTTGCTTTTTTAGCAGGCTTCCTAAATAATTAGAAATGGATGGAGTCTGAATGGTTTTTCTGGCATGTATGTAATCATTTACATAAATAACTTTTTACATCGCTATCAAAAGTTTCTAAATTGTGTACGTGTGTGTTTGCATTACATTCGGATGTAATGTGAATATATACCTATATGTGTGTGTAATAGAGACATATGGGCATGATGCTGTGTTTGCACAGCATCTGGCTAGAGATTAAAATGCTTTCCTAGGTGCAGGATAAATTCTGCCTTTTCTCCCTAGGTAGTCACAAAATGGAAGAATAATAATGTAAATAGAAATAGTTTTAAAATATTTATTTCCTGTATTTTGTGCTGACAAGTCTCAGGAGTGCTGTTTGCAATATGATAGAAAGGTAGTGGTATTTTTTTTTAAATAAAGGCATGTTTCATACTTCAAATAGCATTAAACAGAAGAACTGTCATATGATCTGGAATTTATGCTGCAAAATCAAAATCCTAGATCTTAACTGAGATGTAAGCCTGTGCATGGGCTAAATATTTCACACTCATCATTAAATATTCCTCTATGTTAAAGCCAGCACCTCTAATACATAAATCTTTATATTAAGCATTATAAAACCATTAGAGACTACACTTTGCATTAGAACAAGTGCTGTGTATATAATAGACAGGAATTCAGCTATTAAAATTCTTAAAACCTTCAGGCTAAAGTGAGAATAGCACAGGCACAGGCTGACCATCTCTGTAAAAGCTACATCAAATGGACTGAAAGCATGACATGGTTTGTTTGTTTTTTGCTTCTATGGAAGTGACTTGAAAATTCAACTATTGAGCACAGTTCTTTGAAAACTGCTTGGTCACGTGCACTTTTAGGCACAGCACTTGAAAGCAATAAGAATTCTAGTAATAATGTTTCTTGTGATAAAATGGCATATGGGTGGCCATATGCCTGGGTGCACATATCTCAGTAATGCCTGCTTCTCCTCAGTGGTCTTGCCATCTAAAGAAAGAAACAGCTTATGTTTCAGTCTTACTCCATGTTTGGGCATCATCGCAGGGAATCTGGCAACCCAGAAGAAATGTATTGATTGGGGATATGGACTCAGGGATAGTGAATAAAAGGAGATTTTATTAGAAGCTGGGCGGGGGTGGGGTAGCAGTGGCACATATGGGGAATGTTGGGGTGCTTTCTGTCATTTGCAGCTGATTGTTGTCAATTCTTAATCTCACTCCAAATCTTCAGATGCTGGATTGAGTTTAGGTCCCATTTTTCTGGGTTCTCTAAAAGTTATTTTATTTTATTTCTTTGGAACATACTTTTATGTTCTCTAGTCGCTCTCTCTTAACACTCCTTAGATCACTCTATGTTATTTAGGATATCAGTGTCTTTTGTTTGATAATTATTTTGATGGGATTGTGTGGACATTCCTAAGTGTGTGATTTTCATGTGCTTTGGGCTGTTGGAAACGCTTGCTCCATTCTTCTTTCTGGAAATCTATTAGTTGCCTGTCTTAAGGCATAATCCTATATGTAGCTCCTTTCTGCTAATTCTTGCATCCACTTTCTGCTATCCAGAAATTTAACTCCTGCCTGTATTTGTTGATAATGTCTTCAATTCTCTTACAAAGTTGCTACAGGAGGTTTAGCATAGGAAGCAGGATTCTAACCTTCTGCAATTATTTTATTTTCCAATAGCGTACGTGAAAGCTTAGGGAGAAAGTTCAATGAGCCCTTGCAATGTCTTGCACTCAACAAGCCAATAAATGCATTTGGCAATTTTACATTCTATGCATTAATTTATATTCCTTTTATTATCCACTCATTGTCTCTTTATTTCTTTATCCAAAGCAGTCCTTTCTATCCCATCTCAAGAATCAATTATGGGGATTTTTCCTCCCCATGTTTGACCAGCCTGATATTGTCATCCAAACCCAATGTATGATAAGTAGTATTTTGGAAGGGTTTGATTGTATATCCTTCTCTTCTCTTCGGGGCACTGGAAAATGCTGTGATGTTAGGAGAAGAATGTGTCTGTTGTGTATTGTTGGTTAAAATGTGTCATTAGATAATGGTTATATACCTCATCTGAAGAACATTTTAAATGTATACAAAAGGTAATACTCTGTTTCTTTCCAGTAATTCATAAACCTATAACAGTTAGGGCTATTTTATCATGGAAATTGTATCATACTTGTGTGTGTCTGTTATTTCCTTGACTAATCAATGGAAAGTGATTATTCCTTTTACCTTTTTTCTGTGCAGCTTTCTTTCTTTTATGCATTGTGATGGACTCTATGTACTCCATGGGTCCTTATTTTATTGCAGCTTATTAAACTTTTTAAAATGTCAGCACTGGTGTGGTGTGATGAAGTTTAATATAAATATTTTCAAGCCATGGTCCATAATTCACTAGTGTTTCACAAGTTTTGTTCAGCTGATTAATGGAAAATTGAGCTGATTATCAATTTCAGTGGCTATTTTGAGACACAGTTGTAATGGATACACCAGATACTGAACCTTTGAAAAATCAGAAATGATTGATAATATCTTCTTTGTTAATTATATCCCCCAATTTAACCTATGAGACTAAAACAGCCCCTCCTTCACCTGGCTTCATTTTATTGGTGGAAATTATAGAGACAATTGTAGTAATGGAGAAACAGCTATCAAAATCCTGAGGAAAGCTGAAAATCTGCAGAGGTTTTAACTCTGCTGCTTGGACATTCTAGATATTATAGTCAAAATACATGGACACACCAGAGGAAGGAAGGCTGGCCCAAGTATGAAAAAGGGTCATAAGAATTTTTTTCAGTGCTGTTGTAACTTTAAACAGTCATTAAATGAACTGTTGTAAATCGAGGATTTCCTGTATGTAGATATTTCCCCCTCCCCTTGGCACTGCTGCTTACATGAGGTGTCTTAAATGTCACTGCTGCTATCTCCATGCCAAACACTGGACAAGAGTTAAGAGAGAATTGCTAACTTCTTACAGCTTACTCCTCCCCTTTCCTCCACCTTCCCTCTCCCTTCCAAATTATAGCAATAGTTCAGTCACAAGGCTAAGTGGTAACAGAACTATTAAGCCAGAAATGGGCTCTGTTACAATTCTCATGCTGGTGTTTCACTTTGGTCTAAAATAAAAGCAGAATGTAGTAAAATCTTCCAGTCTTGAAAATCTAGTCTGCTAATTTTTGCAATTTATGTCCAAATGACGCAAATATCTTTTCTATTGATTTCAAGTTTCAAAAAGGGCACATGCTTTTTCTTTTTTTCTTTTGTAAGAATAGTGTTTTTAAAAGTAGTTCTTTAATTTTCCAATTATCTTTTCAGTTTATGAGACCAAAAACCAGGAGTTTTGTAAACTGAAACATAAATCTTGGCTAAAATATTAAAATACTTTTTTTAAAAAAAGCAGATCTGTTGCTAGACACATTTGCATGGATGCATTGTATAGATCAAGGAACAAAAGCAGGATTGTATGAAAACCTGCTGCAAAGATTATTTGTGAACAGTGCTGCGAAGATATATGTGTATATAGTGCTTTCAAGTCATTCTCGACTCCTGGAATTGCTCGGATGAGTCTGCACAATATATTTTTGGCTATATTTTTAAAAGTGGTTTGCCATTGCCATCTTCCAAGGGTGGAGAAAGATTGGTACAGGTGACTTCTAACCTGGTACCTTAACTGCTACACCAAATTGGCATGCATACATGCATCCCTACACACATATAATAGAGGTTGTATAACTAAAAGGCAGAGGAATAACAACTTTGATTTTGTTAACTGGAATTTTCAGTCTATTGTTTCCTGTTTTGGTTAGGAAGGAGAGAGAGTGCTGAAATAAATATGTTGAATCCATCATATCTATTTTTCTTTGGTTCCCATCAAGAAGCAACAGGGATTGGGTGACAAAAAGTACTCCATCATACAAGGAAGAGGAACACTCACCATTCTGATCTTTTTCTTAGGAAACAACAACAGCATATTTTACTTGGACAACCATTATAGGCATTGGAGGATGGCACATATTTGTTACAGAGAGAGATGATTAGTTTCATGTCTATGAATAAATTAATGTTATCATCCCATGAAAAATAACAAACTACTTTTTCAAAATCTATAACAAGACTGCTGCCCTAAAGAAAGTATACTGTATAAAATTGAATGTTAGCAGTTCACATGATCACTCAAATGTTGCACTGATTAGACTGTTGGGACACCAAAAGTATTGTATTCAATAATGTTGATACAAAGCTTAGTGCAATTTTCAAATGCAGAGTTTACTGAGACACCATTGCTTCACTAGTTTAAAGAGCCAGTAATAAATCTGAGTTAAGGAATTGTGCAGCGCAGAAAAATTAGAAAAAAGTAGACAAAGAAAACATTTTTTTTATTTCAAATAAATCCATTCCAGGCTTTGACTCATATTATGATCCAAGGAGGTGTTAGATGAAAATTGTAAGAGTTGAAGCCAACATTTCTAAGTGTATATATAGCGTGGAGGATGAGTTGGCCATAATCAGCTAAATTTAAGCATATAAGCATGATCCAATGTCATTTTGTTTATTCGGACATATGTATTGGATTGGCAGATATAATGTACAAATTCAGAAATATGCTATTCTGTAGATTCTAATAGTTACCATTAGAAATAAGAAATCGTTAAAAAGGTTATATATTTTGTATCATTGCCCTAAAAGTTCAAAAATTGCACTTTCTGAATACATTTTTTTTTTCAGGGTTTCTAGAATAAGAATGAAAAATATTGGGAAGCATACGAGTAGTGAGTAAAATGTAAATCTGTAAATCATGTATTCAAATCTGCTTTGGCCTTACTTGGTTATCATTTACATTTAAGCAAATCTCAAAAGAGCCATAGCAGAATAAACCTCAGCTTTATTCCACTCACCCACTTTCTCTTAGCAAGCAATAGCACAGGTCCCAAAGTAAGCCAGGGAGTGTAGGCACAAACTCAGAAACAGAGATAACTCATATGTACCTTGAAAAAGAAGATTCTGCAAGGACTCACTAGCTTCCTGCATGTCCCCACAGGAAGTAGAAGATGGCTTTATTACTGCTATTTCTTTATTACTGTCAGTTTAATGAATACCATGCATACACTTATACACTATTTCGCCCTCGGGAGTATCTTACTGAAACTGCTGTACAATAAAATCTGATGTTTTAGAAACGGTTACCTTGAGATTGCACGTGTCGCATGTGCTCTTGAGCTAGTGCCAAGGAGTTACCTTTCCAGCGGAGCCTCTTGTTTAAAAATAAAAAGTTTCAAATGACACCTGGCTGAGGTTGTCTTGGAAACAAGAACATTGGTAGAGTTTAAGGCCTCAAAGCTCTCATCAGATTGTGATGGCTTAATAACTGCATTCTTGCAAGGCTGCTGCAGGATAATGCCTACCAAGAGCTTATTTAATATTTGAATAAGCCCTCAAGGTGACTTAAAAGAATGTGACATCACGGTGCTATAAAGGTGATAAGATAATTTATGGAGAACGGATTATTGGGAATTAGTGTCAGGTCCCAAGGTTACTTCCAGGGCACGGGAAGCAGGCCTTCAGATATCAGCTGCAGGGGAACAATGCCGGAAAGGTGCATCCAGTATCTCCATTTCCTACTTCCAAGCATCCAGTTATATCTGGGTAGCCCCTGTGAGAAACAAAATGCTGCGCTAAAGGGGGCCTTTTCTCAGTCCATATCTATTATCTGATGAGGTTTCAAAAGCCGGAAAAGGATAAATATTTTCTATCAGTAGGATCCCTACATGGAAAGATAGGAATGCACCCACAATGGCAGATAGTGGGACAGCCTACAGATATACTGGTTAGCTGCAATACAGGTAGTCCTTGACTTACAAAGTTCCTTTAGTGACCATTCAAAGTTACAATGTCCCTGAAAAAGGTGACTTATGACCATTTTTCACACTTATGACCTGTGCAGCATCCACATGGTCACATGATCAAAATTTAAATGCTTGGTGACTGACTCATATTTATGACGGTTGCAGTGTCCTGGGATCATGTGATCCCCTTTTGGGACCTTCTGACAAGCAACGTCAATGGGGAAGCCAGTTTTACTTAACAATTTACCAACTGCAGTGATTCACTTAACAACTATGGCAAAACAGCCCTAAAATGGGGCAAAGCTCACTTAACAAATGTTTCACTTAGCAACAGACATTTTGGGCTCAATTGTGGTTATAAGTTGAGGATTATATAAGTGGGATATAGTATGATAAAAAAGTCAATCATGAGTGGCAGGATCAGGACAACATGAGGGTGAACACAGTTGTACAAAATGTCACAGCAGCAGAAAGCTCACACTCTGATAAGAGGGTGAATAGGGATTGCTTTAAAAGTCCAAGCCATCTGCCTTATGACCAGGCAGCCACCGGTGAAGTTGCAGCAACTCTCTTGGTTCTGGCATCCTGAGAAAAGAATCAATGGCAAACTACGCCTCTAGATACATCAATAATTTGAAGGGAGAAAAGTTCAACAAGAAAATGTCATTTTGCCAACCAATGTGCCAAGAAACAAATCAGCTTGGAAAGCTTTTGGCCTTAGAACCCCCTGAAGTTAGCTACAACATGACAGAAAATAATCACAACATAATCTGGAACTAGCAGCCCTGATGTCTAATAGATAGCCTTGCTTTTCCCAACCAGCAGCAAAATAAATTATGCAAATAAGCTGCAAGTGTATTTCTTAATTTGTGTGTGTGTGTGAGAGAGAAGGCCAACTTTCGTAAAATTTGTGTCTACAGTAATACAGAAAATCTAGTTTGTTTTTGTAACTTAAAGCTACTAATATTACTTGTATGTGTCAACTAATCGTAAGCAGTACAAACAAAATTCATTTACTGAAATGAAACCTTGAGCAAATTGTTCCTGCTGTTAAAGTCCTCCACAAAAGCCTTTTCTCAAGCAGGAATTTGGAGACAGAAAGAAGACATCTCAGCTTATTTTATTTTAAATGCCTTGCTCTATCTTATTCCCACTGGATATAGCAAAGTGCCAATCTCATTCCTCTCTCATTTACAGAAGGAGAAAGGTTCTATTTTATGGGAAGGCCTGCTGCATCCGATTGCAGGGCTGAAAAATAATACAATAAGCTGAATGCAAGAGATACATGCTGTTTATCTTCCTTCCATGAATAATGATTGATGTAAACAAGGTTATTCTAGAGGTGATAACAATGGATGGTAGAACTGACATCTTCCATCAATGCAAACTTATTTGTTACAATAATCAAGTGATATGTAGCAAAAATGATTTTATGGTATAGAAGACTGAGATAAAAGTAAGGAATCAAAGAAATGATCGTGGCAATTGGAGAATTTGCAACAAGGATTGGATGTAATCCTTTTTCTTCCTGTCAGCAGACTTGAAGTTTATAGCCCAGATTCTTTAGCCTTCGTAATCACATCTTAATCTTATTTAGAAATTAAATTCCATGGAATTGAGTAGGCTTTACTTCTGAATAAGTTGGCATCAAATTGCAACAGTACAGCAATAGTAATGCCAGTGGTTTGGCCATTCTGTTTTTTTTTATTATTAATAAATGGAGGCAGCTTTCAAGTAACGACTACAATGCAATTGCAAGTCTAAGTTGTTTTTATTCCTCAGTGTCTTACAACCATTAAGTTGTAGGCAGCAACAATTCCTTCCTCAATTTCTTAAGTATTTTTTTTTCTTTTCTAGTCTTGTAATAATGTTCCCTTCGCTTCTGGTCTCTGTACTGCTTGCAATTTAGCCCCATTAACAGAAGATGAAGTTACCATGAGCAGAGAATAAGAGAAGATACTCGATAAGAGAAAAAGTAGAATTGGCTAACAGAAGAGGAAAAAAAAGGCATGGTGTAGCTAGGAGATTCCAGTTAAGGTACAAAAGATACAAAATGACTGGTTCCTGAGGCCAGGCATGACCCATGGGCATGGTTCTTAGGACATTACATTGGGCAGCACAAACAGTTGTAGAGATCTTCAGTAAGAATCCATGGTGTGCCCAATCAGTGGCCCCAGGTAGAATCCGTGCTGGATATAAATACATCTGTTCAGCTGGATTTCCCAGCAAAAAACAACGATCAAACCGCTTTTATCTACACCTTTGTCTCTTCTGTCCTGAATAACCAACATGACCATAATAAAGGAACTGCTCAGATTCCAGACTGTTCCCAAGGCTTCTGCGAGGGCAGGTCTCACCTCTAGGTCTCTGGCCATGGCCTGCCCCTCACCAGAGATTACATGCAATGGGAACAGCCACATTTGCTAGGTTTTTCCACTTCCTCCACAAAGGATGAGCCATCGCTGCACTCAAAGGTATATTTCTTGCGCTTAAGACGCAGTCCTCCACAGCAGCCTAGTCCTGGGCATGATCCCTGGCACTCCATCCAGGAGACTGGCCGTGTTGTCTGGCAAATGGCATAACCTCGCTGGACCTGATGGAAATCTCGCACAGCCTCTCCCCGACACTCTGATTCTGGGGAAAACAGAAAGGTCAGGCAAAAGGATGACTCAAGGTCATCATATTTATAGACATTTTCATTGTCATAATCATTATTATCATGAAATGAGGGATTTTAGTAAAGGGAAGCTAAAATAATGTTCTGGTATTTGTCGTCATACTTTAAAGGAGGGACTTGTTTTTGTTGAGCCTTTTGATAGTTTAGAGACAGGTTGAGAAAGGCACTGTTTTCTTCTAAAAAGTGGTGTGTGGAAATGCCTCTGCTTTCTCCCATGGAAATAGAACACATAATATTGTTGACAGTAAAGAATCATTCCGAATTTTAAACATTGGGAATCGTGGCTGTATTACTCATGTTCCTTCATTATTGAAGTTACTTATAACCACCATGATTGGACAAAGCTGCTTACAGGGACTACCTATGCTGCAGCTGATACGCCAAGAAGCTTTCCTATAGTTTCAGAGAAGCAATATTTTACTTGCTAGAATATCCATTTCCAGGAGGAAGTTGATTCCTGAGTAAGTTTTCCATCATTCACAGAGGACTGGGTTAATATGACTTGCCAGCAAAAATATGAACCTAACTTTTTGCACAGAAGGGAAATTCCTTTAGTGTCATTAGTAATTAATGGTCAACACATATGGAAATGGAAATATTTCTGACCTTGATCACAGAGATCTCCATCAAATCCTGAGCTGCATTCACAGTAGGCCTCTCCTGCATCTGAGATCTGGCACTGACCATGAACACACTCCAATGTTTTGCATGGGTTACGTAGTTCAACTTCCTGGTTGCACAAGGCTCCTTTGTAACCATCTTGGCATTGACAACTATAGGAAAGTGCATCAAGAGGCATGCAGATTCCATGTTCACACCTGAAGATAAAGTGGGACATAAAGCTAAGTAGATACATGTAATTGCACTTAAGCCAGTGCCTCTTTTCAACTCTCCCTACTATCTTGAATCAGAGACAATTAGTAATTTAGGGATCCATGTACGCCGTAGATCTTTCAGCAATGAAAACACTCTCTCAATACATGTTTTTTGCTCACAGCATTGCAATGAGTTACCTGATTTGCATAGATAGTTTCAAGCCAAGGAAAGCAGTGAAGAGTAATATTTATTTATCTATTTGTAAAAATAAATATTTATTTATCTATTTATTTATTTTACAAATAACTCAAGGCAGCAAAACATATTCAACACACTTTCCTCCTCCTATTTTTTCCCCACAGCAACAACCCTGTGAGGTGAGTTGGGCTGAGAGAGAATGACTGGCCCAAAGTCACCCAGATGGCTTTCATGGCTAAGGTGGGAGTAGAACTCCCAGTCTTCTGCTTTCTAGCCTGGTGCTTTAACCATTAGATCAAACTGGCTCTAATCTGCCCTCATACACTTCTTAGTGCCAACCACATTTTCTGACCACCTGATTTTCTTTATAAATTCTCCTAATTAAAACAAAATGAGATTAGAATTTAGAATACCACAAGATAATGGAACTAACTCTAGCATCTTCTGTTAAAACTCAGAACCAAAATGTTCCAGATTTTGTTGGCTGAACTGGTATGCAATGGCTGAAATAAGCACACTTTCTTTTCACACATTACTAAAGGGCCCACTGGGAAGATAGAGCATATCCAAAATTAATTTGTCTTCTGGATATTTTATGACTGGCCAGATATGTCACAGCAGCTATGGATAGGCAAGGTAACAAATGTCCTATTATTGTTCTCATAGTTCCACATTTGCTCTCCCACGTATGCCTCCCCCCAAAAAAAGATTTTGTTCCCCAGTTCTAGAAGAAAAGAATTTTAACACTTATACTTACTTGTGTCCCTGGCAAGGGTTAGTAATGGGCTGGTCACAATGGGGCCCAGTCCAGCCTGAATCACAGTAACAAATGGGTCCATGAGCAGTGTTGGGTTGGCAAATGCCATGCATGCAATAGAGCTTGCGGCAAGGTTCACAACCAGGCACAACTCCTGGTTTCATCTGGGTTTTAGTAAAGTCTTGTAATTCATTGTTGATGTATAAATTGCGGATACATCCATGGAAGCTGGAACCATTCAAGATTTGCCAGACTCGGAAGGCAGCAGAATTCACATCCACTGGCATGCCTGGTGGGAGAGGCCCATAGGAGCAACATCAGGCAGGGAAGAAGAAAAGAAGGATGCTGGTAAGATCATGATTGATGGAAGGAAATAAACTTTAAAAGTCTCAGCCTCCCCTTTTCCCAAACTGATACACTTTAAACATGCTGGGACTGCAATTTAGTTAACTTCATAAATTATCTGGAGCATAGCAAGTTGGAGAAGGCTGGCCTACTATATTGTAGAAAAATGTTAAAGCCAGACATATCAATTTAAGGAATACTGAGCCCAGACAATTACGCTATTTTGTTCCACCTGAGCCCAGACAATTACATTATTTTGTTCCACCTGCCAGTGGGCCTCTTCTCTCCTTGACTCTCTACATACTGGCCTCTGTTCACAAAAGGAGAAAGAAAGACTTTCTCTTCCTCCTTCTCCTAATTAATAATATATAAATGGTTCAAACTAAGAATTATTAGAACCTCCTAGTCCATATGGTAGCCTCCTTGTAAAAGTGTGGAAGTGTTGGAAAAAACTGATGCTCTCTCTGGTTTCAGCAGGATATTGCTTCCCTGTTCCCCAACAGAGATTGCAGTCCTACCCCCCACATAGAGTGGAGCCTCAGAATTCAGAGTGTGGGCCTTGCCAAAGCTATCCATGGTCATGGGATCGCCTCCGTCAATAGATAGGTTTACCATCCGCTCAAATGTCACCAGTTCCACTGTATGGAACTGTCCATCATTGATGGTCTCTGCACTGGGAGAAAAGAACGAGATGGGATGAGCTCTTGTATACACCCTTTTCACAACATCTAACATCTACAGTCAATCTTGCCCATCCAACATTCATTCAACACTCTCTTTAAAGACCACTCTCTGCTTTCTATATCAACTGTCAACA
Organism: Crotalus tigris; assembly: GCF_016545835.1. Taxonomy (NCBI): domain Eukaryota; kingdom Metazoa; phylum Chordata; class Lepidosauria; order Squamata; family Viperidae; genus Crotalus; species Crotalus tigris. The sequence goes on along the minus strand of NW_024100602.1, from coordinate 895,811 downwards.
ATGCATTGTTGGACCCGAATCTAAACCTTAGCATCTCTCCCTCTCCCCTAAAGTCAGAGTGCAGATTGCAGGGTCATGCAGACAAATTTGCTCACATTCCATCAAACTTCCCTTAGTTTGAATGAGAAATCAAAGACAGAGCTACCTGTAAAGAGCTGAACTAGGGTAACTGCCTGGATCATAGCTGACACGCACATGGCCTTGATAAAGTTCCACTGCCATGTGGTCAGTGTCCCCATTATATAAGAGAATCCCATTATCTTCAGCTGTGGAGACCTGCAGAGAACAAGAGAGTGGGGAAAAAAATAACAGATAGGAAAACCAACTCTATACAGGAAAATAGATAATGCTTCTTGGAGGGTTGGGACAGAGACTTAAATCTTTTTTACCTGCAGAGTAATATTGGCAGTGGGCCAATTCTGCAAGTCCGTGAATTGTAGGTATGTGTCCCTATCCACAAAATTGACACTCAGTAGCTTCTCACATTTGAGCCCTCCAAAGCCAGGAAGGCATTGGCATAAGGCACGATTGCCTAACTCCACACAGTTGGCACCATTCTGGCACTCAACCCTCTCACAGGGACTGGACTGAAAGGAGCCATGAGGTGGGATCTCACAGAGCTGACCACTAGAATGAAGCAAGCATACAATAGGGCATAAGTTTATTGCCAGAATCAGCTATTGAAATTGATACATTTTTGGAAGCAGGATGTGTTCTCTTTCATTCCAATGTTCTAAATTGATTCCTCATTTTCAGCATCTCATAAACCACCATTGGCATCACCCAGGTGTATAAATGCTATTAATGTTTTCTCCTTATTCAAGTAATTATATACTTTGCATTCCAGGAACTCAGATTTGTTGTTCGACTTGCTGTCTGCTATTTTCTGAGTAAATAAAAATATGGTCCAACCATAGTGGAAGAATAATGCTCTGACATCTATTTTTGTACACTGCCACTTGAAACAAGTTGGATAAGATTTCAAACAAACACCTACACAGGTGGCATTGTGATCAACCTGTTGTTGAAAGCACATGAAATATTAGATGCTGCAGGATCTCCATCTTACAAGGGTAGTGAAGCCACCCTGGAAATAGCTAGTTACTAATAAGTCTAACCACTACTTTATATGTTTTTGCAAACACTGCTCCTTGTGTTACAACTCTTTCTCCTGACAATATTTCAAGCAAGTGGGAAGAAGGTCAATCATCCAATAAAGGACAAACCTTGGTCTTTAGCTTTGCAGAACACTTGATATTTTTGTAGAAATTATATGAATGCTGGCAGCATCTCCATCTAATATCCTTACCTGAAGCCGCCAGTACAAAGACAGGAATAACCATTTGGTTCATCAAAACAGTTGGCATTGTTCTGGCATTGGTGGCCTAGGCAGTCATTGTAGTCCGTACTGCAATTATCTCCTGCATAGCCAGGCATACATTCACACCTGGAGGCAGGAACAGGAATGAGATCCAGTGCTCAAAAGAGCAGCAAGGTACACCAACTAGGAAACGACTGAGGCAATGAATATAACCATTTGTTCTAACTCCACCATACATTATTTGGTACACATTCATTAGTTTTAAAACTTTTTTTTTCTCCCAAACTCCACTCTTTCCCTCACTCACTTGGGTCCATCGAGGGAGATTCTACATATGGCATTATGCTGGCAGGGGCTGAGCTCTGGGGAACATACATTCACCAGCTGTTCGCAATATGTCCCTGTGGAAAAAATACAGAGATAAGGCAGAAGCACAACAAATAGTGTCTCTCCTTGAATATGCCTCATTCTGCCCCAAAGAAATGGTACATAAAAAGGTGGAAAGCCCATATTTGACCTTAAGCATTCCTATTTGCATTATAGCATTAATGAACAAAAACACATATTGCTGAAATATTCACCTTTTGAACCTAATAGTTGGAAACACCCAGTCATTCAAAAGTTGAAATATCCCTAACCCCTTTTTATGTTGGCCAATTCAGATGGTTGGCTTGCATTTTTTTCACTGTTTTGTTCCAGGATAGGTATGCACAATAAGTAAATTCTGCGACTTTAAAATAAACAGATGAATTTTACTATTATGCAGAAATATTCAACTTTTGGAGGTCATGCAGAAGGACAAGGAGCTACACATTATATGTAAGTATTTTGACTATTCGGCCAGCAAGCCTATTCACTCCTTTCCCTTCCTTTTCCAAGAACTAAATTTAGCAAGATACCAGCCAACAAAAAAATATCTTCAATGTCTATAGCAATTCTGAAAAATTAATAATGGGGAAGAGTGGAACAACTTATCTTTTCACTAGCTGTTTTCTGCACTTAAAAAAGTTAAAAAGAAACATTGACCATAAAAAGATAGATTTAACATTAGCCAACATAATCCACATAATTTATAACAAGGGATGGATAATAAAATCATATGAGTAGTCTGCTTTGTGCATGTGATCTCATTTCCCAACACATGTAGGGTCCCTTTAGACACTATGGCGATTTTGCTCCCTTCATTGATAAAAGCAGAAGCTCTGCACTCTCCCACTATCAGCAGTAATTTACAATTGAAGTCATACCTGTATAGAAGGGTAGGCACAAGCATGTGTGGTTAGTGGACCCATTAACACATGTGCCCCCATTCTTGCAACTGTTATTGCAATGATTGGTTTTCAGATTACATCTTGGACCTTCAAATCCATCCACACAAGAACATCTATTAATAAGGAAAACGAGAGCTATTTGATACATTGAAAGTCTGGAAGCATTCTCTTGTAGGATTTTCTGGAATTTATACCCTTATCTAAATTTCAAGAAAGATGAAAAGTAGGGATGATACTTCTTTCTTGAAACTGGGTTCAGTATCTCCATAACTCTCAGTGTTCCATCTTGTATCCATCTTAGCATTTTGGTTTCCAAGTACAGGAGCTAGTTGGACCACTCTAGAAGTCTCGAATTGAGAAGAAGCTAAAGCTGCTATAAGTTCTAGGACAGATGGAGTGGCATGCTAATGAGGTCTTCAATGTTGGCACCAAAAAGAAAAAGCAGGGCCCTTGGGTAGGACTAGAGAAAAGCACAAATGTGAGAATCCTGATCCTGATTTATTTCTCATTTAACGTCCTTAAATCTATTCCAACGAAGGAGAAGTTGTAGATTATTATTTTAACTATTTTTTAAGTTTTCTAAGCAACCTCCATAGCTATGTTTGAGGACTACACATGATTATATAAATCTTCATGAGGCAATACTATAATATAATTCACAGAATACACTAATTTAAATATGACACACCTGCAAACAGATACACACTCACATAAAGTAGAGGAGAACATTGTAGATGAATAAATGTATGCTGTGAGTTGCATACGGTGGCATTTGCATTTCTATTGCGTGGACTTTAGACAAAGAAGCAAAAATAGAAAAAAAAACTGGTGACCTTGCCTAACAAAGGCAGTGAGTTGTCAGCTCTGATGCCCTTGATCAAAACATTTGTGTTCCTACTTGCTATCTTTCTATAAAGGGGTAATGCAGAGCGGCATGTGTAGGGAAAAATATTTGTTATCCCAAGGGACATTATGTGCTGGCTTTTAAAGATGCTATGTTGATATGGCGATACGATGAAAAGCCATTTAGCAGTTTGGCAAATTGGATATACAGATCGGGTTGGGCCCCACTTTTTTTCTCTACTGAGTGCAGTTCATTTCAAGCTACTAATTACGGTATGTTTCCCAGAAAGCCACCCACACTGTATTTTGAGGAGGAGAGTGGGAGGGTGCACATCGAGGTTCAGCATATCAAAAAACTGAAACAGTTGGTAATCCATTGGGATGCATGTAATCCAGTGGCTTGTCTCCCAAATCCCAAGCCACAGTTACAGAAATAAATTGCCTGCAGAATCAGACCATGTACTGAAAACATCCCCTGTCCCCTAAATGTAAGTATATATGATTAACACTGAATAAATACTTCCCAATACTTTTCAGTGTCTGATTCTGGCTTAAGGCAGAAAATGGAGCTGGATTTATTTTAGTCTGACATCTGGCAATTTTGTAATAGGTTTCTGCCCAGGTTCTTGGCAGATGATGTATTGCAGCTAACCAAGATCTTTTTCCATTTTAGGTCAGAGACTCTTTCTGAAATCTTGAACTGCCACTCACGTAAAGCTGGATCCATCTCCTTCTTGAGGCAGGCAGGTCCCACCATTTTCACAGAATCTGCCGGAGCAACCATCAAAAGATAGGTCACAGTATTTGCCCTGGAATAAGGAAATAACACAAAACAATTACCCTTTAAATGGATAAGTTCTGGCCAATACACATTTTGAAAATCAATTGCTTGCACACCAGCCATATGTGTACAGTGAAAGAAGATTAACTTGTTATATAGAAATTGTCCTGAACTTTTAAATTGTTTTTGTTAACAGAAATAGCTCTCTCCATTTTTTTTTCTTTCTTTTTTTGCTCAGTGTCAAAGGAACAATTGGTTGTGTTCACAGAACATGTTTAATTTCACTACTGAACTTACCCACGTTCTGGGTTTATACAATACAGATAGACCTCAACTTATGACCACAATTGAGTCCAAAATTTCTGTTGCTAAACGAGACAGCTGTTAAGTGAACTTTGCCCCATTTTATGATCTTTATTGCCACAGTTGTTAAGTGAGTCACTGCAGTTGTTAAGTTAGTAGCATGGTTGTTAAGTGAATCTGGATTTCCCATTGACTTTTCTTGTCATAAGCTCATAAAAGGTAAATCACATAATCCGGGTGACTCTGTAAACATCATAAATATGAGTCGGTTACCAGGATCTGAATTTTGCTCACGGGACTACAGGCATGCTTCAAAGGTCATTAAGCATGAAAAATGATCGTGTCACCTTTTTCAGTGCTGTTGTAATTTTGAACAGTCACCAAACAAATTGTTGTAAGTCAAGGACTACATTGTATTGTGCTGAAACATAAAATAATCCAGTGCATTGCACAACATTTAAAGCCACAAAAAGGCAAACCAAGCTCAGCATTTTGTATGAATGAACTTATGTCTTTCATTAACCTGGCTAAAAGTGTGGAACACACGCTGTGTATTTCCCAGGAAGAAGTTTACCAACAGGGAGCAAACCCACTCCTTTTTGTCCCCTCCCACCTCACCCTCCCACCCTATTTACCTTATAACCATCGGGACAGACACAGTGATAGGAGCCCAGAGGATCTTGCTGACAACTGCCCCTGTTTTGGCAGGGATTGGAGAGACAGGGGTTACACTTGGCCTGGATGATTGGCGGGGGAGGACCTACACAGATTAAAAAAAGATATTGCATGAATAAGACTAAGATAATATAACTGAAATAACTAAAGACATATTTCTTATATCTGACTATAAAGTCTGTGTGCTTCCTGATCAGAATCTCTTCCAAGGTATTGCCTTTTCCCCAACAGCTAAACATGGGTCTCTGACAAATTTGTGATTTGCGGATATACACATTAAAAAAATGGATAACGGCTGAAAAGAACACCCATTCACTTGTTTCTAAGCATAATACTGAATCCTGGTGTTCAAAATAGTATTAATTTTCTACAAAAGCAAGCAGGGTCCCTCCCCTCCCCATTTCTTTCACAGGAATAAGTTTTCACAGGGAAAAGTAAAAGAACTTTTTAAAGAATTCTACATTGGTGTGACATACACAGAAGAAAGAGCTGACTCAAGGCCTCTTATGAGGGTAATTAGGGATTCTGGAAATTATAATCTTATTACATATATAAGGCACAAGGCTGATGTAGCTAATGCTATGCCTGTGCCCATTCTTTGGGCATTTCATTCATAATCTTCAGTATCATGGAACTATATACAGTGATCCTTAACTTACAACCACAATAAGGAACAGAAAATTGTGCAGTCGTGAAATGAGGCATCACATAACCACACCTGATTATATGATGTATTTTGCCAGGGTTGTTAAGTGAGACACCACTTGCAACCTGCCAGTTTCTGCAATGACTTAGCTGGGAAGCTTGCAAATGACCATGTGGGAAATTTGCAAATGGCAATCGTGTGACTGTGGGGATGCTCTGGCAATTGTAAGTGCAAAGAAAGATCATAAGTCATTTTTCAGCGTGATCATAATTTTGAACCATTGCCAAATGGTCGTATGTTGAGGACTACTTGTAGGATATTGGTTTTACTGGCTTAACTAGAATCTACTTCTCCCATTCCATCTTCATCATATCTGTGTGCATATTAACAACTTCCATGACTCACTTTTCCCCCCCCATATGCCCAATATTAACTTCAACAGTCTCATATTTGTAACATTCATGCCACTTCCCAACAAGGGTCCCAGGCAACTCAGCTGGGCAGAACAAACTAAAGTTCACATAGCCAAGAGATCTTTAGTTATATGCAATGCTGTTCTTCAGAACTTTCAGTAGTAGTTCTTCCCACTATTCCCTTTTATTTTCCTTGTTGCTTCTGTAGCTTACCCTGGCATTCAAACTTCTTAGCTGGAGTTGTGAGCAGAAGTTTGCCTTCCATATCCGCAGGACCAGCACAACGGGCAATGCCAGGTTCTTTGTAGCCAGTTTTGACCCAGCTTGAGAGCCAGTGCATGTGGCAATCACAATACAGGGGGTTGGCACCAATTGCTCTGCACAGCGGGAAGAATCATAAAGTCTGTATAATTATTCAAAGTGCAAGGTTTCATCTGGTCACTCTGCAGAAATGCCCCTAGAGGTCCTGGAACTGATTAATAACCCAATTTTTATTTCCATTTCTTTTTAAATGCCACATTGTTGCATTCTGAATAGTATCAATTTTCATCATTTATTTTAAAGGGATGTATCAGACATGCAAGCTTATTATTTGATGTCTTAATACTTGATGCTAAATCTGCTAAATGCCTCGAGTAAAATGCAGTGTGCCCACATCACTCATGCTCTGAGATTACAGACACTGTGCAAAGAATGTAAATTGACAGTGTGTGTAGAATTTTTTCCTCCCCCAAAGATAGTGCTCACAAGTATGTCTAAAAAGATATATACATTCTTAAAGCTGAGCAAATATTCTAGCCAATTACCAGAAAAAACCCAATGAACTCAAGATTAAGATAATTGTCATTTGTATTCATCTTTGTAATTGGGACTATTGTGGTGCTTTAAAGTTTTGAGGTATGTTCACCCACCACACTAAGGCAGGGGTCCCCAACCCCAGGGCCACAGCCCACTACCGGGCCTTGAGACGTTCGTAACCAGACCACAGAAGTGGTGGGTGAGCATGCGCGTGCACACCTCCCCACTTGTGCGGGAAGCAGGTGAGTGTGTGCACGTGCACTCCATTTGTGCAAGCAGCGAGTAGCAAAGCCAGACAGGTTGGGGAACTCTGCACTATGTGATGTTTTACTGAATAAACACACTTGCTTGGCTTCACTCAACACACTAAGTTCTAATTTATAAATCACAGTTTGCTAAGTCATAGATGAACAAATCATGTGTTAACCCAGCCTTGGTCTAGAAAGCTTTGTCTTTCATTCTTCTGATCTGCAGCAGACTACGTGCACATTCCATTTTTTTGGGAGGAAAGTCAAAGGGTTCAAGAACTAGTTTCCCTTGTAGGTACACAATGGAATATTAAGTTAAGCTGCTAACACATGATGAAAGATGCCAGAAGGAACTTCAACATATTTCAGCAAGCCACACTGCATCAGTTCCTATCACTACAGAACAATGAGAACACTGCTCCCTACAAAATTTTTGGAACTACTTTGTCATGGCAATTATTATCTAAGCATCTTTGCACAGCTGAATGAACAAAAGTAAACAAATTGTGCTTTCTCCTTTGTATCGCCAAGCACCATCCTATAAAATGCTAGAAGCCCTATTTGGAAGAAGGGGAACAAATGTTTATATTAATGATACAGATACTCACAGATGAGATAAGGAGGTAACATCAGCAAAGATCCCTTCAGGGAGTGTGGAGATATCATTTCCATGAAGAGACCTGAATGCAAATACAGACAACTGTTCTTATGCTCAAACAAGAGCTCCAATTATTGAGAGGAAGAAACAGAGTCCTAATTTTTCATGTTGTGATTTCCCATTGTCTATTATCTTTGGAAGGCTACATACGGAGCAATTAGTCTTAGTAAACCTAATGGGATGTGAGGAATTCAGGATTTTGCTGACTCAACCTCTAAGCACTATGAAGTGGTATATAAGTCTAAGTGCAATTGCTCTTCAGAATGTCATTAAGCCTGCTCCCCCTTTCCCTCTTAAACCACACATTGGCATTCAAACTGGTAGGAAGAAGAAGAAGGAGAAGGAGAAGGAGAAGGAGAAGGAGAAGGAGAAGAAGAAGAAGAAGAAGAAGAAGAAGAAGAAGAAGAAGAAGAAGAAGAATAAGAAGAAGAAGAAGAAGAAGAAGAAGAAGAAGAAGAAGAAGAAGAAGAAGAAGAAGAAGAAGAAGAAGAAGAAGAAGAAGAAGAAGAAGAAGAAGAAGAAGAAGAAGAAGATAGTAGCTAGGCCCACAGTTCCCAGAGAACTTGCAGATATTTTACTGCTCGATCAATGCAATGATTAGTGAATTCACTGTGGCATCCTTGGGATACTGTGACATACAGCTTGGCAACAAAAAGAATTCAGGAACCTCTGAGCTAGGCTAAGCAGATTACTTCTCCTTCAGGTGGCAATCCTAGGTCTCTTTAAGAAGTAACAAAAATACAGTAGAGTCAGTAATGATGCTTGGAAGACAAAGGATGATAACAAAGAAGGGATAATTGGGATTGAGGAAAACTGTGGAAAGCAAGGACAAGGGAGATAGCAGGAAGAAATAGAAACACGATGATGCAATACCTGTTATTCTAATAAATCACCTTCATTACCTCACTACTTCTGACCTCATGAATGACATGTAGGTTCTAGTTCACATAAACTTATATCAAGAGGTTGTCTTCCCTGCCTCTAGATCAGTTACTTTTCATCCACAGTATACTGGAGTACATTAGAATTTGTGCTTCTATTGATGAGTGTTTTAGTGTCAGTCATTAAATGAACTTACATTGAAGATGTTTTTTCTTACAATGTGGTGTTAGCAGTGAGATTAATAGAGCACAGCATTCTTGTGTTAAGAATGTATACTTCTCCACTGAAGTATACATTGCTCAGGATTGTGATCCCTTCTTTCTATTCTTTGGCTGTAAGTCACACAGGCTTTGGAGAGAGTTCTCCATTTATTTCCTTTTTCACTCTTAGAAAAGTGAAATCTAGGTGTTGGCTAGTGGTGGGTCAGGCTGGGTGAGACTTTTCTACTTAGTTAACATGCTGCTTGTGATTGTAATCAAGGTGTATGAACAGTTTCTCCTATATTCAATGTCCTTTTAGGAACTGTTCAAAGGAGAAATGAGACTTTACATAACCTTCTTTCTTTCTGTTTACTGTATTTAATTTATAGTTATATTATTGTCATATTACTGTATTATTTTTAGACACCTCTGAGTTTTGATATCACCCTGATTATTTTCCCACAATGCGCAATCATTTATATTCCAAGAGAGGATTGTGTCTCTGGTATGGAATGGCCTCTAGGTCTACCTGGAAGTTGGGACAACATTATTGTTAATCAAACAATGTTAGCCCATTTTTACCCAGGTTAAGCCAACATTGGAGTTGCTTGCCCATTTGCTGGAGTCTCAGAGAAAATAACTGCCCAGTGCCATGGTGGACTGGATCTTTCCAGGTGCTAACAACCCCCCCCCTCCCATTGCCCTATAACAGTGATGCCGAACCTTTTAGAAACCGAGTGCCCAAACTGCAACCCAAAACCCACTTATGTATCGTCGGGTGATGGGTGGGTGTGGCCCATTGGGTGGGCGTGGCTGCAGTGGTAACGGCAGACTGGGTGGGACTAAAAAGTTCAATCAATCAATTCCAACTTTGCGAGAGCTTTTTTTTCCCGCAAGAAGTTGAAATTGATTGATTGAATTTTTTTTTTTTTTTGCACACGAAGGCGGAGGCCCAAAACGAAAAGGTTTTATAAAGCCCAGCTGAAGGCCTAGGACTGGAGCGATGATGCATATGCCCAAAGAGAGGGCTCTGCATGCCACCTGTGGTTAGGTTATAGGTTCGCCACCACGGCCCTATAATAACTCTTAGTGTCATAAAGTGTAAAATGTGGAGGGTTCACACATTCCTTGCTGTGAAAATGATCAAGCCAATGTAGGTGAAGATGAGATTTATATCCTCTATTTCTATCTTCTGAATGACACTTTCTGCATTGAATTCAGAGTCTCCAACACTTCCCAAGGCTGCCAAGAATTTTTCTCAAGAATTCTGTCCCATTTTGCAGAATAGAAACATGTTTATAAGATTACTAGCTTAATTGATGGACTTGCCTCCTAGCTAGGATGCTGTTGGGGGTCTATGACAAGTTGCTACAGCCAACTCTCTGCAGCCAACTTGGCATGGCCAACTCACTACCAGACAATTCGCCATGGCCAACATGCCATCAGACAACTCGTTGCAAGACAAAAATTACACTAATATCAAAGAAATGATGAAAAAGAATCATTAAAGAAAGGACGCAAAAGGAAGGACAGAATGAAATGTGAATGGTAAAAATTAAAATAATTTTTAATTGATTCTAAATAATTAAATAGAATTGTTAAATTGTCCTGCAGTGAGTTGTCCCATGGCAAATTGGCCATAGTGAGTTGTCCTGCAGCGAGTTGGCTGTGGCAAGTTGTCCCATTCCTGCTGTTGGAACACCCTTCTGTCCTCTCTTGTTCCCTGGAGAATTTATGTATTACTTTGTTTTTACTGCAATATATAATGGGATTATATCTGTTTGTATCAGGAAAATGTTAGTAATGACTTTACCGATAGGCCCACCTAAACTCCTTATTTGCAGAAAGCAAGCATACAAAACATTACCTCAAGATGGAAGGAGAATTGTAAGTTTCTGTTATTTATCTAATTCCTGGATAGATCCTCAATATGGGAAATGTCTTAAAATGATACCTGCTCTGAAAACTCATAATACTGAGTTTCTATTAAGAAGAAATGTAGACTTGGCCTTGGGAATGTAGAAACAATAACTAAACCACTTAGGAACTTTCAGAAAAGATTAATCAGTCCTGAGAAAAAGGAGAGCATAAATAACCCAATGCTCAAAATAGCTGCACTTGATCTTATTTGTGTAAGATGGGACACAGAGAAACTGAGAGGTTTTCAAGATTCTGCTGTTTTATCCTATAGTATTATACAAATTCCTGGAATCCCTTCTGTGCCCAGTTAATTGATCTTGTCTACTTTAAAGGCCTGAAACAATCTTGAAAGCCTTTCTCTCTCATGAGAAGGACAATGTATCTTGCCTTCCCATGAAATATCCTTTTTCTAAGTTAGGTGGAAAGTGCCACAATTGTGGAGCTACAAGTCACCTCAAGAGTATGGGTCCAAATTGTTCCAGAACCAAATCTTCAGGACACTTCATAAATTCCCCTCCCAGATATTATTCCTGTTATTTTTTGCTGATGCACTTTAACTTTGGCACAACAACTAACTCCAAAGATGAAACTATAATGTGTTAGTTTGCATTTCCCATGCAGTTATTACAGAACCCTTCGCTAGTCAGAATGGGACAACTCCGCACGGCCAGCTCGGCACGGCCAATTCACCACTGCCAGTTTGCCACCATCAAGTCACTGCAGGATAACTCCACATGACCAACTCGCAGTAGTGACAACTCACCATGGGAGAGCAAGTGGGCAGAGTGCAGAGTGGCAGTGGTGGCTGGAGGTTTCCCTTTTTCCCATACCCCCTCTCACCACTGCTGCCACTGCCACTGCACCCTGCCCAAAGCTGAGGATGGTGGCGACAGACGGGTGGCGAGGTGGCAGCAGCAGGGGCGTCCCACTTTCACATACCTCCCTGCTGCTGCCATCACACTGAACTCCAGGCAGAAGAGACCAGGGACAACAGTGGCAGTCATGGCTGAGGTGGGTAGTGGTGTGTGTGTGAAAAATGGGACACCTCCAATTTTGTCCTGCAGCAACTTGGTGGCAGTGAGCTGGCATAGGTGACTTGGTGGCAGCGAGCTAACAGTTTTGAGCTGGCTGCAGCAAGCTGGCTCCACTGAGTTGTCCTAGATCTCTGTTAGTTGAGACAATTGCAGGACAATTTCTTTTAGTGTAGTGCAGTATTCTCAAGTTGAAAATATGATAACACAGAATTTTTGCCACTTTATCACATTTTCCTTACATGTTCCTATACCCAGCATAGACTGGCTATAAATTCATAATCCAATTATCCATTAGGTGCAGGAAGCAATTTCTCTCACACACACAAGAATCAACAGTCCCATTTACAAGCATGCTACTTTTTTCCTTCTCTTCCTCTGATGCCACCCTGCATTGCCTCCCACAGTACCTGATTTTCCTGATGTTTTGGTGAAAGAGGCAGTAGCTACCTTGCCTTCTGTGTACAGTCATACACCCAGTCATACACTGGGTGTATGACTGTACTGTCAACTTAAAACCTAAAGCCAGAGCCTCCACAATAACCTACGTCTATGAAAGAGTTAATCACTTTAAAATAGCTCTATATGACAATCTGAAGAAAGCATTTATTTGCCCTTCTACATATCCAGCGTCTGCCAATATTTCTTGTAAAAAAGCAAGATAATTCCTTGAGAATTGTACACAATTACAGACTACTGAATTCTGTAACCATTAGCAACCACTATGCACTGCCTCTTATTTCAGATCTGCTAGATCACTCTCAGAAGTCATGCATTTTCACTAAATTGGACTTAAGAGATTACAATTTGATCTGAATGGAAGAGGGTCATGAAAATTTAACAGTTGTTTCCTCTTAAAATTCAGATGACATCCTAATTTTCTCAGAAGACCCACTTTTCTGAAGTTAATCAACTTTTGAAGAAAGAAATTTCTTCAAGAGCAAACCACCCTGAAAAATCTCTTTTGATGCATTACTCAAGCATCCAGATCCCACTCGCCCCTTTGCTGTGGAAATTGATGCCTTTGAATCGGCTTTGAGAGCCGTTCTCTGGCATGCTTTGACAAAGGGAGAGGAGGGTTTTTTTGTTTTTCGCCTTTCACCTTATTCTTCCTGACTGAAAGAAACTATGATATTTTCAAGTAAAGATCAGTGGGCGGCTCAAGGTTGACTCAGCCTTCCATCCTTCCGGGGTAGGTAAAATGAGGACCCAGATTGTTGGGGCAATGTAAATATATATATACATTGCTTACTGGCGTACACTGCTTAGAGTGCTTGCACTTAAAGCAGTATATAAGTCTCATAAATAAATAAATAAATAAATAAATAAATAAATAAATAAATGCAATATTCCAACAGTGGAGGTATTTCTTGGAGGGAGCAGCCCACCAAGAATGTGAAGCACTGGCACAAGGCACAGACGCTCACTCCATGTCAGATCAGGAGCACGCATTTTCTCCACATTTTTTGTGTCATCTACGGTATGTTTTTAGTTCATATAAAAAGCTGTTACGTGCACTGCAAAATTAAATATGACATTCCCTGGCCATCTCCTCCACCATGATCTTGAAGCAGAACAATTTTATTGTCCCCTCCCAACCGCTCCCACAAAAGAGTCACGCAGAGAAATAGGCAGTAGATCTGTCGGATTGGATTTGTTTGCATATGTGTCAGAGACCAGACGCCAGGGAGCCCCACCAGCCAGTTCTTCTCCTCATGACTGATGGATACTCCTTTCACAATGCTCTTTTATACATTCCTCTTCCTCTCAGGGAATAGATATCACAACTTTACCATGATAATAAAGCTGTGGGACATGTAGCAAGTATTCAAAACATCGCATCAGAATTTAAATGAATATTGAACACTGATGTCAAAGACAATGTTTCATCCTGCCATGCCTGTTGCTGGGCTAAGACTGTGGTGAATAAGCCAGCTAGTTTGTTCCAGCCACTCCTCTTCCATCCTATACTATGGGATATAGTTTCCCTGGATTTTGTTATTGATCTTTCTGCTATAAAAAGTAACATGACCTTTTTGGTGCTATGAATTTGTTTATTAGGATAAGTTATTTTATTCCCAGGAGGGACTGTCACTTATTTAGGAGACAGTATAACTCTTTTAGAGAATTTTTTTTTTTTTGGTGTAGAACTTAATTAATCATGTTATTTCAGCTTATAGTACTCAGTTTACACTCACATCCCTTTTCTACTTATTGGACATTCACAGTCATTTGTCATCCTCTCATCCACAATCTAATGGACAACTGGAAAACATAGACATTTACTTGAACAATACTAATAGTCCTCAATTTACAACCAGTATCTTAGCAACAGTTTGAAGTTATGATGGACCCCTCCCCTAAAGCTTATGACCTGGTTCCAAAGTTCCATTATCTGAGCCCCTCCTGCATGGCCACATGACCCTATTTTGGGCACTTGGCAACCAACCTGCATTTATGGCTATTTGCAGTGCCCTTTGAGAAAATAATACCCCATGACAAACAATGAGTTTGCTTAATGACCATGGCACTTGCTTTACGACTGTTGCCTTCACTTAATGACTGCTCCAAAAAGGGTAACAAAAACGAGTCTGATTATGTGATGGCCTGCTTTACAACCATCACAACTTATGAATATAATTGCAGGGTTTAATTATGGTCATAACTTGAGGACTACCCGTAATCACAATACAGAGTAATTGAATTACAGGTAGTCCTCAACTTATGACTACAATTAAGCCCAAAATTTCTGTTGCTAAGTGAGACATTTGTTAACTGAGTTTTGCCCCATTTTACGACCTTTCTCACCACAGTTGTTAAATGGATCACTCAAGTTATTAAGTTAGTGGCATGGTTGTTAAGTGAATCCGGCTTCCCATTGACTTTGCTCGTCAGAAGGTTGCAAAAGGTGATTACATGACCCTGGGAAATTGCAACCATCATAAATATGAGTCAGTCGCCAAGCGTCTGAGCTTTCAACAATTGAGCATGGAGATGCTGCAATGGTTTTGTGGAAAATGGTCATTTATTTATTTATTTATTTGACTTATATACCTCTTTAAGTGCAAGCACTCTCTAAGCGGTGTACACCAGTAAGCAATTGCCCCCAACAATCTAGGTCCTCATTTTACCTACCTCGGAAGGATGGAAGGCTGAGTCAACCTTGAGCCGGTGAGATTTGAACCGCTGACCTGCTGAACACAGTCAGCTAAAGTGGCCTGCAGTACTGCACTCTAACTGCTGCGCCACCTCGGCTCATGTCACTTTTTTCAGTGCTGTGGTAACTTTGAAGGGTCACTAAATGAACTGTTGTAAGTCAAGGACTACCTGTATTGCCTCTTGCAGAATTTGCCTATTACTCATTGCATTCCTCCACCCGCATGCTGTCTTTTCTAATGTCCATTCAAGCACTGAATGTCAAAGCACAATTTTGAAATGAAGGAACAAGAAATTGAATGATAAGGGCTCATATGAGTGGAGTTTGCAGAGATGCAGTGCAGTCTGAACTCCAGAAGGAGGGACTGAAGTATAAAAATGGTTATTAGCTAGACTAAGCCGATCAGCCACACCCACCCCATTCACCTCTCCTGGGCCCCTGAGAGAAGCAATAAAATGCTAGTACAGCCATAAAAAGGAAGACAAAGAAATGTTGATCACAAGGAGAAAGAATATTTAGAGGCCAGGAAAACTATGGGAAGCAAGGACAAGGGAGATAAGAAAAGAAAGAGAACCGCCAGATTTTTATTACTATTATAACACATGGTTTCTGTATCCTCAATAAACCTTTGTTTTTATAGCTCGATCTTCATTACTTCGCTATCTCTGATACTGTAACTTACAAGTATATTCTAATTCCATTCTATAAATCTCTATTAAGGGGTTGCTTTCTCTGCCATTGGACCATTTCTGGTCTCCAGTACATCAAAATAAACTGCAATTTATGCTTCTATGGATGGGTGTTCTGGTCTCCATTATTAAATGAATTCATACTGGAGAATTTTTTCCTAGGCAGGTAACACGAGTGAGTAATGGACAACAATGCAAGACAATTACTGTACATATACCTTATACAAACATTGACCATATGAAGGAAAGGTCTCTTAGGCCATATGAAATTAATCAATTTTCTCTCAAACACCCCACAATAAGGGAAAATAGGACCCAAGAACACCTATATCCCCACAGCCATTTCTTTTGACTCCTCCAAACAGTTTCACCTGACCTCTTTATTTAAAGCATCTTTTAGTTTAAACATAAAATGGAACTTGGCCTGCAGCAAGGTAAAGATCCAACTCTAATATTCTCTATTTAAGCAATGTACAGCTTTATTTGATTGCCTGCCCACCTGCCTGGTAAAAAACAAAGTTGATTTTGAGGTAGTACAAAGCATTTGGGAGGTTAGGCTTGGGCACTGATGGAGAGATGCATCATAAATTTGCTTTATAATAAACGTGTGATTTATGGTTGGTCATTTAAAATGGAAGTCATTTTCTCAAACTGCCCACAACCTGCCTCCCCCCCAAAATTCCAAATGGGCCTTCCAGTCTGGAATATTGCTTCATTCTGCAATACCCTTTGCCTGGCTGCTATCCATTGAAACAAGGCAAAGTTCATTCTCCAGTAAACCACGAACTAACAGGAGATTCCTTAGAGAAATGACTAAGGAGAAACCAGTGATATGAATTGGTTGCAAAACAGAAGATACATACAGCAGCCGTAGTGAATGGAGACCTTCAAAGGCTAGTGAGGGAATACACTGTAGTGCATTGTAGCTGAGGATCCTAGGTGAAATTGGAGAGAGGCAGAAACAAGCTGAACAATCACATGTTGTGTAATTACATTCCATACATTGATTGTATTCCTCTCCCTAATATTAGTTTTGCAAGTTACACTAATGGGTAACTCATATAAAAATCTTAACTATTTTGAATCAGAATCTCTCCCCATAAACCCCATTTTGGACAGAATAGAGTAGAATAGAGCTGGAAGGGACCTTAGAGATCTTCTAGTCCAGCCTCCTGCTCGAGCAGCAGAACCTATACCATTTCACACAAGTGACTATGCAGTCTCTTCTTTAAAATCTCCAGTGATGGAGCGCACACGATTTCTGAAGGCAAGCTGTTCCACTGGTTAATTGTCCTCACTCTTAGGAAGTTTCTCCTTAATTCCAGGTTGCTTCTCTCTTTACAGGATATACTGTAAGTTGCCATTGGAAAGGAAACCTGCTTTGCACAGTAAAAAGCCACATAGCAGATGCCTTTATAAAGTCTCTAAGCAAATCCATACAATCTTCTTACCCTGGCACGAGGAAGGTACACTAACACTTTTCTGAGAACATAACCTTGTGTGTCTGCCTGCATCTCAGTGACTCCCATGACAGGTTTAAGAATTCTTGAAGATGCTACACTTATCTTAATATTATGTAGACAGTGTAAAGTGCATTAATGGGCATTCAGGAGGTGGCCTGACATGACATGCTTTGTGATAGCAATCTTGTGACTTCAATTACTTCTGCTGGTTTCCTGTGGGACTAGTCTCTTCATCCCCGATCTCTTTCTCAGCTCTCTAAGTCTTCTTTCTGTTGTAAGGGAAACTGGAACTTTGCCACTTTTTGTTTTTGATTTTTTGAAAAATGGGTGGGTGGACTGGTCCAGCTAGACAGGGAGAAGTCCTGAAACTGACAAGCTCATTCCTCACTTGATACTCTTTTCTGCCAAAAAGTGGTCTGTTTGTTTTATTTTAAAAAAATAGGCCACTAGGAAAAGAAAAAAAAATAGTGCATAGCATAATTAGAGTATTATGTATTCTAAATGGAATAGGCTTTTCAAATGCTAGATGATGGTGGGCAGGGCTGGAATTATAGCCAAATCATAGGCATTGGGATGTTTTGTGTTAAAGCTGGAGAGACAGCAGCTCAGCTTGGGCCTGTTCCAGGTACCTAAGTAAGAGTGTGCTACAGAGGCAGCAAGAGTTTGGAGTTCCTGCTAGCTTTAGGATAGAAGGGGAACATGGCAAAAGAGTTGTGTGGATGTGGCCTTTTGCCCAGGTTTTTGCCACAGGACCCCAATGATATCTGTCCCTGCAATCTGAACTATCACAATTGCTTTTGATTCAGCTCTGTTAGAAAACACTCACAAAGTGGTCAGTTGGCTCATATTGGTGAAGGAATTGTTGCTGAGGAAGCTGATCTTATTGTTGCTCAGGTCTCTGCAAAACAGAAGCACAGTGCAGGTTCTAATATCACTTTTAACTCTATCTTTCTTCCTCTCAATTCTTAAGCAAAAATCTACAATCATCTGAAACTGCAGTTCTAGTACATCTGTCACATATACTAGTTAGTCACATCATGACCATCTGCTTCTACTAAGACCTGCTATATACCCCCTTATTTTCTGCACCGGCTTTAATTTGTAGCACATCAATTAACAACACATTGATGTACAATTTATGTCTCTTCCTATTTATTCTTTGTCCAATTAGATATGCAGCAAAGGAATCCAGTTCACACCTACTCATCTCAAGTCACCAAGTTGGAGAAAATGGATCTAGATTATGGTGAAGATCTTAGCAGTTTTCAGAACATCCTAGAGCAGTGGTTCTCAACCTGTGGGTCGGGACCCCATTTGGGGTCAAATGACCATTTCACGGGGGTCGCCAAACCATGATGTCCGCCATTTTTTTCCCTTTTCCCTAGCTGTCCTACTCCCTCTTACTGGTGGCCACACCCACTTGGGGGTCACCACAACATGGGGAACTGTATTATGGGGTCACGGCATTAGAAAGGTTGAGAATCACTGTCCTAGAGGGTGTTATGATCCTTATATTTAATCTACCATCTCCAGGAAAGACCATTGTAGGTTTCATCAGATGAGTAACTTCTTAGAGCATCTCGGACACTTACACCAGCTGCAAGTAACGGAAAGTGGAGAGTTGTCCTGGAATAAGGATGAATTGGTTGCCATCCAAATAGCTGTAAGAATAATAAAAATATGTGTCAGATATTACAACTGAAATGCTAAAAGAGCAAAGTTCAAGATCTCTCTGTGCAAAGTGTATAATATGAAGTATACCACCTTGTCTTGTTAAAACATTATAGAGCAACAGAATGATAATTATGGCCCTTTCTATATGCCACATTCACTATTTGTGGATGATAAACCAGAATGACAAACTTAATACTCCAATGAATACATTTGCCATACAGAAATAAAAGTTCAATTGTTGCTGAACATCCAAAAATATTTTTTAATCTTTCTTCATACAAATGGGAGCAAAACTGCAAATATTGTGCAGCTCAAGAGACTAGAAGCATTTGTTACTTTGCTGCTCCAAATCCAGAGAGTACAACCTGAGATCCATCCAGCCCCTGAAAAACTGGATACAATCCCAAATTATTCCAAAATTTGCTAGTCACATGTGTCATTTTTAATGTGATTGGAGAAAACTATTAAATACATGGAAAACAATTACATTAACTGGATTTAATTAATATCATGGTTTTCTTCTAAAATAAATTAGTTTTTGTACTGATTCCACCTATATTTTTGTTCTACTTTTGGGGACTCCAGTCCCTAGACCACCTCAAAACCAAGTGTGGTTGTTAGCCTAAAAATTGTGCTAACCCTTTAATCCATGTATACAATGTCATAATGTTCCTTCCAGTTGATATCCTATGTCAGACATGTCAAACACAAGCCCAGGGACCAGATGCGGCCCGCGAAGTGGTTTCATGTGGCCTGTGAAGACATCCTGGAAACAGTGAGGGAATGGCCCCCTCTGCCTTGGCCCTGGCCCAGGCCAGCTGGGAGCCAATGTACAATTTTGTGGTGGCCATCTATGCTGAAACGCATTCAGTCTTAGCTCCATTAACCCCCCTCTGCATGGTCCTCCAGTGGACCATGCCTTGGCACTTGCCCTGGTCCCACCCCCTTCTGCCAGAGTGGGATCTATCCCACTCCTGCCCAGGCCCCCACAGGCACCCTTGACACAAACGATGTAGAGCTGGCCACGCCCATCCAGTAGGCTGCACCCACCCTGGCCACACCCACCCGGCCCCCTGAGAACAACCGCAATGCTGATGTGGCCCTCAATGAAATTGAGTTTGATACCCCTGTCCTATGTATCTATACTCACAGCTCAGTAACATTCTTGGGTATCCCTTTTGGGAGACTTTTCAGGTGCTTATTGCTGCAGCGAACTACTGTGTCAAGGCAGGTGCACTCCTGGGGGCACTGAGGACGTGGGAAGCAGATGGTCTCCTCCTCACCTGCCAAAGGACAAACCAAGAAGAATGCAATATGAGACTCCAGATATAAATATTGTCTCAAATATTTGCAAGAAATTCTGGGCTTTCTATTAGTGTGTAGAAATATCAGGAACAATTAGAACTCGGGATGTTAATCAACTGATGTGATTAATTCATTACAAATAACAATGTAACCTTTTTATGGGAAGTGATAGAAAGGTTCCTTTCGAAATGGTGCTTTTGTATTGATTTACAGCAGGGGTAGTCAACCCTGGCTCTTTTATGACTCGTGGACTTCAACTCCCAGAATTCCTGAGCCAGCTAAGATGGCTCAGGAATTCTGGGAATTGAAGTCCACAAGTCATAAAAGAGCCAAGGTTGACTACCCCTGATTTACAACGAGGTTTTAAGTCAGAGAAGTATACTCAAAAAGCTAAGTTACTGTGATTACTTTTTTCCGGGTCGTAGCCATTCCTACCTATCCTCCACACAAAGCCTCTATTGAAAGTAATTACTACATTGGATCAAGGCCAACGACAGTACACTTGCTTGCCAAACTCACATGGTTTATTCCTTTAGTGAATCAGTATTATCATACAATATTGTTTTCATCAAGAAATTTCACTTACTTAATCTGGATGGTTAAACACCATAGCTAATTAAATTGCTTTGCCTTTAACCAACTGTTTAAGTTTAAAAAAGAATGCTTAAAATTAATAGACATAATTCTAGGAACCACTACATAATTAGAACTCCATGCATGTTTAGCAAAAATAACATTTCAGCTAATTTCTGACTGGAAGACACTAGACTGGCTTTCTCTATTTTGGTGCTACTCTTCATTGCTTAGTTTCTATATATCTAAAGCACACAGAGTTGTGTAGTTCATATTAGACTAGTGGGTTATGCCCATGTATTTGTAACTGAGATAGCCAAGATCAAAACTGAAATATGATAATTTCCATCCAAAGAGTAGGAAGAGGGCAGAAAACTGAACAACTGTCCCACAAATTGCAGTGCTCAGAATTTCTCAACAAATTCCAAAGGAATTTAAAGTGAGTCGTTGCATATAACTCCATTCTACTCTTCATTTTCACATGTAGTTTTTTGTGGTTTTCATAACAGCCTGTTATACTCTCCTCATTTCAATCAATGAAAAGTGTTGCTTTTGCATCTTTTGAATGACTTGCCCAAGTTGGACCACTAGAGATCTGACACATTAAAGGGAAGGAAAAACTAATTCAGTTATCATTTCAATGCAAAATTCAAGCTTTCATAACCTATCTGCAGATTTTCCTGATATTCTGATGTAAATTTCTAAATAAAACATTCATACAAAACTAGTTTGCTGATTGGGACAGATTAAAAAAACTGGAAAATAAGGCAGAAAAAAGGTACACAAAAATGTGTGTATTAGTAAAAGTTGCATGATATATGCATATTAAAGGAAAATACTTGCAAAAATGACTGGACTGAGCAATATAGATATTATATTTAGCTAGGTGCAACAAAATGTGCAAATTGATATATCCATGGAACTGAACAATATGATTCAAAAGTAAAAATCTAAGCAAAATTTGTTGAAATATAGAATGGGATTGTTTTGCAGTGCCTGTTTATGTGAATGCCCTATGCCAGTGATGGCGAACCTTTTAGAGACTGAGTGCCCAAGAATCGCCCTGCCCCCCACCCTGCCCCCTGCCCTGCCTGCAGGACCACCCACCACCGCCATGTCTCACTGCAGCAGATCACCCAAGCAACCCAGCAGCGCCATGGCGGCCACGCCCTCTGCCCACACCCCGTAGCATCATCTGTGCATGACAGAGCACGAGGGTGGAGTCTTGTTTCCACTGCCTGGCTGCCATGTCCTTGACTGCGCTGCTCTGTGCAGGCCATGCCAGCGGGTGACTCTCCTGCGGGGGGGCTGCTGTTGAGGAGGGGACCATGGGGGGAGGAGAGGCTGGGGCAATGGCACGAGTGCCCACAGAGACGGCTCTGAGTGCCGCCTCTGGCACGCATGCCATAGGTTTGCCACCACTGCCCTATGCTATTTTAGATTTGTAATAAAACAATGTTGAATACAGAAATGGGATAAAGAAGTCAATTAGAGCTTTGCAGCATGTTTAAGCATGATTCTTTATTAATCTGGATTACACTGCTCTTTTAGAAGGGACAAAATGATTTGGCACACATATAAAAGAAACCCCACTGTAAAACTTGCACATTTGCTTTGTAGTCCTTGCTATTATCCAAAATATGAACGCCCATAAGTTACCTTCCTCACACCTGAAGTCGGGGAAGGCAACATCCTGCAATGGGATTTGGCGCAGAAAATCTGGATTGTGGCAGCGTGGATTCCCAGTCACAATCTTTCTCTTGCGAAGCCAATCACCCAGCCAGGCCAGATGACAATTGCAATTGAAGGGGTTAGCCAGTAGATTCCTGGGTTCAAAGGTAAAGAAGATAAATAATACTACTGTCAAGGGAAATTTTAACTGCCTGCAAGTGGAATTAAGTTCCAATTCATGATGAAGTTTCTGAGAGCAGAGAATAGTTTGGAAAGGAAAAATAAAACAAAAATCTGGGAGAAAGGACCAGGTGGTATATTTAACTAAAAATTCCCTTCCTCACAACTCACAGAGTAGAGAGTGACTGCAACGTGTCAAAAGCCCCCGGTGAAATAATGTTGATCTGATTGTCATACAAGGAGAGAAGACGCACGTTGCGCAGCCCAGTGAAGCTGTCATTGTGAATACAGTTGATGCGATTGTTTCTCAGCATCCTGGAGAGAAAAGAGAAGAGCCATTTTGTAGTAACAATTATTTAGTTGTCAAGAAGAAACATCAATATTTTGCAAGATGGTGCTCCCTCCCCCCATTACTCTCAGTTAGGGCTGACTTACAGTGTTCGCAGCCCATCCAGGCCCCGGAACATGGAGCTGCGCACAGACTCCAGTTGGTTAACAGTCAAATGCAACTCACTCACGGAGGCTGCCCCCTCAAAGGCCCCATCCTCAATCTCTGAGACTTTGTTGTTGCTCAAATTTCTAGGGAAGCAAGGAGCAGGAAGTCAATACAGGAAGAGCTGCATCTTAGTTCATCTGCATCTTAGTGCTTCTTAGTTCACAGCCTACCAGGCTTCAACAGTAACAAAAGAAGACTAGTTCTGATAGATCCCATGCTGGAAGGGTGTTTTATTTAGCAGCTTTTAATTCTCCTCTAGACTACTTCTGCACCCACTTAAACATCTGTCATAATTTTTGGCCTAATTTTTTAACCGGAAGCATATTTGCATCTGTTTCTTGAAGAAAAACACTAGTTAAAATAGCTGTGTATTACTTCCACTATCCGAAGGAATATGCCTCCCAAAATTGCTAGGGAATGTGGGCAGGAGGGCGCTATTACACAATGCCCTGGTTGCGGACTTCATATATGCAGGGAGACAGCAGATGGATCCAGCATAGTTCTTTATATCTGTTTATACCAATGCCTGTAGGAACTTTGACAGCTCTCCCTCTGCCACATCTTTTTAAAATATTGCTATGCTATAAAGCCCGGTCCAAAATCCTACATAAGGAGCAATGTGTTCCTAGAAGTTCTCATCCATGTAACTCACATTTTCTTTAAGTGTGGAAGTTTCTTGAAGATACCTGTCGCCTCCACCACTGTGATTTCATTGTTATTCAGGCGTCTGCACAGGAAAGTAAATAAAATAAACATGCAAGCCTGGGAGCAAAGACTTACAGTGCATGAACAATATAATACCCAGGCTTTCTTATACATAAATCAACCAGAATAAGCAAAAAAATGAAGTGAGTGACACAGTGAAAGTTTGGGGATTTCCTAAGAAGGACATGAGCATTTGTACAGAGTTCTCCGAAGAGGTTGCACACAGAATTGGTATTGCCTCCTGCTTTATCTTATTAAGGAGCAGTGGCAGAATGCATCCTAAAAATAATGACCTCTGGCATGGTGTCATGGGTGAAGAAGCCATAGGGAAGACAAAGAAGGAAAGAGCACTCTGTTTGGATTATGGAAAAAAAAAATGAATGGATGCTCAGTGATGGACAGGGCAAGTTCAGATCTTACAATTCAGCAGTAGCCTGTGGGAGGCGCTCTGGGATCTTTGTCAGCCTCAGATTGGAGCACTCGACTACATTGGCTTCACAGCGGCACTTGGCCGGGCAAACCACGTCACTATGGCATTCACTGTTCAAATGATAATCCTCTGTACCTGCCAGAAAAAGGAAGTGTGAGTTAAAGATAGCTGTACTGCTAGGGAATCTTCTTCTAGAGAAGACCAGAAGATGCCCCTTACTACTCTCTGCCTTTGGGTATAATCATTGTCACTCCTCTGCACAAAACAGAAGAGAGCAGGGATCATCTGCAAAAGCAAAAAAAAAAATTCCATTTTCTACCCCTGTGCTCTATGTAAAAAAAAAAAAAAAAAAAAAGCCTGATGGATCAGCCTGTATGGGTATTAAGCTAAATTTTTCATTGGTTCGCCTTCCAAGTGTATTCTTGCATTTCATATTCAGGAATAAAGGCATTTCCACATAAGGGTTTTATGTCACTTCATCAGATCAGGATCTGGATTGATCTCATGATGCTTGCTTTTAAAAGTTAACTCTATTTATAATTCTGTTCTGAAAGCCAATTTCCCCACTGAGATTTCCAGTTCATCTCCTGACTGACTTAGGCTACCCATCGCTCCCTCCGTCTGCTTCAGAGTGGGGGTTCCGCTTTGAGAGCTGCTGTAGCAACATACAATCAAGGCCACTGTTATTGGGGGAAAGTATTTGGTTGCATAATTACAGGTAGTCCTCAACTTGCGACCGCAATTGAGCCCAAATTTCATTGCTCAGCGAGACATTTGTTAAGTGAATTTTGCCCCATTTTATGACTTTTCTTGCCACACTTGTTAAGTGAATCACTCCAGTTGTTAAGTTAGTAACTCAGTTGTTAAGGGAATCTGGCTTCCCCATTGACTTTGCTTGTCAGAAGGTCACAAAAGGGGATCACGTGGCCCTGGGACAGTGCAACCGTCGTAAATATGAGTCAGTTGCCAAACATCTGAATTTTGATCATATGGACTATGGAGATGCTGCAATGGATGTAACTGTGAAAAATGGTCATAAGTCACCTTTTTCAGTACCATTGTAACTTCAAACGGTCACTAAACAAACTGTTGTAAGTTGAGGACTACCTGTACTAGCATATTATCATTTCACTTTCAAAATTTGCAGAGGTTTTTAAATGCAATAATGGAATGATAGTAAGACAGCTGGGAAAACTTTGGAGGATTTCAATGCAAGTCCATATTTTTTCTAATCAACATTTCCATGGTGAATAATTGGGCAAATGGATACAAATACATCTATATTTGTTACTCTATAACCAATTGTAGCTTAGGGGTAAGGACACTGAATTATAATCTTTGAACTTTCTTATTGGTCAGCTAACAGAAATCAGGATGAGCACTGATTTGCTCCTGTTGTTTTCTACATATTGTCAGTATTTTGAGTTCAGTAGAAGTAAAAGTGATGCAGGATCAAATTTAAACCATGTTGTGCATGACTGAGATGTGAAAATACTGTGTCATTTGATAGGCATTGTGATAAGCAATATGTTAGACAACGTGAAGTCATCCTGATGTATTGGGCTACAATCTAGGAAACTCCATAAACCCCACTCATCCTGACCAGCAGTAAGGTATAACAGAAGTTATACTACAACACACAGAATATATCAATTTGCCTAGCATAATCAAGCTTAGTTTCAGAAGAAACACTAATTTCCTCTGGCAACTTTTCTCCACTGACCTAGTAAAAGGAACAATTGAAAGACCATGCTAGATGTACGAAAGGCAAGCGCTACAGCTCTGAAGACGAAATTTGGTTATCCTGTTCATAACAAATTTTCTGGGTTTATTTATTAAATTTATGAGGCTATCCAGTTCCATAACAAGTGTGGGTGGCATATAATAATACATCTAACTAAAAAAATACAAGTAAAGCCTGGAATCCAGAAAAGAAAGACTGTTCATTCTAAAAAAAAACAAAACACATGTAATCCAATCTAAACCAAGGAAAGACTATGTTTTAAGGGTTGTTTTAAACATGGTTGGGAAAAGGAAAGACACTGTTGTCCCAGAGGGCACATGAAGAGTGAAGGCACATTTTCTAGATCCCATCAGATGATATTGCTTAATAGGTGGATCCTGGAGTACTCTGACTCTGGACAACCATACACAACAGGCAAAAATTACAAAAGACTGATGCTCCCTTAGATAACAAGGCTTATGCCATGAAAGATTTTACAGGTAATAACCAGTACCTTGAGCTACATGTGGAAGTTTTAACATAAGTTATTTAAACATAAGCCATTCAATTACACTTGGAGGTTTTAACATAAACCATTCAATTTAATAGGCAATTCTTATATGTCTGCCCAGCAAAGAAAGGACAAATAGGTATATGCATTTAATTAATATATTAATCCCAGCATATCCTACTTTATCATTTTCCCCTTACCTGGAATGAAGTATTGTTCCTTGGCTGTAAAGAAAGGTGGGCAGAGTATTAATGTAAATACAGCAAACACAACGCTTTCAGGCATGTTAGAGCAAGCATGCAATATTTTTTTTCCAAATTAAGAGATTAGAACAGTCAACCAATTTATAGTAAAAAGATTTATCTCGGTGTTCTAGACATTAAATAAGAGGTTGAATTGCAGGCTAGTTGATCATTTCAACTAAGGCATTTCTGTTGGTCTAAGTTCAAGATGGCTTATGGTTTAAGATGGCTTATGGTTTATATGTATCCTGATTCCTTAGACCTCTGGGCACAAGAAAATTTAAAATGAGGGATGTGGAAATGCAAAGGAGGCAATATTTTGGGAAGGAAGGAAAGGGTGGGAGAACATTTCTACTTGTTCATTACAGTCTATTGTGTGTTGAGACAAAATCACTTGAAAGGTGGGCTATAACAAAGAAAGGGCACCCATTATCAATCTCCTCGACCCAAATTCAAAAGCAACCCTATAGCAGGAAAGCAGTTCATACGGGAACAGCGGAATTTCTTGCTCTTGATCTGTCCAATGCGCTTGTTGGCCAAGCGCCGGGGACTGGCACAACGAGCACCACTTGTCTCGATAGGATTGGCACGCAAGAAGTCTGCCAGCCACTTCAGGTTGCAGTCGCAAATAAACGGGTTCTGGGCCAGATGGCTGCAGTAGGAAAGAAAAAGGAACAACTGAGCATAACCATTCAGGAATCTGTTAGCAGCTCAGGTGCTTGATCTGAGAGCCATGTGTGGCTGCTAAGATGGTGCTTTTAGCCAGTGCAAAGCTGAATGCTTTTTCAGTAGCCCCCTTCTTTGGGTTCTGCTTAGTTGCCAGAACATAGAGGCTTACCAATGGCTCTGGAATATCCTCTAGGAATTTATTTTATTATGTTTATTAATGATTTTTGTATTCATTAGGTTTATAGTCTATCTTTCTTCCAGGACCTCAAGACAGTCTAGGGAGCACTTTGTCCTCCAATTTTTTTCCCCCTCACTCCAACCTCATGAGATGGGTTTTTCTGAGAGATGACCCAAAGTTGCCTAACAAGCTTCTGAGACTGAAGTTGGGCTTGAATCTGAGTCTGCCCAGTTATAGCCCAATACATTAATCAAAACACCACACCAGCTCAATGAGCCAATATCTTCCTACGAGAACAGGACTTCTTGTTTCTTTTTAGATAATTTATCTATTGTAATCTCCTGGTTCTTTTCCCCCAGATTCTGGCTCGCCTTCCCCTTGGCCCTCCGGAATTCAAACCTTTTACCACCCTTCTACCACCCCCTATTACCCCTGAACAAATCTGAAGCCAGCACTCACAGTGTCTGGATGGCACGCAGGGTGGCAAAAGTGCCTTTGGCCAAGGTCTGGATCTTGTTGTCATAAAGAGAGAGCAGTGAGAGGTTCTGCAGGTCAGCAAAGGCATCTGCTCGAATGCAGTTAATCTTGTTGGCATTCAGTAGCCTGGAGTGATGGAGCAACCATACTATAGTAATGTGTGCACATGCTGTGATAACAGTACTGGATATTAGACAAAATTATTTGCTTGTTATGCAAAGGACCTACCCATGTGCACCCAACCACGTTACTAGCAAAACTCAGGCAAATAAATTCAACCTATTTTAATCTGAAGTCATCTAATGCATACTTCCAAATCAATATGGAAATTAAGCAAAGTTATTCCTTAATATTTGCATTTTTCAACGGGCAATACATTTTATAAATAAATAAATAAATATTTGCATTGTTTACTCTTTAATTTACAATTTTGCAAGCAGTTTCCATGACTCAGTTAAATGTGGTACATTATTCCTACTGAGTTGTGCATTTTTATATGAATACAGCTAATGCACATCTCAGTAGGAAAGAGTGAATACACACACACACACACACACACACACACATTTTACAATGAAATGCACAGGATAATCTGTATGACTTTTCATGTAGTTGTTTTTAATGATGAACTGATGCAAAAATGAGATGCCATTCATTTAAGTTTGGACAAATCACAAAAAGTATACAGCTATTTATCCATCCCTAATTCAAGCCAAGTAAAGGGATAGAGAAAAGTCCACAGGGAAGATTTATAGGACTAAAAACAAACAATGTTTCCATCTGGAATTGTGCAGATGGAAGGGGAGTAAAGGTAGGCTAGGAAGAGATGCAGAATCTGATGCTGGAAATGAAATGATAACAACTAGATGTGAGAATGTGGGAGAAAAATATAAATGAGTAAGGCGGGCAGTGAGGAAAATAGAGTACATTATCATCAGTTTTTAAGCAACTGGAGAAGCTGTTGTTTTCTAAAAATAAATAATAACTATGTTGCTGGAAATGAAGTTCTAAATGATTGTAATAGAGGTATCTAAGGGTCTCCTACTATGCTGATATCCCAGATAGCCATTTAGCTATCTTTCTTACTGGTGCTTACAGTAGTTGTAGTGCATAAAGGCCCCCAAATACTCCTTTGGGCAACTCTGTGATCTTGTTCCCATACAAGACTCTGGAAAAGAAATAAAATCAGTCCTTGGATTAGTGATGCCCTATATAATGTATTGAGAGAGGTGGCTATCATGTATTATTCAATATTAGGTTCACTTTTTAATACACAGTTTTCTTATGTCACACACAACAGCAATATTTTAGTATTTAAAAAGATTAAAATCTGGGTTCCTATAAGTACTGTATCCAATACGCCCAAAATATGCAGCTGTTTTAAGTCAGATGAATAGCTAAAACTCTATAAGGCAGCACTTTTCAAACATTCCACTGCAAACCCCTTGAAAAGAAGAATTGCAGTACTGTACTATAATTAATCAGCATAATGGCCTGAAAACCTGATTCATAGAAACATTTTCTCTCTGAAATAACTAACTGTGAAAATGAATTATGAAGTAACTATTATGAGATGAGCCAGTAGCTACAGAAAATATTGGTCAAAGAAACAGGGAATAGAGATTGGTATCTTCAGGGAGCTCCAGCTTGGCATTTACAGGATATTGTAAGCAGTTACTCTGGCTAGCATCAGTTAAGTTGTGCAAGTGGCGTCATGAAAGAAGAACATTCTTGCCCAACATGCAAGCAGGATTTTGCATCCTTAACTATAGTAATGTATTCCATATGGTTTTCCCCACTGACTACTCACAGAGAGTTGAGTGAACGAAGGCCTTGGAAGGCATCAGGTGCAATTTCTGAAATCTGGTTGTTGCTCAGGTCTCTAGAACATATAGGACAAAATCAACATTCATAAATACTCAAAAGCCTTGCCACTTTTCTTCCCTGTAAACTATTCCCCCAAACAGTCTATTTGCCATTTTAAGCTTGAAATAAGTGGATAAGTAGATATTTTCTGTGATAATGATGGACAGCAAAGGGACCACTTGACAACCTTGGAAAACTGAAGTAATATATAACCCTTGGCCTATTCCTTATTTCTTCCATTCTTTACCCATATAACATAATATATTCTTGCATCACCCTCCTGAGAGTCAGAGTTGGATTAATTCTTCCTGTTCAGACAAGGATTGAATAAATGCAGATTAAAATACACTTATTTGTGTTTAGAAAGGCAAATTGCCATCCAGTTCTGAAGATGGAGCATGGAAGAAGAAGATCTAGAGCAGATATGTCAAACACAAGACCCGGGAGCTGGATGCAGCCCGCAAAGTGGTTTCATGTGGCCCGCAAAGCCATCCTGGAAACAGTGAGGGAACGGCCCCCTCTGCCTTGGCCCTGGCCCTGGCCGGCCGGGAGCCAATGTACAATTTTGTGGTGGCCATCTATGCTGAAACGCATTCAGTCTTAGCTCCATAAGCCACCCCCCTGCATGGCCTGAGAGGAACAGTGAGGTTCCTCCAGTGGACCATGCCTTGGCACTTGCCCTGGTCCCACCCCCTTCTGCCAGAGACCTTCAGTTCTGTCCCACTCCTGCCTAGGCCCCCACAGGCACCCTTGACACGAATGATGTAGAGCTGGCCACACCTACCCAGTAGGCCACACCCACCCTGGCCACACCCACCTGGCCCCCAGAGGGCAACCGCAATGCTGATACGGCCCTCTTAAAATTGAGTTTGACACCTCTGATCTAAAGCAAAAACTGAGAACCACAGCTCCCAACCTACTACCTGAAAAAAATGTTAGGAACTCTAGATAGCCACACCTCTGGATTTCAAATGCCTTATCTCTGACATAGGTCTTATCAGCCTAATTTGCTGTTCAATTTATCCTTTCCTCACTAGCTATCATTCTCAGCTGAATAATAGACATCAAGAATAAAGAGTTAAATGTATAATGAGCAAAGACTGCACAAGGCTGAAGAAGCATAGACTAAACCAAGGTGGTGAAAAATGTAATTGATAGAAGCAGAATGATTGGATGGACATGATCTATATCAAGTCACTCACATCCTACGCAGTTTCTTGTATGATGAGAAGGCTCCAGGGGGGATGGACTTGATGCCATTGAGTTCCAGACGTCTGTGTTATAAGCCAACCATTAGAAAGAAAACAACCGGGGTACACCAATAAAAATAGATGAAATACCACATTATTCAATAAGGGCACTGTATAGGGTGAACAGAATAATCTGTTTAAGAGAAAGGAGAGTAGTGTCCTATCTGTACATGAGTCAAACTAGCATGACTTTCAGCTCAGCTTGCCAATTAATTAATAATACTTTTATACAATTAAATTGATGTATTATAGGTTTTAGAAATCCATGCAGTTTTACATTTAGTGAAGTAGTATAATCATTAATACATGCTTTGTTTTATAACACATTGTACTTTCATTTGCAAGTTACTTATGTGGATGTAATCACATGATCACACAATAAACAATTTCTCAATTATCTGAATCTACAAATCTACATAATTCATTTTCCTAGTATATTTACTTGGACATAATGCATGAATTAGCTACAAATTATATTTAAGCCTAAATAAAATACCCATCAAATGACTATTTAAAACTTATTACTTAAGATAGTTCTCATATTTTGCCTGCATAATAGAACTACAGGATAAATGAAGGAAGCACGATAATGTTATTTAAAAAATTTTTTCAGACATATGAATACATTAATGTTCCACTTTCTTCACTTAAATAAACAAAAGGTAGATTCAGACAACCATTCATTGATTCATTCATGCAATTTATATGGCTGTCCATGCCATACAAATCTTAATGCACTACACCAAATTAAAAGCAACAAATAACACCTGACAAAATAAAATGAACTAAAAACAAGAAGTGATTCAAATAACCAGAACAATTAAAGCAGAGTTGTAAAGCTACTTGGCCCAACACTCCCTTGGGAAGAGCTAAGTCTTTGAAAGTTTTGCAAGGCAGATAGGATAGAGAACATCTGGATCTTGAATGACAATGATATTTATAGGGCAGATGTGGTGATAGAGAAGGCATTATCTCATATCCCATCAATGCTTGTGATGGGGAGTCATAATGAAAGATAGGTGGTCCTGCCAATAGCCAGGCTCTATGTTGTGAATGGCTCATAGGGGACAACTAGAACCTTGAATTGCATTTAGAAGCTCACTGGCAGCCAATGCAGTTCATGAAGTAGTAGTGTTACTTGAGGTGCATCCACAGCTCCCCACAACACTGTATTCTGGATCAGCTGTAACTTTGAAGTGCTCTTCAAAGCAAACCCATGTAGAGCATGTGCTAGTAATCCATGTTAGAGGTTACTTAGTCATCAGTGACTATGAATAGGATCTTCTAATCCAGATATGGGTACAGAAATAGATCCCTTCCAATCAACAGTCCTTAACTGCTTCTCAGGCAGAAGCTGTAAGTGTAGGAGGACCATCAGATGGTCTTCAAGTCTGATATGGCAGTGAAGCCCCCTCCAGAGTCAAAAATAAAAAATCTCCAGGATACAATTGCCTCCAACTCCATTGCTACTAGGTCACATAATTGTTCCCTAGCCAACATGTTCCTACTCACATCTCTGTCATGGTTTCTGGTAGGTTTGCAGGGATGGCTGTTAGACCTTTGCCACGGCAATCTACAATGCCATTGCTACAAGTACACATGGCAGGACAGGACCCAGATGAAAAACTGCAGATGTGAATCCTGGTAACATCATCTTGGCCTGGAGAAATAAAATGAGAAAGTTATAGGATTCACTATACAAAATAAGCAGAGATTAAGTGCTTCTGCAGTGCACATAGGGAGACAGACTTGTACATGCACTTAATCTTTGCTTGCGGATATTATGTTATAATGTGGGGAATATTTGGCTTGACCTAAGAAAGGAATTTACTCAATTAATGGACAGTTTCAACACAAGGTCACACAGTATAAACAATAGTTAAATTTGTGTAAACTTTTCAAATGTGAAATAAAAATATAAATGCATATTTGCTTTGAGACTGCAAGAAAACATTTGCCTATTGGAACTGATACCTCCCGTATTCACTTTGAGTCAACCAGAACTAATACTGAGTTCAAACTCTGAGGGACAGCAAGTATACAAACTGTAAAGAGAAAGGGGCAACTATGCATTTTAACATGTCTGAGAAGTGTAGTGAGCAAAGAAGCTACAGAGAATGGAAAAACAGGATAGTAATGTGACAAAACAGAGAAGTAAACACCTTATATCATTTAATGATCTCCCAGACATAGAAGCTGTACCGGTAGGGATAATCTGAGATGGGAGAGAATATGGGAGAAAATGAGAAAAGATTTAATACACAAACACAATGTCTTTTACAGAAAGAAAAAGTTGAAATTGGAGGTAGCGGGAAGCTAGTAGTAATAGTGTAGATGTTTTAAAGAAAAAGGATAGCTAGTGAGTGAAGATATTATGCTGTCTCCTGAAGAGATAGATGCAAGTTACAGTGTGATCAAAAATCACTGAAGAGGAATTAGAATAAACATTTCTGTGGAAAAAGAAAGATAGCATGACATAAGATCTATCTGTCTGGTGCAAACATCCAAAGGGAGGAAACCATTCAAAAGTATTAACACTGTGTTAGCTGCAAGAGGTTGCCAGGTAAATTTTTACCTGAAGCCTTTGCTTAACTCTTTGGAAAATTTAGTAATAGCTCTATGCTTTGCTACAGCTTAGGACAGGCATGCTACTATATTAACAGAAGCAATATTATTGAAGGCAAGAAGATAATTCATCTTGGAATGATAGAGTAATTAAGTCATAACACAATTTGCTACATTGCCTCCTTCTTTGAAGGCAGATGCCAGTAGGTAGGGGGAGGGACAAGTAGTTGTGAAGCTCTGATGCGTGCATTAGTTGAATGTCACTTGGATAATTATCTGGCTGAAGGAGTAAATCTTACAGAGAAATAAATGTATTTCTATCCTTGATATGCCTCAAACAATAATAATTGGTTCACATATAGATCCTTGTGTGCTATGTGTTATTTGATCAATGCAGATAACTCATGACAAACAGAATTCTCTTCAAAATTATAATTGTTGCAGCATGAAACAATTTCTGCTGTGCATTATCTATAAAGTGAAATAGGAATACTGAGGTCATCATATTATAAAAAGGAAGTGTAGTTATATAATGTATGTAGGAGGGAAATTGGCAGATTTAACCACTGACTCTTGGGTACAAGTGCTGGTCTGTCTTAAATCTGAAAGCAGAAAAGACCTCCTCCTGGTTGTTCTGGGGATCCTAAGAGGATTTTCTTCCAAGGCTTGGAGGAAAATTCATTCTTTTTGCCCCCAAGGAGAAAGCTCCTAGCACCTTGCCAATGCCACTGACCTGCGCAGCTGAATTCATTCTTTTGGATTTCTGCAACATTTAGACCACGAAGGGATGAAGGACCAGCACATTGGGTGAAGAGTCCAATAGTAGGTCGCTGGCGGAGCCACTGGGAAAGCCAACCCAAATGACAATCACAGATCAGCTGATTGGAGTGCAAGCGGCTGCAGAGACAAAGTAAAGGTGTGGGAAGAAAGAACAACAACAAAACTCTTTTGCTTGATACTCCTAATTTACAAATCCAGTTCTAGAGAATCTGATAAAGCTAATGAATTTGACTGATAACTTGGGAACATTTTCTGGAAAGGAGATTCTGATTCTATAGGAGTAGGAATGAATCTTGCATTAAGAAGTGGATTGAAAGTTACCCAGATTTCTGTTTGCCTCTTCAATGATGGCATTCACCCACCCAGACTGTTGCTGGAAGGCACTCAAAATAAGGGCATTTGAGATAGTCAACTAACCCATTAATCAATCTCAGACTGAGTTATGTCCAGGTTAACTAATTCCATTCAATCTATTATATGGTAAGAATCATAACCCTAATCAATTGTCCAATTTTGTATATCAAGTCTTCAAAGAAAAAGAACTGGAGAAAAAGTAGCCAAAGAAGTGGCTTCATTAGAGATGTTACCGCTAAAGCTGAGCATCACAGAACACATCTCTCAAGCATTGATTGACAATAGTGGCCAAGCCAATAGGGGAGAGGTTAGAGATGGTAGATGTGTTGCTAGATCTTGTTGAATACCAGATACTTTTTGAAATTGGATGGGGTTCTTGTTTCCAAAATGGTAATTTTTATTGTGTGTTGGAACACCCAATAAAGAGATTTCGTTGGTTTTGTGATTGACTGAATTAGATGTCCTTGGACAGACAACTATACTACCTTCCAATGTTATCATGGTGTCTCACAATTTGAGCTTTTGTGATTACCTGGATTTGTACACGTAGTTTTCATGGCAACAGTAAGAATTTGTTGATGATTTTACCAAATTTTTGTTTTTGCTTTCCACTCCAGCCTATAGCCCTGAGATTTTCTGGTCTTCTATCCAAGAACTATCAGTATTGTCCCTGTT
Source organism: Crotalus tigris (assembly GCF_016545835.1). Classification (NCBI taxonomy): domain Eukaryota; kingdom Metazoa; phylum Chordata; class Lepidosauria; order Squamata; family Viperidae; genus Crotalus; species Crotalus tigris. Next base: position 860,188 of record NW_024100602.1, on the reverse strand, counting down.
AAGGTTTTTCCAAAGTGCCCTGGTTTGGCTACATGTTACCACCTGTTATGAGTCTCCCGTTATTATACAACTCCACATAATAAGACCCTGCATGTTGGGAGCATTTCAGACTGTGAGAACATTAATCCTAAAGCTAATGTGCAGAATCTAAAAGTGTCAATAAGTGTTTCCATCAGAACCCCTTATATTATTTATTAATTTCTAGTTCATCGGGATATGTACGATACCCAGTCAATTATCTTCTGCCTCCCCCACCCTATCACACCCAGGAGCCATTTCCTTATGTGCTCACAAAGTACGCAGTTTGGGCATATGGTTGAAGCTGGAGATGGGTATGGAGCTGATATTGTTGTTGTTCAAAGTCCTAAGAAATGAGAAAAAAGAAAAGCATCACTTAATACTTGAAATACACGTACTATTTTTACTATCATCTATCTATCTATCTATCTATCTATCTATCTATCTATCTATCTATCTATCTATCTATCTCTATCATCTTTTATTTAATTTGTATAGTAGTCTATCTCACAAGAAAGTGACTCTGAGCAGTATATTAATTTAAACTTAATTTAAAAACAAATACATTAAAACAGTCACAATTTAAAAAATAAAAAAAATTAAAATCTTGGGGAAGAAGATTCCACAAGGTGCGCACCATGGCATGAAAAGGCCCACTTCCTGAGACCCACCAAATGTAATTTCCTGTCAGACAGAACCTACAGCATGTCCTCTGCCAGACTAATGATGCAGGCAGATGTAATTAGGAAGAGGTGGTTTGCCGGAACCAAAAGACCATAAGTCTGGGGAATTCCACTCTCAATCCAGAAATGGTGTCAAGGAGCTCAGGCAAAAAGATTGCTGTGCAGCAGGGAGACTGGTACAACAGCAGCAAACCCAGGTCAGCTTAATGAGCAGGGTCTCATATCCAGTGACCCATGGTACAGTGCTCATGAGATCCCAAATGACAATTACCACATCTCCACCTTGCCCCAGGACCTCAGCTGATGCCAGACTCAAAACCTAAATGGATATAGCTCCAAAAGTCATACATGCCCAGTCAGGCCTCTCATCAGTATTAAATTATTCATAAAGGAGACCTTCTTACAAACCAAACTTGCATTCAGAAGCAGCGGCTAAAAACCTCTGAAAATCTGCTGATAGGATACCAGGGTTTAGACTGAGCAGCTGACCATGAGACCAGTAACAAATATCAGTCTCATAGTCCCTGGAAATAACCCACTCTCTGACTCTTACCATAACCCCCAATGCCCATCACCACTATAATACTCTTCCATTCCCCAAACAGCAGCCCAATCCCTATATCCAAACCTCCCAGTTCCCTAAACTAGGAAGCAACAGCTGTTCTTATCAGCCATACCTGGGAGGGAAAGCTGGACACTCTGAGCCACTTTAGATTATGTGTTCAATATAAACCCAAACTCCTATCAGTCACATAATGGGGAATCCCTTCTCAGTTTGATAACCACTATTTATCTACTAAATCACTCTCCACAAATGGAAGGGAAGTCATGGCTTCTATGAATTCTCTTACAAATCCTCTTTCAAAGGGGGTGATCTGAGAATACATTGCCCATGTCTTCTATGTCTGTAGCTTGATCTGGGATGCAAAATATATATAACACCTTTTCCATCTTAGTGCCCACATGTGGAATTTAACTCCAAAATTCTGCAAATAGCATAACTACTACTAATAATTCTGGGATTTGGAATCCACACATTTGGAAGATCCTGAGATTAGGAAGACTGCAAAGTAGAATCTTGAAGTTCATTAAGAGAGATATTTACAATACTTCCAGCCCACGGAGAGCACGAAAGGCCCCTTCTTCAATGCAACTTATATGGTTCTTGTCCAGCTGCCTGTTTGAAGAAAGATAGGATAAATTGTTACCTAGTTTAGATGTACAGTAAGATGTTCCATACATCAGCACAGCTTTAGCAGATGAGAAGTGAAGGAATGCAAGAAAACGGTGGTCAGAAATAAGCAGAATTAGATTATGGCAAGAACCAAGGACGAGAAGGTTTGATTGGGGGGAATTATGATTTGGGGTGCAACAGTGTCCACAAATATTGCATAATAAATGGCAGACATTGTTTTTAACTTATTTATCTTCCTTTACAAAGGCTTATGAAATCACTATCTGCCTCATCTTGTTATACTGCCTCATTTCAGTGGTAGGTTCCTGGTGAGTAAAAAATACATATACTAAGAGTAATACTCCCATCAGGGTACTCAAGTCATGAAGGTCACTTGGCTGCCCATCTAAAGCAAGTAAGCATTTAGGGAGTTTCCGGTGATGTTGCTGCAACATGGGCACAGGGGAATGAAGCTCCATTCCCCAAGCCCAATTTCTACCAGCTGGGGATCCAATAGGACCGAAAGTCACCCCATAGAGGTGACTGGCCAAAAGGTGAAACTTTGTACACAGGCCAATGGTAGCTGACCCACTTGATCCAAAGTAGCCCTCGGGACCGGCAAGAAGAAAGGCTGACCGCACCCATGTGGTCAGCCAGAAGCAGTTGATCGTTGGAGACAATGAATACTAACAAGCGGAAAGCGAAACAGCTGATTCCGGGTGAGACTACTTTCCTTACCTCTCCACAAGCGAAAAATACCGGTTCTGGAAAAAAGCACTCAAAAGCAAGAAATCCCCAAGCTTTAGGGAGGGGGGGGTTCTCTACCCCTCACTCCTGAACTATAAGTGGAGGTTTAAGCTTTGGGGAAATTAAAACTGATTTATAACAATTTTGTGAAGATAATTGAGGGATAAAAGAAGGATAATTTGGGAAACTTTTGTATTTATAAATCTTTTTTTATTCTGTGTCTGGAAACCATCGGATTTTAACTTTTTAACTTTTTAAAGTTTGGTGGGAATGGACATTTAATGACATCTAGTGCCAAAACTGAGAATTACATTTAACCTTTTTTTTTTTTTTTACTAAGTTGTTTTGACTGGAGCTCTAAAACTTGGCTGGATGCCCAGACACAATTTATAGTTTAAACCAGTGGTAGTCAACCTGGTCCCTACCGCCCACTAGTGGGCGTTCCAGCTTTTTTGGTGGGCGGTAGGGGTTCAATCGAGCCGTTTAAATTTTCAGATCCATCGAGCCCTCCGATCGGCTCACAGAGCTTTCCAGCAGACGTGGGGTGTTAGCCTCAGCTGTGTGACCACCCACGGAGCTCTCAGAGACCAGAGAGCCTCACCGAAGCGTGCCGTCATCGCGAGGCTCCCGTCGACTTTCTTGACAATCCGGATCGCAGCAGAGGCTGCGCAATGAGATAAAACTGCAAGTGCCTCATTTTCGGCTCTGGGGGGTGGAAATTAAAGGCACAACAAACAACAAGCTTCCCCTTAGGGTCCCTCAAGGCTGGGAAGGCCCAGCCCAAATACAAGCGGCCGCTAATTTTGGCGCGGCCGCCATTTTGAGAGCCGCACAGAGCCCTCAGTCATAGAGGTTTCATCTCTGGCAAGAACCAGGCTCTCTCTTCATCCTGCTGTGACAGGCACGGATCGGGGGCAAACCAGACTCCACTGGGCATTCCCTCAAGACCAAGGTAGAGGCCATGTCTCAAAAAAAGAAATACGCTCATGGCTATTTGCCAGAGTATCTGAAGATGGGTTTCATAGAATCTGTTGTAAATAAACAACACCCAATGTGTCATAAAACATTATCCAATGAGGCAATGAAGCCAAGTCGATTGCGAGAACATCTTTCTACAAAGCATCCAAATGATAAGGACAAGCCCATTGAATATTTTCAGGAAATATATAAAAAATTTCAAAATCATTCAACAATCGTTGCATCATTTAAGAAACAACATGCAGCGAACGAAGATGGATTAATTTGCGCTTATCGCATTTCACAATTAATTGCAAAAAGTGGTAAAAGCTATAATATTGGAGAAACAGTAATAATACCCTCTATAAAAGAATTTATTTCAACAGTAATGCATCAGGATATACCTGAAAATTTAAAAACGTTGCCCCTAAGCGATAGCACAGTAAAGCGATGAATTGATGAAATGGCAGTTAATGTTGAAAAAAAACTGATAAGTATTCTCCAAAACACTTCATTTTCTATGCAATTGGACGAGTCTACCACTGCAGATAATAATGCTTTATTGATGGCATATGTACGTTATTTTGATGAAAACAATACATTATAAGAAGAAATGCTATTCGCAATAAATCTCATTACAGATACAAGAGGATTATCTATATTTAATACTGTGAAATCATACTTTACAAAAAATAATATTCCTTTGAATAATATTGTTGCATGTGCTACTGATGGAGCACCATCAATGGTAGGTTGCTATCGTGGATTTGTTGCTTATTTGAAGGAAGAAGTGCCAAATGTTTTATGTATTCATTGTGTGGTGCATAGACAACATCTTGTAGGAAAACATCTAAGTACAACTCTCCATTCATCATTAAATATAATAATTCAAGCCATAAACAAGATCAAATCCAAACCAAAAAATGATAGAATGTTTTGACAGCTTTGCCAGGACAATAATGAAGATTTTATTACGTTACTTTTGCACACAGAAGTTCGGTGGCTGTCAAAGGGTACATCTTTGGCTCGTTTTGTAGCATTATATGATAGTGTCATACAATTTTTTGAAAGTAATAATGAGACCAATCTGTGTCAACAGTTAAAAACAGTAAAGAATGATGCCTTTTATTTGGCAGATATTTTCAAGAGATTTCATGATGTCAATTTGCAGCTTCAGGGAGCTAATAAGACTCTTATAGGTTGCCAAAGTATTGTGTCATTATTTATTGACAAACTTGAACTACTTCGTTATAATCTATTGAAGAGAGAATTTCATCAGTTTCCTGAATTATCATCTATAAAAGATGATGTAACTCCAGAGGATATTGACAGATTTAGTAGCCACCTCAACAAACTTAAATTGGACATGGAAAAACGATCTGAAGATATTTTGAAATTGAAGGTGTATGACTGGATGAAAAATCCTTTTACCGCAAATATTGAAGAGGCTGATATAACTTGCCAAGAAGAACTGTTAGAAATTAGATATGATGAAGAAAGTAAACATAAATTTGATAGTGGTGGATATGAAAACCTATGGCAAAGTAAAAAAAATGCCTGCCTTATATCCAAATATGTGGAAAATGATATTCAGTTTATTGATACCTTTCCCTACCTCATATCTTGTGGAATCAGGCTTTAGTGCTGTTAATCATATTATGACCAAAGAAAGAAACTGCCTGAATATTTCCGAAAGAGGAGACCTTCGTTTGTTCCTTACAAAAATTGAGCCAGATATCCAGTATTTAGTTTCGCAGCATCAGCCTCAGGGATCTCATTAATAATTTAATTAATTAAATGTAATTTCATCAGACTTCCTGTTTCTACAGTGGGGCAAAAAAGTATTTAGTCAGCTACCAATTGTGCAAGTTCTCCCACTTAAAAAGATGAGAGAGGCCTGTAATTGTCATCATAGGTAGACCTCAACTATGAGAGACAAAACGAGAAAACAAATCCAGACAATCACATTGTCTGATTTGGAAAGAATTTATTTGCAAATTATGGTGGAAAATAAGTATTTGGTCACCTACAAACAAGCAAGATTTCTGGCTCTCACAGACCTGTAACTTCTTCTTTAAGAGGCTCCTCTGTCCTCCACTCATTACCTGTATTAATGGCACCTGTTTGAACGTGTTATCAACCTCAGTCACACTCCAAACTCCACTATGGTGAAGACCAAAGAGCTGTCAAAGGACACCAGAAACAAAATTGTAGACCTGCACCAGGCTGGGAAGACTGAATCTGCAATAGGCAAGCAGCTTGGCGTGAAGAAATCAACCGTGGGAGGAATAATTAGAAAATGGAAGACATACAAGACCACTGATAATCTCCCTCAATCTGGGGCTCCATGCAAGATCTCACCCCATGGGGTCAACATGATCACAAGAACGGTGAGCAAAAATCCCAGAACCACACAGGGGGACCTAGTGAATGACCTGCAGAGAGCTGGGACCAACGTAACAAAGGCAACCATCAGTAACACACTACACTGCCAGGGACTCAGATCCTGCAGTGCCAGAAGTGTCCCCCTGCTTAAGCCAGTACATGTCCGGGCCCGTCTGAAGTTTGCTAGAGAGCATTTGGATGATCCAGAAGAGGACTGGGAGAATGTCATATGGTCAGATGAAACCAAAGTATAACTGTTTGGTAGAAACACAACTCGTCGTGTTTGGTAAGTAATTATTATTATATGCTTTAACTTGCTATAACTCTGCTTTATAAATTTTATAAAGTAAAGTTACTTCCCTACTTTATAAATCACCATTACTGTGGAATCGGTGGGCGGTTAGAAAATTTTACTACTAACAGAGATACAAAAGTGGGCGGTAGGTATAAAAAGGTTGACTACCCCTGGTTTAAACTTTTTGGTGTCCTTGGAATTTATAGTCCTGAAGATTGTGGCTGGAAAAGAGAAGGCTGCCTTTGGATTGCCTTTTCCTACAGGATGGATTACAATTATAAATAAAAATTGTTTTTGAAGTCATCTGACTTACCTGGATTACAAATACAGTTTGACCTGGAATTTTTACAAGCTGTTTTGATAGAGTGAATAACAAGAAATTTCTTCTAACATAATACTTCGAATTACAAATTTTGGTATATTTTTTTGTTTCTTTTTTTCCCTTTTGCTCTTTTTTATTACTTATTATTTTTTATTATTTACCTCTCCTATTTGTTAGGAGCCTATTGGATTACAAATTCTGATTTACTTGGTGGATTATAAAGTATGATTAAAAGATAAAGATGAGCATCTCCAATCTATCTAAAGTTGGAAAAAAAGGAACTTCTGCTCCCTCTTCTGTTTCTGCAAGTCCAGTTTACCAGAGATCAATTGATACAATGCTCCAACAAGAAAAGGCTAATAACTTCCAAAAGGAAACTCAAGAGACGTTACAAGCAATTCAAGAGACACTTGGTGGTTACAATGAGAAACCATGAGGAGATGGAGCATTCCAGAGCATTTCTGGAAGGAGGTGATTTTGAACCTGGTACAAAGAGAGAAACAAAGAAACTAGAAGAAATGGCAGTAGAAGGAGCAGTCAAACCAAGAGAAGAGGAAGAAGCTAAAAACACATACATAGAAGTAGGAGCAAGACCAAGAGATCAGAGACAGATAAGATTGACTAGAAGATTAAGACCTAGATATAATTGAAAGAGATGGAGAAGGAGAGTGGGATTTTGTCAATGAATATAAATGGATTAAATTCTCCCTCAAAAAGGAAAAAATCCTTTACATGACTACAAAAATTAAAAATGGATATAATTTACCTCTAAGAAACACAAATTAAGAGACAACACTATAAGTTGTTAGAACAACCGAAAATTGGTAAACTTCACTTTGCATTAGCACTTTAAAAGAAAAGAGGAATAGCTCTTAATTAAAGAAACAATGAACCCTAAACAAATTTATGCGGATGAAGAGGGGAGAATATTAATGGTGGAAATAATAATGGATCAAAAACAGATACTGATTGTAGCAATATATGAACCAAATGATAAACAAAGACAATTTTACCAAAAATTACATTAAAAAATATTAGAATTGAACTATCAAAATCTCTGTATAATGGGAAACTTTAATGCAATAACAGATGGAACTTTAGACTATAAAAGAGCTAAAAAAGGGAGGAAAGGAGGAAATATATTACTTAAAGCATTTTCAAAACTGACAGAAGAACTCTGTATCCAAGATATATGGAAAAATCCAAAGAAATTACAATATACATTTTACTCAAATAGACATAAATCATGCTCTAGAACTGATATGATATAGACATTTTTGGAACTTAATACGATACAGGAAATTGAGATAGAAACTAATGTTTGGGCAGATCATAACCCAATAAAGATGACTTTGACAGGAACCAATAAAAAATTAAGATGGTTCTTGAACAAATCTATATTGAAAAAAAAAAAGAATTCATACAACTAGCGACAAAGGAAATGGATTTTTTTTCAAAATAAACAAGAAAAAAGAAACATCGTTTCAATATGTGTGGGATATGGCTAAAGCACATTTCAGAGGATTGGCTATAACTTATACTACTAAAAAAATAAAGAAAAGAAACAACAACAGTTAAAGTTGAAGGAAGAATTCAGAAAGTTAGAATCAGAACTACAAATAGACCCACAAAAGAAAATACTTAAGAAACAAATGGAGATAATAAAACACAAATTAAATCTAGCTGAGATGGAAATAATGGCTTAACAGATTAAAAGGGCTTAACAGAACTTTTTTGAAAATGGCAACAAACCAGGGAGATGGTTACATAAAGACTGAAAAAAGAAAAAGAGAAAAAAACTGATAAATAAGCTGCAAGATTCAAAAGGTGAATAACAGTTTCAAAATGATACAATTAAAAAAAATATCAAAGACTATTATGAGATATTTTATAATGCAAGGAAATTCCAAAAGAAAAAATACAGCAGTAATTAAAAAAAGCAGACTTACCAAAAATTTCAGAGATTATTCAAAATATATTAAATGGAAAAATATCAATGATGGAGATTATAGAGGCTATAAAAAGGCAAAAAAATGATAAGACTCCGGGTCCAGATGGATTACCCGCAGAGCTTTATAAATCATTACAAGATATACTAAGTCCTATTTTGAAAGAACTGTGTAATGAAATACTTCTGGAGGCTAAAATACCAAATACATGGATTGAAGCTAATATTATCTTAATACCCAAAGAAAACTCTGATCTAATGCAAATAAAAAACTATAGACCAATATCGCTATTAAATGTAGATTATAAAATTTTCACCTCAATAATAGCAGAAAGACTAAAGAAAGTTTTGACCGAATTTATACATACAGACCAAAATGGTTTTCTACTTAAAAGACAGATAAAAAACAATTTAAGAACTATTAGAGTATTATGAAATTCATCTAGGGAAACAGATGGCTTTAATATTTCTTGATGTATAGAAAGCATTTGACAATGTAAACTGGCAATTTATGTTTCACCAACTAGTGGAAATGGATTTTGGGAGAAAACTTTATAAATGTAATTAAACAATTTATTGTAAACAAACAGCCAAAATAATTGTAAATGGAGATTTTACAGAAAACTTTAACTTTAAAAAAGGCACAAGACAGAGATGTCCACTATCTCCATTATTATTTATACTAACACTGGACGTATTGAATAGAAACATCAGACAAGATATAGAAATTAAAGGACTGGAGATAAAAGATGAAAAATATAAACTACAAACATTTGCAGATGACTTGGTTTTTATATTGGAAGATCCACTTGAAACAAGCACTAAACTTATAGAGAAAATAGAAAAATTTGGAGAAGTGGCAGGGTTGAAAATAAACATAGAAAAGACTAGAGTGCTAACAAAAAATCTAACAGAAAAGCAAAAAAACCAACTAGCAAAAAAACCAAATATTCAAATATTAACAAAGTTAAATACTTGGGAATTTATCTAACAGCAAGATGTGTAACAATAAAAGAAGATAATTACATAAGATTGCTAAAACAAATAAAACTGGATCTGGAAAAGTGGAAAAACTTACAACTTTTAATGCTGGTGAGAATAGCAACAGTGAAAATGAATATCTTGCCAAAAATACTCTTTCTATTTCAAATGATTCCTGTAAAACTGGGAAAAGCCTTTTTTGATGAACTGAATACAACAATACTGAAATTTATCTGACAAGGAAAAAAAGCTAGAATTAGATTGAAATTGCTATAAGAAGCGAAAGAAAGTGAAGGATTTGGACTGCCGGATTGGATGTTATACTACCAAGCAACTATTTTAACATGGCTTAAAGAATGGATAATAGTTAGAGACAAAAGACTATTATACCTAGAGGGGCATGACCTACAAATTGGTTGGCATACTTTTCTGTGGTATGGGAAGAATAAAATACATAGATACTTTCAAAACCACTTTATAAGAAAATGCACTTCTTTTAGAATGGGAAAAAATAAAAGTGAAAATTTAAATCAAGATACTGTACCTTTCAACAATGAAAGCTTTTGCTTACCCAAATTTAATTAATTATGACAAAGTTGTGACCTATAAAGATATCTTGGACAATGAAGCAAAATTAAAAGATAGACAAGATTTACAAGAACAAGGTATTGATCTATCATAGTGGCCATATTTGCAAATCCAAACAAGATATGAAAAAGATGTTAAAACAATGGGATTTTATAAAGAACAGACAGAATTTGATCAGATATTGTTAAAAACAGATGAAAAGTTAATTAAGAAACTTTATAAATATCTGTTAAGCTTAAAGATGGAGGAAGAACAAGTAAAAGAAACAATGATAATATGGGCACAGAACTTTGGATATAATATAGAATTAGAAAATTGGCAAAGGTTATGGGAAAGAAATGTTAAATTAACTAAAGCAGTGGCATATAAAGAAAACTTATATAAAATGTTTTACAGATGGCATATGACACCAGTGAGATTAGCAAAAATGTTTAAACATATTTCAAACAAGTGTTGGAAATGCAAACAAAGACCAGGTATTTACTATCATATCTGCTGGACATGCCCAAAAGCAAAAAGATTTTGGGCAAAAATACATTTATGGTTGGAGAAAATGACTAAAAAACAAATAGATTTTAAGCCAGAATTATTTTTGTTAGGAATAATAGGACCAAATTATGAGAAAGACTGTATATATTTAATTTTACACATACTAACTGCAGCAAGAATTGTATTTGCCCGACATTGGAAAAATGAAATTTACCAATTGAAGAATAATTAATTAAGAAAATTTTAGAATGTGCAGAAATGGATAGATTGACTTCAAAGATAAAAGATAAAAGACTCAGTGTATTTTAAAACATGGGATATTTATCAATGGCTAGAAAAATGAGTTGGAGAGAAAGGAATGTGATATGTAAGTTTGAATATATATTAGCAAGAAAAAGACCATCGAGCGATTAATTAACATATTGTTTATGATAATTAACTATTAGTTATTATTTTTTTAAACATATGAACCCAGACATTATGCTATTTGCTAAATATTGAGAATGCTATTTGAAAAAACCCCAACCCTAACCCTAACCTTAATCCCAATCCCAATCCCGACCCTACCTCATTCCTAATCCTATAAAAACTAATAAAATATATACATATAAAAAAATAAAGCAAGCAAGCATTTATGTTGAGCAACAGTGATATAAGAAGAGCTGGCAAAGTTAGTGAGGATGGCGAAGCCATCATTTCACACTAGTGAGAAAGACAGTGATAAGCGATTTCTTTATTTTACCAAGAAAACCACATGAATAGATAGTGAAAATGGATTAACAATATAGTATTGGATGATGAACCCTTCAGGTTTGATAGCACTTGACATGTTATTAAAGAAAAACTAAGGATCTTTCAGAGTATTAATTATGTGTTTATGAAGTGGCTACATTAAACTCTTTGGGATGTCTAATTGTCACTGTTTCCAGGCAGGAAAAGAAAATTCAAAGCTGCAAAGACAGAATCACAGTGTGAATGTGAAGAGGCATGAATATGGAAAAACTCAACATAGTGAAAACTGAAATGCATCAGTTACACATTAGTATCTTAGGCATGAGCTAATTGAAATAATTTGAATTGGACCCTTCTCACCCTTTCAGTAAGAAGATCACTACTCAGGATAAATAAAAAAAAAATTCAAGAAGGGAGAGTGTTCTTTTTATAATCAGGACAAATATAGTAAAGCAGTACTTGTGTGCGGTGCAGTCAGTTTTTTAATAATAGGTATTAAATTTTAAGGATAAGCCTTTATTATGATGATTGTCCTGAAGAAGCACTGAAGAAGAGCAAGATGATGAGTTTTGTAGTCAATCTGAAATAAATAGAATATGCAAGCAAGACATACTGCTTATGGTTGGAAACTAGAATGTAATTGGGCTATCTGAAATGAAGCAGTAAAATAACTTATTAGCTTCTGCCAATCTAAAGATTTCTTCATTGCTTTCGTAACTTTCAAACAACCAGCCTATATGTATGGATATCATTCAATGAAGGTCATAGAAATCGAATTGACTATATTTATGGCATATGAAGGTGGAAAAACTCATTTATAGCAGTACAGAGATAGCTAACATCAGGCTGTGGATCACAAATTGTTCATTTCCAAATCAATCTAATGTGATTAGAAATGGAAGAACAAAGCCAATCAGTTTCCACAATATGATTTTCAGCATATATGTCATTTTCAAGGACAACATCAGGAATCATTCTGAAGTCCTAAATCTCATTATTAAGGAATCAAAGGAATTGTGATTTAAGAAGCCATTAAGGTTGAATGTGAAAAAGATTGCAAAGAGAAAAAAATAGAAGAAAACAAACTGGATGTCAGAACAGATGGTGAAAATTGCCAAGAGAAAAGAGAAAGCAAAGCCAAGAATGACAAAGATCTTAGGGACCTACAAAAGAATGTTAGAAAAGATAAGAAGCAATATTACATAAACATCCATAAAAACATTGAAGATGAAAATACACGTGGAAAAATGGGGAAAGTCTCCTCAAAGATCTCTGATCTCAGAAGATTAATGGATGCCAGTGGACAGACAGTAACTGATTCAAAGGTCAAAAACAGAAAGACCATACTGAAATTCTGCATAGTAGAGAAGTTAACATTTAAGATATCTTAGAAGATATTCTCTATTTGCAAGAACTTCAAACACTAGCAGCTGAAGTTAGAACAGCACTGTGGTTATTAGCAAATCCAAAGACTAAATAAAATGATGGAGTGTCTTTAGAAAAGTATAAAGTAACAGAAAACTCAATAATGATTGTTACTGAGCATGGCAACAAGTCTGGACAATGACACAGTGGCCAACAGATTGGAAGAGGTCAATTTACATATCAATACCAGAGAAAGAAAACTCAACAGTACAAACCATTAAATTCACAGGCTAGCAAAATAATCATCCAATGCATAGTAGAGCCCTACATGGAAAAGGTGGTGCCAAATGCTGAAGCTGGCTTTAGAAAAAGCTGAGGGAAAAGTGACATTATTGCTGACGCATGTTGGATGAGAAAGCTTAAGAAAAGCAAAATAACTCAATAATGCATGGAAATGGAACTGTTTGTGTTTCCATTAAGTCAAACAAGATAATGAGACTTTCGAAGTTGGATATTGGAGGGAGCTAGAGGGAAACAAAGAACTCAACTGAATAAAGAATGGAAAGTATTATATTTATCAGTGAGTTTTCCGATGAATTTTATTAAAAATAAACTCTGAAATTTTAGTAAATGATGAATACCAAGGAAGTAACAGAAAACTAACAAGTTACTCTGTATAAATTTGAAATCAATCTGAATATGGTTATAAATGAGGCAATCAAAGAGAAGGATATAGACACTTACAAACAAAAACTTCATTACCTAAAGGAGATATACACCATTAAACCAGGAAAATATAAGTAATTTTTTACCAAATGTACAAAAGAGTATTAAAGGATTTAAGTAACAGAAAAGGGGACAAATTCCTGTTACTGGATGTTGAAAAGAGGTCTGCTAAAATTTTGGAAGATTTTTTTGAGAGAGGACAAAATGGTGACAAGAAATCAAGCTCTGATATGCTATTTGAAGGGGTTAAGAATTAAGACTGTTAAAACTACAGGGAAGAAATATAGGGTTGGCTTATTTGATCACGTTTAAGATAGATAATTAGTTATATTTGGCACCCCTTATAGATTTTTTTTCTAATAAAGAACAAATGACAAGAATTTGGGTTTTGTTTTTAATTAAGAGATGAGATATGAGGTGAATAGAGTATATGCTGTAACAATATATGGTGATAAATTATTTACATTGTACTTATTGAGATGAATGGGGAAATTATTTTTTTCTCTTTTTTCTTTTTATTCTTATATGTTTTAGTTTATATAGTTTTTATTCTTTCTATTTGTTATCTTCAGTACAATTATTTTTAGTTAAAAATTAAAATTTATTTTAAATTTTTTAGGGGGATCAACCTATATTCTCCAAAACACCTGAAGGCAGGACAAGAAGCAACAGGTGGAAACTTATCAAGGAGAGAAGCAACCTAAAACTAAGGAGAAATTTCCTGAAGTTGGAACAATTAATCAATGGAACAACTTGCCTCCAGAAGTTGTGGGTGCTCCAAAACACTGGAGGTTTTTAAAAAGAGATTGGACAACCATTTGTCTGAAATGATATAGGATTTCCTGCTTGAGTGGGGGTTGGGTTAGAAAGCATCCGAGGTCCTTTACAATTCTGTTATTTGAAAAAAAAAATCTACCTAGGTGGACACTAAGGGGCAAAAGGGATTTGATGGCACATAATCAATTATTATAAAATCAACAGCATGATACAATGGCACACTATCCTGTCTATCATGGTCACTCACAAATTCTTGAGGTCAGTGGCTCCACGGAAGGCCTTTCTGGGCACAGCCTGAAGAAGGTTTTCACTCAGGTCTCTGCAAAAGAGAAATTTAAAAAAAAAGAATTGTCATTTGAGAGGAAGAGGGCTGACAAGGCAATAGGAGACAAGGACTGGTGGAGCCCAGATGCATGGCCATCTTTACCATCATTACACCAGAATTATCCATATGGTTGCTAAGAGTCAACACTGATTTGACGGCACCTAATCAAGAGTGAGCTCTAGAAATACAGATTCCACATTGTCTGCTCTTTTCAATAATAGTTATTTTGGATGAATTTGCAATAGCAAGATGTTTTGTGACCTATTTCTATAACTAATGATTTGGTTTTAAGAAGTTCAAGGAATTCTTCTTGTATTTTTTTGAAAAATCTTATATTTTTGTATTTTTAATTATTTTTTAAAGAAAAAGTATGTATCCTTGGATTTGGGCATGTATGCCGTGAGTCACATTGAAATCCTGATTCACCAATCTAAAATATGTGCTCAGTACTTTTCCTTCAGCTTGCCTTGTCCACTTTTTTCTTCATTTAGTTAGTATTTTTGAAATACTAAATAATTTTATAAATAAATATAGAAAAATATGTATGAACAAGAAATAAGACACTTATAACAAACATTGTGGAGCAAACAAAAAATTTAAGATACTAAAGTAACATATTCCAATATGTCACTGAAGACTTATAAAAGTGATGATGTTTCAACAGCATCCAAACATCCCTGTGGGACTTTAAACTAAATGTTCTTGGTCAACTCAGCAGAAATCAGTAACAAGTCCATAAACAATAATATAAAATCAATACTGTAAGTTATAGTGATAGTATAATTTGAAACATCCTCAAATTAAGATATTTAGATGGCTCTTACACAACATACCCTATCTGGAGGGCGCAATATGGTGGAAAATGTTGAGAGGGGGTTCATTAAAAGTCATTAAAATCTTTATGATGGAGATATAAATGTATCGGACTTCTTTTGAAAATATTTAACTGTGGATACGGAAGAGTTCCAATAATAGAAAAAGGAAGAAATAGTTTCAAATTTGAGTCAATTTCTTTCACTGGCCAAGACACTATGTATCAGAAACTCTATTATAACATTTTAGCAGAATCCTTGGAAAGCAAAGCAAAGCAAAGCAAAGCAAAGCAAAGCAAAGCAAAGCAAAGCAAAGCAAAGCAAAGCAAACCAGTCCTGGATTTTTTTTCTTAAAGAAAAAAAGACTGAAAAAAAAAATAACAAATTCAAAATAAAACTAAGGGCTGCCTGGCAAGATTGTGACAGGGTCGAGAAGATGAAAAAAGAGCTTTGAATTTTAGGTGGAGGGGACGACCCACCAACCAGAAGGGTAATCTGTTGTAAGACTACAGGTCCCAAGGCCGGCTAATGGGACCTATAGTCCAAAGTATCTCCTAGACTGTACATATAACTATAATTTTATTATTATTATTTTTGTATGTATTACATTTTCAGATTGTTTTGTAAAAACAGTGAGCATTTTAAGCAGGGGGGAACCTGCTCAACATGAGAAAAAAAATTCCCTATCAACACCCCCACCCTGGAGGTGGCTGATGGGATTTGTAATCCAAAGCATTCCTCAGTAGAAACCCAAAGTCACCCTCTGGATCTCTCAATCCTAAAAAGCACTCCTGCAAAAATGATGGGGATATTTTAAAAACTGGGCCTTTGCAACGGGGGGGGAGGCAATCTCCAGCCCTATTCCGGCCTCTTATGCACAAGGGGAGACCCGCTGGCTGCCTGACGGATGGGATTTGTAGCCCAAGGGTCTGCGGGTGGAGTGAAGGGTCTCCTAGGTGGGGCGAAGCCTTGAGGAAAAGGCATTACACACACTCAGCATCGCAGCCACCTAATCGCCTTCACCTGTGCGGCTGAGACCCACCAGGCTGTGATGAGCCGTCTTGTGCACCGCGGCCATCTCCATGGCAACCGCTCCACGAGCCAAGGAAACAGCCGAATGCTCGCACCTGTGTGACCACGCGCCTTTCCCGCCCAGTGCCCCCGGACCGCCTTGCGGGCTCTTTTCTGCACGCCCATCTCGCCCGTGATTGGCTGCTCCGAAAATGCGTCCCTCAGATTGGCTGAGCAGTCTGTCCCCTCTCCAAGGGGACATTTAAAAAGTTGGTGGGCTCCTCAGGCTGAGTACAAAAAGCAAAGCATGCTGCAGAGGCAGTAGGTGCCGCTACCTTGTCTCTTGTTCCCTGAAAAGGATGATGCTGCGGGGCGCCGAAGGGCAAAAAAGTCTCTCTCCCATGGCCCAAATCCTTGAGCTCGAGACTGGGCAACAGCCTTTTGAGCTTTGAGGTAATTCTAGCTGAAACTTTTCTAGTTATAAGATACGGAGGGGAGCATGAGTTTTTTTAGCTAATTAATAGCTTATTGTTCTTGGGGAGTCAGGATAGCACCTGTGGTAATTTTAAGCATGGCTTGTATTCTTTGGAGTAAAACGCCAGTGGTGGCTGAGGTAATATCTCAATGGTGTTTTATTTAAAGGGCACCAATACCACAGGTCACTAAAGATACTTATCTCAGTCTTTCCCTTGGGGAATAACGCGAACCACTGTGTCTTGAAGTAATTGTAGTCAAAGCTCAAGTTCTTAAAATTTTGGTGGAACCTGAGGTAATCTCAGCCATGTCCTTTTAAAAAAGGACCAAACTACCACAGGTGAATAAGAGTTAAAATTAGCTTTAAAGATAAAATTGCCTCAGGAGCAGACCTTCCTCTCAGGAATAAAGTAAATTCTTGGGGCCTGAGGAAATTTTAGCTAGGACTTCAAATTCTTAGTATAAAATGTTTGTGGAACCTGAGGTAATCTCAGCCATGTCCTTTTAAAAAGGACGAAACCACCACAGGTAAATAAGAGTTAAAATTAGCTTTGGAGTAAATCTGAGGTAATCTTAGCCATGTCCTTGCAGTAAGCTGAGGCAATTTTAGCCAGATGTAGTTAAAAGGGCTAAACTATCACAGGTGAACAAGCATTAAAATCAGCTTAAATGCAAAATGACTTCAGTCCCTGGAGTTGACCTTTCTTGAATAAAGTCAGCTCTTGGGACCTGAGAAAGTTTTAGTCAAGGCTCAAATCCTTAAAAGAAGCAAAACATGTAGAGGACTAGTGGCTTCAAGTAACTAAAGGCAAAAAGTTAACTAAAATTACTTTAGGTCCTGGAGTTGACCTTACTTTCTTGAAATAAAGTCAGTTCTTGAAGTAATCTTGAGGTACTGTAAATGCCGGCGTATAAGACGACTTCCGCGAGCGCTGAAATCGGCGCCAAAGACGGGGGTCGTCTTATACGCTGAGTCGTCTTATACGCCGGAAATACTGGTAGTTTCTGGCGTATAAGACGACGTTCTAGGAATGCGGCCCGGCTATAAAGACGGGGGTCGTCTTATACGCCGGGTCGCCTAATACGCCGGCATATACGGTAATTTTAGCCAGGGCGCACATTTTAAAATATTGGTGGAATCTGAGGTAATCTCAGCCATGTTCTTTTAGAAGGACCAAACCACCATAGGCAAGTCAGAATTAAAAATAGTTTTAAAGGTAAAGATAAAATTACTTAGGAGCTGACCTTGCTCTCAGGAATAAAGTGATTTCTTGGGACCTGAGGTAACTTTAGTCGGTTCAAGTCCTTAAAAGAAGCAAAATATGTAAAGGACAAGCTACTTCAAGTAACTAAACAAAAAAGTTAACTAAAATTACTTCAGGTCAGGGAATTGGACTTATTTTCTTGAAATAAAGTCAATTCTGGAGGCCTGAGGTAATTTTAACCAAGGCTCAAGTTCTTAGAGTAAAATATTGGCGGAACCTGAGATAATTTCAGTCATGTCCTTTTAAAAGTTCTAAACCACCACAGGGAATAAGAATTAAAATTAGCTTGGGGTAAAGTCTGAGGTAATCTTAGCCATGTTCTTGAAGGCTAAAAAGTACTTCAAGTAAGTAGAGGTGAAAGTTAACTAAAATTACTTCAGGCCCAGGACCTGGCTTAACTCTCAGGAAATTGCTTCAGTACCTGGAGTTGCCCTTACTTTCTCCCAAGTCAACTCTTGGGACCTGAGGAAATTTTAGTTAAGGCTCAAGTCCCTAAAAGGAGCAAAACATGTAAAAGATGACTAGTTGCATGGTCTGAGGAATTCTCAAGGGAACAATGTTCCAATTCATTGCATATTGTCTTCTTTCACTAGTAGGATAAAACACAAAAGTCCCCTTTGATGGATAGCTTTTCTAGTCTGAACATAAGTTAGTCATTTGGTGATGTTGATTTTTTTATTTCAAAGACATAAATCCATATAGACGAAAAAGACATCAACAGTAAGACAGATGGTTTAATTCACTTTCCAGTATACCATGAAAGTGTGGATGCCTGGTAGGTACTGTTTGCAACATGTTTATTCCTGCAATTTTTTTTTATAAAGTATCAATGGTAAAAAGAGCAGTGGTAAGTGTGACAAACATACCTAAAAAGAATAAAAAAAATTCTGACCTGTCACAATTTTAGCTCTTGGCTGTGGTTCTTAGAACCAGATAGGGCCCTATGAGCATTCCACATACCAACACAGCATGGCGATGGTGGTGATGCCCCTACTGGTAGAGGTCTTACAGTCTCTGAGCTTCCCACTCTGTGACACACTGAATGAGCTGCCTGTCTCATTGAGCCCCTGAGCAAACACTGTGGGGGACTCATACTGGAAGTCCTCTCTTGGGTTGCCCTGGGCGACCCTTTAAGTCCCTGAGCAAGCAGTGAGAACGAATCACATTGGAAGAGTAAACAGCACTCAGCTACAAGCCTCCTCCAGTGCCTGAGGAACCCCTCAATGAGACTCAAACCGGAAGGCAATCCTTTGGGATCACCTCCCTCCCACCTTCACACCCTTAGAAATAATGCTGTACCAGCCAGACTTTTTAGAACCGAAAGTAAACGTGGTGATGCAATTTAATACGAGGAATACCAATAAAGGAGAATATTTGTGTTTTGATGGAAGAAGAAGGAATATAACCCAAGAATGAATATGATTTCCATCAAGAATGCTACTTCACCAAGTCAATCACAACTGACCTTTAGATAATAGATTTTAGACCATTCTTGCCTACTGTAAATTTAGCCATGGTGATAGTTATTAGAACCAAAAAAACCTCTTCAATGGCCCTATTTAATCCTAGGTGTGGCTTTGATGGATTATAGATTTTTTAGTTTTCTGCCTGGTATAATTTTAGTCCTGGCAATGGTTCTTGGAACCAGAAAGAATACCTCAATGGCCCTTTTAAATTACTAGTGTGGCCAGTGCTTGGTAACAGATTTTATAGTTTTCTGCCTGGCATACATTTAGCCATGGCAATGGTTCTTAGAACCAGAAAGAAAACCTCAATGGCCCTTTTAAATGACCAGTGTGGCCAGTGCTTGGTGATAAATTTTATAGTTTTCTGCCTGGCATAAATTCATCCATGGCAATGGTTCTTAGAACCAGAAAGAAAACCTCAACCTTTTTAATGCTAGGTATGTATACCAACAAAGAGGAAAAATAAAAACTCTCAAAAGAAATCAGCATGGCTGCATAAAGAACTCTCTGATAAATTGAAAGATAAAAAGGACAAGTATAGAAAGTGGAAAGAGGGGCACATAACTAAGTCAGGATATCAGCAAATAGCCCGAACCTGCAAAGATGAAGTGAGGAAAGCTAAGGCTCAACATGAACTAAGGCTTGCGACCAAAGTCAAAAATAACCCAAAAAAAAGCTTCTTTCAACATGTAAAAAACAAGAAAAAAGTGAAGGAAATGATTGGTCCATCAGTGAGTGAAAGTGGCAAGAAGGTGACAAGCAACAGGGAGAAAGCAGAACTATTTAACTCATTTTTTGCATCTGTCTTTACACGAAGGGAAAAAACAGACCAATCTATCAAAAATAGTGCCATAAAAAACAGAATAGAAACACAAGTTAAGATAGGCAAGAAAATGGTAAGTGAGTACCTGTCCAGCCTAGATGATTTCAGATCACCAGGACCAGGATTATACCCCAAGGTTCTCAAGGATCTGGCAGATGTGATCTCAGAACCACTGAACTATATTTTTTAAAGATCCTGGAGCACTGGGGAACTACCAGAGGACTGGAAAAGAGCTTCCATCTTCAAAAAAGGGGGAAAAAATGGATCCAGGAAATTACAGACCTATCAGCCTGACCTCAATATCTGGGAAGATTCTGGAAAAAATCAAACAACGAATCAGCGAACACCTAGAGCAGAGGTCAGCAACCTGCGGCTCCGGAGCTGCATGCGGCTCTTTGAGCCTTCTCCTGTGGCTCCCAGCCTCCTCTGCCATTGACAGAGACAGAGAGAGGCATTTGTGCTTCCCTTCTCTCTCTCTCTCTCTCTCTCTCTCTCTGTAAAAAAGAGAGTGGCCTCACCCTATTCTCCGATGAGCTGACAAGCTTATTGGGTGGGGCTCCTGCCTTGGCTGTGTCTCTGCAGGAAGCAGGAAGGGCAGGAGAGAGCCAGCCCAATAAAAATGTGTGTCAGCTTGTTGGAGAACAGCTTGAAGCCAGCTTGCCAGGTGAGCAGAAGATTGGAGAGAGGGAGAGAAGGGAGGAAAGAGAAAGATAGAGAGAGAAAGAGAGAGAGGGAGAGGAAAGAAAGAGAGGGAGAGGGAGGGAGGAAAGAGGCAGGGAGAGAAAGAGGGAAAAAAAGAGAAAGAGAGGCAGAGAGAAAGGGAGAGAGGGGGGAGAGGAGAGAGAAAGAGGGGGGAGGAAAGAGAAAGAGAGAGAGAGAGAGGAAAAAGAGGGAGAGGAGAGAGAGAGAGAGAGAGAGAGAACTCATGCACAGCAGCCTCTATTACTTTTTAATTAAACTCTTCAAACAAACTCCCGCCTCCTCGCACACGCGCAAGTTTTGCAGCTCCCAGTGTTTTCTTTTCTCTGGGAAACGGGTCCAAGTGGCTCTTTGAATGTTTAAGGTTGCAGACCCCTGTCCTATTGGAATAGTTTCCAATTACCGTTAAATTTTAAATTGGATTTATTGTTCAATTAGGATATTATTTAAGAATATGCTCACAATTTAGTTAGCCTTTTTTCCAAAGCATGAATCAATGAACCTTTCCAGTAAAAATCACATAGGATCTGTTGGAGGGATATATGGTTTCACAGTTTAATAAAACTATCTCAGGTTGTAATCGAATTACAACTTTCCCATTTTCCCCCATTCTTCTTTTAAACATTTCCAGTATTGTTGTGCTTTGCAACATTACTACCATATTTAAAAAAAAGAAAAAAGTTCCAACCTTTAAAATTTTTGTTTTTTCAACATTTTGAGGGAAAAGTACGATTCATTTTAAAAATCAAAACTGGAATATCATTCCAAAGATAAAACGTGTACAATTCAAAGCATATTTTTCAAAATATTTGATGCTCTTCTATTCAGATTCCCACTTTGTATTTCTATGACTAAATATTCAAATTCTTCATCCATTTGAGATACAATCTTTAACTTTTTCAGATTCTGAATCATACTTTGCTAATAATTTAAAACTGGTTAAGAATGTTAAATGGATGTCTAATTCAGTTATGTCTCTCAGAGCTCTTTCTTTTATATCTTCTTTTTCTTGTGCCTTATCTATTATCGGACATTGGCGATCCTGTTTTTATCAGCAGCCGCACGAAAAAGTGCTGCTGAGTTTTGTTCAAACCAGTCCCTTAGATTTTGAAGCCATGATGTTCTTCTTCTTTTGTATAGTAATTATTTTGTAGCTAAGTGGCTGGTTTGTTTGAAGTTGATGGACTGTGTAGTTCACAGCATAAATGGGCAATTCATTACATATTTGTGGATTATAATGTATAAAACTCACTCTTACACACACACAACACAGTTTGCAAATAATTGAATGACAATATGTTGCACTAGATTCCAGCAGGGGGCAGAATAGGCTTTTAATAGATATTGGGCATATCCCTCTATTCTGTTTAGTGTCTTGTTTCTAAGATCTTTGACATAGAACATCTGGATTTGACATGTAAATTGGGGAAGTCCTGATTACTGTACATTTTGTACCAAACAACCAATCATAATTGATTCATGCCATAATAGAAACAATTATTTTATAATAGATATGCAATGCTTTGTAAACTAAATCAGCATTTGTGCTGGTAAAAGCTAAGGCTATTGGATCTGGTTTGCAAAAATCCAAGCAACTTTGCCATCCAGTGGGTGTCTGGATTTTTGCAGATCAGATCTGTTAGCTTAGAAAAGACATAACTAGTTTCATATCTTGCTGCAGAAATTACATTGAGCATTTTCTGCTTATGGAGAAAAAGCATTACCTTGAAAACATCTGCTTTCATTTCTTCAGGACTGCTTTACAAGAGGCAGAATTTCTTTTGCCTCCTTCTTCTCTCTAGTTCAGAATGTTGCCCCAGGCAATGACTAATAGTGCACACATTCTAGTGCACACACTGAGGCAGTATATACCAATTCACTGAGTATTATTATTATTAAACATTCTGGTGGTGACTAAAACAAAGATTTAATAGGGATCATTGTTCTGTCAAGAAACCAAGGAGTTTCTGTCAGTTCTGTTCCATCAACCTGTATTTTTCACAAACATGAAAGCATGAAAGAATAAAATTCTCTGTTAGGATAATCTTCAAGTATTTTGTTCCAATTTCTTGAAACATATAAATTGCTTTATTATAAAAAAGAGATAACATTGATAGATTTAATAGATCCCTGAAGACTTTGTCATTAGTCTCTTTAAAAATCCAATGAAGGATGTGATCATCATTCTGTGGCAACTGCAGTGCCTCCTACTGAACTAATCATGGCCTTGTCAAAAAGTCAAAGCCTACTTGTACAGTTACAGCAGGGGCTTTCCAATATTAAGTGGCATTTTCAAAATGCTTTTTTAAATGATAATGATGATAATAATAATAATAATAATAATAATAGATATTCCAAAGTTAGATATTCCTGTTGCCTTATTCTCAAAAACAAGGACTTAACTGTCTGGAATAGATGCTCTAGGAAATTTCCTCTTTTTACAATGTTTTTATTCAACATGGGTGCTTATCAGCTCAGCTCATCGACTCTTTCCTATTGAGAATTTTTATTCACTTTTGGATCGTTGCCTCTCTTCTATCGTTAGTCAAGATCTCTGTAAAACTGCCACAGAACTGTGGAATTGGAAGAAAGATGAAGTGTCTGACCTTTAGAGATCTCTTCTAGAGACAGCTTCCTTCAGGATCTTTTCCCTGAAGGAAAGGAAGGGGTTCCTTTGTACAACTCTGATTTCACTCAGTTTCATGGCTTTTCCAAGGAACATTAAGCTGCCACTTTCCCAGACATGAACTGCTCCAATGTTGATGAATAACAGTTTGGAGCAAGAACTCTGTCTGACTTTAGAAGAATAACCTGGCTGCTATTTCCCCCATCCAGCCATCCATTCATGCTGAGTCAGATAAATGGATATCCAAAGACAAGCAGCTTTATTACAGAATAAGAGATCACTACCTAGCAATGAGTGGGAAACTAGCTGAGCATGTGGTTAGACCCATCTGCATCACCAAGCATAGTCCTGGCAATGCAAACACTGTTCTACATAGCTGAATCATTTTGAGGCCCTATTTTATTTATGTCCACGTTTATGCTCATTTATTATTTGTTATTTAACTAAGGATAAGCAAAAATATATTTTTGGTTCGCTTTTGTTTGGATTGGTTTGGATGAACTGACTTAATTTGCATTCCTTAATGCTGTAGCTGGGAATTAATTATTGTTGAATTTTTCACATTTCTTCAAATCTTGTGAGAAAATTCTGATTCAAAAATTGACTACATGTATATGGGGGGGAGAGGGGATTATTAATTCTAAAAAGATTGTACAAAATCATATATTCTTTCTAACTATATATAATTAACTTTAGAGTTTCAATTTCTAATATTCTTCCTCTTTCCCCTCTCCCCTCTCTCCATATTTAATCAGAGAATATTACAGTATAAAGATTTAGACAAAAGGGTTTCTGGTTTTGAACACTGCAAAACTGAATTTGAAAATCGAATTATGTACAAATGAAGAATATGTAATTGCTAAAATGTATGAATTTCAAAATTCATTATTTGAAACAACAAATGAAAGAATGTATGATCAAGTGGGCTAAAAGTTTTGGTTATAATATACAGATGGAACAATTGGAAAATATGTGATTAAAGGGTTGAAATTTATACTATGTTATATCATAAAGCTAATTTTTATAAAATTGTCATCAGAGAAATTGTCAACAATGTATAAAGGTGCCTCAAATTCATGTTGGAAATGCAAACAAGAAGGTATATTTTATCATATTTAGTGGACATGTCAAAAAACTAAAAAATGGGTTCAAAGAAATAAACTGATTCATATGATCTATATGACAGCTGCAGCAAGATTATTTATGCACAAAGATGGAAAGATTCAGCACAACGTACAATAGAGCAATGAATGATGAAGATGATCTAACTTGCTGAGATTTCCAAATTGACTTATTTCAT
This sequence comes from Crotalus tigris, assembly GCF_016545835.1. Taxonomy (NCBI): domain Eukaryota; kingdom Metazoa; phylum Chordata; class Lepidosauria; order Squamata; family Viperidae; genus Crotalus; species Crotalus tigris. Next base: position 835,200 of record NW_024100602.1, on the reverse strand, counting down.
TTATTTTTGACTAGAAATCCCTTACAGTTAGTCCTTGATTCACAACCAGTGGTTTAGCAAATTTTCCAAATTACAATGGACCCTGAAAAAGCTATCTACACCCCAGATTCCAAGTTCTGATGTCTCTGCCCTCCTTGGCAGCCACGTAACCACATTTTAGGTGCTCGGCAACTGGCCTGCATTTATGGCCACTTGCAGCAACCTATGGCCATGTGACCATGATTTATGACATTTTTGCTAGAAACCGGCATTTATTTCAGGTTTCCCCAAAAAATCCCCACCTCATAGCTTACATTGGGTTTTCTTATCAACCATGATGTTTGCTTAACAACTGTGGAATTTACTTAACGATGACTGTGTCATTTCTTAACAACCATAGCAAAAAGATAAAAAAAACCAGGCAAAGTCATGTGGTGACCTGCTTGTTGACTTTCACAACTTATGACTGAAATTGCAAATTCAATTATGGTCATAAATCAAAGACTACTTGTATATACTTTTTGTGGTAAACATTAAAAACGAATTCATGGTTTATGGTTTGAAAAGATTAGACAGGATAGATAGAAAGAATAGGTAGAAAGTAGAATAGATAGGTAGAAAGAAGAGAATGATGTTGTAACTTTAGAAATAAAGAGAGATAAAGAGAAAGAGATAAAAATAAAGAGATAACATGATAAAGATAAAGTGATAAGGCCCAGAGTTGAGTTGATCAACTATAGAAATTGAATAAATAAAATTCAAATGATAATTATGAAAATGTTTATGCAGACTTTAAAAAATCAGAAACTGACACAAAAATGGGGCAAAATGTGTTTAATAAAATATAATAATTATAATCTATAACAAGATCAAACTCAATGAGATTTGCAATAAATAAAAGCATTAAATTACACTACAATTTAGTACAACTACTAGGCACCTGTCCTCATACATATGTCTACTGACAACTATTCAAGAGAGGAGAAAGACAGGGGGACCATGATACCCAGCTTCCTTGGTTCCTCTGATGAAAAGCATTGATAATCAATGGGCAGATGTCTATGATTTGAAGATAATACAATGCTCCCATCACTTCTTTGGTGACTTAACCTCCATCCAACATATACTAAATTTTCCAGAACTGACATTTGTAGACTTCAATCAATCTTCACAAACCATCAGGATTCTGTCAAATGTATAATAGTGACTATATCAAGAAATGCCCCTTATTATACTTAGCATGTGACTGTGTGATTTAATACCTGTAAACTAAAACTCCACTCTGATGGAGTTTTAGTTTCCAGATATTAATAGATAAACTCTCTAATAGATAAACAGTCACTATACTGGGGTGACTTTTTTTTTTTTTTGCTCATAGAAGCATTTTAATCTTCTTTATTTCTGTAATGTTAAAAATGGTTAGTCAGTATCTCTTATTCAAACACTTCTTTAAAACTGGAATGACCATGCCTTTAAGATCAATCTAACAAAACTTCTAATTTAGTTGTTATCCCATCCCACCACAAATTTATGGCACTTAGGGAATTGCATAGGAACACATGTCTGCCTCAGCAGCCTACTCCTGTTGTCTTTGTCTCCTACATCAGGGCTTTTCAACCTTTTCACCAATTTTACCACTTTTAGGATATGGCAACATCCGAGTACCATCAGTCGCCTAGCAAGGTGTCAAAAACTTGATGACCCCCCCCCCAAAAAGGAAAAAAGTGATAAATTACAGGTAGTCTTCGACTTACAACAGTTCACTTAGTGACTGTTCGAAGTTACAATGGCACTGAAAAAAGTGCCCACCAAGCCACAGCTGAGCAAGACATCTGCCTGCCCACGCGGCGGTGCTCTTCCTCCTGTCCGAGGTTTCCATTGTTGTGGGCATTTCTGTTGAGGATTGGCAGCGGAGGTGGGGTGGGGGGGTGTTTGGTTTTTATTCCCCCCGTCTGCTGGGTGGTTGCAGCAGGTTTTGGTCACTTCACATGACTCTGGGACACTGTGACCGTCATAAATATGAATCAGTTGCCAAGCATCTGAATGTAAACCACAAGACCCTGGAGATGTTGCAACATTCCAGCTGATCGGCGCTTCTTCTGCACTCAGCAGAAGCACCAGGATCAGTGCCGAGCTCCAGCTGGAGCCTGGCGCTGATCCTGGCGCTTCCGCTGAGCCCTGACAGCCCTGCAGCTCCAGCCATCTCTCGCTCAGGTTTGTGTGGTGCTGTGCCAGTTCAGCTCATTCCCCTCCCCCGCTACCACTTTTCTAAGATGATCTCATACCACCTGCCAAGTGCCAATGTACCACAGGTGGTACCCGTATCACAGGTTGAAAAGCCCTGTCCTACATCATGCCATATATGTTTTGGACATGTCATCTATAAGACCTATCTGGAATGGGTGTTTTGACTGAAAGCAAGGCCTCCCAATGTGCTGACCAGCATTCAGCAAGGAACTGAAGCCAAACTATCTGACATCCATAGGGCGCAGCTTTCTCAGTGGGGTGCTCGCTCAAACAAGCAAGCCAAGCATTTAATCTCCTGCCCTACGGCCAGGCTGAGCCTGATGCAATAAGGAGATGCAATGGTATTATGTGCCTCTCATTCTCTTGGCTAATCCCAACTTCACACTTTAACCTGATTGAAGCGTGTTTGGTTTGCCAGTTCCTTGTGCTGAGAGGATTAGGGCTGGACACAGCAGGATGATAATTGCTTCTTACTGCCTAAGATCAACCATTCTATTTCCAATGCACAGTTGCCATCAGTGAAACAATCAGCTTGCAGTTGTGGTATTTCTTTCTCAAATTTCCACTCCACTCGTGCCATTAGATATATAAGCAAGCAGGAATCTTGAGGTACTTTAAAGGCTAATAAAAATCAAAGTTCACCTTTCTCTACCTCAGAATAAAAAAGGACACATGTAGGAATTGGAAAAACACCCAGGTCATTGAAGAATAATATGTACTAGTAGCCCAGAACAGTAGAAATGGTGTATCAAAACAAACAATTGGAATAGGTTAAGTTTGGCAAAAGATGTAAAACAAAAAAAGTAACAGAAAAATAAAATAACCATTACAACAGTTGCTCAATTGCTCAGTGCCTGATAAAAGACTATCAGGTAACAACAACAACAACAAAAAGAACTATTCACCTATTACTCTGGTTTAATTTTTCCCCCCAAAACTAAGTATGTGTTCCATGAGTTAATTATGAAAAGGCAAGATGAAAGGGCAAGGCTGGAGCATGAACATGATAGAAATGTGATAATGGAAGATCTATTTCCTTTGAATTTCCAAGACCAGATGAATTTCATCCTAGGAAAATAAATCTTTATGCATCAATTCATATCCAAGAAATCCTGGAGAACTGATGAAGTTCTAACTCACTGGGATGTCCCTATCTTCAAATGGGGAAAAAGGAAAATTGTGCAAAATCCTGCAGCTCAGTTTGTCTGAACCTGAAACCTGGGACGATTCTTGAGAAGATCATAAAAAGTTTTGTATACAAAAAGATCTGTATGCAATTTGAAAACAATGCAGTGATTACCAGAAATCTGAATGGATTTGTAAAGAACAAATCTAAGCAAATTAAAATTAGTTTATGTTTTGATTGGGTAACTTCCTCAACAGATTATGGAAATGCTATAGACAAAATAAACCTGGACATCAACTAAGTATCTGACGAAGTAGCTTTTAACGTGTTCATAAAAAGGCTGAAGTATCAGCTGGATAGCATGACAATTAAATTGATACATAGTTTGCTTCAAAACTGTATTTAAAAGTGTTTATAAGTGGTTTCTCATTCAGTTGGAAAAACGTATTTGAGCCTTCTATTCTTGATTACTTTTATTAATGATTTGAATGAAGATGCAAAAAAGAATACTTATCAAATCTGCACCTTACATGAAGCTGAGCTAATGCCTTAGAAAGAACTAGATTTCAAAGCAATGTTTCTGGGTTATAGAAAAAGACTGCAAGTAATAGAATAAAATATAATAGAAAACAAAAATAAGTTATTTACTCTGAAAACAAACATCAAATGCATAGGTACAGGATGGAGGACGTCAAAACTAATAACATTATCTTTTTCTCAATGGAATAATTCTTAATTATTAAACTAAATATGAATCAGAAGTATAATTTACTCCCCCAAAAAGGAATGCAATTTTAAATTGTTTCAAAATCATGGGAGGAAGTGTTTTAACTCATTTTTGTCAGACCCAATCTTGAATACTGTCTGCCTATCAGACTTCAAGAATTCAGAGAAACTAAAAGCTTCAGCCAAAGCAAAGAGGATGATGAGGGGACTAGAAACTGAGTCCTGAAGAGAATCTGTAAGAGCTGGGCACCTCAACCTTGAGAACACTGTAGAGAATTACCTTCAAATGCTTGAAAGGCAGTCACACAGAAGTAGCTCTGGTGATGCTTGCTATCATTCCAGAGTTAGAGAAATTGAGTAATGGATTTAAATTACAGGAAGGGGACTCAAATTGTTAGGAAAAGCTTCCTAACAATAAAAGCAGTTCAAGACTACAGTCAAATACTCAGAGGGCTCCCTGGCATTTCACTTACCACATCTGTTGGATTTCTGACTGAGTAGGAGCTGTACTCAGAGACCTAAAGGGGTTTTCTAATTCTATTAACGTATTATTTTTCTTTTCCATACTGGGCATGACTTAGCTTATGCTGAGCTATCTTTCCACCTAACTAGATGGTGCAACCTAGACCCTTTACCTATTATAGAATTAAATCTTCATTTTGATTCATCTACTCCAGACCACTGCCAAATAGTGTCTTAAGTGGTGAATATGCCAAAGGCAATGGAGGTTTTTCTAATGGCTTCGCTGTTCTGCTGCAGCTTGTTATTAGCCAATGGAGGAAACATGCCCACAAGAGGAGCACTGTAGCAGGAAGAAGGAAGGATAGTTCTAGAAGTCTGCCAAATAAAAAAAAACATATTCCTCTGCTTCCTCAGACAGGTTCTTCCCAACCTTATTGGAAGCCGGTTGAGAGAAGGTGGGGCCAATGAGGGAGCTGATAGGAACTCAGGAAATATTGTGATGGAGAGAACGGCAACTGAGAAAAATGACTGAAGTGAAGGGTTGCTAGCAATGAGAGAAGGGGCAGGTTTATGCTTCTCAACACTCCCAAAACATGCTTCTGATCATGCTTCCTACTGTTGACCTGACTTTACCTCCACAATAATGGATGGTGAAATGCAACTGATTTGTCACATCTTCATGCTGGCTTTGGATGGTACTAGAATGCAGGATGGAAATCTAAGACTAATAGGGCTGAGGATGTCTTAAGCCCATCGTCTCTTTCATGGGAGGGGATGAGATAAAGGCTAAGTCATGGAGGCAAGGAAGGAAATTTCAAGGCATGAATGAGTAATGCAAGTGGGAATAAGGCTTTTAAAGATTTTTTTTTTTAATTGAAAATTTTTAAAATTTTACAAAAAAAAGTTCCCTTCCCCCAACCCTCCCCCAACCTTCCCAGAGCTGAATACAGGCTTAATTAAAATTTAAAAGAAAAAATTTTAAACACAAATGAACCATATACAAATTTGGTTACAATAATTAAACAAATCATAAAATACTTTAACACCAATACTTAAAAAACAGAAAGAGAAAAAGAAAAGAAACAAGAAGAAGAAGAAAAAAAAAGAAAAAAAAGAAATTAGAAAAAGAAAAAAAATATCTAAAAAATATCTTAAACTTTAAATATAAATTATTCAAAAGCTAAGTAATATTTTTATATCATACTTGTATTGTATAAAATTTATCCATCTTTTCCATACCAAAAGGTACTTCTCTTGCGATTGATCTTTCAAAAAAGCCAAAATCTTTGCCATTTCCGCTAAATAGGAAACTTTAAGAAACCATTCTTGCAAAGTAGGCAAAGATTCCTTCTTCCAGCATTGCCCTACTAACAACCTAACCACTGTAATTAGATTTAACATTAATATAGTTTCTTTACTGTCACAGTCGGAAACAATACCCAACAAAAACAATTGTGGAGTAAATTTTATCCTTCTTTTAAAATTCTTTGAATATTCCACCATATCTTAATCCAAAAAGCTTTTATATTTTTACATAACCACCAAATATGATAATAAGTAGCATCCAAACAACCACATCTCCAACATTTAGGCTGCAAGTTTGAATACATACGAGACATTTTTTGTGGATCAAGGTGCCATCTGTAAAACATTTTATAAAAGTTTTCCCGTAAGTTTTGGGCTTGTATAAATTAACATTCCTCACCCAAATAATCCCCCAAGGGCTTTTAAAGATTTTCATATCACAGTATCTTTGTTTCTGTTCCTTTTTGCCACAAAAGCCTTATTGGCTGGTTAAAGTACTGCATATATTGCTAGTGTAATGCTAATCATTTTCTTAGAAAATAGATGTTTCCTGGTACTAGCCACATGACTTCCATTCCTATGGGATGATAGGCCTGCTTGAAAGCTGCTACAGCACCTGCTACCATTCCTCTCAAGTCCCCCCAAGATCTGCCAGTATCCCACCTCCTGCTCAGGAAAACTCATAACATCCTATAATGCAATGCATTCTCCTGTCACTGTCGGGAACAGGAATGAGGAAATCCCTATGGAGCCAAAATTTTAAGAGGTTTCACAACTCCTCCCATCCAGCTGGTCACTAGCACCACCAAAACAGCAGGCAGCCTTGAAACCTTCCATCTCATCTCTCCCCGCATGATGGACATAGTAATTAGCACAAAAGTCGCCTCTGATTCAGCCCTTGGGACTGATGCTTTCACAGCTGCTGGTTTGGCTCTTGTCTGCTGGAAGCATGCAGACAACAGACAGCAGACAGGTAGAATTAGCCAGGGTAAAAGATGTTTCCTCAAGCAATATTTGTACTATGTCAAAAGGAAGCATATTTTGCAGCTTTGTTTAGTAAAAGCTTTCTGTCCCTGCAGCAAAGGACCATGTCCTAAAGTCATAATTATAGCTCTGGTGTTAGGATTAAAATATAAAAAGTAACAGAATCAACATTAATACATTTATGGTAGCAGATCATAAAATTCTACCACTTCTGGAGAGAAGGGCAAGGATGGCACCATCAATTGTACTGGTCAGGAGGCAATAGACAGGCTCTGGAATTGTCATGGCAACATTTAAAGCTACCTGTATCTATGATCAAAAGCCTCTAGGCTTATAATGTTCTGATCAGCTCTCCAGAAATCCATTTCTCTCCGGCTCCCAAAACAAATTTAAAACTGTCCAATTAGCAGTTAGGCACTTGCAAATTCAAATGTAATTTACTGCAGTAGCAGTGGCTTCCTTCCTCCTGCTGTGACCACAAATCTGAAGAGTATTTAGACCCTGCATGTAAATGAGATGCTTGGACCAATTCAGTCCCTGGAGAGGGGCATATTATGAAAGGCTCCTTAGTCCTCCATCCATATATATTTTATATCTCCCTGCATTTATACAAGCATATTTACAAATCCAGAAAGTCGATGGAAGGTATCTGCCTCGCATCTGTTTCATCTTTTAAAAAGAAAGGTACAATGGAATTAGTGCATTGACAGATACCTTCCCAGGGAGAAGAAATTGAGCACTAAAGAGCAAAAGAGACACAACATGAACTGACAGCTGGGAGGTGAAGCATGACACATTCCACTATGGAACAACAATGAGTATGAATGAATTAATTTAAGCACTGGAATAAGCTGCAAAGAACTGCATTTGCCATTACTTCTAATCTGCAAAACAAAGTCAGGAGCTTTCTTAGGAAAGCCACATGTAGACAGAGACTGAAGAGAAGAGACCCTGTTAACAAGAGGAAATTGTCTTTGTTAGAAGGATGATGGGGGGGGGAACCCTTTGAATTTTGTAATTTAGGACAGCAGATTTTGCAAATAAATTGTAGAACAATTGTAAATGTTTTGTGCCTTAATCTGAAATTATTTTTGAGAATAGGATAATCACATCTTGAAGTACTGGAAAGGTTTTGCCATGCAGAAACTAGGAATAAGGAATAATTTCTCTGGAATTTCTATAGCAGGAGATTCACAATTTGCCTGTGGTCATGATTCTAATCAGTTCAGAACTACTGAGCAGGCAGGATACTGTAAGGAATTTTAATATTCTATATTTCCTTATTTCCAGCTTTGATCAAATCTACATGTCAAATTACATCTATTTTATATATTTTTTATAATTTGAAATGGATGAGCATCACTTTTTATTGATCTACAAAATCACAGGATAATTACTAGCTCTCACTGAGTATTGAGAGATGAAGCGAAACTGCCTTATTTCCATTAATATTCAGACAGTTGAATTCTGCATTCATTGAAGTTTCTGTCTTCAAGAGGAGCTCCATTTAGGGCAGAGGTCCCCAACCTTTTGGCACCAGGGACCAGTTCTGTGGAGAGAGGTTTTTCCACGGGCCAGAGGGTGAGTGGTTTTGTGTGCTGCCTGCATCCTGCGGATGGGGCTTTGCTTGCTTGTGCGGACTGGTTGCTGGCAGTCTTCAGACCAGTACTGGTCCATGGACTGGGGGTTGGGGACCCCTGATTTAGGGCATATTATAGTAATCCACCTTAACTGTCAGTCATACAAAAAACCCTGACAAAGTATATCCTCTCCACATAGGGCTGCAATTGACACCCAGCATTCTCTAACTGCATTTCTGATTTGATCATTTTAGTCGCCAGAGCAAAAGGACTAGGATTTCTAAATGGTTCTGTCTTCTAGCTATAGTCATTCTTTAAAAAGTTCTATCCAAAGTATTAGTTCACTAATAATTTTTTTAAAAAAGCTAACTGGTTGCTGGAGAGCATCATGCCAGATGTTACACAGTCATCTTTCAACTCTGAGAAACTGACCAAGTGGTAACTGCTTCTCTGACTGCAAGAAAGAGCACAAAGAAGGGCCACTTTAAGTGCTTGACCCATATGGAATATCGTGCATAGGTACTACAATAATATGGAATTCATACTATTCAGCTAGGTCTAACTTAATTAGTGCCCATTACATGTGATGGGAGCCTTCCAGCTGTTCCAGTGTAGTAGAGGACAATATTTTTTCTTCAACACTATCTTGTCTTGGACCTAGCTTGTTACTGACTCAGGGGCTGGAGAGAGGACATTATCCAGCTGCAGTTATATGTGATAACAACTGGTAGCCATCTTACTTTTGACTAAGGCAGCAAAATGTTTTAGATCACTTATCAATGCAACCTAGAAATGCATAAAAACACTTTTCAGGAATTTTAGTTATCTTTTTTTTTTTTTTTTGAATGCATGAATTCCATTCCTCAACATTCAGTTATATTACCCAGGACATGAGATTATATATAAGAAAAGAAATTCAAGGATTAAAAAGAGTGCCTTTAGTAAAGTAAATCAATAGTGCATCCAGGCTTGCATTATAGATGAAGAGCTTCAAGGAAGCTCTATACACTAAGGATATCTTGGAGTGGGTTTTTTTTCTTCCTGTGCATTTACAAGATTTCAACAGGGATTTTCAGATATTCACAATTTGCAAGGTATATGTGATATAGGAAAAGTTGCCATCAAAATCCATGAAGCCAAGATTGTGGATGTGACTATCACAAGATTTTTCTGGGCTGTGTACAAGCAATAATTAAGACAACTGCTGATTATGAAGAGTGATGTTTCAATTTTATCCACTATAAACAGGAGGCTAAAATCTTATATAATATTATTCTTGGTCATTGTAATACTTAACATGCAATGTAGGGACAATGGACTACATTGGATTTTTTTATAAATTTGATTTGTCTTTTCAAAGTTTAAAATTAAAATAGTAATTTAGAAAACAAATGTTTGACACAGAAAAATTTAAACTAGAAACAACAGGAATAGCACTATTTGCTGCTTTTTTGAGTGGACGTACTTGTGCCTATAATACTTTCAATACGATCTTTAATTTTTCTATATACTGTATTTTATGAATAGCTTGCAAAAGAGAATAGAATAGAATAACTTTATTGTCACTTTGAATGTACATTAATCGGCATACATTAAAACAGTGGTTCTCAACCTTTTTAATGCCGCGACCCCCAACTGGTCGTAAGTCGAGGACTACTCAACCGGTCGTAAGTCGAGGACTACTAAACTGGTGCAGCACCATTTGCAGAATGGGACTTTTGGCGGGATCAGCAGGGCAGAGACAGCCTGGACAATTCCTATTGGCTTTTGAAAGCCAATAGAATTAGACTCTATTCAAGAGAGTCTATTCTATTGGCTTTCAAAAGGGAGTAGCACAGCTAAGGAAAAGGGGGAAAAAGTGGCGGACTGCATTGTTTGGCGACCCCCGTGAAATGGTCGTTCGACCCCAAATGGGGTCCCGATCCACAGGTCGAGAACCACTGCATTAAAATGAAATTTCGTTGCATACAGCTCTTAAAGGATCACACCTCCAATATACACTACATAAATATGACAAAAATAAATACAGAATTATGCATATACCCACATATATTATATTATATGTTTTCGCATATTTATGATCAGATAAAAGTATGGATCACTGATCTTTTTCTCCTGGACAATTTTGACTGTTTCTTGAGGACATTCTGCCCCATACCAAAATATTGCTTCTAGAAATTCTGGGGGTTTCAGTTGCAACATACCTGAATGATGTCAAATTGGAGAAGGCTGCACTACAAGTTGCTGGACACAGTGAGACAGTGGTGGCGAACCTATGGCACGTGTGACAGAGCTGGCACTCAAAGCCCTCTCTATGGGCATACGCGCTGTCACCCCAGATAGAGAGACGCAAGGCCGGAGTGCTCCCCTCCCCCTCTCCATGTGCGCAGAGTCCGGGAACAGCTACGAGAGCTGGACAGGGAGAAGGGAACCTATAAAAGGAGCAGGTTTTGGTGGGAGAGTGAGTGAGTGGCCTTTGGAAGCGACGGTGGGTAGCAAGCAAGCGAGCACATGACCTTTGGAAGCGACCATCGGTGGGTTTTAAATAATTTAACAGCTAGTTCTCCTGGCTGCCCCACCCACCAGAGACCCCCTGGAATTTCCCCAACCCTGCCTGGCCCCCACCACAAGTAACACTGAAGTGGCCATGCCCACCCAGTCTGCTGTGAGCACCACAGCCATGCCCACCCAGTGGGTCATGCCCACCTGACCCCCAGCAATAAATAAGTGGGTTTGGGTAGCAGTTTGGGCACTCGGTCTCTAAAAGGTTCACCATCACTGCATGAGAGATCTCAATTCTTACTGAGCAGAGCCAACAGACTAAAAGTCCTAATAGTAGCATGGCTTCCTGCCAAACAGTCTGAGTTGAACTGTTTCTTTAAAAAGGGAGAAAAAGAAAAGAAAGCCTGCACTCTTGGCATAGAACTTCAAACAATGACATAAGTGCAATACAGTTAATATGATTTTTTTGTTAATATATGAATTGTGCAAATGAAAAATGTTGTCAAAGAATAGTGACAGATGCGGGCTGATGGAAGACATCTTTCAGAGAGAACAATCAATTGTCTTCTTGTTACATACATCAATAGATCCCTGAATATATAGACACCTTAGAACTTAGTACAGTAATGGTTTGATCATTGACCCTATATTGCTCTGATATGGAGCAATATAGACTGAAATGAAATTATGAAGCTATATATGAACATGACAAGAAACTGTTATCCTGGAAAAACCATCAAAATAAGACCATATATCTCTCTAGACTTCTGGAATGCTGTTATAGTTCTGAATGTAATATAACAAGCTTTTAAAGAAATGCATTTTTGAGGATTAAAGGACTGCAAACTATTAGGTTGCAATCACTTTGGATATGGAGAACCAGTAAATTGCTAGATGGAGAAGAGCGAATGTTTTCTCTATCTTAAAAAGTAGAAAATAAAATGTTCTGCAAACTATAAAACAATCATTCTGACTTTGAAACCTGTGAAAATTCTAGAATAGCTCATAAAGGGAATAGTGTGTAAGTGCATTGAAAATAAAGTGGTAATTATAGAACTCAGCAAAACTTTGCATAAAACAAATCTGACCAGACTTAACTTATGTCATTTTTTATTTAGATAACTTCTTTAATAGATTGTGGGAAGACTTACATAATATACTTTAGTTAAACTTTTGATAAATTATTCCATGACTTTCTCACTAGCAAACTGATTAATTGCAGACTAGATGGCACAACAATTAGGTGGATAGATAAATGTTCAAGAATCATATTCAGAGGACATTCATGAATTGTTCCTTATTGAATTAGAGAGTAATATTAAGTGAGCTACCACAAGGATTGGCCTTCTCTACAGTTTAGTATTTACACCAATGATTTGCAAGATATGGTAGGAATGCTTACTTAATTTGTGGGTGACACAAATTTGAGAGTGGTTAAGTAGAAGACTAGAAATAGCATTCAATATTTTTCATCCAGTTGCACTGGATGAGAGCACATTTTCCATCCAGTTTACTGTTTATAAACATTTCTTCAACAAACATCCAATATTTTCATTATTTTGAAGAAGTGAACTGCAAGAAACAAAATAAATGTTCATAGAGACCAATCAAAGTTCTTCACTTAGGAAATAGAAATTACATACATAGATATAGAATGGGACTGACAGGCAATAGTACTTGAGCAACAGATCTTGGAAAACTAATTAATTATAATTTGAGAATGAATGAGCAGTTTGACATGACTGCAAAGAAGGTAAATGCAATTTTAGGTTGTATCATCAGAACGGTAATTAACAAATGACAGGCAGTCACTGTTCCATTCCATTTTGTTTTGGCCAGACCCTGTTCAAGTATTATGTGCAATGATCCAGAAGAACTGGAACACGTTCACAGGCGAGCAACAAATATTGTTAGAAGATTGGACAGCCAGCCCTACTAAACAGAGTGAAGCAAATGGATATATTCAACTTTGAAGAAACTCATCTGAGGGAAGGATATAATGATACTTTTCAAATACTAGAAACTATGGCTTATTCCAGAGTACAAGACATAAAATAATGAATTAAATCCCAAGAGGACAGATTCCAGTTCAACGTTAGAAAAAAAAACTTCCTCACAAAAAGAGCTGCTTAGAACCAATTGCTAAGAGACATTATATATTTTTTTCATTGGATGTGGATGCTAAATAGCCCTCTGTCTGGGTATGTTTTAATTTGGATCTATGTAGAGAGTTGGACTCAATGCTGTAAATAGTCCTTTCCAAATCTTCATTTCTGTGATTCCATGTAATAAAGATACACAATAGACTTAATGTAAGATTGCTTGCTACTGTCAGAATAAAAAATCCATATAAAGGGGCTCTAAATGTAGCTTTAATAAGACAGTAGTAGAATTGGCAACTGAAAGAAGGATGTGGAGGGTTACTTATAATGAAATGACTGCTTTAGTCATGGAATTGTTCAAGTCAAGCAATATCATTTTGTTAAAGCTAAAAGGGTTATTACCAATGCTATAACATAAATAATTCAAGAAACAACATGAGAAGCCTATGTATTTTTCATTTACAAACTCCCTAAGTGAATATATCCCTGAGAAACTGGACTGAGATCAGCTTCTGTATTCTAGCAAGAGCCCATTAGGGACGTCTTGAGGCCAAAGTTGCTCCGTTTTTATTTCTGTATGCTTATGTGAGCACCAGGGTGGGGGAATGAATGTGGGCTGATGATTGGTTGTGTAAGACAGGCAGTTGGAGAATGTAGACGAGAAATAAATATGAGTCTGGTCAGAAACATTAAGTAATAAATGTCTGGAGGAGATATGGTGGAAAGGTGCAACTTTTGGCCACCCTTCAAGAATGCAGCCAAGGAAATCAATAGCAGTACGATGGTTCCTCCAACTCAAACATCCTGTTTTTGAATGCTAGATCAATTGCTGGTAAGACATATATTATCCCAGAATGAATTTTGTTTTATAGAGCTGAAGTAACATGTTCATGAACAATAGGCTGATAGAAAAAGTTCCACCTCTCTCCGTTGGATTTTCATGATGCAGCTGACTAAGATCAGAGTAACTTTAAAAATTCCTATTTTTGAGGACAAATCATTTTTGAGAGAAAGCTGACAGAAATATTTGAAAGCACGATCCAGTGAAAATGGTCTGTCCCTGATACTTAAGGGATCCAGAGAAATCCCTAAATGTGTAAAGGAAATTTAGATATTGTCCTCAGTGATATTGTCAGTAATCTGGCTAATCTGTGGAATATGAAGACAAAGCCTGAAAATATCTGTGATTGATAGCATAAGAATAGAAAACTGGGCTGAGAGGAGCAAGATGTCTTTCAACAGAGAGAAATATGTGGTATTACACATAGGGAGGAAAAATACAGGGCACACATACAAGGTGGGGGATTTATGGCTTTATATTGAAGAAAGTTTTAACAATAAGCTGAAAATGAGACAGCTGCTAGAAGCGGAATGGGACAGCTTACCATGGTCAACTCACCACGACCAATTTGCCACGGTCCAACTCGCTGCGGGGACAACTCACCATGGCCAACTCGCCATGAAACAACTTGCTGTGGGACAATTCAACAGTTCAATTTCATTATTTAAATTTTTTTTTTTAAATTTAATTTTTGTCATTCACATTTTATTTTATCCCTTCTTTGGCATCCTTTCTTTAATGATTCTATTCGATTACTCCTTTGATATTACTATAACTCTTGTTCCAGAGTGAGTTGTCCTGCAGCAAATTGACCATGGTGAGTTGTCCCACGGTGAGGTGGCCTTAGCAAGATGGCTGTAGTGAGTTGTCGTAGACCGCTAGCAGAGCTAGCCCAGCTCTGGACTGCATTAAAGGAAGAACTGAATCAAAGATGTGTGATATCTTTATTCTTCTCTACTCTGTTCTAGTAAGACCATATCTAAAGTATTATGTACAGTTGTGAACATATTTTTAGAAGGATATTGACAAGGAATGGGTTCAAGAAATTGTGGACTGGTTAAAGGAATTGGGATGTTCAGTATGAAGAAAAGGGGAACTATGATATCAGTTCAGATACATAAAAGGATGCCATAGGGAAGATGGTCAGAAACTGTTTTTACATTGCTAGAGAAATTAGGGCCATAAACAATAGTGTAAGTTAATTTATAACACAAATAAGTTGCAGCTTTTCTTTAAATATAAGGAAAAAATCTTGTGATGGAAAAAATCTGTAAAATTTGAAGAACAGGTTACCTATGGAAATTATAAAGGTGATGGGTTTTTGAGAAAACAGCCAACTGTCAAGGACATTTCATTGCTTTTCCTACACATTGCAGAGGATTGGTCTAGATCACGGGTGTCAAACTGCTGGCCCACGGGCCAGATGCGTCATGGCGAAACTGCACCCACCCCATTGCCGGCAATGGAAAAAAAAGTCGTGATATGTCGCAACACGTCACGTGATGTTGCGAGTTTGACACCCTTGGTCTAGATTATCTTTGTGATCTCTTCCAACTCCATGGTTTTGTAACTAGAAATATTCTTAGTTGGACACTCAATGATAGAATAACATTTTAGATTATGAGCAATGCAGGCTGCAATGAAGTGATTCTTCCTCTTTCTTCCTTTCCATCTCTTGCTCTCTTCACTGTATTTCTTAAGACAGTTTCTGCCTCTACAAATGCACCTCCATCTGCCTTACTTTTTTGTAAAGTAACAGTTGAAACCACTTTCTGATATCCTTTTGTTATCTTCCTTGCAATTTTCTTGGCAACAATTTTCAGCAGTGGTTTGCCATTGCGTCCTTCCTAGGGCTGAG
Source organism: Crotalus tigris (assembly GCF_016545835.1). Taxonomy (NCBI): domain Eukaryota; kingdom Metazoa; phylum Chordata; class Lepidosauria; order Squamata; family Viperidae; genus Crotalus; species Crotalus tigris. The sequence goes on along the minus strand of NW_024100602.1, from coordinate 819,488 downwards.
AGAAAGTGACTGGTCCAAAGTCACTCAACTGGCTTTGTGCCCAAGGCAAGAGTAGAAGCCACGGTCTCCTGGTTTCTACCTGATGCCTTAACCCCCACACCAAAATTTCTAACCTGCAATATTTTTACCAGAGAGCGACAAGAGTGAATGTATGACTTTCTATATGCAAGACACGCATTTGAATTTGTGCTTTGGGCCCACAAAAATTCAGGACGGCCTATACCAGCTCCTCAATAATCACTGCCAATAATCACAGCCATCTATTACAAGACAGCTGCTGCCACTGCCAATTATGTGCTGGGTAAATCAATGGGTGGTAATTGCACTATTAAGGTCTCATTACACCCCTGACTCTGCAGCCCTGGCAGCTTGCATTGGGCTGTGACAATTTGGCTCCCAGCACCAAGCATTGACAGCTGCTGACTCAACTGAGTTTTTTACCCATTAGGGGGGAAAATCAGATGAAAGCAGTGAGGGCCATCCAAGATTTGTAGACTGCATACCACACATTACGCCAATGATGAAGATATACTTGAGATGAGATTTTAGAAAGGATAACCTCATCATTATGGAACAGGTCCAGAAGATTTTCACTCTGAGCTGTGCTTGTTACAGAAAAAGTGGGTGGGTAATTCCCAAAGCTGTTGTGCTTTCTGCCTCTGATTGGTGTTTCTGTTAATTAACTAATTATCCTTTCCTCTAAATATCTTAGGAACTGCTATTTAACTGTTTTGAATCAGCTTAGATAGCATGGTCTCTCTTGCACTATTTGAAAATGGCTAACTTCCTACATCTTTCAACCTCTGTTCTAGGTGTAAACACCACATTCACAAGAGCTTAAGATAAGAAGATAGTACTGTATAAAAGTAACAATCCTATCATTTGAGTGCATTTGAGGAACAAAAAAAGGCACACTGATAAAAGACCCTCACTTTGTCTTTTTCTTCTGTGAGAGATTTCTGTAAGCAAAGAACTTCTTCATTGCTTTATGAATTTCTCCTCATTTCTACCACATTTTTCTGCATATGTAGATCAGGCTATGTCCTTATCTCACTGTTCAAAATTAATTAATATTTGCATACTGGTAATATTGGCAGAACCAAGAGAAATGAAGCATATGGCCAAAGAACAGACCACATTACTCAAGAAAGAATAGGAAGGTTTGGTATTTAAGATTTATTGTTTGTCCAGTTAAACTATGTTTAAACTTTGCATTAAGCCATAATGTGGTTTATTTAGTTTGCCTCAATATGCTATACAAAATAGCCTGTCAATATTAGTAACAATTTAGAATATTGATATTACAAGCATAAAATTGACTTTTTCATACAAAACTAAGTACAACATTAGAAAGAAGAAACTGCTGCAAATTATCTCAAAATGTTTGTTAAAGAATGTAGATTTCATTCTTGAACTGATTGCTTCTTATTGAACTCTGTGTTATAAATTGCTTTACACAGAGATTTGTTTACATGTTAATGAAAGGAAAAAGTTAAAATCATATTTAACAAAAATCAAAATAATAGTTTTTTTTCTAATAAATTATTTAATAAATATCTTTTCCAAATAAATTTAATGAGGTAAATTACATTCTTGTGTTATGATTATACTACATAGTTTTTTCCTTGATAACTGCAATTTACTAAGATTTTAATAGCTATCTTGGACAGAAGGTTATAGATTAGTCTTCTCACTACTGTATATCCAACTCCAGTTCAATTTATGCGGAACCAGGCAGTTTCTGAAAATGTTTCTGTGTCTGCAATTTAACCAATCCAAGACTGATGCTATTTTCCAAATACTGAATAATCATCACTGTTTCGTCCTTCTGCCTCGGGTAGGACCTTCCTGCTGAAAGATGATTAGGGGACTGGAGGGTAAAACATATAAAGAAGGGTTGCTGGAATTGGGTATGTCTAGTTTAACGAAGAGAAGGATGAGGGGGGACATGACAACAGTGTTCCAACATCTCAGGGACTGCCACAAAGAAGAGGGAGTCAAGCTATTCTCCAAAGCACCTGAAGGCAGGACAAGAAGCAATGGATAGAAACTAATCAAAGAGAGATGCAACCTAGAACTAAGGAGAAACTTCCTGACAGTTAGAACAATTAATCAGTGGAACAAACTTCCTCCAGAACAGTGGTTCTCAACCTTTTTAATGCCGCGACCCCCAACCGGTCATAAGTTGAGGACTACTCAACCGGTCGTAAATTGAGGACTACTCAACTGGTGCAGCACCGTTTGCAGAATGGAACTTTTGGCGGGCTCAGCAGGGCAGAGACAGCCTGGACAATTCCTATTGGCTTTTGAAAGCCAATAGAATTAGACTCTATTCAAGAGAGTGTATTCTATTGGCTTTCAAAAGCCAATAGAATAAAAGGGAGTAGCACAGCTAAGGAAAAGGGGGACTGTGTTGTTTGGTGACCCCCGTGAAATGGTCGTTCGACCCCAAATGGGGTCCCGACCCACAGGTTGAGAACCACTGCTCCAGAAGCTGTGAATGCTCCAACACTGGAAGTTTTTAAGAAGAGAATGGACAGCCATTTGTCTGAAATTGTATTGGGTTTCCTGCCTGAGCAGGGGGTTGGATTTGATGACCTCCAAGGTCCCTTCCAACATTATTATTATTATTATTGTTGTTGTTGTTGTAAGAACCTGAGTATATATGCCATAGAATTTCTTTCACCCTCCTCCCCCTCCTACCTCAAGACTTAAAAAGTTATTATTTTAAAATCCAGGCCTTGAAGGTATTACAACTGAGGAAACATTTCAAATAAATTGCCTACCTCCAAAATAGATGGTGGAAGTACTGCAAAACAGTTGTGCCATGGCAAGGAAAGTAGGGATCAAAATGTTGGAGAGTGTCAGAGGCCTTGCAGAAAAGAGATAAGACCTCATGCCTGGTGAGACCTTTTCTCTTTGATGCACAATGTTCCTGCTTTAACTCAAAAAAAGATAGAATTCATATGACATAATTCCTTTGGAAGATTCCTTAGAAATGTTAGAGACAGATTTTCCCCAAAGTTTAATGGGTGCATTTAAACCCTCTAAATCATGATTATTAATAGTATGCCACTTCACTGGTTGAATACATACTGTAGGACATTTCTAATGTGCCCCTTTTCTCACTTTCTTTTTAATTACCGTAGGCTTAATAAGTTCTTGCCCCTATTCAGATATAAAGTAAGACTCCGGGCTATGGATCATATCCTTGAAGTACCTGCCATCCCCAACAGTGATGAGGAGTTAATAAGCTATACTGCTGCAAGGATAAACTCTAGGAGGCATTCTGTCACAAGAAGATCCAAAAATCACTCTATGCCTGCTATAAGTTATGTAATAATTACACTTCCCTATTCAGCTAATGGGATAGCTACCACTAGCTGATGCCCTATCCATGCCCTATCAGCACGGGACTCCTTTGTCTTTCTAGACATTTTTCCAAGGTGAAAATGAGAAAAACATACACACACTCTCTCTCTCTCTTTCAAGTTGTTACCAATTTCTATGGAGGGCTGTGCTGCCAAGGACACTGCATGATGATGTGCTTAGAGTTCCTATTATTTCCTACTGTGATTTTACTTCACTAATAAGTGTGAACTAGATATTCTCACTTACCCAGATCTGAGAAAGGAAAAGATGAAGCAAAGCAAACTCAGTTCCAATTGTATGAAGTTGCAATTCAGTTGCACACCTCAATCACTGACTTTGAAATAGTCTAGTCAGTATGTTACCTATATATTTGTATTAAAATACTAATTTATTCTGTGTTTTGAAGATGATGAAAAGTCAGATAAAAAAACTAATGAGATTTTTAAAAATGTATACAGATTTATTAGTTTAAATGTAAACACTGGGAATGTTTAAAAAACTAGATAACTGGTTAGTAATAAAGATATTTTGGACAAAGAGAGAAAATTTAGGCAAACTCTTCAACAACAAGGTATTAACTTAACATGGTGGTCCCATTTGCAAATTCAAACAAGATACGAAAAAGATATAAAATCAACAGGATTTTATAAAGAACAGACTCCATTAGATAAATTTTTGTTAAAAACAGATGAGAATCTGATTAAGAAACTCTATAAATTTCTTTTAAACTGGAAGATGGAAGAACAATAAGTGAAAGAAACAGTGCTAGTATGGGCAAAGAACTTTGGATATTCTATAGATTTGGAAGACTGGCAAAAACTTTGGGATAAAAATATTAAGCTTACAAAAGCGGTAGCATATAAAGAAAACTTATACAAGATGTTTTACAGATGGTATATGACACCAGTTCGCTTAGCAAAAATGTTTAAAAATGTTTCGGATACTTGCTGGAAATGTAAATAACAGCCAGGCACTTATTACCATGCCTGGTGGATATGCCCTAATGCTAAGAAATACTGGTCTAAGATTCATAGATGGTTGGAAAAGATGATGAAAATACAGATAGAATTTAAACCGGAATTGTTTTTGTTAGGAATATTAAGACCTAATTATGGTAAAGAGAATGATTATTTGATACTGCATGTTTTAACAGCCACGAGGATAGTATTTGCCCAATTTTGGAAAAATGAGAATCTACCATGCTGACCAGGCTATAATTACTAAAATCTTAGAGTGTGCAGAAATGGATAGATTAACATTGGAGATGAAAGAAAAAGATGACTCAGTTTATTTTATAACTTGGGAAATTTTTTATCAATGGTTAGAGACACGTTAGAATCTGAAAAGGACTTAATATTTTAGAATAGATGATTGATTTTTAACCAAGTTTTAATTAATAGGTTGATGACATTTTTATTTTTAGTGATTTTTATTTGTAAATCTTGATAGTCAGGACTTCTTGAGATTTTATTATTCATGTTTATTTAAATAGATGAATTTATTTGTTTATTAATTGTTAGTAATATGGCTATAGTTAAGCTTATTTTAAAAATGGTTGAGTATGATATTTACTCATTATTATGATCCAGACAGTAGCTTGTTTGTTAAAATATGTGATTGTATCTATCCTTATTTTATCCTAAATCCCCTATTCCCTTCCCCCCATCCCCTTCCCTTACCATACCCGTATTGTTCCTATTTTTTCCTTATGTATATAAACTCAATAAAATATTGTTAAAAAAAAACACTAGATAGGATTGTTAGACTCCATGCCAGGGGACTAGAAACGAAGTAAGAATCATCATACAATTATAAAAAGATGCCATAAATAAATTGGACACAATGGAGATTTGTGAGAAAAATAATAGTTGCTAGGAATCAAATTTTTAGATTGGGTATGGAAGGATAAATAATATCATTGGACCAGGCATCTCTCTCTCTCTTTTTTTTTAACCAACAAAACAAAACAAAGCAAAACATAACACACAATATCTATTCCTCTCCCCTTTTTTTACAGCAATTGCATAACAGTAATCTATTATTTACATTTCCCCCCTTATTCTTCTTTAGAATATTTGTCCTTATTGCCCCGTTATTTCTTATTTACATTTTTCTTCCTTCGTTCTATTTTTTACTAAGAATAATTCATATTATTATTATTATTATTATACATTATTATACACATATTTTCACTTTTGACCTTTCCATATTTATTCTCCTCTATTATTTCTGGTCTCCAACCAGACCTACCACTTGTTCCATGTTATATAATACTCTGTGTCTTCCTTTTCTTTTATCTCTTTTGTTAATTTGTCCATCTCAGCACAGTCCAGGATTTTTCTTATTACTTCTTCCTCTGATGGCATATTCTCATTTTTCCAGCACTGTGCATACAGGCATTTCTCTTACTAATCAATAGATCACATCGAAGAAAACTATTCTCTCGCTACTGAAATTTCTAACAATAGGCTGAAATGCAGTTAGATTATTGACAACATATGCATTTGGTCCCTTGCAAGTTACATTTTCTCATAAGTAATCTACCGTAATCACAGGAAGTGCTGTGTAGTACATATTTAACAAATATATTTATTTGTTAAATAAATATAATGCACTTAGATCTAAGAGCACTATGTGTTGAGTATCATCGTTAAACGTTTCTTATAGCTCAAAGTTTATAATGCAAAATTCAGTATAATTATTTATTTCAGATTAAAAGTCAGTGTTAATCATTATATAGTCAGATAACTCAGGATGTGACTTTCAGCCAGTCAGTTTCTCTCAACTCAACCCAGCTCATAAGGTTGTTGGGAAAATAATAGGAGAAGGGCATATTATGTATTTTTTGTGCCTTGAGTTACTTGTACAGGTAGGAAAAAATCAATCAATCAAATAAATAATATTCTGCCTTGCTTAAAGCTCTGCAGTTTTAAACTGGAGGGTATCATGAATTACTCACTTCAGCTACAACATGACAATGCCAAAACATTACCAAGACAGAAAGTTGTATCCTTCCATGATGCTTTTCTCATATTTTCCTCTGATTAAGCCACTATAGATAATTATTGCATAAATGACCCTATAATTAGTATACATTTCAGCCATCTCATATCGCTTAAGGAAAGACAGCATATAAGGAAACACCATACACATTCCTGTCAATGGGAATCTGCAAAATTAATCTGCACCTACTTCTTTTCCCCTGGAGCCACCAGTGCTAGATAACAATAATCTAACACTTGCATTCACAACAATTCACCATTTGCAAAAACATATACCAACAGAAATGTCACTGGGGTTGTCAGTGGGAACAAGGAAGAAACATGTGTTCAGTCTGAATACCCTGAGAAAGGAAAAGAAAATGGGCTTTTTTTCCTCCCTCTCTCTCTCACTTTTCTTTTCTTAACATTTATATTCCTATCTGATTATCAAGTCCTTGATCCACCTCAATCAAGCTTACCATAAGTGATAGGATTTCTAGGTTTGGCTTTCAAGAGCTAATATTAAATGCATCGTCAATATGCTTTCAGATTCTTACATGACAAGCAAATGCACAAGTACAGCATAGGTGGCACCATGCTCAATAGTAGTAACTGTGAGAGGGACCTCGGAGTCCTAGTAGACAATCACTTAAATATGAGCCAGCAGTGTGCGGCAGCTGCCAAAAAGGCCAACACAGTGCTAGGCTGCATTAACAGAGGGATAGAATCAAGATCACGTGAAGTATTAATACCACTCTTCAATGCCTTGGTAAGGCCACACTTGGAATACTGCATCCAGTTTTGGTCACCACGATGTAAAAAAGATGTTGAGACTCTAGAAAGAGTACAGAGAAGAGCAACAAAGATGATTAGGGGACTGGAGGCTAAAACATATAAGGAACGGTTGCTAGAATTGGGTATGTCTAGTTTAACGAAGAGAAGGACAAGGGGGGACATGATAGCAGTATTCCAATATCTCAGGGGCTGCCATAAAGAAGAGGGAATTAAGCTATTTTCCAAAGCACCTGAAGGCAGGACAAGAAGCAACGGGTGGAAACTAATCAAGGAGAGAAGCAACCTAGAACTAAGGAGAAACTTCCTGACAGTGAGAACAATTAATCAGTGGAACAGCTTGCCTCCAGAAGCAGTAAATGCTCCAACACTGGAAGTTTTAAGAAGAGACTGGACAGCCATTGTCCGAAATGGTGTAGGGTTTCCTGCCCGAGCAGGGGGTTGGACTAGATGACCTCCAAGGTCCCTTCCAACTTTACTATTATTATTATTATTATTATATACAACAAAGTTGCTGTGTTTGTTTGACATGTCCAAAAACCAGCTTGGAAAACATCTGAAATTCGAAGGAAGATACTGTTCTCCTGTGGAAACTACCTTCCATTTTTTTTTCTGGTTTTAGAGTTCTGGGAGGTGGTTTTGAAGGTTTTTTTTTTTTTCTGTTTTGGAGCTCTGAGAGGTGGTTTTGAAGTGACGGTCTGTACGTTTCTTTCATAATACAATCTATATATTTGCTTATTTTATTTTATTTTATTTATGCATTTACATTCTTTTTCTGAAAGAGGGCCCCTGTGTTTCAGTAGACTCTCAAAAGTCTCCATGGCACAAAAAGGTTACAAAGCCCAGCCTTAGTGTTTTTGCTCAAAATTGCACTCTTCCACATACATCCTAGTGAACATGACTAGCTTCCCAGTTAAAGACCAAGACCCCGACTTTGTCTCCCTGCTGAGCTTGGCAGCACTTGGCAATTGAACAAGAGTTGGCATTGCCTTTTTGCCAAGCATACAGCACTTGGCAAGACCAGCATCTTTTCTTTGAGTCTGACACCACAGTCTCCTGACATTGACTAGCTGGCAATAGTTCAGATCTTGGTATTAGCATGTCCTATTAGTTCCCAGTCACAGCCAGGCAGCTGCCTCCTCAAACCTTTAGTCACATAATGATTGAAACATTTCTGGATAATTCCTCCCCCACTGTGAGATATACATCATTTTGCTGCACTAAAATAATCACAAAACCCATTTGCCTTTATTACAAAAAGTAGCCCATAAAGCTTTCTTCCTCCTATCTTGTTTCTCAAGCTCTGAACAGAGCAATAAAAGCACAAAATAATCTCAAATGCACAACAGCCTTCTTAAAGCTGCCTTCTACAACAGATGTTTGAAGCTGCAACTTCCAGAATTTCCATCCATAATGGATGGAAACATTCCACAGAAAACCAGATGAGAATGCTTGAGTAAAATCATCAATAAGCAGGAAAAATGGCAAAAAACATAATGTTGATCTCCAATGTTTTTACCCTCTCTAAATAGAAAGTGATTGCAATAGAGCTACTCTATAGAGAGTCCCTTTGTGTCATTAAGTGCCTAATTTCCCAAGTTATAAGACTGTAAAATTCTTCCATATGTGATGAGCTACTAAAATCTCCAATCTGGGGCCTAGTAAAGCATTGGATGTTCGTGGAACACGTCTTCAAATGCTGTACATTGTTGATTCCTCAAGGGCTTCTGATGCTCACTACAGGAATTATTCTACTGTGTTATTTAATGTAATTATTATAATTTTTAAATTATTTCTCATACTATACTATCTATGGCAGGCTATCCAAATTTGTTTCTGGTCCATACAGTAGCAAGGAATTTTCTTTTTACTTGCTGAGCAATTTTCATTCATTTTTCACACGAGGTAGAAGGGGCCCATCTGCAGTTCATTTATTCTCCATGCTGGCTAGAACCCCGATCAGAAACCCAGACTTAGTGTGTTAGTAAATATATTCTGTTGACTGCCTGGGTTGGAATCCCGATATCCAGTTCAAAATAGTAATGCATTTATATGTTGATGTACGTAGGAGAACAAAATACATGTAAGAGTCTCTACTAACCCAGCTGGTACCATTTTTGTTAGCTGATGGCTAAGAATTCAAAACAAATTCCACTGCATGATAAACATTATTCAGTACTGTAATCTAGGTTTGTCACTAGGAAAAGATAGCATATCTGTTAATGACCTGCTGCTTACAATGTCTAGACATACACTTTAAGTTTTACTAATTTCAATAGAACACTGAGTTATCTAAGATTTTGCAGTGCTGAAATTTGAGTTGAGAGCACCAGTTTGGTACAGAGATTAGAGGCACCTGACTAGAAACTGGGAGACCATAGTTCTAGTCCCACCTTAGGCACAAACCCAACTGCATGACCTTAGGCCAGTCACTTTTTCTCAACCCTAGGAAGTAGGCAATGGCAAACCACTTCCAAAATCCTGCCAAGAAACTATAGGAACTTGTCCAGACACTTACCAGAAGTCAACACCAACTTCAAGGGATGGGGAAAAAATGAATTTATTCTTTTGCTTTCATAACTTTTCACCAAATAATGCACATAAGAAAGGCATTTCTATAGCGCTCATACATACCATCTCAGCCAGTTAGCATCATATAACTATCTATGAGTTCAGGCAGCTTTTCCACATTGGGGGAGGGGGAGGGTGAACTAGATAATTACTGTGTGCAGTTTGTGCTTCCTCACTGAGCTATGGCTGTCTGCAACAGTGTTAGTGATTAGCATTTTTTTGAAGAATGCCCATATCCTACTTCAAATGTGTATGCATATAACACTTTGGATTTAACATTTTAAAAAACATTCAAAGCTCTGTGCTTCCTTCAGAATGTATATATTCTTCTCCATGTTCTGTCTTTTTGTAGCTCACTGAGTCTAGAGTGGTAGAGCTGCTTTTAGTGATGAGTTTTATATACTTCAGTGCACAAGAGATGTTGTATATTTAAATATTTAGGGTTTCTTGTATTATTTAAGAATTATAACATTTGCACATAACTTTAGATATCCAAGAACTACATAAAATGGTTTAGATTCTGAGGCTCGTCTCTACAGAACAGGATTTTCAGCACTTGAAATAGCTCCTTTATGACTCGTGGACTTCAACTCCCAGAATTCCTGAGCCAGCAGAGCTGGCTCAGGAATTCTGGGAGTTGAAGTCCACGAGTCATAAAGGAGCCAAGGTTGCCTACCCCAGAGCTAGACCTTTTCCCTTATACATTCAACCAATTTTCCAAGCCATCCTTTAAAAATGTCACCAATAATCAGGGCCATTACACTATTCATCAAAATTATAGTATCTGATCTATCTATAAGATGATAATTTCAGATAGATTTTGAAATATTTCAGGAATATTTTCTAGAAAGCTGAAAGGATAGGTTTTTTTATGAACATGAGTCTATATCATACTATATATATCAAACTATAGCTTTACCCAATGTACTTCGATACATATGATAATGTTCAAATAGTTTTAATTACAGGCTTGAATACATAGTTGCTTGTTTGAGTCATGCAATAGCCACAGTCACTTCATGGAACTAGTAATATTTAACTTTTATAGAAGTTGAAATGTTTAATAAAAAATGTGGGCAAAAACAACACATATGAAGCTTCAGGCCTTAAGAGGTAAGACACTCCACCTTTCCACTGACTCCCAATCAATTAAAGAAAGCAGATATGGGCTGACCCGTGATCAGATAAATGAAGCGCCTCCTGCATTGTGAACACTTCCATTTGGTCACCATCTATTTCCATCAGCAACTACAGGAGAACAGAAAACATTTTTAATATTGGATGACTTGAAATGCTGAGAACAAGAGGTAAAAATCATTAACATGCCCCAAGCTGATGCAGAACCTGTAGCAATGAAGATCTCTCACACTCACTCCACACAAATGGAAGAAGATGTACTGCCCAAGGGCTTTAAAGGCCAGCTGGAGATATTGAAGAGATGGCAGAATTCTTGTCAATTTCACTCCTGGCTTTGGAAGCAGGTGAGATTTTAAAGCTGTAAGACCTCTGGCAATCAGCTTTGTTGAAAACAAGTTTCCCACTTCAAGATTTACTAACTGGAAAAATGGTTACATTACAGAATTTATAACAACTGGGTTGCTTTCATTCTAGAACACAGTTGATTTTCATTTTTTTCCCCTAAAATTCCATTTCTAAAAGAGGAACTGGCTGTCCATTTTCCAGACAACTTGAGGAATGTTTAAAAGTCTGCTAATCTCACTGGCTCAAGGTTGACTCAGCCTTCCATCCTTCTGAGGTAGGTAAAATGAGGACCCAGATTGTTGGGGGCAATGTAAATATATATATACATTGCTTACTGGTGTACACCGCTTAGAGAGTGCTTGCACTTAAAGCGGTATATAAGTCTCATAAATAAATAAATAAAATAAATAATGTTTACTAATCTTTTTTCAATCATTCATGATCAGACTTTTTAAATCAAGTTATGTACGTGCCATTAGAAAAACCTGAGATTCAGGAGCTGAAGGCATAAGGCAAGAGTTGTCTCTAACATGGAAGCTAACTGCAGTTTTTAAACCCACTAAAACCCACTAAAAATCTTTGATTTCACATCCTTTAATTCTCTTTGTAGCTTTCTCAGAAATTAGTCAGCTCACTTCTAGAATACTTTTGATGTCATGGGAATGCAAAAGATTGAGCCACTTTCCTACTAGCTTAGAATCTTTGTATGCAAATACTTTTATCTCATTTGAGGTATGAATTTGGGATAGATACATTCAAATCAGACAGTTAAAATCATGATGAGTAACCCAACATCCATTGGTCTAATGCAGCTCACCCGTCAGCCAATATCATTTATAAGGCTTCAAGCAAACCTCTTCCACTCATCAGCACTTGCAACCAGTAACTCTGCTTTGGTTACCTTATGAGAAATTGGTAGCATGACCCAAGAGAGTATTATCAAGATTTTTTAGTTAGCAGCACCTAAAATGTAGTGTCCTTCCTCATCTACTTGAATTTCTTCTGCCCACCTCTAGTCTGAGGAGATTGGGTGGAATTTATCTTAGTTCTTGTGTCAGATTCATTCTGCTCTCCACTTCCCCACAGCTATCCATAAACTTAATCATCCCACAGATCCTTACATCTGATGTTTATGAACCTCTGAATCTATATATAGAGGCCTGATTTTTTATTTAAAATCTTAGAGCTTTATCCTCATCCACATCCTGCTTATCCTTATATCATCCTTGTGAAATAAATTCATGATCAGTTGATAATCCCTAAAAGGGAATTTGAATCCAGCCAATTATGATATTTGATTCTAACAAAGAGATATTTCAGTTGAGATTACCCTACATTCAGATCTCATTGGACACATCTAGTTTCCACAACTGTTCTCCTCCATCTGATTGGGGGAAAAGCCTATCCCAAAATGTCTACAACTGGAGTAATTAAGGCAGATGGTAGCATCACTCACAATAGTCAGGAGGGACAGGGGTGGTACTTCTCAGGTATAGTCTCTAGGACTATGCCTTGCTCTTGCTGCCTCCTAATACGTAAAAGAGAGGCTGTAAGCATATTAACAGAAGTGTTACTGCAGGTCCTAGAAGGTTCAGCCTGAGGTTTGGATAATTAGGATTGTTGTTTCAAGGAGTTTATGTAAGTATCACTTCAAATGTCAGAAATTTCATTTCATTTCATACCACAAACCATAATATAAATGACACGAGATTTCTCATTGTCGTTAACAGATAATGGGTTATAAGGCAACTTTTTAAAAGGAGTATCTATGGTGTAATTAGTTTAGTTGGAAGCAACCAAAGAGATTTTAACTGATTTAATGTCATTTGCAACTTCACTGTTATGAAGCAAAAAATAAAACAATACTATGAAATAAAATTACATGTATAAATATCTTTAAAATTATGTGATATGTGATATATGCATGCAATATAAACAACTAGCTCTTTTCCAATTGTCTTCATTTTTGAATGTTAAAATATGGCTATCAATGATTTGTTATGATCTAATTGTAAATGTGAAGGCTTATTTGGGCCCTTCACCTGCCAGCCTAGGGGCAGCCTATGGTTTCATCACACATGACAAACTATTGTCTGGTAATTTATCAATAATTTATAAATAGAAATAAAAACTTTAACTACTGTCTGAGAATTGTTGTCCAGGGGAGATTTTTTTTTTTTAAACTATTAGTGGTATGAATTTGGAAAGGCAAGCAAGTTCAACCTTAGGGAGAAATATTCAACAACATGCCACCAAGCTGATGTCCACAATTCCATTTTGAACATGAACGCTACATTGAGGCAATACAGCTTCTGAAGAGTCATCAGTGTGAGCAACAATGGGAACAATTTTTTAGATAGTCAGATTTGTAGTAGCACCAGAAAGACAAAAGAGTTCCTTGGTCTATGAGTCTTATTAGCATGTTTTATTTAGTTGCAAATAACTGCCTGAAGTTTAGTGTTAAGATACTGTATATGCTCATCCAATAAAAAAAATAGGCATGCTGTTTTCCAATGGTCTTCTCTTTATAAGGATAATGCAATAAAAGAAATAATAACAATATATTTATAATTATATATAAGTTATGTCATTCATTAACCAACCAATGCTTTTTAAAATTCACATGATAGCCTAAAACTAGGAAACAAAGGCATTTAATTTATCCCATTATCTTCAAATAATTGCATGAATTTTAGCTGCATTAAGTAGAATACTCTAGACAGCTGTCCTTTCTTAATATGATACAAACCTTAATTTCTCTTTTACATTTCATTAATCAGTCACCCACTATTATTACAATAGGGGAGATTCTCAAGAGAAAAAAAAACAGGATTGAATTAGTTTATTGTTGAAGTCCATCTGGGGCATGAAAGCAAATTGCTATATATTATATGAAAGAACACCTGGCGTGCTTTTGAGAGAATACCAAATATAAGCAGATTGATTTTACTTGAAGTAATGCTTTTGTATGCTACTATAAGAGAAGCCATTCTGTTTTGGGTGGTAGCATAGCCTATTTCTTGATATATACAACAATAGATGCTAGCAGTCAGGTGTGGCAAAAAGCCCTCTGCCTAACCATTTTTAATATACCATAGGAGATCACACTCTAAAATGATTTGCAGCCATCTCAGGATAAAAAAAACCCCTGCCACTGGATAAAGAGAAAGTGTCCTTGTGTAGCTTAATTTTTTTCCCAATGAAGAGTTTATCATCAGTGTGCCACATTTTATTCACTGGGTTAAATTTGCATGAAGGAAAATACTCAAAACAATTTGCAACTTTTTTCCAACTTCACAAAATTATATGATGCCACAAAAACACTGACCAAACACAAAATCATCTTGAAAACACAAACACAAAATCCCATGAAAACATAGAATGCTGTCATTGTTCTAGCCTTACTAAAATAACTATTCCAATCTGCTTTTGATAATTCTTTGTAGTCATTACCTGGTTTAGAATTAGAGATTTATAAATAAAAAAAATTTAAACCCAGCCCAGGCTACCGGTGTATAATCCAATTGATGCAAGCCACGTCAAAACAAAGGCTATAACAGATCTCATTCAAGTCTTGAACCATTACATTTTTCATATCTTCCTAATATTGCTGTGTTTATACTTATATACAGTTAAACTGACAGACTAGTTCAATGATCATGCTGCAACATGTTATAAGAACTTCCATAAATATCTAGGTTTTATATTCTGGGGGGGAAAATGGTTGCAGTTTTCAGGGAAAGGTAGGTTAAATTTGTAGTTTGTTAAGTCCTTACTAGTGAGTGCACATATGTGCATGCAAGTCTGATAATAATCCATCTCAACCTACTTGATGTCCAGAGGTCATAGACATAAGGTTCTAAGACAAAGATTGCCACAAGCTAATGTCGACTTTGAAGAAAGCAAGATTAATAGCATTCTCTCCCAATATCTGTAATCATCTGCAAGGCAAGAGAGTTGTAAGCCGACTGGGTAGCAAAAAAGATTTCATGCCAAAAAGAAAATGCTAATAATGACAGACTGCTCCTGTCACCAAAGCCTATGCCCTTTAACTGGGTTAGGCAGCCAGGGACAGTTTATTCTAACAAAGATTTACAGTACAAGGCATATAATACAGTTGCATGCTCCAGTTCCTGTGACCTTCCTGAACATAGGGTAAGGGCTAATTCTTCTTAGAGTGAAAAGACTAGGCTTTCCGTATAAATTTCTTATAGTAGGCTAGAAAATGGGTATATTTGTTAACAGAAGCCTAGAAAAAATGCCTGTCATCAAATATAAAAGCCACCAGTGGAGAGAGACTATGAAAAAGTGTGTGTACACTCACATAAAAATATGCATTTATACAAATATGTAAGCAATAGTCAAGGCAATTCTATTATTAGGTAGACAAAGGACTTAAAACACTACAGATAGTCCTCGACTTATCACAGTTTGTTTAGTGACCATTCGAAGTTACAACATCCTGAAAAAAGTGACTTATGACCATTTTTCACACTTACGACTGTTGCAGCCACCCCATGGTCACGTGATCAAAATTCAGACACTTGGCAACTGACTCATATTTATAATGGTTGCAGTGTTTCGGGATCATGTGATCTCCTTTTGCCACCTTCTGATAAGCAAAGTCAGTGGGGAAATCAGATTCACTTAAAACTGTGTTACTAACTTAACAACTGCAGAGATTCATTTAACAACTGTGGCAAGAAAGGTTATAAAATGGGGCAAAATTTACTTAACAAATGTCTTACTTAGCACCAGAAATTTTGGGTTTAATTGTGATAATAATTTGAGGACTACTATAATTTTTAACCTAGCAGCCTTCATCTGCAAATTGCATCTTTCTTAATTTTATTCATTTATTTATTATATATTTATTTATTGTGAAATTTATTTGCTGCCCATTTTGTCTCCAATGACTCTGGGTGGTTTATGGCTTTTTTCTCCAGAATCTTAATACCTGGATACTTACAGAATGCTTTACAACACAGTTACAGCACAACAGGGGAACTTATTTGTCAGCCCTTTTCATTCCTGTTAATCTAGCCATACATAAGCCACGTGGCTGCTGATAAAAACAGGATCACTAACATGATCGCTAACGTCCAATAATGAATAAAGCACAAGAAGAAGAAGATTAGTGCTCTGCTTATGAATCTCTTGGAAGCATCTATTAGGCACTTGAAAACAAAGAAGATGTCTTGGTCAGCAACTAGTTTTCCAGTAGGCCTATTTTGACAAGAATTTGAAGGGTGATGCAACAATGTCCTACATCTAGCCACTAGTGTGACTTCTACTTGATTCTACCATGCCCTTTGCAATTACAATGAGATAGTCAGAGGTCACTCCCTGGACTGGAAGTCTGATTTCGCCTAAGCATGTTTAAGCTAAATTTAGACTACTTCGTGTCTTTATCACCAACAGTTTGGCCATGAACTATCAAGAATATCTGACATTGGCATTTGTGTTATTCTGACACTTAAGAATGATGTGATAGGAACCAAGTTTGTTGTTATTTAATGTTTCAAGAGGAGAACAAATAGAAGAGGAAACCATCCACAAATATTTGAATTAAAATCCAAGGAAATATCTGGAAGGTCAATACAAAGTCATTGACTATATTTCATCAGTATATGAACCTAGCATTTAGATTACGTTTAATAAGCAGAGAGAGATTGCAGTTCTTCTCTTTAGCTGTCCCCATAGTATGTCATTTAATCCCCTAATTTATGTGAACATTTTTTTTCTTTTCCACTTATTCAGAATGTATTGTTCTTCTATGCTGTTCATTAACTCTGAGTATTATGAGCTTAACCCTTACATGCTGACCTGTTGAGTGGTATGCTAGGAAAAACACACATAAAAATAAAAGCAGCTAATATAAGTTGTCATATAAGCAAAAGATAGGTAATATAAATCGTAGAATCAAAACAAAATTATAGAAATTTGAAGATGGGCATATTATTGCTATGTTTTATTGTAATACATCTAGCTTTCATAAATGTCTATATGAAGGACTGCAGGATGGGAAAGAACGAATTTATTGAACTGAAGATTTGTTTCATGTCCAAGGCTTGTATAAGTTACAGGTTGTATGATTTATGGAGCTTTGCTACAAAATAGGTGAGATCTTCATCCATCAGACTTGCAGCAGTAGGTACTAAGTAAATTCTATATGTGTTACACAATATAATTTAAAAGCTAATAATATAGTTAAAAATATACTGTAAAACTGAGTAGGAGTGAAATCTTAACCCTATCTGGTTACTTTCTTACCATCTAACACACTCATTTATCCACCTAGTGAAAACCTATATTTTTCATTGGAAAAAAAAATTACATATAGAGTTATCAGGAACAAAATGAGGCAAAGACAACTTAACCATCAATCAAGCTGTCATTGTCCAATTCCTTATAAGACAAATTTATAGATATTTCTATAATATTTCCTGTATCAGTAAAGCTAATACTCTATAGAATAAAATATAGAACTTGCAAATCTATTAAAAGGCCAAGGAAAGCAAATATAGACAATCTTTAAGGATCTTTAAATCAAAATTAAAGTGCTTTATCTATGATGTTCTATCTGAAATATCTACTCTCTATTGAATCCAACGTTTGGCTATATCCCCAGAGCAGACCTTTAGATTACTCTTCGCCATTACAAGAAAAGGGCTGATTAGAGAAGCTTGCCTAGGGTTAAGAACAGGATGACTTATTTTTATGGAGACCACACATCCTGCAGTCACAAGTGCAATGTAAATGCAGGCAAGAAGTCTAGACCCCACAACTAAGACTCAGGGGAGGGCTAATGTTTGCTTTATTTCAAATTAGTGACCCAGGCTGCTGTGGAATGTCAAGGGTCAGCACCTGTGGAAAAGGAGAGAAAAATGCTCTACAGGAGACTGGCAATCTATCCTGCACATCAATCTTCTCCCCAGTCCCCTGAATCCCTGCTCTTGAATTCTGCGCTATTTATTTTTTTCATTATTTGTGGAAGGAAATGAGAGAAGGAAGAAACATGAATCCAAGCAATAAGGAGGCAGCTCAGAGACAGAATGTCTGGAAAAGGCCAACAGGTGGGCCTCCCTCAGTCTCAGTGACACTAAAACTAAGAAAGAATATATCATCAAAATGATCCATTTTAATGTACTTTTCTTGAACTAGGTTTTTCCCTTACACATGAACTTAGGATCTTCATTCTGCACCTTAATCAACATAAAATATTCTAAAAGGTAATTTTATTTAAAGCAGGGACCTACATCTGTGGTGCTGGTAGTTCCATAGGAAAATTGGTCAGGAGGAATTGAATACTGGTACATACCTCTTTCCTTTATGTGCATGGCACATGCCACTACTCAGTTCTTCCTTGCCAGTTCTTCCTCACCAATAGAAGTTGATGTGATTTTATATTTCCATATAATGCAGAATTAAGCAAGCATTTATTCTATTCATTAATGGGTCACACTTGGGTCTTGTTTAGTTCTGCTTTGTCCTTGGTGAAAAACCTATGTAAACCTATGATCTTTCTCATCCCCAATCCAATAAACTCTGAGAAACATATTTTTTTTAATTTTGAGATGTTCTCATCACCACCTGTTATAAACAAAGTCTCCTTAGCCTTCATGGTCTCATTCTTGGCAGGACTGCTTAGTTTTGAATTGTGATTGTTCCATTCTTGGCAAAAGGACAAAGTGTTCCAAGATAAGGTCAACTTTTTCTCCTTGTCTTTGTTAAAATCCAGTGAGATGAGACAACTGAAAAGCAGGTGTATTTAATTAGGGTCCAGGGCTTATATAAGTTAATTAAAAAAATCTCATAGAATGGAACTTCAATGCTGATCCACCTGAGTGCTGCTTCATATCTGCTGACTTTGAAAGAGTCTAACCATCATCTACCTTTTGGGATTCCTAACTAGCAGAAGGGGCATAAAGTTTTTCTTTCTTGTCATGTTGTAATCTTGAATGCTTTTACTTGCTGTCTTGAATTGACATTACTTAATTAATATATTGGGTAATGTTACAGTTTCAGTATTCCTGTATGATTTGTGTCTGATTCTTTGATTTGTGTCTTTTTTTATACTGCCTTGGAATAAAAGTTCCCCGTTCATATTAGTGTGGTCATTGTTCCCAAATCCAAAAGAACTAGTAGAATTTGTGACCCAATCCTTCCAGCTCTTGGCCTGAAAAAGATTGTGCATCTCGAATTTAAAGGAAAGAAATATGCATGTGGCCTTCAGGTCTGCAAGAACGAGAAGGAAGGCAGCAACTCCTGATGACTCAAAGTCAAATAGGAAGGCACTCATAATATGCAGTGCCCAATCAAATTCAAATAACAATCCAGGTCCCTAGAAAGAAACCCAGTCCCCAAAACATACACTAAACTTGGATTTTTCCTTAATTATTGGTCTGTCTGATCAAAATTTAAATTAAATTAAAATTTAAAATTAAATTTTGCCACATTCACATTACATTTTGTCACATTCACTTTTCTTAATTATATTTTTGGCACTAACATTCTTCTTAAAAATGAGAATAGTGCCAGATTTTATTTTATTTTTTTCTATGTAGGTTATGATGTACCTTGAAAGTCCAACCCTAAATGAATAGTTACAATGACAGTGGCCATTACTAGTCTCATCTTATAAAAATCTGATAGATTTCAGGAATAGGAAAAAGAAAGATTTCTTTCTCATTATGGTAGCTGGTTAACAAGAGTCTTTTTATCCAACTGGGTACTCTTAGTATGGTAGGTATAACATCATAGCTTTACTGAGAGTTGAACCTTAACTTACCAGAGGGTACCAGATTCAGTCAAGAGCCTGCTCATAGCAAATAGTAAGTAAGAAGCCTGTCTGCTCCATTTGAAAAAAAAAAAAAAAAACAATAAGGATTTTTTTGCCTTATATGTTTTTTTCATTTTTCAAAATAACTTATTGATACGTTTTATATATGTTTGTGTGAAAAGCATGGCTTTTTCACTGAGCACTTAAAAAATAATTCAATATAGAGCAACAATTAGAGAAATGCATGCAGCCATGATTAACAAAAGGAATTTGTAAGTTGGTGAGCAGAAAAACAACCATTTGTAGCAAGGCGAACAAAGGATAGAAAGGAAAAGCAAAAGGGAAGTTTCATGGAAGTACAGAATCATGTGAACATCTTATCAATAAACAATATTCTAAAACTGATACTCTGCAGGGTACAACTTTTTTATCTCAAATGTGTATGAAGCAAAAATAATTTCCTGTAGACACTACCCTTCTTTGTACCAATATCTCTGTGGAGAGGCAAAACTGGAACTGATTAACTGTCTTAAATCTCCATTTTAAATGGTCAGTATCTGCACTTACATCTGCTCCACTTACATTAACAAGCAGCCATTAAGCAAATGGCTAAGCAAACATGCTGCAGAAAATCATGTGCATAGTAATGGGATATGAAAGCACCAAGTTCCACTAGACTGTGTGAGAGCTGGAATGTCTCAGGACTCCACATTCAAGGGTAAGAATTTAGGAAGATCATATCCACACAATCCACAGTGAGAAAGAAGGTAGCTTGGTCTGTAAATCTAAAGTGGGCAGGTTTACCTTATTAGTACCAAATCCTTAAATCACACAATTTACTATACAATATGTATTGCAACAGAATAAACAGATAAATATCATGGCATCTCCTACTCATCCACCGACAAATCTAATTTCAAGCATATTGTATATGCATTTGATCTGTGCCATCTGGAGGAAGATTTGGAGGAGAAAAAAATGGCATGTGGATGATTACAGTCAGAAAAACTAGCAAGGTTGAAGTATATTCTTCCTTCTCATACAGCCACTGGATCCAATTTCATAGCTCTTGAACTTGTATTTCAAAGACAGTGAAGTGAGGGTGGGGAGGAGGGTTTGCTTCCATTTGTCTTGAATGACTAGTTCCCCTCATACAAGGAGCCACACAATAGCAATGGGCTGACACCTCTACAGGAGGCAGAAAGCACCATTCCTTTGATGGAGGATGAACTCCCAACCCCTACCCCACTCCTGCCACCATCTGTTCCAAAGAAAGGACTTAGAGACAGAGGAAAGGATTTGTCCTTCCAAACCAGGAAAGCCATGGTAGTGGAGAAAGGAACTGACAACTGCCAGGGATGATTTAATTTTTTTCAAGATATAGAAAACAAAGGGAATGGATTCTCAACAAGGCATCAGCCATGGGCCTGAAGTATCTCCGCAAAGTACTACATTGTTACAAAGATGTCAGCTGGATCACCAAACTGGCATCGGTCCCATGTTGTTTAGCAGCCTACACTCCCACTCTTTCTCTCTCCCTCCTTCCATATTTGCACATGCACACACACACACATACAGCACAGGGAAGGAGGAGCAGCTGACAAATGACAGAGGAGGGCCCAGGACGCCCAGGCAGTTCTGTAGCTTTTATTGTGGCTGACCTAAAACCAAATACCCAGGCCCTTGTCTCCCTAGCGACACCTGAAGGGCCATGTTTCCTAGCAACCTGGAACAATAGCCCCTGGGAAAAACACATGCAGCTGGGTCCTGAACTGGCTCAGAGTCCCTGCTAGCAAATAATGGGATCCTGAACGCCTGGCACTGTCCTGTGCTGAATAAACCAGGAGCAGTTCCCTAACCGATTGTTAGGTTCTTCCTAGGAATGTTATTCCATAAGTTTTCAGTTCCTCCTCCCTTCCCAATTCAGCTCCAGCTGGAAAAGCTGATCCCCTCCTGAAGGGCCTAGAGAGTCAAATATGTTCTTTCATTTATCTAGCAGCCAAATGTCAGGTCTCTGAGGGCTGAATGAACTTATTGCTGGGTAAATCATACAACGCATTTGCAGGGCAGTGTCTTCGCAGTTGCAGGCAGAGAGCCAGGATTTCTATTTTCCCTAAATTTAGGAAGGGAAAACAATGAGTTAATATTATTTCTGATAAATGGGTTGGAAAAGGAGTCAGGTGGAGGCATCAGGTCTTCTGTTTCTTGCACTTAATATACCTTTCAGAAAAGCTAGCAGAGCAAACCACATTGCACACACTCAACAACTTTGTAAATATTTTCCTTTTCATAAAATTCCAGCTGTGTCATAGGTAGAAATAAGGGGAAGGGGAGGGGGGGAAATGGCCTTTGTTACCAACCTGGACTCTGTCACCATTATCTATCTTCTTACAGTCCAAGAAGCCAAAGCACTTATAACAGAATTATAACGAAGGGAAAATCTATTTAAGCAAGGAGGAACAATACTTAGAAATATCCTGGAGCATAGTGAGGGAAGGATGGACTCTAGTCTGCCAAATTACTATACTGAAGCCTTTTGTAAACATCGCTTGGACATTTCAGCTGTAACACACACCATAGAAAGCACAAAGAAGAAATAAAATAATAAACAAAATAAATGAAAGAAACAACAAAAAAATACAACTAAAGGTTGTATTAATTGGAAAGTGTACCCCCATCATTCTATCTTTACAAAATTAATTTTGCTTCCACTATAATTTATTTGCTTTTTGTCCTTTAAACTTATCACCTTTCCGTTTTTGAGAATCTCATCAACTTCATCCAAATATGGCTTACTCAAACTTCCTGTTCCTCTTGGGCCATTCATTTCTTTTTCATATAACTGGTTTTTGCAATTTTATCCTTAATCATTTTTTTCGTATTCATTATCAAATTCTCAACATTCTTCTTTCGTACTGGTCACTGACTTTTGTTGCAAAATCGAATCTAGGACGGTCACTGGGACCAGAGGTTTACTCTTCCGAGCTTTTGGACCCATACTGGAGCCCATGCTCAGGGAACTTCTCTCTACTGGAATACAGTACGTGCTTTGGGCTATTCTGTCAGTCGTGTTTATGTGATATCTTCCTATTGGTTGATTGATAGGTATGACTTTTTGTATTCAATCCACATTCATTCAGTAATAATTCATTCAGCATCCTGTTTTTTCTTGCTTTACTATAAAGGTTTTTCTTACTTAACTATGCTAATCTATTTATTTATTTATTTATGAGACTTATATACCGCTTTAAGTGCAAGCACTCTCTAAGCAGTGTACACCAGTAAGCAATATATATATATATATTTACATTGCCCCCAACAATCTGGGTCCTCATTTTACCTACCTCGGAAGGATGGAAGGCTGAGTCAACCTTGAGCCGGTGAGATTTGAACCGCTGACTTGCTGAACACAGTCAGCTAAAGTGGCCTGTAGTACTGTACTCTAACTGCTGCGCCACCTCGGCTCATTAATTAATAATTAATTAATAATTGGGACCAACAATTCTGTCCCTAAACAAAGCTGTCATAAAGCATGACATCATGTGACCAGGCCAATTTACAACATCAAGTTGCAACAATTCCAGTTGTTATTGTTAGGCAATTGCAGAGTCCTGTGGTCATGTGATCACAATTTGTGACTTTCTGCCAGTTTCTCCATTGACTGCCTGTTGGAAGCTGGCAGTGAAGACAGCAAGTGGTTTTAATGTGCCTGCAGGATGCTGTGACTATAATTACAAGCTGATGGCAAAGCACTCAAATTGTGATCATGTGACCTCAGAGATGCTGCAAGCAACAACCAGCCTCAGAGAACTCTGCATATTCTCATCTTAAGTAATAGGTTTTGTTGCCATGATTATTATTCAGTTATTTGTCAAGATCTACAAAAGCTTCCAGTCTCTCTTAACATTATTTTTTTCCTATTAGCATTTGGCTGAATTGTATTGATATACTAACATAAAATTTAGAATGGTATATTCTTCAGGATTTGGGGAAAAAACTAGTTGTCACTAGTGGTAGCCATTCTTCCATATAAAATAACAGCTACGTTTTTGGCACAGTAGGATAAGAGAAACATTAAGCTCACTTTCCAACTTTCTGTTCATCATTTATGACTTCTATTTTAAGTTTATGGAAAAGACTCGAGAATGAAATACTTATAAATAGACATAATTTATATAATTGAGCCAGACATAATCAGCTAAAGTGAACCTCCTAGAATGTTCATGCAAAATGCCACATTTCTACCATAAACTGAAATACTTTCGATTCTATACAGCAGGGGTCCCCAAACCCTAGTTGGGAATCAGCCCATGCAAGCAGCGGGTGAGGGCACAAGTGCACGAAGCTCCATTTGCGCAAGCGGCAGGCGGATGCACAAAACCATCCCCACTTCCCCCCCCCCCGCCACTGCTGCCCGTCTGCAAAGCCAGAAAGATTGGGAACTGTGTGGTTTTTTTCTAAATGAACAGAATTCAATATGTATTTCATTCCATATAATATAATTGGACGTATCCCATACCAGAGATTTATGAAACATATTCTGATGCAACTTGATTTTATGTGGTGGACTTTTAACACACCTGGGTGTATTAGGTTGGGAAAGCCTGTATTACAGTACAAGGGAAGAAATTTGAATAATTATAAACATTCCTGTAATTAGGATGAATTGGAGTTTACTCCTTATTTTAAAAGTGAATATTGACCCTGTCTCTCATTTTTTTCTGGACTAGATGCTGAAGTAGATGAGAAAGTAGATGAGTAGTAGATGAGAAAGAAATATCCTGCAAATTTTTTTAGTGTTATTTCCTACCACCCAGTCCCAGTCAGCGAGACATCTTTAATTGCAAATAGTTCCCTTGGGCACAGTAAAAATTAATCCAGCTTTCTTTGTCTTTAGGAAAAACATGTGTAAAATGAGATTGGAGCCTCCAAGGGACTTGGCTTGGAGAAGGAGGCAAACACTGAGACATGTTAATCCGAAGCCTTTTTAATTGCTCAAGTGCTTTAGGGCAGTTTAGACAAGGGTCATGTCAGGTTAGGTACCCAACAGCAGGTAAGTTTGGAACAGTAAATAGTTTAACAGATGAGAGATACAAATCCTATTTTCCCAAAAGAGATGAATTTAGGGTGTTATTAAAGAATAAGATGAATGTTTATGCCTGCATACAAACAATATACAGATATAAAAAAGTCAGGTCCCATAGCCTATCACAGTATGTTTTATTAATTATTTTTTAGAGAAAAGTTTACTGTACTTAGGAATGTTCAAGGGTCATGTTCAAACTAACAAGGAAATGTTTGGAAGAAGTCAGTTCAAACATTTAATGCAATTTATAAGGTAACTTGTTTATGGGACTTGACTTTTGGTAGAATGTATATATCTTATTAAGCAGAATTGATAAAAAGGTGATAGCTTTTCTCATGTAATATATTTTCTTTCAGTTTCTTGTAGTCTCATTATACTAGCCTACTGTACTACAGTAAATGCTGGCACAATGTATTTGAAATCATACTTTAAGGATCAAAACAAACCAACACCTTTACAAGACGCAAAAGCTGATGCAGCATATCTAATAGCTGCGTGTATTTCATCTGACACGTCTAAGGAAGACCATGGCTAAGTATCAGAAGAGGCAAGGCTTAACCATTACTATGTCCATTTAAAACTAGAAAAGTCTCTCAAAACACAAAACACAAAGAACAATCTTCAGTTAGTGTAGACCAGGGGTAGGCAAACTCGGCTCTTTTATGACTCATGGACTTCAATTCCCAGAATTCCTGAGTCAGCTATGCTATGCTGACTCAGGAATTCTGGGAATTGAAGTCCATGAGTCATAAAAGAGCCGAGTTTGCCTACCCCTGGTATAGACAATGCACAACATTTCAGGGGCAGGGCCTGCAATTCAGCCTCCTGATCATCTGGTGGCCTGCATTGACTGATGATGTAACTAGAATGGGTGGGTTTGTATAGCTTTTCAATAATAATTTTTATTAAAGTTTAAAAATACAAAAATAAAAAAAAACTAATACAAACTAAGAAAAAATATAAAAAAGAAAAGGAAAAAAATGTGGGAAGAGGAAGGGGGAAATGAAAAAATATATGAAGAAATCGCCTCCCTTTTCATCGAATCAAGTTCAAAAAATTTCAGTAAATTATCACTTCTCTAATATTTCAGTTAAAAATCTCTTCATCCCATACCTCATCTTTTATCTATTAGCATCTATTTATTATCATCCAATCATAACCAGCAAAAGTCCATTAAGAATTACAGAAATAAAAATATATCCTCTTCTAGGAGTTGTATCCTTTTCTATTTCCTCTTTTAAACACATTTTTATAGTAAGGGACAAATATCCTGAATGTCTATGGAGATTCTCAGTCATCCAGTTCATGGTTGCCCCAAAGGTGGAATGTGTACTCCCATCATTCTATTCTTACAAAATTAATTTTGCTTCCACTATAATTTATTTGCCCTTTGTTCTTTAAACTTATCACCTTTCCATTTTTTGAGGATTTCAACAACTCCATCCAACTATGGCTTAATCAGTCTTCCTGTTCCTCTTGATCCATTCATTCCTTTTTCATATATTGGTTTTTGCAATTTTATCCTTAATCATTTTCTCATTTTCTCATTATCAAATATTCAACATTCTTATTTCATACTGGCCAGTGACATTTGTATTTAATCCAAATTCATTCAGTAATAATTCATTCGGCATCCTTCTAATCATCCATACCCACCCCATACCAAAGGGGACATATATTCCTAAGATGTGATAGCCATATCAGAGTATTACATTTAAAGGATTCCCAGAAGAATGATTTATGGATCATTCATCTATCGACTTATGGATGATCTCTGACAAAAGTGGGATGGAGTAGTGCAACCATTCTTGTTCTCCTTGATCTTTCAGTAGCATTCAATACACCAACCATGGTATTCTTTTGGGCCAGTTGTGGGAACTGGGCTAGGCAGCAATTTTACGCTGGTTCATCCCCTTTCTCCAAGACCAGTCCCAACTGACGTTGATAGGGAATGAGAAATCCAGCCTTGGCCACGCATTCCTATTTAACATCTACATGAAGCTGCAGGTGAGTTCATCGATCATCGTGGTTGAGATATCACCAGTATGCTGATAATACTCAGCTTTAAATCTCCATGCCAGGTGACCCAAGTAACTCAGTCACTACCATTCATAGTGCTTGGAAGCTGTAGGGGCCTGGATGGAGGACCACAGGCTCTGACTGAACCCTAGCAAGTGGCTTTGGATACATGGAACCTCAAAAATTGGATTTTTGTCATCCTTATTTCTGGATGGGCTTGCACTTTCCCATTCAGATCCAGTCCGCAACTTAGAGGTTCTCCTAGACTCATGACACCTGCTCAAAGAGACTAGGAGAACTTTGCACAGCTTTGCACAGCTTCAGTTTGTGCAACAGCTGTGAACTTTCTTGGATCTGGATTCCCTGCTCTCAGTCACTCAAGCTCTAGTCATCTTTTGTCTGGACTACTTTGACATGCTCTACATAGGGCTAGCCCTGAAGTCCATTCAGATGTTTCAGCTGGTAGGAAGTACAACAGCATGAACAGTCTTTGGAACCCCTAGAATGGCCCTTGTTACACCTCTGCTCTGCAAATTGCACTGGCTGCTGGGCTGCTTCTGAGTGCAGTTCAAGGTGTTGGTTATGACCTTTAAAGCTCTTAATGGCATGGATCTAGGCTATCTGATGAAGCATCTTGTCCCGCAGGTCACTTGTGCTGGCAAAGAGGGCTACTACAAATCCCATCAGTTAAAGGACTCCAGCTGTCAGGATCCCTCTCTGCCATAGCACCACCCTTTGGAACATCTTAACCCCCCCCCCGTGAGATCTGCCCCCACCCTCCTATCCTTCTGCAAGAACTTGAAGACCAGGCTCTGCCAATTGGCCTGGAGACCCAACAGGGGAGTCCCACATGGAGGTGGCTAATAGCAGATCCCACCTCCCCTCCCGCATTCCCTGCTTCCCTTCGCCCATCTTTTAATCTCATATTACTGCATTTTCATTGTTTATTTTATTGTTTCATTATTTTGCTACTGGTACTGCTATGTTTATACTTCCTCTTACTGTTTTAAGCCACCTAAAGTAGCCCCACAGCATAAAGGGTAGCAAATAAATTTAATAACAATAAATAAATGACTTAAACTGTCATTGACCTACAAAAAGTCTAAATCCCTAAAACGTCATGTAATATCTTTGTTATTGTCTATGTATGAAAGAAAATCTTTTGGGAAAGGATGAAAGACAGGAAAGATTGGAAGCAAAAGTCTATATACTGTAAAGTATTACAGTGTGCAGCCTGCCAGCTTGGTGACAAGGAGCAACAACAATGGAAAATGCAGAGGTGTTACAATTCCCATCTAAAGAGAAGAAAAGCATCTTCCACAAAATAAATGACGAATATGTGACACGCGTCGCACCGGTGTTGACAAATATGCAAGCTGCGACACACCAATGATGACGACAAACAGAACTGGTTGTTAAATTATTTAAACATCCAACTTCACATCCACAAAATGAAGATTTAATAAGTTAGCCATTGTCTTAGCATGCTGTGTGAACCAATTCAGATGCCATCATATTTCTTGGAAGTGTGTTTTGTTACCACAGATTTAGGATATTATATGAATATAGCCAGTAAAAAACGAAACAACTATGTCTAATATTTTCTGACATTCAGCTTATTAACATATTTCACAAGAAGAACACAGTGTTCTTATTAAGAATAAACTAAATCTACTGTTTTATATATATATTAAAAGACCTTACATTAAATTCTATCCAGCTCTCACTTTCTGGGGTTCAAATCAGCTACATAATCATTTTCAATGAGCTCATGTTTAAACAGATAATATTTTGCCAGTAAATTTGTCTTTCCATTTCCAAACAGCATGGAAGCAAGTCAGCAACAAGATATTCAGAAAAAGATAGAACATAAGCAAAAGGGAATTTAAATAGGAGTTGTTATTCAGGCAGTTAAGAACAAAACGAGTCATATGTTTTGTTCAGCAGAGAAATCCAGCAAAAGGCAACCTGGAAGAAAAACCAAAACAAGGCAAATGTCCCCAGGAAATGCAATTACATTGCTCTGCTATAGGGCAATCTGTCAACTACAGAAGCTTCATATCTCTAGTCACTTCCAATAACCCCAACTTAAGGCATAGAGTAATATTTTTTAACCTTTTTCTTTTCCACAAATCAAATTAGTCTAGATTGGCCTGCTTGGTAAACAGTTGATAAGCTTATTTACTTTGAAAATTACTTTGAGTTATTTTTATTATATTGATTGAACTAAACCGCATTAGGAAGATGGTGTTTTAATACTGCTAATAGCATCTAAGTCCTAAAAAGGGCAATTCTCTGTGCATCTTTCTATAAAATAAAATTGATCATTTTGGTAGTTTCTTGCCCTAAATGTTTATATACAGAACATTAATTTTTGAAAACAAACTATTCTTAAGGAGAGAGAAGTAGGCTTTTCTCCATTTGTTCCCATGTAATGAAGCAAAAAGATGTTACTTTATTAACTTTTCATTCTTCAGTTCCTTTAAATATTCATTTAAGAAAAATATTACAATTCTAAACATGCACAAGTTTTCTGCCAGTTTAGCCAGTAGAGGCAGTATTTAAATAATTCACTAAGTTGACACTTGAAGAGGTTCAACATTGATCAATGGTCAGGTGCACTGAAATAATTTAAGCCACAACAGTAGGCCAAGCATCAAGGGGAAAAATTCTGTTTGTGCTATATTGCTGGAATAGAAATGTGCCTTACTGTGCATGCTAAACAGGAATTATATGAAGCTTGCCTTTTTAATTCATAACTTGGTGCTGGAACATACCGTAGGACAATGTTTCTTACTTGCTGAGATAGATTGTGATACAAAAACCTCTTACTACTTTAAGGCCCTGAGCTCTAAAAAGTCTGTTTATAATGAACATATTGGCAAATGTGAATTTAAATGGACTCCAGAAGATGGTAGAGGACAGGAAGACCTGGAGGAACATTGTCCATGGGGTCGCGATGGGTCAGACACGACTTCGCAACTAACAAACAAAAGCAAATTTTGAACACAAAACATAAAAATGAATAATAAAACTTTTACCTTGGGAATGGTGGGAACTACTTAAATCAAATATTGCATGTCTTACTGGCATCCAATTTTAATCTACAATTCACTTTAATCCACCACTCTGTATTAACAACTTTACTTTTCAGATGTTACCCATCATATCTAGTCATTAAAAGGGTCGATGAGCATGATAAGGAGGCAGTGTTCCTAATTCATAGAGATAACTGGCTAAAATAGAAAAATGTTGCTCACTATCTTAACAGGAGAATTAAGTGGCTATAGAAGCAATTTCATACATGGGGCCATGATATAATCTATAACACTGATATCCCTCTGTTCTGAGAGCTTCAGGGAAGGTGGTGAGTCAGAAGCTGGATAGTCCCTAAAGTTAATGCGCTCTATGTAGTCATCAAAAATATGAAAATCTGTGAGATCAATTCCTGGTAGAAGGTTTAAATTTCATAGAATAACATCTGACAACAGAACTACTCATATCTAAGGAGTCCTCATAAGGTTGAAACTGATCATGCGGTGCCTCCTAGTGGTCAATATAAGTGATTATAGAGAAATAGGGTTATTTATTTCATGTCATCTATCATTATCTCAACTTTGTATTTATGCCAGAAAACTTCTAAAGAAGCACTAAATCCCCCAATTTGAATGTTGCCTGAAAAGGAGAGAGATTTTGTATAGAACTTGTGATACTGGAACCTGTAATATTGGTTGTAATGGCATGGAACATTCATATGCAGTCTAGTTACTTAAGAACAAAGCGTTGTATTTGCATTCAGAAGGTGAACTAAATGATTATTTTCCCAATTTATCTGGAATTAAATAATATCACAATGATAAGAATAGAAAACAGAGAGTGTAGGGAGCCAGTTAATTTAAAAACAAAGTGGCTACAGAAAGGCTGCAGAGTATATTCTCCACTACTGTGAGTGCACACTGAGTCTCAAAGAGCAAAAAGAGCACCCTGGGACAGTGCAACTGTCATAAATACATGCCAGTTGCCAAGGTCCTGAAATTTTGATCACATGATCATGGGGATGTCACATAGGTCATAAGTGTGTAAACTGGTCATAAGTCACTTTTTTCAATGCCATTATAACTTTGAATGATCACTAAACGAATGGTTGCAAATCGAGGACTACCTGTAATATAGAATGAAAATTTGCTTTGCATCTAATCGTAGCACAGGCTTTCCAGGCTAGAAACCAGGAGACGGTGACCCCATCTTAGCCATGAAAGCTGGCTGGATGACTTTGCACCAGTCACTCTTTCTCAGCTCAACCCACCATTTAGGATAGTGGTGGTGAACCTATGGCATGGGTGCCAGAGGCGGCACTCAGAGCCCTCTCTGTGGGCACACGTGCCCTTGCTCCAGGCTTGCCTCCCCCATGACCCCCTCACCAGCAGCCCCCCTGGAGGAGAGTCGCCCCCAAGCGTGGCCCACACGGAGCAGTGTAGCCAAGGACATGGCAGCCAGACAGTGTAGACAAGACTCTGCCCTCAAGCCCCATCGCGCACAATAGATGCCGCGGGGTAAGGGCAGAGGGTGTAGCCGCCATGGCACTGCTGGGCGATCTGTGGCAGGCCCTGGAGGTGGTGAGTGGCCCTCCGGGCAGGCCGGATGGGGTGGGGTGGGGCGGGGCAGGGGGTGGAGCAGGGGTGGGGCCAGTTTTGGGGCACTCAGTCTCTAAAAGTTTCGCCATCACTGTCATAGGGTGCTGTTGTGGGACGATAGGAGGAGAAAAGAATATTAGGTATGTTACCCACATTGAGATATTTGTTTCGTTAAGTTAATATTTTGTCTTTGTCCTGAGTGAAATAGACTTAAGTTGTCCTTAGTTGTACCAACATTAAATAGTGTTTTTCTCCTAAGCCAAAAGCATCTAATAACAGCTACAAGGAGCAGGGGTTTGGACTAAAAGACCTCTAAGGTCCCTTCCAATATTATTATTATTATTACTACTACTATTACTACTACTACTACTACTACTACAACTACAAAATCTGTTGCACTTTGTAACCCATTACAAAGTCAAGGACACATCACAGGCAGATCAGAGTGTTGTATTACAGGCTGAAGTGAGCAGGTACCCTCAAATCCCATGGGGTTTTTTAGCATCAACAGATAGGTGCCTAAAAAAAAAAAGTGGAATTTTGTTTATATAGATATGACTAATGCATTATTATATGCTCAAAAATGGAAAAGTTCAACAGTACCCACAATAAAGAATGGTTGGTGAAGATGGTGGAACTTGCAGTAATGGTTAAATTAACTTCGTTTATTTTTAAATATATATATTTACATTTATGACTGACTGGAAACTCCTTATAGACTTTTCGTATGAAACAGAAAAAGGTCCCTTATTATGTGGTTTTTATGACTAGAAAAATCATGGATAAAAGAAAAAAAGTGAGCTTTTTTGTAATCATAAGGATAATTTTGTACTTGTATTTGCTATAAAGGTAAATAGAAGCTTCTTTCTTTCTCCATGTCTGTTTTTCCTTATCTCTTTCTCTCTTTGTTTTCTTTATTCTGTATTAGTTTGTTACTTTTTATTTCTTTTAATTTTTTTATTTATACAATGTGTGTGTGTGTGTGAGAGAGAGAGCGACAGAGAGAAAGGGAGGCAGGCAGGCAGAGAAAGAGAGAGGCAGAGATCAAGACTGATGATATTAAAGGGCACCAAGAGATCAAGATAGACCAGAATGAACACACCATCCCATCTCAGTCTTGTCATAGGTTATCCTCAACTTGATTTATGATCAAATGGATATAGGATGAAAATGGGCCTATAAATGGTTGTCTATTCCTGCTGGAAAACTATAGGACCTCCACATGTACTTGTGCTTCCATGCACTATATATTAAAATAACATTTTCCTGTGATTATAAGGGGCTATTATGCAAGCAAGAAAGTTGCACCTTTTTTTAATTGACGGACCGATTGGGACAACATATGTACCCACCTGTCCTGTGAGGACTTTTTTTGGTGTACTTAAGAAAGTGTCATTCTGCAGTGAGTCAGAATGGAAGTAGCACAAACATTGACAATGGGGCAACAAATATTCGACCAGTATAGATTTCACTGACTCAAAGAATCTGAAATAGTTAAAATTTGTATATTGAGCACAGAGTAGAGAGTGATTTCACTCAGTAGTGAGAAAAAGTCCTTATTTTCCCAGTGCATGGCATTTTCCTGTGTGTGTGTGTGTGTGTGTGTGTGTGTGTGTGTGTGTGTGTGTGAATACATTTGCATTTTTTAAAAAAACAGGAATAATATAGAATCTGAATCATGGCTGGAGATGGATGTAACCACAAACTTGTAGAAAGAAAGAGAGATTATTTATGCTTAACTTAATGTTAGATGCTCTGAAAAAAGGACCATTTGCTCTCCTTCTCACTACAGTCCCCTGCCATATGTTTTCTTAGATAATAACAAAAGTCACTGTCCCTGTGGGTCATGAAGCTATACATTTAGCAAGGGAAGAATGATGGAAATGTATTTAGCTCATGATTACCAAAGCAAAAAGGTGACCTTGACAACTGAACAGTTCTTCATTTTCACAGTAAGACTGGTCCTCTTGCAAATGTGAGATGCAGGAAAGGAGCAAGAAAGGCCTAGCCCTTTGTTCATCTGTCCAAGGTTGACAATTTAATTGAACCCCATTTGAAATAAGGTCAGCAGGGTTGGGTCTTCTCCAGCAAACTATCAGACAAGCACCATTTCCTGGCTCTGAACGTTCATTAATGAGAAAAGAGATTTAAGGACATGTATTTCTCCATCCCAATATAATTGTCTTTCAGTTAATCCCATCCAGGGAACATACACAACACTACATATGATGATCCACATAGTGCAGAGATGTGCAACCTTTGGGGAAGCTGAATGCCACATTTGGCCTTTCAATCGCAGGCCAGGAGCACACTTCAAAAATTGATTTAATATTAACTCAAATTAAATTATATTAAATAGAATATGCCATTTCCACATTGAAACATATTAAAAACAACACGTTTATGGCAATTTTTGGAGGGGTTCTGGAAACTGTATTTACCATAGGACCTCTGAATGTGTGCCCATTATAGAGACAAATTGTAGTATGGGACAACAGGGAGGTCTGTCTTGTGGAGCTGAAAAGCTGACCGGGTGACGTTCAACAAATCAGAGCTTCCCACATTTCATGCAGATCAGCTAAGGAGCTAAAAAGAAATAGAATTCTTGACTATTTTGAACTCCTTAAAAGAAAAAAAATGTATATACATAAGAATACCCATACCACATATATACCATGAAAATATTGTAACTCAGCAATGCTGCACCACTTAGGAACACACAGCTTCTAAAGCTGTGTTTCTTAATTGCTTACATGAAGAGGAACAAAAATAACCATAGTGCTTTGAAACACAACTTTAGTTAGCAAAGAATATATTTTGTAGAGGAAAAGTCTGTTTATCTACAAACTGTCACAAAGTAGCTGATCTGAAATGTAGGTTATTATTCATAATCTATGTATTTTTGTCTTGACCATTAATCCACATTTCCTTCAGTCCTTTTATAAAATAGTTTTTATGACAGAGAGGAAATAAATTCATTACGTTTCTCCTTCACCTGTCTCCAGCAAAAAGTCATGCAGCAGAATGAAATAGACGCCCTCTCCCTATGTGTTGCACATTGATACTCAAAAGAATTACTGAGGCTACATAATGAATATCAAACAAGTTGTAAACCAGGTTGTCATGGTTACATCTATGAAAAGTAATGTCACAGAGATGCTAGGAATCCCTTCCCATCCATCTAAGTGCTTTCTTGGCAGAAACTGTTAACAGTTAAACCAGTATCTCCTTGTCCTTTGAAGTGACTTGAGAAGTTGCCAAGCTTTGCAAAAGTTTAAAATGAGTCTAATAAAGAGTACAGTGACAACTAGTTGTTAGAATTACACAAGGTTTAACTGCCCTCAGAGTGTTTTACACACAGCCAAGTTAAGGGTGACAGTGATTTGGTTGCAATTCTTCTTTGTGCTCTGACTGGACTTTGCCATACTCCATTCCATCATGAAAATAGCAAAGTACCATGATAGAATGTAAATATTTCATTATGTTGAGTATTCTTTTTTTCTCCTTCCTTCCTTCCTTCCTTCCTTCCTTCCTTCCTTCCTTCCTTCCTTCCTTCCTTCCTTCCTTTCTTTCTTTCTTTCTTTCTTTCTTTCTTTCTTTCTTTCTTTCTTATTTGCCTCCCAACTCATACTTTGAGGTGATTCTGATTAGAATTGAATAGTAAGGCTTATGTGCTCCATAAAAGAAAGACAGAAGGAGAAGCAGATAATTGTGTTATTCACAAATCTGGAAAGTTAAAAAAAAACTATTCTAGGTTTCGAGCTCAACAATGCCCCTCATACATATTGTATGATTCTATTATTGCAACGTATTTTCCGTCAACTGTGTATTATAATTTTTGTGTTATTATTATTACTATTATTACTACAAGCAGTACTAATTTGCTTGTTTTAATAGTTTCCCTATCTCTTCTTGGCAAATATTATAATAATTCTGGAAGTGCAGAAATATTATATTGTTTTGTATCATGTTGCTGATGAAGCTGCCATACAGTACAGTGAAAGTCACAGCTAACCTCATCCTATTTACTACTGTCAACACAAGAAACTGGTTCTTCCTTCCCCAATTATAAGAATATGTCTCATAAATAATTTCCATATTAGAAACAAAATCTTTCAAACTCTTCAGTAAAAATGTGAAAAATATGCATGGCTTCAAAATAATATACATGACAACAATTGTTGAAGTCTGGGCATCATTAATAGTTATTTAATTACCTTTTGAACCATATCCACAGAGAGAGGGAGTTTTTAATAATGACAAAGACCACACTGTTAAATATCTTAAGCCCACATATCTCGTCCATATTCTGGAAACTTTGCCTATCTTTCTTATTTTAGGTTGAATGATTATATGCTGTCAAGCTGGTGTCAACTCTTAGTGATCACATAGACTTATTATAGGACAACAATGCAAAGAAAAAATGAGAACGTATTTAAAAAGTAACTGTTTGTTCACTGTTTGCATCCAGTTTTGGTCACCATGATGTAAAAAAGGTGTTGAGACTCTCAAAAGAGTGCAGAGAAGAGCAACAAAAATGATCAGGGGACTGGAGGCTAAAACATAAAGAACGATTGCTGGAATTAGATATGTCTAGTTTAATGAAAAGAAGGACTAGGGGGGACATTGAAGTATTTTGTTTGCTTATAGGTTACCCATTTCATTTTGAAAATGAGCAGCATGGAGCCACTGACATTCAGCATGATAGCCAATTTTATTATTTATTGCTGTAGTATAACTGTAAATTTCAATGGTTTTTATGTACTGTGTCTTATTATAAATACTTGTCCTTTATGTATGTAACCTATAAACAAACAAAATACTTCAATGCATTGAGAAAAAATTTAAGATATGTAAAATTCCATAACATTTAAAAATACATTGCACCACCAGAAATAATGCATGCAGGTCCTTAACTCATATAGCCATTTGCATTCCCATAAGCTTTAGGTTCAGAGCAAACATATGCACCATTACAATAAACAGAAGACAGAAAAATCCTCTTAAATAGAATACAATCCTATGTAGCTTTGATTTACAATTTGTATTCTCCAGAAATCCTTGAAGACACAATGAAGTTTAGAAACATGAAGGATAATGTAACATGTAATCTAGTTTGAAAGATGTATTCTAACACGAAAAAAAAGATGAAAGTCAGCTAGATCCAGCTAGAACAGAGTGGAGGATTTGGACACATAGTTATGTGTGGAAAGGCTTAATCCATTCACAACATGTACATGTACTGATCCCCTCATAAATCTAGAAATGGCTATGGCTTTATTTATGAGAGGGATACTGTCCAACAACAGTGGGCAACTGTCTAAAAACTTGGAGGAGGAAAGTCATTGGCCAATGGCAGTGAGCCAAATCAAGTAATCAGCTACCTTGGCAACGGCTGCCTCAGAAACCAAGCTTTTTAGAGAGCTAGCACAGACCTACCCTTGCTCTTGTCCTTTTATATTATTCCTTACAAAACAGAGGAAACCATCTCCTTGGTACTTCCTTTCATACTCATTCTTAAGATCTTCCATCTAGATGAGAAGCAAGTCCTGGACTGCAATGGGAAACGGATTGCACATCTCCCCCTCCCATTCCCCAGCTGTCCCTGAGACTTGGAGCCCCTATTACCAGGCCAAATTGGCATTCCATAGGAATCAATTTGGTGGTTCTTAAAAGGTAGAGAAAATTGGGGGAGGGGGGCAAGCAAATCTCTCCTTGATAGCTTGGCTTTCTTTCTTCAGCCCTGCCCTTCCTCAGAAGGAGAATGCCACCCACTGGTTGAGGCTGCTGGATTCCTTCATTATTAAACTATCCAAAAATGCATGATAAAGAAAACAGGGCTTTCTGCCTCCTTCCGCTATAGACTACTAAAATCTGGCTTCTGTAGATAAACAATAAAATTACCATATTATGCTGAACTATCAATTTATCTCCCTTAGCTCTGAATAGACACTAGTAGATAACTTGTCACATATTCAGAGTGTGTAGAACTGTACCATTCAGGTATGCAAGGCACAAAACAAGTCCCTAATATATTTTAAGTGGCATTAGTTCATAATTCCCAAAACAATTGGAGGGGGCGGTAGGCTATATACATATTTGGAATTGTGAGATCCTGTCATGGCTACGGTCTCACGAAAATATCACCAGGATCCAGGATGGACAAGCCCAGTCATAAACATTTTTAGAAGACAAACTAGTCAGGTTGAGTCCTATTATTCCTTCTACTCCTCCTACTCAATATGACTTCTATTATCTCAGCCCAAGTTTTTCTTTTTTGCTGGAAAGATGACCACACTTAGATTCCTAAGAATGTCTCTATTACCATTATGAGCATCAGAGGTAATATCAGAACTAAATACTATGCACTTATAAAATATCTGTCTTCCATTTTTCTTCTTTTTTAATAATTACGTTTTTAAAAATGTAAGGAAAATATTTATGGGCACTCTGGCACCATACATGCTATGTAAACAACTCTGATATTCAATTTTTTATAAACATTTTCAGACAATAAAAATGTAATAAAAATAAAATTTATCAATAGTCAGTTCTGATTTCAATAACCTTTTCCCCTGAGAAGTCCTAAATATGGCCTAAACATACATACATACACACACGTGTAATTGGGAAAGTTACAAATAATTTAAAGTATCAATTTTACTTATTAAAAACTCCTATTCCATCCCAAGGTACAAAGAATACTCTTTATTCAAGTATATGTTGTGGAAAAATTTGAAAAGAAAAACATAGCACAGAAGAAATGATGGAATGAGAAGGGAGAAAGCAAACAGAAAAAAATGAAATCATTTATCAGCTGGATTCAAATGATGTGCTGATTTAGTTCACAAATGTGAAAACCTAGTCAACAATGTAACAGGATTTTAGCTCAAGCTGGACACAAAATTGTTTGGAGTTAAATTTGGGCTAACATATGTGGCCTGTAAAAATATGGACAACCATAATATAATGGTAAAGTGACTCTCCATACCTATTTTCTATGGTGAGCCAGATTTTGCAGCCTACCTTTGGTGATCTTAGTTTACTTGACATACTTCTGCCTTCTGGCTGCCTCCATTCAGTTGTGAGACAAAAGCAACCCTGAAGACTAGGACTTTTCTAAGGACACCATCTCTGGTGGGTTTATTGTTGATCCTCTGCCCTCAGATGCATAGGAGCTCATTTTCAACCAGTCCATTTCTCCCAGTACAGACCAGTACCCCACTAAATTGTTGTAAGGAAAGGAGTATAAAAAGTTCATTGAGTTCCTTGATAAAGATGTCAGTCCAACAAAAATGTGAGCCAAAAAGGACTGGGAAACTAAAGCACCCTGCAGTCTCTCTGTGATGCTTCAGAACACAACGAGAACACTGTGGAATTTTCAGTTTTTCACTAACAGGTTAAAAAAAAATCCAGCTGAGATCCAGTGATGATTTGCTGGTGTGTCCCCAGATAAGTCATGTACCCCAATAGATTAGTGCATACAAACATAGCCACTGTAGTCAGCCATTCTTGAAATTCTGAAAAATCCAAAGCTTATGTGTAGCCGATGTCATCTTTTTGCTTCCACTTTGGCTCAATACTACCTAATATTTCTACTTCTGCTCTTGCCTTCAGTAACTGGAGAGGATGCACTCACTAATTATATAAGTGGATTTTCTGATTTAAAAGCTTTGCCAGAAGCTCTTTTCACATCCTTCTGATATGTGATAATGAGCCTCAGCAGGTGCTCCCCCCTTGCATGATGTTATGTTTTGCTAATAGTTAACAATCATAGAAGCAAATATATTATATAACTTATTGGTACATTTGCATTTAGAAAAGCTACACAGAAACATAATAATGATAAAGATGCTTTACCAACAAATTAAAGTTTAAACATTTTAGGACAACCATTTGAGATACAAATGTATAGGTATTTTTTTTTTTTACATTTGTACATTTTGCCTTTAATCTATTTACAGTTACTTTTAAAAAAAAGTATGATCCACTTTTTCTCTTTTCTAGCCCCTGACAATTAAAAATTGAAACAAAAAATTACATATCTGCTTAATGAGAAACATGAAATATTTAAATTAGCATTTAATCCTGAAAGTCAGAAATCCAATTCTCATTCATGAATTCCTCATCTGAAACATTTTGGAAAATACTTCACAGTAATGTACACAAAGAGTCATACATGTATACAAATACTATGCTACTAAAATGTATCAATATCAGTTTAGCAAGAGGCATAATTGTAATATCCTTTCAACCCAGGTACATCTGTGCAGCATGTGAAATTACTCTTTCCTTTGTATTTTCAGTACTTGAGTATCTGGATATGGATATGCAATGGAGCTCCTTTGTAGCTACTGCTCTACCTGTCCCAATTTTCATACTTAATTAATGCCTAATTTGCTGACCAACCAGAAGTTAAAACTGCTTCAAAAATTCCTGTAGAAATACAGCCAACTGAACAATTGGGACAATGAGTAGCTGATTACCAATCAACTTTCATATCTCAGCTATTATCCTAAAATATCATTTGGTAAAATTCAGCACATAGTACCAGTATTTATATATGAACTGTAGTATGTTCACATTAGCATATATAGTGCATAAGCTTTGATATATAGACAATATAGTAAATGGTCTTTGACTTCCTTAAAACATAGAAGGATCTTAGGAGTCCAGGGAAGCAAAAACATTGATTCATATTGAACTGGTATCTATGATATTAAGGTAGTACAACATCTATAGGTAGGGACTGGACAAACTTATTCAACAACTACAAAACACAATCACATCCAAGGATTCACGCTGCGTTAGTGTACTTGTCTGCACAATTCATCTGAGTCATGGTACTGACACCCAGCAGCTTAAATGCCTGAATGAATGGCAGCACCAATTCACCATCATTTTTCAGGAGAACGAGTTGCAAAATATTACACAACAAGCTATGAAAAAAATGCAGTACATTACTTACAGCCGTGACAATGCTTGGTTATTCTGAAAGAGGAGCTCTGGCAAAGTGTGTAGCTGGTTCCTATTTAGCCGTCTAGAGAAATGGAGAGTGGAAAAAGAAGTCATCATAAGCATTCATAGATACATTTAGATGCAGGTGGTCTTCCTCAACCCAGGGATGATATACTACTGACTACAAGTTGCAATTCAATTTTTTGGTCAGTTTTCTGCAAGATATCTTCAAAATGTTATGGCTAGAATGGAATAATACTTCCCTGATCTTAAAAAATAATTTTCCTAGTCCATATTTATCAATCTCTCTGTGCAAATGGACGCAGATATGTGCAATAAAATATGAACATTAGGCAAGGAGTACAAACACAAACCCTGTAAAATATCTACAATAAAATATCCTATTTTACCAGTGACACAATATAACCGTCAATGTATCTCATGCCATCAAAGCTAGTGATTTCCACTAAATACTCCAATTATATGGGGAAATAGCCATTACAGATGCCAAGATTTTCCTTTTCCGCTGATAATCTAAGCACTGGTTCCATAGCATCTCTAAATTAGACACCAGTGGCAGAGCCTACATAGGCCAGTTGGTGAACGCAGTCTTACAATCCAAGTTCTACAAAAGGGGCAAGGTTTGAATTGTGAAATTGCATCTGCTGTCTTGCTTCTTTGGACATCCCCATCCCCACCCATCAGTGATGCTATGTGAAAATCCTATTATATTTGCAAAAAAGCTTCAAAGCCTTCTTAAGAATAATTAGTAGGCACAAGACAAGAATGCCCACTATCTCCATTGTTATTTATTTTAACTTTGGAAGTTTTGAATAGAAATATTAGACAAGACCCAGAAATTAAAGGACAAGAAATAAAAGGTGAAACTTATAAATTGTAAGCATTTGCAAATGACTTGGTATTCATCCTAGAGAAACCTTTAAAGATGATTCCTAAATTATTAGAAAAGATAGAACAATTTGGAGAGATAGCAAGACATAAGATAAACAGAGAAAAAACTAAATTGATAGTTAAAAATCTTACAGATAAACAAAAAAGTCAGAAGAAATAGAACTATAAATACTCACAAAGGTTAAATACTTGAGAATATACCTGACAGCAAGATGTTCAATGATAAAAGAAGATAACTATATAAAATTACTGAATCAAATAAAACTTGACTTAGAAAAATAGAAAAACTTGCAATTGTTGATCTTAGTAAGAATTGCTACAGTGAAAATGAATATATTACCAAAAATATTGTTTTTATTTCAAATGATACTTATAAAACTGGAAAAAAATTCTTTGAAGACTTAAATTGTCTAATTTTA
Organism: Crotalus tigris; assembly: GCF_016545835.1. NCBI lineage: Eukaryota > Metazoa > Chordata > Lepidosauria > Squamata > Viperidae > Crotalus > Crotalus tigris. Next base: position 777,480 of record NW_024100602.1, on the reverse strand, counting down.
AATTTTATTTGGCAAGGAAAGAAAGCTAGAATTAAACTGAAAATGTTACAAGAAGCTAAGGAAAATGGAGGTTTTGGCTTGCCAGAATGGGTTTTATATTATCAAGCATCAGTACTAACATGGGTAAAAGAATGAATAACTCTTAGAAATAAAAGGTTGTTGTATTTGGAGGGACATGACCTACAACTCAGTTGGCACGCTTTCCTATGGTATGGGAAAAATAAAATTCATAAATATTTTCAAAACCACTATATTAGAAATGCATTATTACTAACATGGGAAAAAATAAAATGTAAAATATACTTGAAAATTCCAGGATGGCTTTCAACAATGGAAGCATTTGTACATCCAAATTTAGTCAGTCTTGAGAAAATATGGACATATAAAGATATTTTAAACTCTGAAGGGAATTTAAAATCTAAACAAGAGATGGAAAATCAGGGTATTGATCTATCATGGTGGGCATATTTACAAATGCAAATGAGATATAATAAAGATGTTAAATTGTATGGATTTTATAAAGAACAGACCTTGTTTGATCAGATATTATTAACCTCTGATGAGGAACTAATTAAGAAAATGTATAACTTTTTATTGAATTTGAAAATGGAAAAGGAACAAGTAAAAGGAACAATGATAACATGGGCAAAGAATTTTGGATACAATATAGATTTAGAGAAATGGCAAAACTTGTGGGAAAGACATTATAAATTGACAATGTCAACCTCTTACAAAGAAAACGTATATAAAGTGTTTTACAGATAGCGCTTGCCACCAGCAAGACTAGCAAAAATGTTTAAAAATATGTCAGATAGATGTTGGAAATGTAATCACAAGTCAGGTACCTATTACCATGTATGGTGAACATGTGTTAAAGCAAAGAGATATTGGATAATACATACTTGGCTAGAAAAGATGTTGGGAAAACATGTTGATTTTAAACCTGAACTTTTCTTAATAGGTATAATGCCAGAAAAGCTTGACAAAAAGTATACACTTGATTTTACATGTGACAACAGTAGCAAGAATCATATTCGCACAATATTGGAAAAATGAAGAAATACCACCAGAGGAAGAAATAATTAAAAAAATACTAGAAGATTGTGTGGAAATGGACAGACTTACTCTGAGGTTGAAAGAAAAAGAAGAAACAGAATCTTTTCAAACTTGGGACTTATTTTATCAATGGCTGGGGTAAAGAATAAGGGATTAGGAATTCGATTTGTATTAATGAATGATAAACTCAGACAACATGTTTGTTGAATAAGTACTTTTGAACTGTATTAAAAAATCAAAATTTATATATATAAAAAAGTATAATTAGTAATATTTATCCTGTGTATATTTTATGCCGTAAAATAGTGCTGGATTCAGATTCAAATTCCAATACATCGTGGTTTTCTACTCATGTTCCATGATGTCAGAGTCTCATAGCTTTCTGTTTTTGACATACTTTTTGACAAATTACTCCTGTTAGCATCAGCATGTGTTTGCAGATTTAGCTGATAATAACTGATGAAAAAGTTAATGACCAAATATTGTAAATAGAAATACTCAATATATACACCATAGCATGATTATGTACATGCATAGTTTTAATTTTATTACTCTGGTTGCAAAGCATGTGTATTTTAAGTATATATTTTTGGACTATTATCAAGACTGAAGAGCAGAGAATATTAACGATGCAAGAGCAAGTCAGGTACTGAGTCATAGAATAGTACAGTGATGGCGAACCTTTTAGAGACCGAGTGCCCAAACCGCAACCCAAAACCCACTTATTTATCACAAAGTACCAGGGCTGCATCAACATTGTGATGTCCTCAGGGGGAGCAGCGGGGTGGCATGGCCCCCTGGGTGGGTGTGGCTGCGGTGATCATGACAGACTGGGTGGGCATGGCCGGGGTGGGCGTAGCCACCTCAATGTTGCTTGTGGGGGGAGACACCTGTGGGGGCTGGGCAGGATTGGGAAAGATCCAGAGGATCTCTGGTGGGTGGAGCAGTGGGCAGGAGGCTTTTCCTTCATGGTGAGGCAGGGAGTAGGGAGGGGGTGCCATTGCTGCAGGGCAAGGCAAGGCAAGGCAGGGTCAACTGCTGCCTGACACCATCAGCCCCCCCACACAGAGGCCAGCGAGCGCCTGGGGACATGCTCTACTACCTCTACTCCAGCTGCGCAAGATGCTGGCAGCAGTGGCGGGTGTGCCCACAAAGAGGGCTCTAGGTGCCGCTTCTGGCACGCATGCCATAGGTTCGCCATCATTCGAATAGTACCATGGAGGCAGGTTTTTTTTCTAGAGGATAATTGGGGTGGGGTGGAGTGTAGAACAGTACAGAAATAAAGGAAAGGGCTGAAGTGATACAGAAAATCCATCCAGAAGTAAACAGAAACTTTTCATTGTCCATGGCACTTTATCATTGTCCATGGTAATATAGATATGGCATATCTATATTACAAGAACTGCCAATATAAATAGTGACAGGTTCTAAAGATATTGGACATCAGTCAACATTGCACTGGGACTGTTCTAGCTTTCTGAGGGTGGCAGAGTTGGTACCAGGAGAGCAGCAGCAACTTTTTAAGTAGTGTTTTTTACAGTTGCTGTGAAGAAAACATGCAGATGTTGCTGAGACAGGTCTGTGCATTGTTCCTGATTGGATGCTTCTTACTGAAAATTATTTTGGACCTGAAAAGAATGGCAAACAGATTGAGAACATCTGGGTACAAATGCCAGCCAAGCTGTTCAAGATGAGTGTAAAAACACATAGATCTTGCACCATCTGCTCATATGAGCAGGAGGGTGGGGCAAAGAGAAGTTATTCTTGATCTAAGTAATGGAATTGATTGCCTTTGACCATAAGGTGTGTTCTTCCTATATCTGCTTAATTCCACTTCTAATCTATCAAGGATCAGGAAGTCCAATGGGACCCCTAACTCATGCTTGTAAATGCATGCTTTAGTACAGGGATGGCGAACCTTTTAGAGACTGAGTGCCCAAACTGCAACCCAAAACCCACTTATCGCCGGGTGCCAGGTGGGCATGGCCCACTGGGTGGGTGTGGCTGTGGTGCTCATGACAGACTGGGTGGGTGTGGCCAAGGTGGGCATGATCACCTCAATGTTGCTCGTGGGCAGGGACACCTGTGGGGGCCGGGCAGGATTGGGGGAAATCCAGGGGGTCTCTGGCAGGTGGGGCAGGGGGCAGGAGGCTCATCCTGCGGGGTGAGGCAAGGCAAGGCGAGGCAGGGTAGGGCAGGGCAGGGGAGCCATTGTCGCAGGGCAAGGCAAGGCAGGGGCTGGGGTGGCTGCTGCCTGACACCATCGGCCCCTCACACAGAGGCCAGTGAGCGCATGGGTACTGGGATGCATCCAGCCACGTGGACCTCGGTGAGTTAGCGGGCGGCTGGTTGAAGAGGGACGATTGCCATCTTCAGGGCATGGCACGCGTGCCCACAGAGAGGGCTCTGAGTGCCGCCTCTGGCACATGTGCCATAGGTTCGCCACCATTGGTTTAGTAGAAAAGAAAAAATGGAGGTATCTGTTGGGAAATTGCATCTCTTTTTTGTTCTCTGGCATTTTCCCCACCACCAGCTTTTATAGCACATCCAGAGCTCTGAGACACTCACAGTCGCTCTAATTCTTTCATGTCGTCAAACGCTCCTCGTTCCACCACATTGATCTGGTTTTCCATCAGCTGCCTATAAGAATGACACAAGAATCAGAAGTTGAACATCTAAAGGGAAAAACAGGGAAAACAGGAAGACAAAGGCACACTTATTAAACTAGTAAGTGGAAGTCCTGTTTCTTTGAATAGGAGTATGCATCTTACTTGAGGCAGGACCAATCCTCTTACGGAACTAAGGCCACCATCAACTAAAGGGAACACCTGGCCTAAACTTTGAGTGATACTGAGACAGAGAAGGGAACAAGATGATTATGTTGTTGGGGAAAATCACTCACAGAACTCTCAGCTGCTTCAGCCCAGCAAAGTCATGTTTACTGATCCGAGTGATATTGTTTCCATTCAGTTCCCTGTGAAAAGAAGGAAAGAAACATCAGCAATGAAAAGATATGCATGTCTCAGATCCACACTCCCCATCAGAAGCTCCCCACCAGATGTTCTCAAAATGTTTTGGCTGCAAATAGGTTGAAGGTTAGTTATAGAAACTGGAGGCACCAAGCTGGGGGAAAATATTATATAGCAGTTCATCTATAAGGCAAGTCATTCCAGCTTTTGTATAGATTATTTATTGAGCTAGTTCATAAACTTAAGGTTCTTCCTGGACTATGACATTTTTAGAAGCAGTCTACTCTCCTCTGTTTCTTCATGAAATTGTTTATCTCATTTTCTAGCCTGTCAGTACTCTGTATTAGTCCCTAATGAAATGAATTTCATAATCAAGAGATTTTTAAAAAGAGCACCTTTCAGAATTTCTCTTCTATTAAGACTGCTACCACTGTACAGGTTTAAATTATCATAACTAAGAAATTAGTAAAAAGTGGATTTGTAAAGTTCACTAAGGGAGGGCAGAAAAACAAAGAATTTAGGTCTGCATATATCAGAGGCATTAGATGGAGCTGAAATTAGTCAAAAATATATTTTGAATATATGCAAATTTAGGTGTGCTATTCAGAATGTAGGAGTGATGGGCACTTTTGTACAGGCTTGAATTTGGGATTAACAGTCACAAGACAATGAAGAGGAATATGATAGAGTGAATCCATTGGAAAGAATGTCTATACCAGTCTTTCCCAACAGACACTTGTCCACATGTGTTGGATTTCAGCTCTTTTGGAAATACTTGCTGATGATTACAGCTGAAGTCCCATGATTAAAGAAGGCACAAGTTTGAAGAAGATTGCTGTATACTTGCTTATTATTTGCATTCCTGAAGGATGTATGCAAACTGATTTTGTATCCTGATATGAACAGAAATTTGCACAAGATTTAGTTTCTGATTTCAAAATCAATTAAACCCCCATAGATTGGGTGACAATGCAGCAATTGCTTTTCTACCCTTTAAAAGTTCAGTTGCAAACAAGTAACAAATCTGCACTTCTCTCAACCCCGCATAGCAGTGATAGGAAACCACACCTGCTAAATATTACTTCACATCGATACAATACTAGGAATGGATCATATCTCCTAACTCTTTGAGAAATAGGACTATAGTTGCTATGAATGATATTAGCAAATTAAAGACAATTAGTTAGTAATAGAAAGGAGAGAACAATAAACAAAGCAATGTTTTCATTCCATACGTTGCAGGAATATCTGAAAAACTCAGGAGGATCTTTAGCCAACACAACATATGTGTTAAACAACACAACATATGTGTTAAATCCAAGAACACACTAGGGCAGAAATTTGTCCACCTCAAGGATAGACACAAACTGAGCAACCTGGTATATGCAGTACAGTGCAGTGAGACATGTGCAGATCTGTACACCAGGGAAACAAAACATAAATGCATGGCACAACATAGGAGAACAAACCCATCAGGACAAGATTCATCAGTCTATCTGCAAGACAGAGGCCACTCTTTTGAAAACAGCAAAGTCCACATTTTAGACAGAGAGTACCACAGGTTTGAAAGAGGGGTCAAAGACGCCATTTATGTCAAAATTGAACAACCTTCTTTCAACAGAGGGGGACGGATACTGCATCATCTATCTCAAGTCTACAACACAGTCCTTTCAGCAGTTCCAAGAAGGCTCCACATCCATTTGCACCACTCAGGTGATCTTGAGGACACAGATAAACTTCCAAGTGGCCTCAACAATTCTGTAAAAGAATGCAAAAGACCAGCTATCTGCAAGGAATATAAATCCTTCCATTCCCCACCACACAGTCAGAGCTGAAGAAGCTTCTTGATTGAGAAGCAAAACGTCTTCAAAGAAAATCAGTAAAGACCAGTTGCCTCTTGAAAAAGCACCTTTGAGACAACCATGACCTGGATGACTGAGAATCTACATGGACACAAAGCCCCTGGATAAAATTGTAAGACAGGAAAAACTGCCAAAGTAATTTTATCCTCAGCTGGATACATTCATAATAATAGTGATTCTCTCTCTACTGCATATTGTGAAGAGAAATTTAAGCCCTGCCAACAAGTTCAGAACCTCTAGAGAATGAGAATTGACAAGGACCTTTGAGAGAAAGTCATCATAGTTCAATAAAGACAACTGCTAGAAAGAGTTTGTCACAGCTGCTAACACTGTTTCAACATTTATGCACCTCAGCAGGTGTTGGCAAACTGCACTCATCAGACAGAGAAGCAGCAGCAGCAGCCGCAACCTCAGACTCGTGATGTGTTTAAGGGCTTTCTGGGGTATAACCCAGTCAGCTTCAACAAATGACTTCCTCAGCAAATTGCCATTTATATTGCTTGTGTTATCTAGAGGCCATCTTGGAGATGGGGCTATTGTCTTGGATACCAGTGTGAAGCAAAAGCACTATCACTCAAATGTGCCAGTGCCCACAGAAATTTACATATTCAATTACAGAAGTACAATAATTGGGCCCGGGCTTTTGCCCGGGGCAATCTTTGTTAGAAGGAGATTGATAAATTCCTGATATAGTGGAACCATTGTGAAGGCTTGATACATACATATATGTATCGCTTTTTCATTTCAATATAGTAACTAGAGTGCATCTCTCTGAAAAGCACTTGATTATCAATTCAGTGACCCTGCCAAGTAAATGCAGTGGTGTTCCTGATTTTTAGCATGATAGTGGAGTGATAGTCCAGCCTGTAGCTCCAAGAGGGAATGTTTTGCCTGCTGTTTTCTTTTTTTTTTTAATTTTTATTTTTAACCAACAAGACAAAACAAAACAAAGCAAAACATAACACACATACACACACAATATATACTTCTTTTTTTTTACAGCAATTGCGTAACGGTAATCTATTATTTACATTTTCCCCCTTATTCTTCTTTAGAATATTTGTCCTTATAGCCCCGTTATTTCTTATTTACATTTTTCTTTCTTCATGTTCTACTTCTTACTAAGAATAATTCATATTACTATTATTATACATTATTATACACATATTTTCACTTTTGACCTTTCCATATTTATTCTCCTCTATTATTTCTAGTCTCCAACCAGACATACAACTTGTTCCATGTTATATAATACTCTGTTATATAATACTCTTGTGCACTTTAAAATGGACAGCTTTGAGTATTGGCTGCATTTGCCAAGATTTTCCTGGTTCATGAAGTGCTAGCAACTATCCTATCTAGAGGAAGTCATCCTGAGTGGTGGGTGGAACAAATGAAAGAAAATTGCTCTCCTAACCAGAGGCATCTACTGGGAGTGGGGAAAGCTGGGGAGAGGGGAGTAAAAAAATCAAGATATTGGTTATAATGGAGTGATCAAGACCCTCCCGCCCCCTTAAAAGAGCAGAGCTTTGATTTATTTATTTATGAATAAAATTTATGTGCCGCCCAATCCCTAGGGACTCAGGGCGGCGTAAAAAATTAAAACAAATATAACAATAAAAATGAGTGCATTCATACAACAACCCCAGGCCTGCCGGAACAGGAAAGTTTTAATGGCTTTCTTGAAGGCCGGCAAGGTGGGAGTAGTTCGAATCTCGGGGGGGAAGTTGATTCCACCACGTCGGAGCCACCACAGAAAAGGCCCTTCCCCGAAGGCCCGCCAGCCGACATTGTCTGGCTGACGGGACTTGAAGGAGGCCCAATCTGTGGGACCTCACCGGTCTCTGGAACTATGCGGCAGTATGCGGTCCTGTAAGTAACCTGGTCCTAAGCCATGAAGGGCTTTAAAGGTGATAACCAACACCTTGAATTGCGTCCGGAGACCCACAGAAAGCCAGTGCAGCTCACGGAGGATAGGTGACATGTGGGTGTACCTTGGTGCACCCACAATCGCTCTCGCGGCTGCATTCTGAACCAACTGCAGCCTCCGAACGCTCTTCAAGGGTAGCCTCATGTAGAGCACATTACAGTAATCTAGTCTTGAGGTGACAAGGGCATGAGTAACCGTGAGTAGAGCCTCCCGGTCCAAATAAGGCCGCAACTGGTGCACCAGGCGAACCTGGGCAAAGGTCCCCCTGGCCACAGCCAATAGATGTTGTTCCAAATTTAGCTGTGAGTCCAGGAGGACACCCAAGTTGCGTGCCTGCACTGAGAGAGGTAAGTTTATCCCCCCCAGGACCGATGATGGACCATCAGGATGACCCTTGGGGGGCAAGACCCAGAGCCACTTGGTCTTGTCAGGGTTGAGTCTAAGCCTGTTCACCCCCATCCAGACCCTCACATCTTCCAGGCACCGGCACATCACATTGACTGCTTCACTGAAAGGACACGGGATGGAGATATACAATTGGGTATCATCCGCATACTGATGATACCTCACCCCGTGTCGCTGAATGATCTCACCCAGCGGTTTCATGTAGATGTTAAAAAGGAGGGGGGGACAGGACCGAGCCCTGAAGCACCCCATAATCGAGGCGCCTAGGGGTCGATCTCTGTCCGCCCGCCAACACTGACTGCGACCTGTCAGAGAGGTAGGAGGAGAACCACCGCAATACGGTGCCGCCCACCCCCACCTCTCCGAGACGACGCAGAAGGATACCATGGTCGATGGTATCGAAAGCCGCTGAGAGGTCAAGAAGCACCAAGATAGAGGAATGACCCCTATCCCGGGCTCACCAGAGGTCATCGGTCAGTGCGACCAAAGCAGTCTCAGTGCTGTAGCTGGGCCTGAAACCAGATTGAAAAGGGTCCAGATAATTCGTTTCATCCAAGGATAGCAAGAGTTGGGACACCACCACCTTCTCTACAACCTTCCCCACAAAGGGGAGGTTGGAGACAGGACGAAAGTTCTTCAAAACAGCTGGGTCCAGGGAAGGCTTCTTGAGGAGGGGCCTCACCACCGCTTCCTTCAAAGGTTGTGGGAAAGACCCCTCCATCAAGGAGGCGTTGATTATCGCCTGGAGCCAGCCTCGTGTCACCTCCCTACTGGCAGAAACCAGCCAGGAGGGGCATGGTCCAATAAACAGGTGGAGGCATTCATCGCCCTCATGGCCTTGTCCACTTCATCAGGGGTCACAGGCTCAAACTCGCTCCAGATAACATGACTAAGACCTGCCCCTGGCATCTCGGCTGGCACTGCCCAGTCGGAGTCCAGGTCCCTCTGAATCTGAGCAATTTTGTCCGAAAGAAACTGAACAAACTCCTCAGCTCTCCCCTGCAAGGGTTCCTCCGCCTCCTCCACTTTAAGAAGGGAGCGGGTCACCCTAAACAAGGCGGCCGGGCGAGATTCTGCGGACACAATAAGTGCGGAAAAGTGAACACGCTTTGCCGCCCTTATCGCCAATAAATAAGTCCTAAGATAGGCTCTTAATAGTGATCGGTCAGATTCAGAGTTACTGGCCCTCCAACGTCGCTCTAGACGTCTCTTGTGGCGCTTCATCTCCCGGAGCTCCTCAGTAAACCAAGGCGCCCTCCGGGGACCACTACCACAGAGAGGTCGCAGAGGTGCAATTCGATCCAGGGCCCCAGACGCTGCCTCATTCAGGCCGCGACCAGGGACCCGGCCGAGTTGTGGACAAGGGAGTCAGGTATTTCCCCAAGCTCCTCCTGGAACCGATCTGGGTCCATTAGGCGCCTGGGGTGGAACCACCTAGTCGGCTCCACCTCCCTGCGGTGGGGGAGTGATGCTCTGAAATCCAACCTCAATAGGAAATGATCTGTCCATGACAAGGGAGAGATCTCTATTCCCCTTAATTCCAGATCATGTCTCCATTGCCCTGAGAGAAACACAAGGTCGAGCGTGTGACCACCTCTATGAGTCGGATCCTGGATTATCTGGGTCAGGTCCATGGTTGCCATGGAAGCCATGAACTTTTGTGCCGCCTCTGAGCGTTCGCCGAGTGATGGCAGGTTAAAGTCCCCCAGTACCATAAGTCTGGGGAACTCCACCACCAACCCGGCTACTGATTCCAGCAGCGCAGGCAGGGCTGTTGCAACACAGCTGGGAGGTAGGTACGTCAGCAACAAGCCCAACTGAACTCGTGAACCCAACTTCAATAGGAGGGACTCACACCCAACAATCTCCGGGGCAGGAATCCCAAGAGGACTCAGGGACCTCCGAGTGATGACTGCCACTCCCCCACCCCTGCCCTGATGTTGAGGCTGATGAAGCACCACAATATTGTGCCATTACTTCCAACTTTAGCCAGGAGAGAATCATCAAATGGGTATCAGTATTATCACAACTGTATATGTAGACTAGGTATCGATTGCTAGATTGTCCGGGAATGTGTTATCAGTCAAAATACCAATTAACCTAAAGGTAAATTGATGAGACTATGCCCACCATACTTTCTAGCTCTTTACAACCTCAAATTATTTTTGTCTTCTTTTGGGCACTTTCCAAATAAATCACTGGGGTGTTCCTTATTACAGCTCTGGGATCTGTAGACTACCCAGCGACATTCTGAATGCCAGCATTTTGCACTGCAGTACAGTAATTGCCCTTTCATTTTTGAAAATTAAAATAATTATAAAAAATAAAATAAAATAAAATAAAATAAAATAATGAATTGGGGACACCAAGGGAAGCATTGCTGATAGACTGGCATCCAGGATTGGGGGCCAAAGCTCCTCTGCATAAATCTGTAAGAATATGGATAATTTGATTTAATCCAAGTGATTAATTTTTTTTTCTTTTTTTTTTTTTTTTGCTCATACAAAGTACAACTTGCTGTTCCCTTTCCCGCAGCATATTCCATCCTTTGTGCCATGGCCATAGGAAAACTACTGCCATTTGGGTTCAAAAGAATGAGGGACATGATAAGCAAGAATGGAAGCAACAGCTCGCGAAAGATTATTAGTGGTGAATCTACTGAACTCTGTAGTAGTCCTTCCACTTCCAAGTCTCTAATCTTCTACCAAAACCAGGCTTAAATGGTGTCTTTCTTCATTGTCTCCTTGTGGCATAATGTGATTTGTGAACCTAGCCAAGGCTTCTTTTGTCATAGAACGCCCAGAATGGAGTTCCGGACCTTTTTTGGATGGAACCTTGTAGGGTAGGCAAGGCGGGTTATATGACATGTGTGAGTTCCGGCACCTTTTCTTTTTACAAAAAAAGCACTCAACCTAGCTATTATGGCTTGCACTTGGGAATTTGCATTATGTGTAAACAAAGTTACTATGATTTCTTCATCAAGCTATTGCTTAAAAAATATGGATTGAATATACATTTCACATTATTTCCTCTCTGCTACTGGAATATGCTATCTTACTGACTCGGGCTTGTAATCAATTTGCCGTAAAGTTAATAAAGACAGAATGATGATAAGAAACACTATTCTTAATAATATTGGCCTATATGGGAGGTAAATTTTAAATAGCAAAAACATCCTGTATAAAAATAGCAGCCTTTTTATAGGTATGTGGACTCTGAAAATCAGCAGCATCTGATTAGACCCATTTTGTCTATAGACCCATTTTGTCTATATAAGATGAAAGGCAAAGGTAGTTTTCACCCCAAAACTTAACTTGTCCAGTTAAAGAGCTAGAAATTTAATTTATATAACACATGTCAAAAAGAGACTAGCAGAGCCAGGGGGAGGAGTCAAGCAGGGAATTAATCTGGAATCTCTACATAGTCACAAGAGGGCAAAGTTTGATCCCCCTTGAATGCCATTGAACCTTATCTGGTTTGGCCCAGATGCAAATCAGCAGTCTGAGAAGACTCCTGTGTTAAAGGCATGAACAATAAAATAGCTAATTGAATTGGTCATGTGTGAATCTCAATGTTCACTTCTGACAATAAACTAAGCTTGTTTAGTGTTAACTTTCATAAGGTTTTTTTAATAGCTTAATATATTGTATGAACCAAGTTTATTCGGTAGCCTATGGTTCAATATATTATGTAAACTCAGAAAAATTGGTTAACTCAATAAACATATTAAGCACGTTGTATGAATACAGTCAGTAACAAGAATCAAAATTACTCAGAATACCATGTGAACTCTAACCCTAACCTTATCTGTCTGACTGGATTCTCTCCAAAGGACAACTGGCCAGTGGTAAAGGAGGTACAATGTGCAACAGAAATTTACTTCATGACTTCTATGAGTTCTATCCAAGGCAAACCTCATGCTGATTTTTTTTTTTAAAAAAAATATGTAGCATTATTATTCTTAACCCAAAGCCTTGCTGATATGGCTGTAAGGGTGATGTATGAAAAAATCAATAATGATATTCTTGATACTTTTCAAGAAAATAAAGTAACAATAGCCATTTTGGGAAAGTTATCCTTTCTGTGCTGCTAGGACCATTCCCACATACTCATTCTGCAGGAAAGCCTGGTTCTTTCTGATGGGAGCTCAAGTTCCATTTCTGGCTTATTTCAATCAGGTATAATAATAGAGCTCATTTGATGTTTAACATTACTTTAAGTATTTTAAATATAGGTAAAGAAATCAACTACACACAGAGCAAAACATCAATTAAATAAATGAGAAGGTTACAGGTGTGTCTTTAAAAAGTAAAATAAATTACACAGGACACAAGAGGTTGTGTTCTTTCAGAACAAAATCATACTACTGTAATCATGCTTCACAGTTAAAACTGTCAAATCCCCAAATTGTTCCCCCACCCAGCAATGTTTAATTAAATAAAAAACAAAAATATATTCTAGGACTGGAAGTTGGAAGAGTGCAAACTGTAAATAATACTATGCTAATAAGAGTCAGACATGCCTGTATGAGGCTGTGAAAATCTGCCACATGCAAGAGGTTTTGATGTTTCACATCAGGAATTCACTTGCCCCATTTGATTGCAAAGAATCCCTAAATATAATTCCTAACTATTTCTGTACAAAACTGCCTTATCTAACTGTAAGTGACAATAGATCAGCAAATGTTAATCAATAACCACTTAGTAATACTGCACTAGTTCCAATATGTGGCAATTCCCAGAAAGGTGGCCTACTATAAGGAGTCAGACTAAGGGTGAAAAAGGAAATGACAACCACTCCAATATTTTTTGTCAAGAAACAAATGTATATTCACAAACAGTAATAATGGAAGATATCTATCCCCATGCTTAGCATCCATTGAATTATTAGAGGAAAGCGGAGGGTCTGAATAACACTGGTGTTTTTCCTGTGGCTGGATTAAAGCCAAAAGGATAACTATATATTGATGTGCTCAGAAATTTGATGCCATTGGTACATGGTTAGTTAGAATCTTACTCCAAGGAGAATATAATGTTGTTAAAAGCTTAAATGTCAAGAATGAATGCTACAGTTCTAGGAATCAACAAATAGATATGTACTGGAATGGGAATATAAGGAATATCTTCTATTATGGACAACATAAAAAGATAAGAAGATGGAAGTAGCCTCTATTGCTAAAAGATTATCAATGTTAGTACTAGTACATCAATATTCTACAAGCAATAACACTTATAAGCCCTAATTCGTCACAAAAATAGATCTTGCACTGATTGCTAGACAATAAACTCCCTGCAAAATTACAGCTTGAAAAAAACAAAATCATCAGACTAACAAGAAGCAAAACAAAGTGAAATGGTTGCCTGCTGTCATGTTGAAAATAGCTGAAGAAAAGCAGAAAGTAAAAAGCAACAGACAGAAGAAAAAAATTACCCAAGCAAATACTGAGTTTCAGAAAACCCCAAGAAAATATGAAGAGTTGTACAGTATTAAATAGGCAGTACAAGGAAATTAAGGATAGCAATCAAATAGAAATTAGCCAGTGTTAAGAAAATAAACAAAAACAAAAAACAAAAATATTTTACACAGAAGTAAGCATGATTAAAGGTAAGACAAGTCTACAGGAGTAAAAAAATATATAAAGGAGAATAGAAAATGGCATGAAAATACAAAAGATCTATGCAAACAAGGTCGCAGATTTGATTATATATATCATGACTCAGTCACTAACCTAGAACCACTCAAAAGTATTACTAATAATAAAGCTGCAGAACATGACACGCCAGGCAGAACTTTTTAAAATCTTACAAGATGATGGAGTAAAAATGCTACATGGGGTTTGTAAGTAAATATGAAAACAAAATACAGGCCGAGGGATTTTTATATTCCAGGACGAAACAAGGCAGTGCTACAGAATATCCAAACTACTGAATAACTACTTATTTCACATACTAGTAGGATAACGCTCAAGATTTTTCAATCCAGATTTCAACATTACATACAACAGAGGCATCAAAGAAATAGGGAACCTCAAGATTGCATGGGTAACATCCAACAGAAATGGAAAAGAGAATTTTAAAAAGACATATTTAACTGCAATTTCTTTTAGTGTCTAGACCATAAGAAATTAGAAAAATAGAGATACTGTGCCTCTCGCTTAAATCTTGTAAAATATGTGTGATGACAAGAGGCAAGAATATGGAGTAACTAAAGGTTCAGAATTGGGAATGTTACAAGGTTTTATATGATCACCTTATTTATTTGATAAATTAAAAGCAAACTATTCAAGAAAAATGCCATACTAGGAAAAATGGATACTGGAATTAAGATTGTTGAAAGAAATATCAACAGCCTCAGATATGCTGATGATATCATTTTGGTACAAATGAGGAAGACTTAAGAAGTTTCTTGCTGAGGTGAAAAAATGTAAAAACTGTTTGCTGCGCAATGTTTTTTTTAAAAAAGAACTATGGTTATGTCAATAGATAATTTCAACTCAATGCAAATATTGGAGAAGAAGTTGTAGTAGTTAACAGACTTTATCTCAAAAAAAGCTTAAAAAATGTACAGGGATAGTGATTGTGATTGTAGCCATGAAACAAAGAGAGTTCTGCTAGTTGGGGGGAAAGGCTATGACAGAGCTAGACAAAATAGCAAAGTGGAAAGATATTAAACTTAGTGTCTATATCTCCCAAACATGCCTGTGAAAGCTGACAATCAGAAAGGCTGAATGAGATAACTCTATTCCTTTGAAATGTGATGGAGAAAATAGTGATGGTTATCTAGGCCTCCAAGAAAAACAAATTATTCAATACTAGAAGAAATAAAACCAGGTTGTTCACTAGAAACCCTGATCATTATGAAAATAAAGCTTAAATATTTCAGACACATAATGCAGAAGCCAGAATTACTGGAGAAATAAATGACTGAGATGCTTAGAAAAACCAAAGGCAATCAAAGAAGCTGATGGGGGATAAGATGGCTTGATAAGTATTATCATTGTTAACTCACACAGCAATTCAAAAAAGACAGTTGCTGAGAGACAGTGATTGAACAACTGAAGAACGAGAACCTGATATGGAGAACAACAGGTTGGAGAATATTTCTTTTTATGAATCATATTAGCATATTACAGTCCATTCAAAATAACAGGAAAACAATTATAGTGAAAACCAATACAGAGCAACAAAGGTAAAATAGGATATAAAGAACAAGAGGGAAAGTTTGATGGAAATTATCATCACCTATTTTATTTTATTTGTGTTCCACCTATATTATTTCTACAAAAAACTCGAGATGGTGACTATATCCAGCACTCCTTCCTCTTCCTATTTTCCCCCCAAAACAAGCTTATGAGGTGAGTTGGGCTGAGAGTGACTAGCTTAAGATCACCCAGCAGGTTTTTATGGCTAAGGAAAGACTTGAACTTACATCTCCTGCTTTCCAGCCTGGTGCCTTAACCACTAGATCAAACTCCCACTTTAATATTTTCAGCTTTTTTTCCTCTCCTCTTGTATCTACTGCTGCTCATTTATTACATTATCACCTAATTAAAAATAGCAATAAAAGGTTTAAATAAAAACAATGGCCTCTATAATGTAACTTTAATTTAATCTGTTCATAGTTCTTTTCCAAAACTCAAATAAAAATTAGTATTTTTCTCTTACATTTAATTTATATTTATAAAGCCAACCTTTCAATATAGACATGAATAATAAGACTAAGAAGTATCACACGTACTTTTAAAGAAAAAAAACATGTAGAATGTTGTTCCTAGCAATACATTTTTTACATTTCTTTGACCTTTTCATTACCATGTGTTAATGCCAATGATGACAGAACCAGGAGAGCAGACACTGAAGACAGGAAAAGGTGGGGAATAAAAGAAAGTGAAAATATATAAATGTCTGATGAGATTCAGATATGATTTGTTGTCAAAAGCATCACATTTACTGATTAAAATTTGTTGATTAGTGAATTCTATTTGCACGATGTGAAAGATCCATAACTGGATATCTCCATTTTTTTTCTTTCCCCCATTTTAAATGATATACGTTGGAGGTGTGAGTTCAATGTGAGAGCAGAAAATAAATAAATAAATAAATAAATAAATAAGTTCCAAAGCAAGTTCAATTTTCCAATCTGAATTCTATCTTAATCACTTCTAGTATTTCACTTGTCCTAAGAGAAAATACATGCCCAATATCCTCCTAAATCAGTGATTCTCAATCTGTAGGTCGGGACCCCATTTGGGGTCAAACGACCATTTCACGGGGGTCGCCAAACAAGGCTATCCGCCATTTTTCCCCCTTTTCTTTGGCCACGCCCTGGCACCCGGTGATGTATAAGTGGTTGGGGGGTCACCACAATATGGGGAACTATATTATGGGGTCACGGCATTAGAAAGGTTGAGAACCACTGTCCTAAATAATACCTAGTTCTGACATTGCAAGCAGACTAGGAAGTTCAAATCAGTGATCTGTCATACTTATGGCACATTACTTTGGATAGATTTTGCAACTTTCTACCAGGCTTAAAAACTAGTAATCTGGTAGGGTCGGCTTATCCCAACTCTTACAAAACCTGATGTATTGAGTGATCTGAACAATTGTTCCACATCACCTGTCATTCCAACCTGATCTTCATGCTGAAATTCATCTAGAACCCCAGTGAATTTGGCTAGAGGAGGTGAATCATGGAAATCATAGACCCAAACAACTGGAGGGCGCCTACTCTTGATAGTTCAGAATCCAATTTTGTACTTTTTCAACTTAGAGCTGTCCATCAGATTCTTGTGAACCAAAAAACAATGCCTGCCAAATCACATTTACCATGATTTTAAGCAACTAAATATTCTGGACAAGGTGTTAGTGGAAGTATTTCTTCTCCACAATAAAATCAGTATAACCCTTCCTACCCTTCTTTCCCTCTTACACACATATGTGCACACATATACTCATCCAGCTGTACAAGGCAAGGCAACACCTTTTCTTTCTCCTAAGCCTTTTTGTGTTTTTCCTTAACAAGTCTAGAGAGTAAACAAAAAGTGTTAACCAGGGGTCTTCAAACTTGGCCCTTCTATGAGTTGTGGACTTCAACTCCCAGAATTCCTCAGCCAGGAAAACTCAATCCAGTCAAATAGATATAGCAAGAGTATATCAGAGTGAGTTCTCTTCTCAATCTCACCATTAGAGAGTAACTGAAATGCCTGAAAAATATTAAGCACAAGATAAAAGGGTTTTTTTTCCCCAAGAGCAGAATCTTTGAAGCATTAAAAAGTGCATCCGTCTTGTTTATTTATTTGTATCCCACATTTTTTTCCAAGCGGTTAAAGGCAGTGTCAGGACTGGATTACAGCCAACTCATGCGCTAAACCCAGCTCAGAATGGTGACTCTTGGCCTTTCCGTTGCTTAACTGAAAAGATTCGAAGACTTAATAAGTGCTGAAAACTAGAGCTGATTGTGGCAGTGAAAGATTAAAGGGCATGATAGCTGGGGAGAAAAACCTCTGTGCTACCCTATTTCTCTTGATGCCCTAAGCACATACTTATTTTGCTTAACAGTTAATTCAGGATGGATATTTCCCCTGATTTTACCATAGCAACAACCCTATGAAGCCATTTGGATCAAGAAGGTATGTTTAATACCTTAATTTTTACAATATATTGATGCCAATGAACAGGATGCATCGCTTGGAATTAGATTTTAGTTTGGGAAATAAATAGTAATTCTACCCTGTCCCTCGGAAGTGGCTTTATTCTATTCATAGAATATGAAGTCCTGTGGGGAAAAGGGTTGTATGATACTTGTATGTTTTCTCAAATACAGCAAATCACAGATTATCCCATCCCCATTATGCCATTCCTTAATCCTTGATCCTTGGTGTAGCAGTTTTATGTAAGAGATTTGATCTGAAATCTGACTTTTTCCCTCTTCTGTCTCAGAAACACAGGAAAAGCTCCAGTAGCTCTTCCTTCAAAATAAGATTGCCATTTTTCCAGCATCAGAATGTCATCAATTCTTGCTATAAGGTACAATAGGACCTCAGTTGTACCTTCTCTTTAAAATATATATTGTTTACCTCTGGAAATTTTGTGGAGAATAGAATTCAGGTAAATTCTGCTTCTGTTGCTCTCCGCAGTCCTCCACTCACAAAGCTTAGAATCAATTTTCACTTTCTCATCTGTTAAATGAAACTTGTCTTCTTTTTGACTGCCTGAAAAAGGGTCCTTTTCATTTTCAAATGTATATGATTCAGATTTAATCAGCCTTCTGATACAAATTGCTACAGAAGCTAATCTTCTGAAGTCCTGAAAAACAAGAATAACTGAATATAATGGAAATTATTTTGCTGTGTCCAGGAAAAGACTCTGTGCCAAAGCATCTGAAAATATATTTGCCTTCTTACTTATGTGCACTACTTCTATTTACTGCCTCTTACAGAGCCTACTATAATTGTTCTCTTTTTTTGACACACCATTGGGAGCCTTTTTCTTTCTCTGCTACTGATCCCTCTTTGAACAAACCAATGCCAGCATAACATTTGTTCATTATCCACATTGGCAGTCCCTATACTGTTCTCTGCCACTGCTAAATGAGTTGGGGGTCTGCCCCTTGTTATAGGCAGAGTGGCTGGTTTCTTTCTCTGGCTTTACAACCCCTCTCTCTACTTCAGCATCTCAAATAACCCCAGCGGAGAGCACCGAGAGCACCGCAGCAGGAATGGGGTGGGTCTGCCTTAGAGCTCTGCCTGGGGTACTCTAGGATGGTTTGCCTACCATTCCTGCACATACCATTTGAGCCTCCCAACTGAAAATAATATAGAGGGGGGGGGGAGAGAAAGAAATATATAGATACTAAATAATTAAATTGTCCAGGGAGGAAGGAGGCAGATCCTGCCATGACTGTAACAACCAGTCAGATCCTGTAGGGTAGCATATACACAACTAAAACATATAAGGAACGATTGCTAGAATTGGGTATGTCTAGTTTAACGAAGAGAAGGACAAGGGGGGACATGATAGCAGTATTCCAATATCTCAGGGGCTGCCATAAAGAAGAGGGAATTAAGCTATTTTCCAAAGCACCTGAAGGCAGGACAAGAAGCAACGGGTGGAAACTAATCAAGGAGAGAAGCAACCTAGAACTAAGGAGAAACTTCCTGACAGTGAGAACAATTAATCAGTGGAACAGCTTGCCTCCAGAAGCAGTAAATGCTCCAACACTGGAAGTTTTTAAGAAGAGACTGGACAGCCATTTGTCCGAAATGGTGTAGGGTTTCCTGCCTGAGCAGGGGGTTGGACTAGATGACCTCCAAGGTCCCTTCCAACTTTACTACTATTACTAACTAACGCTAGACAACTGTTCTTTTAGGAAGTGGAGGAAGTGACTGAAACTGACAAATACAGGGAAATTATGTAATAAGCAACAAAAGCTCAGATTCTTGACTGAGTAGTTTTATATTGCTTGATGATGAGATGGGTGGCGTGCAAATGTAATAATTAATTAAATAAATACAATAAAAACCCTGTGTTTCACTCAGGAGCTTATGGAGGTGTTTTCTTTGCCCTGTCCCCCCTCCCCCGTCCACATCAACAACCTCCATGTGAGGACAGAATGACTGGGCAGAAACCACCCAATGGCTGCTGTGACTAAGTATGGACTACAGCTGGGTCTCCCCCTTTTTAGTCCAACACCTTAAAAATCTTATTACATTAAGCAGAATTATACAAATATTAACCCTCCCCTTCTCCAAAAAAGATAAAAAATAAAAATGGTGACATTCTGGTCATTCAGAGTATTGTTAAAACAGTGTTTGCAAATATGTCTCTTCTCTCCCCCCCCCCCCATGAGTCCTGTCTTCATTCATGTTGACAGCTGGCGAAAGGCTGGTAGAAGTGAACGGGCATGCAAGGAACTCAGGAAATAGTAGTAAAGAAGAGGGCCTATGCTGGGAGAGCAATAGAATAGGTGGAAGCAAGTAAGAAACTAGAGGTGAGGGTGAACTATGCCTTCCAATACTCCCCAAGCACACCGCTGGTCATGTTCACAATGGACACTGCAAATTTTATGTACCCTAAAGCTGTGGCGGAATAGTGAGAGCTTATCGGGAAGGGGAATATTTTTACAATGTGATACACAGATTCTTTGATAAATCACAAGGGGACACAGGCAGGATACTTTTATTTAAACCAAATACATTGTTACAGGATATATCAGTTCTAGGTCAGGTCTTTTGAAGACTTGAAGAGAACCAGGGGAACAATATTTCTTGTACTCTCTTGCCACAGCACACATACAGAGGATTTTCATTCCGCTGCATCCCAAGTTAATGTGATTTTTCTTTTCTGTCTGTCTCTCTTGGTGTGGTAATGGAGATTATCTTTTAAAGTAAATACTGGCATAACTTGTTTTAGTTTAATATATTCATATTATTGCATTGGTTTTTCTATCTGTTTCAAACACTGAAACATAAATTGGGCAAGGTCCCTTCATATGTGCTGCCCAGGGAAACAACATTATGTTCAGCTTTTAAGTTCAACAACAAAGACGCTTAAGATATTAGAGTGCTATTTGTCTGCCACTGACTTTCTCTGTGTTTTCTCTGAGTCAACATTACCAAGTTTCCTAACTTTGACTGCAAAACTGCAATAACCTACAGATATTAAAACCAACAATGAAATCTTTATCAAGAGCAGTTCCATCAAAGTTCATAATAGAAAAAGAAAAACCAAAAAAGTAACACAATAGGAAACACTAGCTAGATAGCAGCAGGAGTAATCAGCAGATGAGAAGGAAGGGAAATGTATCTTATCCCAATCTGGGAAAACAAGGAACATAAGGCCATTCTTGTTATTAATTTCGGTATGGGATCCATGCAACTTCTCAATTTAACACATGCATTGAATTGCCTTTAGTGGCCAATTAGAAACTCATACTTTGGGGGGATATATATCACATTGAAGGAAGATGCAGTGATGCTATAATTCAATGGGCTGCATCTGTTCAGGGCAGCCAAGTCTTCTTTCCAACATTTGAGCTAAACTCAGTTGATGCACAAACAGTTGGTGTTCTTCAAGGAAGTATACAGGACCTGGAGACATGATGAAGAAATTGTTGTGTCTTTTCTATGGTTACACTGCAAGCATCAGTTGGAATCTATTCCTCTTAAAGCTCAAAATCATTAGAGAAGTATCTCTTCCTGAGATGTGTTGCTTTCCTTCCCTGCAGCAGAATCACGACTGCTATGCTTGAAGATCACAGGACCTGATTTTATGAGGAGAGCAGCAGATTATATGCAAGAGCTTATTTGAATAAAGGAAGGGTTCAGTTGAGCCACAGGAATAATAACATAGATTGTATTATAAATACAAGGTTTATTATTAATGAAAAAAGGCATCCTGGAAGAGAACAATGGCAAATTCTTTCTGTTGCACTACCAAGAAAATTGAATGGCTATGGTCATCAGAATTGATCTCAACTCTACTGCTTTTTTTTTACCTTTAATCATTCCAATCATTACATGAAATTGTACATACAAATGCACAACACACATGCACATACATACATATGTATGTATGTGATATTAACTCCAAAGTTAAAGGTCACTATAATAAATTAAAAGAAAGTGTATATAAGGCATAATAAACACAAGGCAATGGGAATTTGTAGGAAATCTATGGTATTTTATTGAAAAATGTTCTCTGAAGGCAAATTCTGCAGCCTTACTGCCTATTAGTGGGGTTTTCTTCATCCCTGGGGCAATTCATCCTGGTTAGCAACCTCAGCTCCATCAATACAAACGCTGCAGAGTTTTTAAACTAATATTTTTTCTGCACACAATTCCATGGAGAGGCGAACTCAGTGTTTCCATGGCAATACACTGACAGCATCTGCTTGGGAAGTAGCTGAAGGGAGAAATTGGAATAGAATTGCAAATTCCCCACCACCCAGACAAGGATCTGAAGGAAAGGAAATGAAACATGACTGCCATTGTGATCTATCACAAGCCTATAATGCTACTTCCATAAGGAATCTTGCCTTGTGCCAAAACAGTGAACTCTCCAGTGAACAGTTAACTCTTGTATTAGCTAAATATCTGAAACTTCCAAAATAGATCTATGCATATTCCAACTATTTATCCCTTACAACATCTGGCTATTAAAAAGGAATAAAGTAGCTTCACTACTTCCCATTTATTCCTATATAAGATCTGATGGTATATCAGTATTTTCACAAAATACATATGGCAACAACTTTTCTAAGCAAAGGTTTTGAGTGATTTGCCTAGTACCACACTCCAAAAAGTACTGAGTAATTACACTTGTGTATTTAACAATTTTCCAATTGGATAGTAATGGATGAAAATCTCCAGGGGATGGAGGAGGGCTGTACCCAAGCCTTTCAGGAATCATATATGTGGCTCCTGACATTGAAAGTATGCACTTCTGTCTATTGACTCAAAAGAAACACTAAAGTTTCTCTCAAAATTATGTATAATTTATTTAGTTGTAATTTAAATTTCTAAAACCACCCAATTCAGCAGTGGTTGTAGTAACACCCAAAAAACTGCAATACAATAAACCAGAAAAGAAAAGGATTATTGTTTAGAGGAGAAACAAAATCATAAGCCACCTCAACATAATTTAGCCTAGGTGGAGACATATTCCAACTTATGGGTGTGTCGAGACCTATTAAAAGAAAATCAGGGTCAAAAGAGAGATCTTAGCAAAGTCAACAGAAAAAGCTTCTATTATTTTAAGAGCAATCTGGAACATCAGCACAGTCTAGGTGTTCCTTTGGAGAAAACTTATGGCTTCTGCAGGGCTGGAATACATATTATATAGGTAGTCTTATCTGTATTTATGCTGTAATTGCCATACAGCTCACTTAAAAATTCTACTGTGTTGACTAAGCCACAGAGACAATATACTATGAACTTGGGTTTTGAAAAGAAAAGAGGTAGAAAAACAGCATAAAGGAAAATGGAATTGCAAAGCACATTCATGTGAAAATACAGCAATGGACTCTAGAAGTGCCATGATTCAACCCTGCCACAAATTGAGCATTGGATTAACAACAGATCCCACCTCTCCACCATCCTGCTCCTGCCCTCCCCATCTTTTAATTGGGCCACAATGTTTGACATTTTGTGTTAACTTCTTTATGTTTTTAATTTATATTGTTTTTATCTTTTACAACGGTAAGAGTTACCTTGAGGTAAGATGGTGAGCCAATAAATTTTACGAACAAACAAGCAAATAAATAAAAGTTCAGGAGTTATCTTATTCTTCCCTAGAATGATGGGTTCAAAATAGCATTTAATAAAATGTAAAGGAAGAGATGCATCCATAGGGAAGTGGTCAAAAAAGTCAAGATGACAGCCACAAGCATGCATTCAAAGCCCCACCCTTTTTTTCTGTATCAAAATGTCTAAATGGCAGCCACAATATATGATAACAGAGACAAATGGGGTAGAACTTTGGCTGCATGCTTGTGGCTCTCATCCAGGATTTTTTTTTACTACTATCACAGCGAACAATTATCTGGACAGAACCAAACCCAATTTCAGTAGGGTCTTCTCTTTCTTTAAGGGATTGTGACATAAAGGCAGTAAAAGGATTGTTCCTTTCATCTTGAGTATATCAACGTTGGTATTCTCCCTCCACCCCAAAAAATATTTTGTACATATTTGATATGTACTTGATATGTTACTTGAAAACTAACTTAATTTTTTAAAGATAAACATGTAATTTACAATTATAAAAAAATTGTACCTTCACACACTGGCATATGCAAATCCCCCATGAAGCAGGGTTATGGAAAACTTTTTTGAATTTGAAACATTTGAGCTTGGAAGATTTGTTTCAATTTAAAACTGTTGTTCAAAAGTTTAGCACAAGATTGCTTTAAGTTCAAGTACTGTATTTCAAAACTGATAGGAACAACTTATTTCCAACTGAAAACATTTTAGATTCAAAACATTTTGCACCTCCCTAATCTACAGAATAGAATGGTCTTAAGAAAAATCAAGAAAAGACATCATTTAAATAATCTGAATCAGGTTCTTCCGTGTCATAAAAATAAGTGAGATTTGAAAAATTTCTTATTTTGAAAACAAAGGCCATCATTAGAACTCAGGGCTACCTGCCAGATGAACCCCATGGCAATATAGCTGATATAGTTTCTTAACTCAGAAACTTTATAAAAAGAGATGCAATTGGCCATTCTGGAAAAAGCTATGGCTCAATTCATATGCTTATCTTAACAATAAGGTAGGGACCTGCTGCAACATGGCTTCTTCTCATATCTATCTAGCACTGTATTACAGAAAAGGAAATGCACAGGCTGAATGTGACTGAAATGGCCGCTTTCCATCCCAGCACTGCTTTGCTGGTGACATTGCAATGAAAAATCACCATGTCTGTTAGCCTGATTGCTTCCTTTTCAGCCTTACCAAAGCAGCATGGGAAACAGCCACAATGCAAGAGCTCCTACCCATTCAGAGTTGGACCTGTGAGGTCACCCAACTCTTTCATACAAGAGATGTTGTTGTCTTTGCAACAAAGTCTGGTCTTTGGGTTGATTGTCAGCTGACCATATGTCATCTGCTTAAGGCCAGCGACATGATGCTGGCTGTATTTCTATCTAGAATTTATAGATTGATTCCCCCACCCTCTGGGTTCTTATAATAGTAATTGCTGCCTTGACTTTATGCTTGCTAGCAGTAGCTGAGACCAAGTTAGCATTTATTTCAGATGCATTCACATGATTTTGTTTTCTTTAACAGTTACATTTTTATTTTAGTATCTTGCAGAATGCCATTAAGAATAGCGAGTGGTATCTAGCAATCTGCTTGCTATGTTAGTTGCTCACCAAATGCTCTCTCGGTGCCTTTCTTTAGAAAGAACTATCCATGGACTGTTCCAGCTTGGTATTTATTTCTGAAGCTAGGACACCAGGGGACCTATTTGTTAAAGAAAGAGGCTCATATATTTGGTGAAAGGCAGTCAAAAAAACATCGAAACAGCTCTTGCTCTATCTCCTAACATACTGCCTCCCAGATTTGCCAAAGAAAAACAAAGCACAAATCTATAAACAAAGTTTACTTGGCCAGCTAACTTCCTTAGTGATACTAAAGGAAACAAGAACAGCATCTACTCAAAGAACCAAAGAACTGTGGTACCCTGGACCATGCAAATATGGGGAAAGTGTGAAGAAGGGGCGGGAGGGGGGAATATTAAACTTTGGAAAGTTTCTTCAAAATGTTTAGAGCACATTTTAGAGCAAGATGCAGTTACCTTATGGATTCTATGTACTCCTTTTATTATATCATCTCAGCTTATGAGAATGCAGTGCTGGTTTACCTTTAGGCATGAAAAGCTGATTTTTGGATGTAATGAAAAATTGTTTTTTAGTTACTGTATTATTGTTTTCTATTACTAGAGAGGAAATGAGAGCCAGTATTGTCTAATACAGGGGTAGGCAACCTTGGCTCTTTTATGACTCGTGGACCAATTCCCAGAATTCCTGAGCCAGCTGCTGCCTCAGGAATTCTGGGAATTGAAGCCCACAAGTCATAAAAGAGCCAAGGTTGCCTACCCCTGGCCTAGTAGTTAAGGCATAAACTAGAAACTGGGAGACTGTACTAGTCCTGCCTAAGCATGAAAGCCACCTGGATGACTTTGGGCTAATCACTCTGTCTCAGCACACAATGTCAGGCTTGGTGACAAACCAATCCATCAATTCCTGGGGCAACCAATGGATGAACACTTGGTTGATTTCCTCCCCTCCCCTTGCAAAATAAATGCGAACTCTGCACTCCCAGGAAAGATACTAAGAAGAAAAAAGTACTAGAGGGAAAGAGATACTTGTAGGATTTACTGCTAAAGGTTTCACACTAATTTAACCTGAGCTAGATACTCTGTACTTCACTTCAAAATGCTTATCATTTGCTGTTTGGTTCACATAAAATATCTCAAGGGCCTATTTGCAGCTTACTCTAACCCTAACCTTACCACAGAGTTAAAGAGATTAACCTAATACTTGTTGGATCAATTCAGATATCACACAAACAACAGCTTGTGCTATGATTTAGAATTCAAATCTCTGTTTTGAACATCAAACATTCAGAAAAAGTATGTTTTTTCTGTTTTTATAGTAGATAGCTTCACAAATTTCTGACTCACTCGTCTCCATAAAGTAGCATACAATTATCACTTAAGTATGATTTGTCAATTTGGATATCCTATAAAATTTTATTAGTATATTCTTTCTTCTTGTGCCTTGATAGACAATTAAAAAGAAATGGTTTTCGGTTTGAACATCTAATAGAAGAAAAGACTAGAAAAGAAGATATTGAATAAAAGGCAGAAGACTAGCAAAATGCATCCATGAACACCAGCCTAACAGTCAGAAGATACAATAAAAACTCCTTAGTCTCACAATAAACAGACTCAACCTTAATTTCAATTGGAAAACAGTGAGCATCCTAGACCAATCTAAATAAATAAAAATGCTGAGAATTCCTGAGAGTTTGGTATTCAGACAAATCAGCCAACAATTGACATACAGAAATAAACTGTATTTACATACAATTCAAAAGAGACAATATAAAAGCTCAGAAAAAAACCCAAAAAGACCAGAACACATCCCCTCCAGTAGTCAACACCCAGATAAGCAGGGATTAGCACCAGGCAAACAAGCAGAAAATAAAACCCTAATCAAGGAACTACCAAGGAAAAAACCACGCCCCCACTAAAACAGGCAGGACAAGTACTGTATATAAACAGGAAGCAAACACCACATTCAATCACACTGATTATGTTACCTAGTTGGGTAATGAAATATCTCCAAGCATAACATCCAAGCCCAGAGAGCACCAAGGATGCCATAGTTTGGACATCATTCTAAACCCTGATTTTCATGAAGCCTAAAGTCTGAATTGTGGCATTATTTTATTCTTAGCAAGGCATTATGCATCAGAGCAAAGCTAATTTTCATAGCGTATTTTCTGATATACATGGACATCTGTATTCTTCCCAAGGACTGTATGAATTTATGTAGAAGTTATAACTTTCCAAGCAAGCATTTGCAGATACAACCAGCATCAATTACTGGAGCCAGGAAAGTGTCACTATCATCCCAGGAATTGCTTCTGGCTATATGTACGATCACCAAATTCATAATTTACATCAGCCATCCCATTTCCATATATAAAATGTGAAACAGCCCTAACTGAATTAGCAGTCTAGCAACCTGAGTCCTTCTTACATTTGCTTTTGTTTAAAATAATAAAGTAAAACATATCTGTATAGATAGCTATGTATCACTCCATGAACCACACTGTGTTAAAAGGTTCTTTGGAAGTCTAAAAACAAAGAGCGCAGCATAGTAAACAGCTAAAATATATTATTTTCCTCTCTCTTATGTATTTTGATTGTTGAACAAAATGAGCAGTACCCACAGTTAGGTAAGCAAGTGCTAGGACTTTAATCGGTCAAATGATGGGAGCAGTTTAAAACCTATACAGTACTTTCTATAATAGTAGGAGTAGATATAGGAGTAGGAATAACTTTTCCCTAGCATGGTTCCCCTTTACGCAAGAAGATCTATATAATCTGTGCTATCAATCTCTGTATGTCTCAGGATACAGAGGAGGATGAGTCACACGTTCATATTATCCATAAACTCACAAAGTACTCCTGAAACCCATTGCAATTCTTCCTCTGCCAGTTTTGACATGAGCAAGCAAGAGTTACAAGAAATGACAGCATTGCAACTATAAGTAACAAACTAGATGCTTCTTGTCAGCACAGCATGGTACCCATTCTTGGTATTATGTCATTTATGTAAGAGCAGAGTCTTGTATGTGTGGATCCCACACATTCCAAGTGATAGGCAGACTCCATTCATCTATGCTCCCCGAGCAGCTTCTTACGGCTGAGGCATAATAATGACTTCAGTGAGGGCAATTAAGGTGCCAAAGAAGGAAATGCCATTAAAGAAGACATCACACAGGGCTGCTAGGAGAGTTCACCAAGCCTGCTTTGTTGTGCACAGAGGTGTCCACAGGCATATGACCTGATTAGGCTTAATCTGAGAGCATTAATTGGTTTGTAGGAGGAACAACAATAAGAGGGGTGGGTTGCCCTGTACATGATCCTCCAGATGCACCACAGGCCAGGCATCCTCAAAGCCTAGAATATGGCTACTTCCAGCCCATAGCAGCTGTAAGTCCTGGCAGGGGAGGCTGTAACTGTCACTGGACTGTCTCATTTCAGTCTCCAGAAGGATGGATTATACCCCACATCTGGCTTTGATGAGCACAGAAGGGAACAAAGCTCAAGCTATGAAGGAGGCAGCCAAAGGGAGGAAAGTCACCTGCTCGCTGTGAAAGTCTACCCTTAGACACTTTCCAAAGTATAAATCTCACCAGAATGCTGCAATGCTACCATATCAAAAGAAATGTTCATTTCACTGCTGTTTGTGTCATTCAAGTCAGATGTAGCATCACCCTGCCTGGCAAGGGGAGTCCCCCCCCCCTTTTACTTCTGCTTCACCTTTTGCTTATATAAATCTTGCCTTGGAATATTTTAAGCCCATTCTTATTTTCTACTAGGTTACCCCATAAATCTAAAAGTGTATCCACTGCACCAAGCAGCATACCATCTATCTGGCTTCAGGAGACATAATCCTGAGAGGGGAAAGAAACAGGAGACTTTGGAAAAGTGGTGGATTGAAACTCTGAGACCCAGGAATGGATGCAGAACTGGTAGGAAGTGCAGAACAGACGCATACAGCTTGGGTAGCTGAACGGGATATCAGGTCTTTATACCAGACTTTAATCATTAACCTTCCATAGAGTTTCAACTAGTTCTCAGAGAGAAAGCAAAAGAAGCCCAAGTGTGAGAGGCAATATTCTGCTCAGTAGCAGTGGCTCCACCTTACCCACTTGTCCTCCTTCCCTGACCAAACTGCACAATCCAATGTTGCACTTTCTAATGAATTATTTGGTATGCCTTCCATCTTTACTTCCCTTTGCACCCAGTTCAAAGTAGTAGCCACCTTCATGGTGCAGAAACATAGGGGTCATTCTAATGAGCAGAGCAAATGAGGCTGTTATGAATGAGCCTTAATAGTTCTATCCCCACTAACCCCTGCTTTATTACAAAAAAATTCACAAGCAAGAGAGATCAGAGATGCCCATAGTCCATGTTTCCCGCCTGATTTCTCCTTTATTTGCTAAGGCTTCGGGCAATTAGTAAGAAGCCAAGATGGGCTTCATTGATCCAGAGGATTAGTTATCTCCCCAAATAGTTTCCTCTTGCTTTCCTATAGCTTAGTCTAGTCAAAGTGCTGAAGGGAGGGAGAAGGGAGCTAACTGGGACCGTGTGGCGGGTAGTGTCCCTAACCTTGCGGGCTTCTTGGGGAGAGAAAGCATCCGTTCCACAACAACCGTTTAGTTTTGAGCCCTGGCGTGTTTGCTGCAGTCTCCATACAACCCAGATACATTCTAGCTAGCGATACGTCTGCCTGGCAAAGAGGTTTGTCCCAGAAAGGACATTTTAAAAAGGGCAGAGAGCGATATGACGACGCCAGCCAGTTCAGCGATGTAAACGCTGGTCTCCATTCATCCCCCTCTTAGCCCATTTCCATAAAATCTCCTCACTACCACCCACCCTCCTTCCAAAGCAGGTATCTATGTAGCTCCGTTTTCCCCAGCCTGGTGCCCTTTGGATGCCTTGGGTAAAAGCTCTCGTTATCCCCACTGGAGCTCCACACATCTGAGGCAAGCGCCAGACAACAGTTTTCGTAGAAAGCTCTGGGAAATAAGCAGCCCCAGCCGGCCCCCAGAAGATTCACACTCGACTTGCGAACGCGCAACCAAGGAAGCACACACACACACACACACACACACACACACACACACACAGAGAGAGAGAGAGAGAGAGAGAGAGAGAGAGAGAGAGATCTCCGAACAACAAAGCTCGAGGGACAAGAAAGTTGCCTAGCGAGGAATCTCTGCGCTATTCGTCGCTGAGGGAAACGCGATCCTGAGTCTGCGCCCAGCGGGAGCCGCGGCTCCTCATCCGACCCGAACCGCTGCCCCGCGTATGTAAAAAGGGAGGGCGGGAGGCTCCTGCTTCGTGCAGACCCGGAGGTTTGAGAGGGGGCATATCCGCACGGGAGCGCGCCAGGGCTGCCTAACAACGGCAACCGAGGGATTGTTCCCGAAGCCCCAGAGGAACGCTCGGAATCGAACGCTGCCCGAGTCTGGCCCAACTTCCTCCTCGCATTCCGACTTCCCCAGAGGGACCTTTGTCTCGGCCGCCTCCGGGACCGTTCGAGCGCGTCCCACAGCGAGGCGTCCTAGGCGTCGAGTGCGGCTGGGCTCCTTTGTCAGGGCGGGAGGGAAATCGCGACGGCCAGCATTTGCGGAGCTCCCGCGGGCGCCGGCGAAATCGGAGCGGCGCTGAGAGATCAAACGCCTCCCAAGTGGCCCTCGGGGCACCCGAGAGCCGCGGCATTCCCGGTGCGGCGCGCGTCCCCTCGCTCCGGTGACACTTACAGCCTTTCTGCGCTCCTCGGGATGTTCTTAGGAATACTGCGGAGCCCCAGCCCGTGACAGTCTACCGTGGTGCCGCTGCAGGCGCACCGTGTGGGGCAAGCGCTCGCCCGGACGCGGCAAACGGTCGCCCAGGCCAACAGGCAGGCTCCCGCCCGCAGCCACACGCCGCCTGACCCCGCTCGCCGCTTCGGAGCCATGCCGCCTGCCTGGGCTAGCCTGCTAGCGAGGAGCTGCCCCGCACATTATCTCGCAGCGGCGCGTTTGGCTGGCGCGGCGTGGAGCAGCTCGTTGTGTCTGACGCAAGCGAAGGATGCCAGGTTCTGTCGCGCCTTTGCGCGTCCGGAACGCGGAACTCGGGGCACGGGCGGACGGGCTCTCCCTTCCCCTCTCTCGCTCAAATACACACACGCACGCACGCACACTCACACACAGAAACACACACAGAGAAGGAGCACTCATCCATCAATCCCAGATGGCAGGAGCAGCCTTGGCTCCACCTCTCCCACCCACCCCCCCTTTAGCTCACTCTCTGCACTCGCCTCGGGCGCAGAGATACACCCCCCCCCCCAACATATAGTGAGGGAACGGGAACGGGAAAACGGATGCGCAGAGAAGCAGAGGGACGAGGCTTAAAACTCTTGCAGAAGACAAACAAGGCAAAAACCTGTGAGGAGTGAGCGCTGATGCAGGCATCCACATGACCACAGAGAATTCGCTCCAATACCAGCTTCCTTCCAGAGGAGAAATGATATCCTGAGCAATAACGATATAATTTTCGTAACTTCTTTGTCTACTTATATTTTCTCTACATCAACAATTCCCCACCACCACCACCTTTGGCCATTTCCCCCCCCTTTTTTTTTTGAAAAACAACAACACAACAACCCCATTTAAAAATTTTTTTAAAAAGAAATATGTTGCAGACTAGCATTTGGCAGAGTAGCAGTGGAAAAGATATTCAGATGCTATGATGTGTTAAAAGATCAGAATTGTGGAGACAGTTTTTCCCCCCTATGATGCTTCATGGAAGTGAAAGTCGAAAAAGCAAAATATACAGAATATTGACAGTTCCAAACTTTGGTGTTGGAGAAGACTCCTGAAAATACCCTGGATAGCCCCCAAAAAACCAAATAGATTATAAATCAAATCAGTCAAGTTGATCTGAGTTTGCACTCAGGCACAAATGACCAGGTTTAAATTATGCAAAGATTCACCTCCCTTGTGAAATTCATAATGGTGGGAGAGGTAGATGGTAAGAGAAGGAGAAGTAGAGAAGGTGCACAAGGTGAATGTGCTTGATTTCAGCAGCAATGGATGCAACATTAGTAGACCTGAAATGAACAGATCATCTTAGAGATGTTCTATCAATGTGGCCACTAAGAATTAATATTAACTTGATGTCAGTGTCAATCAATCAAATGTGATTTCATAATGCACCTATCATTCAAATTAAACATGACTATGCTTATATGAACAAGTACCAAGAAATATGTGGATAGCCCCAAACTATTAAGGACAAGTAGTCATTTGGAAGCCTACATGATAGTTTATCTTACTCAATTTTTGTGCCTTTATATCTGACATATAACTTCCCTATATCTTAATGTCTTTATATCAGACATATTGTTCGACTGGAACAATTTCAATTATTTGGTATTAAATAATATTTAATAAACAATGTTAAATAATCCTGTTTGGATTTTTATGTCTTAAATTATAGGCAACAGTACCTGTAAAATTTGAAAATGGTTCAAACAGAAGAAATAGATCAGCCTAAGTGATTGTTTGCACAGCGATACATTCCTGCTTGTTTCATACCAAATAATTCATTTTAACAAAAACTTTCTTTAAAATTATCACATTTGCACTACAGGTTCATGCAACATTAAGTTATATGCTATTTTAGAAAAGACCTTAATAGCTGGGTCTTCAAGTTGAAGTTAGAATTAATGCATTTTCTTGTAACACAGAGTGGTGCAGTATTGTTTTCATTGGGAACTGCTAATGATGTTTAGATAAGTAGATCTGGGTAACAGATGAAAGATACATTCTGTGAGAACATAAAATTATTAGGTTTTTGCTCCAATATAGGAGAGAGATATCCTTAGGAGAAAAATACTCTCAATTAGCCCCTACAACTGTTATTTTCTTTCTAGGGTTCAGAAATGTCAAACTCAAAAATTCCCAAATGGTGTGCTGAAAAAGAGGGGTTCAGGATCCAAAATATTCAAAACTCCAAAATAACTTTCCTTGTCTACTGCCTAAAAGTAAATAAGTAAGTGCAGTAAATTATCTTATTCATTCATTCATTCATTCATTCATTCATTCATTCATTCATTCATTCATTCATTTATCACTTTCCTATAGCTCCCATTTCACCTAGTTGCATTGGGAGCAAACACTTTTTTTTTTAAAGAAAAAGCTAAAAAAAAAAAGATAAAAACTGAAAGTCCAGACATCTTTCTTTCCCCATTACCCATCTCACTGCAGCTGATACAGTCCTGGATGAGTCAGTCCTTTCCCCAATTAGGAGATGGATTGGATGAGAGAAGTAGAACTGTTCAGTTGCAATCAGACATCAAGAAAAATAAAACTCTTAAAGATATTACATGATTACAGAGAATAAAAGTTTGGTCTTTAATAATGTTCATGCAGTTACAATGAAAACAATGAAAACAATTAGGATGAATTCCTTTGGGTCAGGGTTATAAACTGAGCCCCTTATAAAAATGAACTGATATTTCTGAACAGAGATAAGCCCTATGTTTATAATAGGGTGGTTTTTAATATATGAAAACTACACAAGTATTATGATTACACAAGTCTGGAAGTTGTGATTGTGAATTTACAAAGAGCAATTTATATGGACATATAGTTTACCCCTACAATCCCAATTCCGGCAGGATTTCCATGACACAAACGAGGGCTCTGGACCATTTCATAGCTACTATGCCGGGGCCAAAGGGGCCAAATTGTCACACCATCTTTCTTCCATAAAATTGATGATGATGTACACAGCTTTTCACCCTAATCTTGTGATTCAGACATTAAGCACAGTTGTCACTCACACTGCATAAGTTCAGTAGGTGCAGGTGCAATCATTTTTATCCTGAAGGCAACATAGAAAGTGACAGTATGAAGAAATGCAGCAGGCAATTTTGGCAGCCACTAGTCGAAAGTTAGACTATTGATCAGCAAAATAACTGTGTGTGAGGCTTCTTTGTGGGAGAGATTCCAACAGAAGAAGCAGCAACATACAGAAGAGAAAGAAACAGAGAAGACAATGAAGTTTTAAAAACCTCAAATCTAAATCCAAATTCAAAACATTATTTTATTGTGGAGAATAAAGAACACAATAACTTTTTTATTGTGAAAAATAAAGAACAAAGTAACTTTGTGTGGCTACTTTTGGGATGCTTGTTTTTGGGTGTTGGACATACATCCTCACTTTGTTTGACTTGTCAATGGCCTTCGGTACTATGGATCATGGTGTCCTTCTGGACCAGCTCCAGGAATTGGGGATTGGCGCCATGGTATTGTGCGGGTTTCCTTCTGTCTTCAGAGTCACTATCAGTCGGTGGCAACTGAGTGGTGGAGTGCCCCAGGGTTCAGTGCTTTTTCCATGCTTTTTTAACATCTTCATAAAGCCTGAGTGACCTCATCTGTCACTACAGGCAAGGTATGTTCAATATGCTGATGATACCCAATTATACATCTTTGTTCCTAGCAAATTAAATATGCTGGTGATGGAAGCTGTTGGGGTCTGGATTGAGAACAACAGGCCTCGGTTGAAGCTTGTAATACTGAGTGGCTCTGGGTTTGGAAGGCTTCTGCTTCTAGAACTGCACTATCTTTGGTACTGGATAGGTTGCAGCCTGGTATGCAGCTTGGGGGGGGGTCTCCCTAGATTTGTGATTCCTGATCAAAAAGTAGATGGCTGTAATGGCTAGGAAGGCTTTTGCATAGCTTTGTGTTGTGGATTAGGAGGTTCTGGTCACAGTCACTCATGGGCAGTTATGTGTTCTCCTAGAACACATCTCCTCTGCAACCTGCATTGGTTGCTAGTTTGCTTTCAGGGCCAATTCAAGGTGCCAGTTTTGATCTTTAAAGTCTTTCATGGTATGGGCCTGGTTATTTGAGGGATTACATCTGCCTGTCCCATCAGATCTGGCAGAAGAAATATGCTCTATGTTCTTTCTGCTAAGGAACTACATCGTGTGGGACCCAAGAGAAGGCTTTTCTGCTATGACACCTGCCATGTGGTGAGATTGACCCCACCCTTGAAGCCCTTCCGTAAGTATTACTGTTTTAATGGTTTTATTATATGCTGCCTAGAGACGTGTTTGTGTGAGATGGGTGGCATATAAAAATGATAAATAAGTAAATAAATATACACTTTTTAAAAAGAGCACATATACATTTCCAAAGTTGGATTCTAGTGCAAAAGCACCTGTGAGTCTGAATAAAAATTCTGTAGAATATACTTCTGATCTACCAATTTCTGAACCGTTTACATACTGTAAAAATGGGGAGGTGAAGCAATATGTTTACATATGGTTTAGATGCAATATGTTAAAGAATTGAGTTAGTTCTATATTAATATTATATGGCTCCTTTTTCTCTCTCCAATTTTAATTCATTTTAACCATTATCTCTTAATTTATTTTGATTATATTATTCAGGTTAAATTATAAAATTATTTGTTAAATTTAATGCTTTAACTTCTGCATCTTTTTAGAATGAACTCAAAATCATTTTCTGAGCCAACTGATTATTACTGTATTAAAATTAGTTCTTTTGGATAAAATGCGCATATGTTTTACTCTCAACACTGTATAATCTGAAAAAAAAGATGTAATATAGATTTTGCTAAGCCTCATCATTTATTTATTATTTCCAGATTCTTTCATCGAGTCTGTTCATTTTGCTGGTCATGTAAGATACCAGAAGTTGGGAAAAATATACTGATATTTTATATATATCCATAATTAAATCTTGATAGATTGGCTGCCAGAAATCACATCTTTTAAAAAAGATATTTGCCCAATCTTCATGTATTGGTACTAAATATATTAATAAGTGTAGGTGGGTGAAGATGTGCAGGTAGAGGTTCTTTGCTGCATTTAAGAATCATGTAATGAGTCCTACAAGCTAGACTCCAGCAGTATGTGGATCGAGAACTACTAGAAGTATAGGAAGGATTTTGAAGAGGCAGAGGAACTAGAGATCAAATTGCCAACATATGCTGGATCATGGAGAAAGCTAGGGAGTTCCAGAAAAACAGATCCTGAAGTTGAAACTCAAATACTTTGGCCACCTAATGAGAAGGAAGGACTCACTGGAGAAGAGCCTAATGCTGGGAAAGATTGAGGGCAATAGAAGAAGGGGACGACAGAGAATGAGGTGGCTGGATGGAGTCACTGAAGCAGTAGGTGTGAGTTTAAATGGACTCCAGAAGATGGTAGAGGACAGGAAGACTTGGAGGAACGTTGTCCAGGGGGTCGCGATGGGTCGGACATGACTTGGCAACTAACAACAATGATTTGGGGGTTTTGGTCAAAGCGATCTTCTGATGATCACTTAGATGAATTTCCATTCAACAATAGTTATTCTATTGTTAAATAAAAGTTTCCCATCTACAAGTTCAGATTGCTTTAATCTATCTGTGGCCTGAGAATAAAAATCCATGCTGCAATCTCTTGCAGAGATATGCATGGTTTGCTGGGTAAACATCACTGCAGAAATATATCACCAGTACTTATACCATGTCCCCCAAGGATACAGAAAGCAAGAAAGTTCTCATAATCCAACATAAATTAATCAGCTATATCTCAGACTCAAGCAAGATACCAAAAGGCATTTATGTTTTTTTCTTCAGTAGTGCCAGGTTTCTGGGCACACAAAGGAAAGTGAAAAGAAAGAACTGAGATCAACTTTGGTGGCACTAGTCTGAATTTTAAAAATGGTAATCAGCTGCAAGCATCTGTATTTTAGGAATCCATCAAAATGGAGATTTTTTTTACAATCTTTTAAGGGGGTGGGGGAAAACAAAAAAAAAGATGTAATATGTGAATCAGCAGTAATGATCAGCAAATAGGCAAAATGCTGCAGATGAGGCAGAAGGCCACCATCAGTTTTGTGTGGGCTTCAAACCACTGTTGCTCCATCTGTGTATTTGGAATGTTCTAATTATGGATTTCTACAAATAAACATACATCCAATTAAAACAATTGCTTAAACTGTACAGCACTCTGCAGTGTTGTGTACTGAAATATTGTATATATATACAAGAATTAAAAGCACATTTTCAGAATTGCTGGCTCAATCTCTAGTGATAAAGCTAGCTGTATAACTAAGGGAATCAAGCAACTAGGTAGCAGATGCTGGATGAAATGCAGTGGCAATAAGGCGGTGAAACAGAACTGTGGGTACCAGAGAACCTATGTATAGGAGGACACTTGAAGCTACTCCAGCATTTGAACTGGAGTAGTAGACAAATATCTGTCTTCATCTTGGTTGATAAATATATCTCATGGGTTTTGAAAACTTCAGGTACTAAATCATATTGGAATAAGATTGGGTGCTTTTATGGAATAGGAGATCTTGGAAGCCAGCAGACTTGCTGGGGAAGTTGATGAGGTTTCTTAGGAACACAAAATCATTTCACTTTGGAGACAAGACAATAAACTTGGTCAAAGGGCCTTAAATCAGAAATCAGTTCAATTTGCTAAATATGGGAAAGAAAATGTGGTATGTGTATGGATGAGCACTGTTATGATCTTGTCTGAAGTTTCAGAATTATACTGTGGCAAACAGTATGACTTTATTGAACTCTGTATTCTTCAAGAAGATATGAATCCTAAGGCCCACAATGAAGTTATATAGCATTCTACTCCAGATACATTAATCTACAATTCCCATCATTCCTCAAGCAAGATGGTTTGATGCAATAGGAGTTATAGTTAAATTTTCTAAAAGGCATCAAGAGGAAAGTCATATGAGAGAAACAAAACAATTATCATATGGTGTATAGACATAAACATGAATTAGTTTAATCAGAATAGAAAGGATAAAAGAGAAAAATATATGGCAATTGTATGAAAGTATTATATGGAGAAAATCTGGTTTTAGTTAACAATTTGTGTTTTGTTCATGAAGTCTTAACTTCAGCTACAAAACTTCCAGTTGCCTTTGGGAAAAAATGTGGTACTGATTGCCAGACTTCAGAACAGTAAGTACGGTCTGACAACATTGTATAAGAACATTTCAGGAGCAGGAGATGGGGAAATTAAAAGACTTCTTCACTGTGAATTTGTCAAAGAATGAATTTTTGTTCTACTTTTTAAGACTTAATTCTCCTTTTAAAAAGCTACATTTTTACATATTAGAAAGAATGTATTTGTATACATATCATTCTTTGCCAGAGCTGGCATCTTTTCTTCTTACATATAGCTGCAGTTATTAATGCAATGGTCAATTGATTTGAATTAGTG
This sequence comes from Crotalus tigris, assembly GCF_016545835.1. Lineage (NCBI taxonomy): Eukaryota > Metazoa > Chordata > Lepidosauria > Squamata > Viperidae > Crotalus > Crotalus tigris. The sequence goes on along the minus strand of NW_024100602.1, from coordinate 739,198 downwards.
CAAGTTCAAACTATAGATTTGATATAGTTCTCATAATACTGAACAAGCTATGTCAAAGAAATAAAATTTTAGTGTAGACGTAATCAAGATAAACTGTTATTTTCATTGAAATATTTCAAAGTATCAGTGGATGGAGATGTACAGTAATTTCAACTGAGCAATCAGTAAAAAAAACAAGGTGATCTATCTCCAATGCACATTTGCTCAACTAGCATGAATTTTCCTCAGTTCTTACGGGACAAACAAGAAACAGACTTTAGAAGAAAAAATGTGTCAAAAATGGATGTCCTAGGTTTTTCATGACTAATACTCCAGGAGAAAAAAATATTTGGAGACTAAGTAATATAATTATCACAATACAGCTACATATGGACATCTTTACTTTGGCCCCCAGGACCACCTACCAAAATTATAGAATCAAAGTCTTTAAATTATATCATTTTCTGAACATACATTTCTGATTTATGGTGTTTTGGCTGTCAAAATTCTACTTTCCAAGGAAATCATCTCAATTCCTGCAAACTGGAGAATGTAATTTCCACCTTCCCTGCTGCATATACTTAAACATGCACATCCCCCTTTGAGCGCTATTACAATAATATTGATATATCTTTTGTCTCTGGCATGCCAATCGAGCATGCAGATGGAGGACAGATAAAAGGATTTCTAAATGTGATCACACCCCTGGTGAAGAAATGCACCCAACATGCCTCCCTTCTCCAACCTGTGGGATCTGGATAAGGTACTTATCCATACATATGCTTTCCAGATTCTTAGAGCATGCTGTTTTACCAAATAATCAATTCCTGTGTCTACCGAAGAGTATTTCAACAAAGTCTTGCTTGAAGCACTAGTAACGCCTTCCTGACCATGGGGATGCTTCATATAACACATTTTGGTACTACAGGGCCTTCACCTTAAAGAATACATTGAAGTTGGTGATTGGAGGAAGGAAAATCTGAGCATTTCCAGGTATGCAATAGTGCACTTTCATGTTTATGTGCCTTAGTCTTCACCTGGAATTTTATGGCAAAGCACGCAGCCCTAGGAGCAGAGATTCCCCCATCATTTTTTCATATGCCCAGTGATGGATATATATGTAACACAGCTTCTACTGTATCTTTCCTCATATTTCAATCTCTTCCCATCTCCAGATTTTAGCCAGATATTTACATTTGTACTTGTACATTATATCAGAGTTCCCCAATGTTTCTGGCTTTGTGGACAGGCGAGGGGGGGAGGGGATGGTTCTATGAGAGCAGCCAGCAAGTGCGCATGCATGCATGCAGCTCCATTTGTGCAAGTGGCATCCACACATGCCTGCAGCTCAAGCAAATAGAGCATGCACACACGCGCTCGCCCACTGCGCATGTGAGGATGCATGCGCATAGTTGCGTGCTTGCCAGCCATTTCCACGGCCCAGTTGCAATCCCATCATGGCCTGCATCACATTATTTTATTTATCCTTTATTTCCTATATTATTTACATTATTCCTAAGTTCTTCAAATGCTTACATCAAATTTTCTTCTCCAAATTATATTTTGATTTATTTCTCTTCAATTTATTTTTAATACCAAAACAGGTGATAATTCTAGTCCAGGTTTTTTTAGAGGATGTGCTGAACTCTGGTTATTGAATAAGAAGTTTGGAAATTGCAGAGCAATTTGTGAGTAATGAACTATTTATTTGTCTTTTATAAGAAAAAGGTGGCTAATTCTGTGTAACTAGGACTACATTTACTTAATTGTCAAGCTGTAAGACTCATACATACAGGGAGCCATACATGAGCCAATGCTGCATGAAGGTTTTTCATTTTTGTGAAGCTTTGGTTTAAAGCACTGTGATTTAAGGCATTGATTTCTAAAATATTTCTCCATAGCTGGGAAAATTTGCTAAACCATTCAGGTATGTTGTGTCTATATCTGAAAAGGTATTATTGAAGTTTCCCCTTTATTATCTATTTTGGGCTTATTTGGTTTATTATTATATTTTGCCAATTGATTCAGATATTTTGGTTAGTTGCCTCATTTGTAAGTAATGAGATTCAGGTTCCAATATTCATAATGGATATGGGAGTCACTTAGTGCTGTTCCTTTTCCACAAATTATCTCTAAAAGTTTGAAATGTCACTTTCTTATAATTAGTTACCCAAATGACTTACATAATATTTCAGTTATGCTATTACAAAGCATAGTAGTCCTCAACGTATGACCATAATTCAGCTCAAATTTTTGGTTGCTAAGTGTGACATTTATTAAGTGAATTTTGCCCCATTTTACAACCTTTCTTGCCAGTTGTGATTCACAGTTGTGATCACTGCAGTTAAGTTAGTAACATGATTGTTAAGTGAATCTGGCTTCCTTACTGATTTTGCTTGTCAGAAAGTCGGAAAAGGTGATCACATAACCCCAGGACACGCAACTGTCATAACGCAGTTGCCAAGCATCTGAATTTTGATCATGTGACTAAGGGGATGCAGCAACAGTTGTAAGTATGAAAAATGGTCATAAATTACTTTTTTCAATGTAACTTTGAACGGTCACTAAACAAACTGTGGTACTACATGTCATTTGATTATTGTCGCTTCGTCCTATCAGTACTTCCTGAATGCTGTCAATATTGCTCCAGACAACATTCCTTGTAAAGAGAAAGTGAACTGTGACAATTGCATCAGAAGTGAATTACCTGAGAGTATTAAGTCAAGAATGGCTTTACTTGCTCAATTTGCTACTTCTTTAGATGCCCACCACTTTTAGCTTGTTCATATATTTAATGTTAATGCAAACACTTCCTCCCTCCAACTATGGGTTTCAGAATTTAAAATGTACAATACAGAACATATCTATTATAGCAGAACATATCTACTAGCTTGCCTTCTGGCATATTTTATATCAACTGACCAGATATTTTCATGGTTATTTTGACAATTAATTGTAGCCAGCTTTCAGAATGTATCAGAGAAAAATTTCTTTTTAAACTTAAATATATCAGTTTGTTCTTTAGAATCAGAAAAATGATTTTTACCACCATGTGATTTTTACCACATGGTAGGACACAAATATTTGTCTGCAGGTGTACCAACTTGAGATTATTGTTCAAAGTTCTGTGGTTCCTACACAGACTGCAAGATATGCTACTGAGCCTACCCGCAAGGCACTTTAGCCACACTATGCAGAAAAATAGGTCAGGTTACGTCTAGACATTTGACAAATTTGTGAACATTTGGTTATTCTTCTCTATAGCATTGATCATATTCACAATTCTTTCTTTCATTCTCCTTATTTTGTGAAAATCATTAACCTTTGCAGAGAGGCTAGGATAATTTACTGCTTACTTGGCTAACTTTTCATTACTATTGCCAAGTATTCCTCACATAATTCTCCAGTGTCAAGCGCTGCAGTTTTACTACAATAAACACATCCTAGTTAAAGAGTATTTAGATTCCCAAAGGCTTCCCCCGATTGCTTTGACTTCCAGAATAGCCAAAAAGATTTCTAAAGATGTGCATTAGGAAGCACTACTCATTACTATTCTTCATTCCATTTAACTTTCTTTTGCACAGACACACAAAACTCTTCTTTTAGCCAAATAAGCGATGGGGATACAGTAGCTCCATCTTTTTTAATTCAGGAAAATGCCAAGTTGTTTTTTTAATATTTAGAATGAAGTGAGTTCTGATCTTGATTTGCCATTTACCAGTTTCAGTATATAGCCTGTGACAAGATTGATTTGTGGAATAATTTTTATTTAGATAAATAATTTGGGCCTATTCAATTAATAAAAATAACTGAAGATGGCAAAGTTCTTAAATCTCAGGACTCACCCAGTAAAGAGACAGATTGGGCCTTACCAAAACCAGAATATTTATTTATTTATTTATGAGACTTATATACCGCTTTAAGTGCAAGCACTCTCTAAGCGGTGTACACCAGTAAGCAATGTATATATATATTTACATTGCCCCCAACAATCTGGGTCCTCATTTTACCTACCCCGGAAGGATATAGGTTACTATAAATAAAAGAATAGGTTACTATTTCTTGCACTAGTCACTTCCCCTCTCAAAATTCTTCTTTGCTTGCCAAGTGCATGAAAACAGGAGTCTCAAGCATTTAAGCACATGATTTAAAACAAGGATGGGCAACTAACTCCCTCTTGTGGTCCCAAGGACAATATTATAGATTTATATTAGAAATCAGCAAATGGCCCATTTTGGGTAATTCAAACTGCTTTATAGATAGTCTAAACATCAAATAAAACAGTATAATGCGGCATGCATGGGGAAGTAATCAGAATTCAGTTTCCAAAAGGTAACTTTGGAGAATTTTTTTTTCTAGAAAAAGGAAGGCGTTTCACCTACAATCTTTTCCTCTCCCCAAAAGAATATATCTTCCTAAGAAAAACAAGCAGCAACTCTGCAAAAGAAATCAAATCTTTCTTTTGGGTTTCTTTTAACTCTTAAAATTAAGCAGTTATTTCAGAGTTGCTATGTCCACCCTGTACTGTCATTGCCATAGTTAAATTTCAGGCTGGGATTTACATGAACAATGAAGAAAGGAAATTATTACTCCTCTGCTTTTGCATATACACTGTTCCAGATCCACATCGGAAACCTGCATGTGGACAAAAACATATCTGAAGCACTGCAAGTAGCATTCTGCCCAGAAAATGTGAACGATTGTTGCCATAACTTTCTCTACTGCTTTGAATTTTATGACCCCCCAAAGGGCTCTTGCCTTCTCTTTCTTTCATGCTTTATTTACTCAAAAGTTCTTTTTTTTTTTTTTACAAACATTGAAAAAAAAAGCATTTCAAGTATTTCATGACACTTAAAAAAGCTTCTTGCTAATTGAACTGGCCAGAACTCCTTCATGAATTCCTTCTTAAAATATCTTTTTCTTCTGGAATGGTATACTGACCATTCTAATTGGAATTAAAGATTGATGGAATCTATATTATTCTCTTCCTCTCACCTCACCATTTGTAAAAAAAAATACTTTATTTTATTTAGATCAGGATAATACAAGAAAAAAAGTTGAGACATATTTCTGAGGCATATGCACTGCACCTTTTTTCTGAGCAAATTAACAATTTTTAACCTGAAATTGATTAAATCAGATTTTTTTAACATAAGATGAAATTCATTTGAGACAGGTCATTTTCAAGAACATGAATGCAATCTATAATACAATTTGACACACATCTATCCACAAATAAGGTAATATACAATCCAATAGTTGCTCTCAGATGCTCTCTGAGTGGCACTGATTTTACCTAGTTAGGTAATTAAATATTTACAAACAATCAAGCTTACAGAACACCAAGAATTCCACAGTTCAAATCTGAATTACGGATATTATCTTCCATTAGAATATATCTTTCTTGAAAGCCGAATGTTCAGTTGCACATACTTTACACTGGAAAAACAACGGCTTTTAATAATTAGAAATTTTCTGTTTGGAAATTCAGTTCCAGAAGCATAACCTTTAAAAAGTCAATGTTTATGTGTTATAAACCCCCCATTTGGTGTTACAAACCAAACCAAAACTGAAGACACAAAAATGGAGAAATTTGTTAACAAGGGTCCAACGCGAAGAATTATTTAATGTAGAAATTTCACATTAACAGATAGGGCAACATTAAAAAAAGTATTATTTACAATATTGCATTGCATTGGTAAGTGAAAAGTTCTCCATAGCACAGATGAAGTTTAGAATAAAATGTAACAGTTCTTGGAGGCAATTATTCTAGCTATGTTCTAGAATTGCCCATTCTAAGATTAAAGATCTGAATTACAAATGAGCTTAATATTTTAAGCATTTAGGCAATGCTTTTTCGGGCAGTGTCAAACAGTGAATTCCTTGCATGTGACAGAGCAGTTCACATATCACTAATAAACTGCACATTCACTTTCTCCTCCTGCACAGCACGCTTAGTTATTTCATGGCTTGTACAGGACTACACTTTACAGTTATATCTGAACTAATGAGGTATAGTTTGCATTTTTCCCTCCAAGAGTTTGCAATTCTGATATGGAGGAGAAGATACCAACTAGACTTTGCCAGTCTGAATAGCAAATAATTAAAAAAAAATGGTTTGCCACAATGTAATCACTCATTTGCAAAGAGCGCATAAGAAAGATTATAGTTAAGTATAAGAATACAAATACCAAATAATGGCTTGGTATTACATAAAATATGAGAGTGATTTGTCCATGGTGCACAAGAAAACTTTGCTTTCAAGATTTGGACGGATTTTTTGATATCTTTTTGTCAGATTCTTCTCAGTGTAGTAAAACATGACCAAGTTAAGGTAAGAATGAGAACTTAAAGAGAGTTCCTCTCTAATGTTTCAGTTGTTTTTGCGTAATTTCAGCCTTAACTATGAACTCACAATGTTAGCAACCATTTTATTGTTTGGCTCAAATTACTGACAAGTAGATTTGTGGGTATTGTATTTTTAGCCTGCTAGAGAAAACCTGGTATATATCAGATTTAGAAGCCTACCCCTTTAAAAGAGAAAATATCAGTCCTTATATTTAAGGAACCCAACTAGACACCCAATCCTAAAAATCAAACCAGACTTTGTTGCATACCGCTTCACTTTTTGGGAAAAAATAACTTACTGAAATTTAAAAACAAAATAAAACCTCAGCATGAAACAAAAGACAACACATATGCTTTTCTTTGGGGGGGGGGGGGTAATGAAAGTCATGTTACAAAGCTTTCTGACAGCAATGTGTTTTCTGGTAAGATGGCAAAAGTGTTCATCTAGCTTAGTGCTGATTCCTGATTCTTCAAGAGCAGGGAGAAACTTAGCAGTTTCAAGCAGCTGCAATATTGCTGTAGTCTTTTATATATTTTTTTTACTCAAACAGCAGCACTGCTGTATCAGTGCATCCTCCTCCCACATGTGTTTGTCTGTTATTGACAAAAGAAAAAGGAAACATTTCTTTTAGTAATTTGACAGCCTCCCCGCCTTCCCAGTGAGCAAGTCAGCTGCCTTCCACATTAACAAGCTCTTCTGCCTTTTAGTATTCTTCCAGTAGATTGTTAGTCATTAAACTGTCAGCTCCTTGGCCCTGCCTGAAAAATGTGAGTCAGAGCCTGGATTGCAAACAATTGAGATATAATGGTGGTGCTGGGGAGCTTCATCCAAAATGTTTTCTCAGCACTGAGGAGAAAATAAGAATGGCACTCTCGGGACAAGTACATTTAGCAATAGAGTCACTAGTCCTGTGAAAGGAGAAAGATATAACTGATTCAGAACACTGAGTAGAATTCAAATCAAGAGACCTGTTATATTTTGTTAGTGAGGCACTTTCTGGAGATTGTGCACAGCACAATTTCTCCACATTTTTGTGGAGAAGATAGCTCAGGGATTGAAAAATTGGTGTGAGAGTGGCCCCAGCAACCTGTGGGAGATAGTTAAATGTAAGACTCCTTTTCCAATTCTGGTCTTCCAGGATTGGAAGAGGAGTATTACATTTAACTATCTCCCACAGAATTGCCATTTCCAAAGGTCACAAGAGGAACGTAGCTGCAAATAAGAATTAACTATGGTGGATGCTAATGGGAACTGCCAGATTATTAAAAAAAACCACAGCCCTGCTAAAAACAAGCTTCACCAGTAAACATGAGCATAGGTGGAGGATGCAAACCAAGTCTCCAACAGTTGTCAAAATAGTGAACAGTTGGTAACAACAATAATACTACTACGTAACAACAATAAAGAGAGGCAACACTACAAATATCATCCAGTGCATCAACATATGGACAGACAGAAATGTCCTTATGAAAGAGAAAGACTTGTTATTCTGGAAGGCACATAGCTGTAAGCTCCAGCAAGTGAAGTTAGAGGCACCTAGGAGTCCTGACACTTAGCTCACAGCTTGGAGTGAACAGGTATTATTCAAAGGCTTGCAATTTTCTTTGGGCATATACACCATCAGCTCAACTTCAATACTCTTGAAGTTCCATGAAATCAAGTATTTTTAGAGGCATCCTAAATCAGAAGAAAAAAAAATTAACAGATCTGTCCCATGCTTCAAAGGACCACAGACACACATAATAAAAACACCCTTATGAGTTAGCTTTTACTTCCTATTGTAAATACACCTGGGGCACTAATGCATATACATTTTTTAGTTGTATGGGACAAGTTCACATGCAATTACAGGAGATCAATCTATCCAAGATACTTATTATAAATATGAGTGTGCATACAACTCCTTTACATATTAAAACTCTCACCTCTTTCCTATGTTCAAGAGATTTCAGCTTAGCTCGTATCATGTTAATTGCTGGAGAAGAAGCAGGTATCTGCAATTAAACAAGATGCAAACTGAGACTCTTCGAACTTCACTATCACCTCTAAAACTAAAACAGTTTTAAAGTCTCCTCAATTATCCTGACCTTAATTTAAATTAACTTATTTAATCAATTTATTAGTTCCCTTGGTTGCAAAGCAGTTCTTTGCATTGATTTAGCTGTTGCATTGCTTTACACAACAAATCATGATCATATCAATCCAATAAGCTGGGAAATTTTGTCCTCTCAGGAAGTCCAATGAAGTTTACTCTAGCATCCCCCAAACCCCAAACTTGCGCCTTAAGGTACATTAAACCATAGCTGAAAACTTCGGTATTGGCCAATAACTCTAGGAGTTGACCAAGGCTGTTTTATTGTGAGGAAAATACCTAATTCCAAATATATTAATAAAATAATATAAAAGTTTAAAATCTAACAATTTAGGAATGGGGAAAACACTCTTAACTACAAGAGGAGAAAAAAAAAAGAATTCAGGAGGGCAGAGCAGAAGAGGGCAGATGAATTTAATGTTCATCCATTAAATGATGAGCTACATAATTAAGGAACAGCTGTATAATGTTGGTAAGACACCAGATATATTACTAGGAGGACTGATATGCTGGTGAAATGCCTCAAATACAAAGCAATTGGACAATTCCCATTGGAGGCACCATAGTTGAAGCATTATTATTATCTCTTTAATCCATAGATATAACATCACATCTGATGTACAAAAATTCCCTTAAAATTGCTCTATGGTCAACTAAAGAACTTGGAAATTCTTGTACCATAATTCATGTTATTCAGTTTAAAACTACAAATACGCCACTTTTTGTTATTGTTTGATGGAATTCGGTGGATTGCATTTATTTTTCCCACTATGGCACAGCGTAAAACTGTTTCAGCTAGTCTTAGGATCAGACATTTCAAGACAGCTTGATGTTAACTGGGCTCAATTACTGTTTTTCTTCTGATGAGCCTCTCAATGTACAATAGGAGTTAGAAGTTGTTGCTTTTTGTCTGAGCCCATGGGCTGTCAAGGAAAAATTGATTGAATTCTCAGACTAGGATATTCAAGATCTCAAGCACATTCCAACAGAGCTGCTTGGGCAATATCAGAACATAGGTGATTTTTTATTTGTACTATTAGACTTATCCATTTGGAGCACTGCAATATTATACATATCTTCCTTTTTGAAATGTGCTTGCAACTTATCCTCACTTAACAACTATCTTGTTTAGCAAAGTTACAAAACACTGAAAAAAATAACTTTATGATTGATTCTCACACTTACAACCATTGTAAGATTGGGGTTTTTCACAGCCAGCTTACAACAAGCAGAGTTAATGGCAGGAAAATTGCAAATAGTGCTCATGTGATGTCTCACTTAATGACTACAGATGATTTATTTAACTACTATAGTGCAAGTGAGGCCATAAGTATGCTGTGCTCATGTGAAGTCACACTGTGTCACATAGCAATGGAATTGCCAATCCCAGTTATGGTCGTTAAATGAGGGCTACTGATATTCTTTCCTTTCCTTTCTGCTACATTTTCTCCTCCAGTATTGGCTGAGTACAATTTGGATATGGAAGCTATTTTATGGGTGCACTTCCAGCCCCTGTATAACTAAAGTACAGGATTAGTTGGTGTATAATTTATTTATGCCAATAAGACTTCTAAAAAATAGTACTCATTCTAGACTCTCATTCTCAGGATAAATTAAGGAAACAGAATAATGTAGATACACAAGATAGGAGATGTTAGTAAGATCATATGCCATACACAGAAATCCTCATCTAGCAACTGCGTCATTTAGCAGCCATTCAGTTACAACTGGGATGAAAAAGTAACTTGGTAACTAATCATCACATTTATGACTTTTACAGATTTGTAAAACAAAGAAAAGCTGACGCACGTTCATGAGCACAGTTGCTGTTTTGCTTAGTGACTGAGTTGTCAATCTCAATTGTGGTTACTAAATGAGGACTTCCTATACACAGTTCTTTTAAACAAATTTCCTCTTGCCAAATAGATTCCATGGGTTAATATAGGAGATCCTTCTTCCAGCAAACCTTACCATGCTGATATTCTCCTTGCTGCCATGCTTTGAATCCTGAGTGCCTGCAGGTTCTGTAACAATATCGTTTTTCTTTTTGTCTAAAATCACTTGACTTCCCAGCACTTTACGCTGCATTTGGAAAAGAAAATTATTTTGAATTGTGATAGGGAGCAGGAAAGTAATGGAACAATATTTATTCATGGAAATTTCCAGCATAATGGGAGGTAAGTTTCTCTGGGTAAAACTTCAGTGAGTTTTTCCCTATATTTTCTGCAGAGATGTTTTGACTCTGGATCCCACATTTGGTCAAGCAATAGGATTCCTTTGTGCAAGAAGATGAAAGGTCTTATACTGCCTCTCTACACCACGGAAAATTTATTAAAATAAAGTCCTATTACTTCTGATGAAGAAGTGGAAGACACGGGAAAAGAAGACATAATAAAATGAGATGGAAGAAAATATTTTCAACTTTCTTAAGTGCCCTTAATGCAGCAGCATCTAAGGCAGGCGTGTCCAAGCTGTGCCCCACAAGCTGTGCATGCAATCTTGGATAGCTAGTAACGTAGCCCCCCAAATTTGTAAACTTTTAAAGGAAGTTTGTTCTTTATATACATTGACTGGATTATATATTATATGCAGCCCAAGATAATTCCTCTTCGCTCAATATGGGCCAAGAAAGCTCCATAATGTTGGACACCCATTATCTAAGGCAGCGGCTCCCGACCTTTTGTATACCCCGCGCCCCTAGAACACTTCTGATATAGTCTCACACCCCTTACAAAAGTTTGAAACAATGGCAACGAATTATGCAAACACACTACAGTTTTGAAATCCCAAGTTTTCACACTCCCTGGAATATCGTCTTGCACTCCTGGTTGGGAACCCCTGATCTAAGGTAACCAAGACACATCTCATGCAATGCCTTCCTTTACATCAGAACATTTTGGTGACAGTAGAATGGATTTTACCTTGATTAGGCCGCTGAAGGAACGAGTTCGGGCACGTTTCTGAATCTGTGTGGATATAGCTGTCTGAGGAGTAAGGGCTTCAGGATGCTTCTGAAACTAGAAGAACAAAGCCTAATAGCACAGTTCATTCCACGATGATGTCCATGCCAAAGCCCAGTTCTACTTTCCACTCATGCCTTTTTGCCCCAAAATCTTTTACAAAGGTTCCCATGCTTTAATCTCTCTCATGGAGACAGAGATATCTAAAGATTGCTTTTTCCCACACATTACCTTGAGCCTGAAATATTCCTTCTGAAGTCTGCTGCCAAGGGGACTAAGATAAATAACTGCCAGATAGCTTTCTGCATGGATGTAAAGTTGCTGTAAAATGCCTTTCTTAGGAAACTCATCCTATAGGATCAATCTGATACAGTATTAGATGCCTTCAGGTCTTTTAATAAAGCTGTGATCTTTGTTATTTGGAACCACCATACAATATAGCCTATACCAGGGGTAGGCAACTTTGGCTCTTTTATGACCCGTGGACTTCAACTCCCAGAATTCCTGAGCCAGCCATGCTGACTCAGGAATTCTGGGAGTTGAAGTCCACGGGTCATAAAAGAGCCAAGGTTACCTACCCCTGGCCTATACCTATATTATTGTAAAACTGTTTTTATGGCACTCTCTCTTTCCTGGGAGCAGTCTGTTGCATTTGCTCTTTCATGACATGGTGCGTTACCATTATTTTTATTTTGTGAGATGAGCCATAGTCTAAATACCAATATCAAAAATAATCATACCTGCTGAATAAGCTTCTTTTTCTTGGCGGAGTCTGGCATATTATGAACATGGCAGAAAAGCTCTTTCAGTGCTTCTTCTGTATGGTGCTGTGTGTCTTCCAAGTGGGCAGAAGGATCTAAGAGCCCTCGCTTCTTGAATTTCAGAAGCTGAAAGTCTTTGAAATTCTGGGGCATTGGCAAATCCAGGTCATCCTTTGGAAATTCAAGCAGGCCATTAGGCTGTTGGCTCTAACTAGCTTGATTCTATAAAGCTGGTTAATATTCCAGTGAAAATCTTCCATGAGAATATTTCCAATTCGAACCTTAGATTCAGTAATAGAACAATATCTGCCTGTCCCGTCTGGGGCCTGATCCTCCTTTCTCCTCTGTTCAAATATTGTGCATTGTAACCAAATTCTGTAAAATGGACTCATTTGGTTGATAGTTGAATAAAAAGTTGTGCAATTTTCCAGAACCTTTTTCCCAGCTCATGAATGGGGAATATATTTGTTATTCCAAAATCTCCAGAATGGTTTTCAGCATATGGCCATCCCTCACTCACCCCGTAACTCCAGCACACCTATCATAGAGCTGCCATTGTTTATTTAGGCCAAGGTCTGAAATCCAAATATATTTATTAGATTTATATTTTGTCTTTATTTTGTACAACTCCAGGCACTGTACATAATGCTTCCTCCTCCTATTTTCTCACAATGATTTACGAGGTTGGTTGCGCTGAGGACTTATGACTGGCCCAAAATCATCCAGCCGGCCTCCATGGCTGGATAATACAATACATGCTATCCTGGTTTCTAGTGAAGCACCTTAATCATTACACCAAATTGGCTCAAATCCAGAAAGGTTGTCTAGGCTGTCATATATACATACATCAGTAGGTGGCTGATAGCTGTCATGTGTATATTGGATCTCTCATTTTTAATCTAGCACCAGACAGCTTTGGGATTAAAAAAAGATCACCCATCATATCATATTTTGTAGGAGTATACAGATAGTTCTCAACTTACAACCACAATTGAGCCCAACGTTTCTGTTAAGTGAGTTTTGCCCCATTTTTCGACTTTTCTTGCTTCACTTGTGTTTTTTTTTTTGTAAAAAATTTTTATTTTCCATTTTGCAATACATTACATTCCTAAAAATACTTCAGATAAAAAATAAAATAAATTGATACACACAACTTTCAGTATTGCTCACCCATTTCCCCCCAAACCGCATCCACCCTCTAACCTACTTCCCTCTTTCCCTCTTCTTCCTCACTCTCCCCCTCTCCCCCTTCTCCTCAACCTTCCTACTTGCTTCTCCCCTTCTTCCTATCTTCTCGCTCCGGATGCGGTCCAGGGGAAATGCCCGTTGCTTCACTTGTTAAGTGAATGACTGCAATTGATAAGTTAATAACTCAGTTGTTAAGTGAATCTGGGTTCCCCTAGACTTTCCTTGTCAGAAGGTCACAAAAAGTGATCACGTGATCTTGGGACACAGTAACAGTCATAAATATGAACCAGCTGCCAAGCATCTGAATTTAGATCACATGATCATGGGGATGCTGCAAAGGTTGTAACTGTGAAAAACGGTCACAAGTCACTTTTTTTAGTGCTGTTGTACCTTTGAACAGTCACTAGATCAGTGGTTCTCAACCTGTGGGTCGGGACCCCATTTGGGGTCGAATGACCATTTCACGGGGGTCACCAAACCATGCTGTCCGCCATTTTTTTCCCTTTTCCCTAGCTGTTCTACTCCCTCTTATTGGTGGCCACACCCACTTGGGGGTCACCACAACATGGGGAACTGTATTATGGGGTCATGGCATTAGAAAGGTTGAGAATCACTGCACTAGATGAACTGTTGTAAGTTGAGGAGTACCTGTGTAATGAGCTAAATGCTAAATCTAAAATTTAATTCTGCCATTTCCGTTTTCTCCAAACATGGATCTCCACAAGACTCCATTCTCAGTATTTCGTGTTATCATGAAGAAGTCTGTGATCAAAGTTCTATTCTTCCTTCCATAAAAGATGACAACTACGTACCTTTGAGGCATGAGTTCTGGAATCCAAGTAATGTAGCCTGGCATATTCCCGGATATATACTGGAGCCTTACAGTGAAAATGAAAAAAAAAAAGACAGGCAAAGATGAATCAAAATGTTCTTGATATTCAAAGAGACACATAGGAACTGACTAGAGATTTCCAAGGATCCTGCTGATTATCTTGCTCCTTGAAAGAGATATCAGAGATGGCTCCAATTAGTTCTTCACAAAGAGCAGTTTCGGTTTGACATAATTCCAATATGATCAAGAAAGGGATTCTGTGGCCTGTAAGTCACACACAACGCATGAGCCTTTGGATCTCATCTCCAACCTTTTCTCCTTCACTTTATTTCCCCTAGTATAGCAACTGGGCTTAGAAAAAAGTGACTTTTCTTCCTACTTACAAATCAGAACTTAATTTTTCATAACCAGAAATGTTATGTGGGGTTACCAATTTTAAGGAATGGTTGGCAGTTACAATTAATATTTTCTTCATCCTTCACACTGCCATATCAGCCTGCTGCCATTGGTTTTAGAAGTAAATGGAGGGTTTTTTTTTCTCAAAATAAAACTTCTGCAAAGTGAAGGGGAAAATGAGAAATGAAGGTGATTTTAATGACTGTATGTGGACAATTGCACACAAAAAGTGACAATTTTCATTTTCCCCTCATAAAGCAATACTTTCTACCCATAAAGTAGGGATGCTAACATCCAATTCCTTTGCAGCAAATATAACTTACAGATAAATCTGGAAAATGTTGCCCATCCTTACTTCATGGATAGAAAACTAATATTTTTAATTACATTTCTATTGAAAACTTTACAAAGAACATTAAAACTAACACAAACTATATGGGGATCAGAACTTCTGTTGCTAGTGATCTAATCATTAGCCGAGTCGTGCCTGATTTTATGATTTTTTTTGCCATAGTCATTAAATGAAACATGCATTTGTTAACTGGATTGGACTTTCCCATTGATTTTGCTTGTTGGAAGTCCCTTGAGAAGATCATAAATAGCAATTATGTGGCCTCAGGATGCCACAGCCATTGTAAATATATGCTGATTGCCAAGCACATGAATTGTGGGCACGCTGCAATAGTTATTAAGTGCAAGGATTGGTTGTAAGTCACTTTCAACACTATTGTAACTTCAAATGGTCTTAAATGGTTGTTAAGTCAAGGACTATCTGTAATAAAGTGTAAACATAAGAAAGAAAGAAAGAAAGAAAGAAAGAAAGAAAGAAAGAAAGAAAGAAAGAAAGAAAGAAAGAAAGAAAGAAAGAGGAAGGAAGGAAGGAAGGAAGGAAGGAAGGAAGGAAGGAAGGAAGGAAGGAAGGAAGGAAGGAAGGAAGGAAGGAAAGATGGCAAAAAGTGCAGGAAAAAAGAACAGAAAGAAATAGAAAAAAGTTTCTAATCCTTTTTGTAGCAATCCTTTTTACAGCAAACTTTATTCTATTCAGTTTCTTTTAATCATCAAAACCTCAAATCATAAATGCATTTTTCATTTTATGCAAAAAATCTATAAGGGTTTCCAGTCAGCCATAAATGTCCATGCCAAAGCCCAGAATCCATTTTTTTCTAATCAAAAGCTTAATTTAACTATCACTTCAAGTTCCATTGTCTTCACTGCTATTCCTCTCTGGTGGCTAGTGTCAAGCCTTTCCACTTTTAAGCATATAATATTAAAAGGCCCATTTCTCAAAGAGTTCAGATCTGTGGTGTACTACCGTATGTATTGTATACAGCCAGATGCTGTTTAATAAATAAGTTTCCTAGGAAACTTTAGCCTAACTAAAGACATCATATATCATCCCCCCCCCCAAAACAGAAAAGTCTTTAAAGGCCTAATAACCAAATCAATAACTGATAAGAAAGAGGCATAACAGGACTGCTTAGTAAATACAGAGTTTAGGTCCATCAAAAACCCTTAACAACAATGAATATTACCTACTGTATATCCTGCATTCACGTGTAGAAAATATTTTTTTAAATTTCCACATGTGAAAGATAATTTTGTAAAAATATATAAATGCTAGAGAGCTCAGCAACAGAAACAAGTAACACCTCCAAAGCAGCACCTCCAAAAAAGCAGAGTATCTCACAGTTTGTTCATAGCCACACTTTCGCCCAATGTGTAATGCCCTTGGACAATTAGGCAACAGAGTTGGAGATTAGTTCCTGCCTCTATGTGATCTTACTTTGAAGAGTTTTTGTGAGTGCTTGATCATGAAAGCCATTCCATTATTCAGTTTGTTAATGTTTTCCTGCAGATCGCTGGCAGTCACCTAACAACAGATGAAGAATGAGAACAGGTTAAGTGAGTTGCAAAATCATAGACAGAGGAAATCTTATTTTAATAGCGAATTCCAGCAGTCAAACTATTGGGCAAATCCATCCTTCCTAGCCTGACCATCTCCCCCACGCTCCCCCTTTCACTTTTATATGAAACAAAATACTTACATTTCGGGGCCACAAAATATGAGGTGAAAACATAAGAGCAAGGTTATGTGCTGACATCTTGTTCCTATCCTGTTTCTTGGCTGTTTGATAGAGCAGATCCAATAGCAATTTGAGCAGATTGCGATTGGCAGCTGGTAAGATCAAGAAGAGCAATTGCAGTGCTTCAATTTGACGCTCTTTATCTGGAATAATGGTCTTGTTGCCCTTGTCATCAAACTGCATCAGGTCTATAATCCAGGAATCAGGAAAATATCTGTTAAGCATCGCTGGCTAAAAGAAATCTCAGCCTCAGGAATTCTATCCAGTTCTTAAAACTATTTATTTTCAATTTCTGATTACTCTTTTAAAAATCCCCAAAACATATTTAAATATCCTTGCCATTGGTTTGAACTGGGAAATATCAGGGTCTCCAAACTTTTTAAAGCACCAGATTAGCATATGGTGTTGTGGTTAGAAAACCACAATCATATTGCAGAGTAGTAGTTTGGCTCACCAAAGTACCAGCCCTGTTATAGGATGCTTGCACGCTTCCCAAGGTGTGCCCCAGGAGGCTTCGCACCAGAGTGAAAGACAAGCGGTTCTTCCTGCTGTGTTACTGATTGCCCTTTTCCTTCCTGGAGCTGCCCCGCAGACGTGTGCTGCAACCAGAAAGGTTCCCAGCCATCAGGAATCTGCCTGCCTGCACAGAGCACCAGCTTGTCTCCCCACCAAAGTGATATCTATCTATCTATCTGTCTATCTGTCTGTCTATCTATCTATCTATCTATCTATCTATCTATCTATCTATCTATCTCTATATCTATCTGCATAGAACATGCTTTCAAACTGTTAGATGGACAGAAGCTGAGGCGAGTGACAGGAGCTCACCCTGCCATGCAGTGCT
Organism: Crotalus tigris; assembly: GCF_016545835.1. NCBI lineage: Eukaryota > Metazoa > Chordata > Lepidosauria > Squamata > Viperidae > Crotalus > Crotalus tigris. The sequence continues at coordinate 721,713 of NW_024100602.1, read as the reverse complement.
TGGGCTCGAACCGCTGGAGTTGAGACCATTTCCAGCGTCATTAAGCCACCGAGCCACTGCACCTCCAACCACCAGATGAATTAGAAAAATAGATATTTTGAAAGATGGATCTCTTTCCAGGGTGCCTGCAGGAAAAAATACATACTTGATAAAATTGTCTAGTTAATGTTGATTACCTGAAATTTTAAGGTGTGCATGGAAATGTTTGTGAGTCAGCAAAGGCTCTGGTAATTCTCCCAGGAACATCTTCAACAAAGTGGCCACATCATTGGAATGAAACTCGCCTGAATCCAGGTCAATTTCTGTTCCGCTATTCAAAGCTTCTTTCAGGTTCTGTTGCCTGGTACTGTTTCCTGGCACTCGGAACAAGCCTTCTGTCCGCAGATCTGCACCATGATGGGAGGGGTATTAAACATATGCCAAATACAGTAACTGCTACTATTCTTAATTTTGAATCTAGATCTTGATCTAGATCTAGTGATTGTCTGATTTTTTTTGCAGTCCAAGATATGATGGCCCTATTTACATCTTTCTTCTTCTTTTTAAATCTCTTCAGAGCCCTAATAGAAGAGTCAATGAATTGCACAAAAGCAAATAGAAGTAATCTGGTTATCTTTTGGGGGTTCAAGATTACCAAGAACAATAGAAACTATGGAATGCAATGAAGGGATTTTTTTAAAAGTCTAATTTAATGACTAATGCACTCTTTCTTGAGTGCAAACATTTGGGTGGAGTTCACTTGAATCCTATTATTCCAATGGCACTTGAAAGAAGCAGTCCTGAAAATTATGAAAAGCTGTTTTTAAATATTTACTCCCTCCAACTTGTTATTAGCTAATGCAGAATTATAGTTTTATTCATTTACCTTTAATATACTTTTGTCATATCTCATTTATAAACATTTTTGTGGCTGAGCCCATACGTTCTCATGTTATATCACAGAATGATTATTTAAATTTATTTTCAGATTGTGTTCTTTTTTAGTTATGACTATTAGTTTGTCAGAACAAAAGAAACATAAAATAGAAACTATTTTCAGAAGGAGAGATGAAAATGTTCAGATCTAGAAGCATATGTAGAAAGCTTTTATGAATCAAATTTGTGCCTCAGATTATTCCACAATTGCTAACTTAAGAAAGATAGAAAGACCTCCAAAATTACTTACTTTTATGCAAATACTCAATGAGTTGAGATATTTGAGCAATGCCTTCTTCAGTCAATGGTGTTCCAAATACCACTCCTTTCTCTATAAATTAAAAAAAGCAACAAATTATATGATCAAAGAGAATATTAACTGTTTTATTGAAACTCTGATTGATTTCTTCACTATGCCAAAACGTCAGAAGTAAAACTTGGGCCAGAATATATGTTCATTCAGTATCCACTTTCAAAAAATAAATAAAACCTTACTCTTATTATTAGTGCAAAAGGCATCAGATTGGAAAGAGATACTGTTTGTTTTCTATAAAGGAAATTGTGTCACAAAATAGATACTTTTTATCTATATTTATGCCTGGGACTTGTTCACATTGTAGTATTCATATTGTGTACTTTATTAAGGAATATCAGCAAGATATTTTTTTCTAATTAAGATAAACATCTATCTAATCTAACATTCAACTTCTAATATTTGGTATTTCTGGGTACTGATATACAGAACATTAGTTCATAGCATCTGGGATTCATAGAAATATTGCATCTGTATACGGGAGATGCTTTCCAGTACTAGATCATCTTTCAATATTTTAACTAATTGAAATTGCACTGTACTTGGAAAATGCTATCTTGCTTACTTTGGGGCAGGTCTTGATTCTTAGTCATCTGCTAAAGGCATCATAGCTAGGAATAATACTTTGGTTACCCAGATGTGAATTTTAATCTGTATCATTTTCACCACCCCCACCACTCCAATACTTCCTCTAGGTTATTTGAAATGGTCCACAAAGTTTATTACCCCAAAAGCTTCTGCATGTTCAGTGACAAGAAAATAACTTTGTACTGCCATCTTCCAATCTACAGAAACGTCTGATGATTTCACAGACATATGCAATTTCCTTGGCATCACTATGGAACGGTTCTCACTCCACTTTTTCGGATGTTTTTCAACTTCCTAGCTGGCTTTCATCTTCTTCTGATCCTCTGAGTACTGACTCAGTCTTAACTACTTAGCTTGGATTCTAGACAAGGTTGGGCAGGTGCTGCCACCTGCTGAAACTACATACAGTATACATATACCCCACTTGAGTTCAACTCCTGATAAAAATGTTTTTTGAGATAAACATAGCAATAACAAGCTCTTTAATCAGAAAACTTCTTCTTTCAATCACTTCTGGAACAATAAAAGGGAAGGAACAAATCTTATTTCTCAGGGAAATCTATTCTACAAGACCAAAACGACAACAAACAAACTGCAGTTCCAGGCCTCCATTCCCCTTTTCTTCAAGAAAGTGGAGCATGATCAAAGCTTATCCAAGCCAGAACGTATCAGGCAGGCTGATAAAAATAGCAGAAAGTAGTCCTGTAGGTACTTATAAAGCACTTTATGGCTTGGTGTCCATCAAAATCAGTACTCTGAATTAGAGCCCAAAACCTGTCCGTAACCAGTGGTTGGTAAGAAACACAGGGATAATATAATACTGGTAAAATTGCCAGTAAGTAGGCTATTGCATTTTATACCACTTACTAGATGGTCTTTAATAGCTTTAATAGTGAAGTAGTTTAGTCCAAGAAATGACTATTGCAATGTAAAACTAAACCAAGATTTTTCTAGTTAGTATTTGTAATATTGTGACTACTTAAACATCACTTAAGCAATCTAAAATGTCAATTCTTAAATGTGTCTTTGTCATTATACTATGGGAGAGAAAAGAATGGAACTTCTAATTACACTGAGAGAGGATACTGTTGCATATTTGAATTCAGTTTGGAATGAAGTCTAATTAGATTACAATGTGATTCCATAAACATAGCAAAATATAAGACAGGATAAGAATTCAGGAAAAGAATGCAGAACTCATTTTCTAGACCAGCGGTTCTCAACCTACGGGTCGCGACCCCATTTGGGGTCGATCGACCATTTTACGGGGGTCGCCAAACAATGCGATCCGCCATTTCCCCCCCTCAGGGGCCCCCGCCGCGCATGTGGCCGCCGCCGTGCATGCGTGCCGCGCATGGGGCCGCGCATGGGCGCTGCGCATGGGGGCGGCGCCGCGCATGGGGCGGCACCACGCATGCGCAGCACGTTCATGTGACGGGGGTCGCCGTCACACAAACGTTGAGAAACGCTGTTCTAGACTGACAGAAACATTTCTTTACTATACCAAAAAGAAGATATAAGAAACAGTATAAGAAGTTAGTAATTAGTGGTCAGCTCCAAAGACATAGAATGCTACCTTGCCAAAAATGTTTTACAACTTCACTCTGAGATCTGGACATTTTTCCAAACCTAGTAACCCAAGAAACATCCAAGATTCTTAAGCCGCGTGATGGGATAGCAGGTAGAATGAATATGCCTACCTATAACAGAAAGTATTAGATAGCTGTTGGATGTAATTTTGTCCATCTAGTCTAATATTATCTTCTTTGAACTTTTATATACTTAAAAGAGCTGTTGTATCACTGAACTAGAGTTCTCCTGTTCTAAAAACATAAGGAACAGGATGACTTTACTCCTAGAAACACCTTCAATACTGACTTATTTTTTTCCCCAATTGTGTCATCTGTTATTAAAAAGAAACATTACTATTCTTTAATTTCCATAGGGAAAACTAAGGGTTGATTGTAATAGATATATTTGTAATGCTGCTCTTCTAATTTTTACTTTGGAAGTTTGTTAATAAAGTTATGGGTTTTACTGTAACAGAAGAGCCAGTTTTAGGGACTCATTTAAATAAGGTCAGAGTATGAATGTATGAATCTTTGGGGAGATATTATTTTATCAATTTCTTTGAGCGCGGTAGCCCACAAGGTTAGGCCACTGGGCTGATGATCAACTTGTGTTCAAGACCCAGTTGCTGCCATGGGATGGGGTGAGCTCCAGTCACACATTCCAGCTCTTGCCAACCCAGCAGTTCGAAGGTAAGAAACTGCAGGTAGATAAAGGGGTATCACTTTGGTGGGCAATTTAACCAGGATGTGGAAGGATCCCCCATCTGGCGTCCCCCGGACAACGGTGAAGTCACCATTCAATCCTTCAACCCGGAAGCAATTTGGCGCTCCTGACTCGATTGTAATAATAATAATATCAATTTCTTTGGAGACCCTGTCAGTTATAAGGGTCCAAGATATCACTTTATCATTGAAAGCCAACAGAAAGCACTAGCAAACACATCATGCTTACCTTTGCGTTTAAGAGACATCAAGGACCGGAAAAAACCTGAGGAAATGCTAGGCCCACCAGGCAACTGGGGCTCTTCCTCACCCATCAGTTGAGCAAGTTCTGCTCCAGGCAAGTCAATCAATCGGGTAATGTTGCTGACCACAAGTTCTGTGAATGCCTCAGGTTTCTCATGTCTCAGCTTCTCCACAAAGAAGTCTGGATTAAAGATGATCTGATGCCGCTGAAAGGAAGACTCATTGCAGATAACAAAACTGCAAATGGCATCACTGTGGAAAACAGTCATGCATTACTTCATGAGAGACATGCATATACAATATAGGAATAATCTTTAGCCATGCTGGTAGTTAAGGTAAAATGGGTTTAAATTGTAGAGATAATGTTTTTACATAATCTTTTAAGGATTCCATTTTACCCATTTCTGCAATATCGCAACATATCAGAATACTGATCATGCTGGCTGCATAAGAGAGAAACTACAGAACAGTAATTTGCATGTTACACTATCCCAAAGAAATACACATTCTCCTGTCAAGTGAAACAACAAACTGTATAATTGACCGACTTTGGGCAATTATAGTTTATACAAATTAATTGATATAGAGCAGCAGTCCCCAACCTTTGTGGCTTGGTGGCCCGGCTTGTTGGGGGGGAGAGAGGAACTGGGCCACATGAGCAGCAGGCCAGCGCACACATCCACACATGCAGCTCGACTTGCGTGACCAGCATGCCGGCATGCATGTGAATGTAGCTCTACTTGTGCAGCGTGCTAGCCTGCCACTTGTGCAATTCAAGCTGCACTTGTGTGTGTGCCGGCCTGCCGCTCACGTGGCCCGGTTGCAAATTGGCTACGGCTCAGAGGTTGGGGACCCCTGATATAGAGAACATTAAATGTAAGATTTAATTCATTCAATCAGCTTTTAACAATCTTTTCTAATATATCCATAGAAACATTTTTTAACAAGAATAATATTCTAAAACAGTAAGAACGTTTGGAAATTATTCAGAACAGAGTTAGCATGGAAGTTACATCAAAGGTACGTACTGTAAGTATATCATTCTGTAAATATCAAATATTTTCTGCTCTTACTGGGTGGAACATTAGGGAAGCATGCAGTAGAAATATAATACAGTTCTTTTCTTAGTGGAAAGTTATGTGTCATTTGTTAAGTTATATGCTATATAAAAAATAATGAGTTTCTGAAATACACAATGCATGCAGAAAAAACTGTCGATTGAATTTATCCTTTTTTTGAGAATTCCAGTAGTCCAACATAGTGGAATATTTTTATCAAAATTATTTAGAACTACCCTAGATAGACTATATTTGCTACTGTGGAAAATTGCAATAGATATTTTTTTGCAGTTCCAGCCTAGGGTTGAAGTGGCTAATAAATCTGCGCAGAGAAGTTGGCAAAATCACTCCAAAAGCAGTAAGCCACAGAAAAGAACAGTTCTCTTCATCCCTGAGCGAGTAAGCTGCCAAGAATAATCTAATTCCAGCACTGCTTCATAAGAAACCCTGCCATTTGATATGCTTAACAAGCTGAAAACAAGATGGAGCCCTTCAGTTCAAGCAGCTGGGGATGAATGTTGATTGACCTCATACTTGTCTCCATTACACTTTTAACATATGCAAGTCAAGCAGGACAACTTAAATATGACTTATAAGCTAATCATGGACCTAACATCCCCTTCTAAGGAAGACCAATGTGATGTCTTGCCCCAATGAAACTGCTAAGTCTGCATAACATCTGTGTCACATATTCAAACTCTCATCCCTATGTTCTAGAGTTTAAAGAATCCCTAACCAATTTTCAAGGCATAGTTAATAGCTAGTATATACCTGCCTATTTCAGTTCTTAATTTCCAGGAACCCTCAAAGCAACCATTTCTGAAATAATAAGAAAGACAAATCTCTTACACAAGTGCTGAAAGTTTCTGGCGCGGCATTGGGAAGCAGAGATGTAATGAGAAGAACTCATTCCTTGTTTTCAGAAATAGAACTGCCTGCTCCAACACAGCCTATGCAAATTCCACACACAATAAACAAGACAAAGACTCATTTGTTGGCCCTCTTCTCACAAATAATCAACTTTCATTAATGTCAGAGCAGAACTCAGATCAACCAACTTGGTGCTTTACATTAAGGAGTAGTAGAGAGTAGACCCCATCCTTGAAGAGCTTACCATTTCAATTGTCCAATTTATTCAGGGAGAATCTAGTATTAAGCTCCCAAAGTTTAAGACGAGATTTATTAATACTTAACCCAAGATTTATATGTATTCCACTGGTTTTATCTTCTCTTTTAAAATCTTCTTTCATGACTTCCTCATTTGATATCTAGTTTATGAAGCCAAATCTTATAAGAGGTTTTCCTTTAAAAATATTCCCTTCTGATTTCTAATTTTTCTTGATGCATAAAATTGAGCTGTAAATTTTCTCCTCTTTCCTTTACGTCTAATATGTCTTCATCCTAATTAATCTTCAGAGTATGTTTTGTTGTTTGAAAACGTCAATCATATATAATAAGCTGTATTGTGGAGTATTGCTGTCTGCTTTTATACTCACGTTCCCATTCCTGTTTTATGGTGAACAGTCTCACAGTATGAGCAGCCCCTAACTCTTTACTGAATTCTGTGCTAAACATTACTAGGCTTTGTAATTTTGAAAGGTCATTTTATCAGCAACACTCCCTCGCACAAAAATATGCTTGGTTATTAATGACACTAATGAAAGTCTGAACTCTTTTCAAACAATTCAGTCACACACTATCCAAAGGTAAGGAAGAATGTGAGCTGCCCATTCCCATTTGCATACTAAAAAGAAAGAAATGGGAAACCGGAGAAAGATAGACAACTGTATATCTGCTTTCATAGACATATTTGACTAAAGAATTAGTAAGCTAAAGATTTGCTCAAGTTATCAAGAAGAGAATGGCCCCATGGATATGAGATCCTATCAAATAGAAAAAGGAAACCAAGTTCAAGGACAAATGAACAAAAGCCAGATTGGATTGGCTTCATATCTAAATGTCTAATAATTTATGGAGCAAGCTATAACCAATTATTTTCCTTAACACAGGATAATGCTAAGGAGCAGGCAAACTTTGTTCTGATTTTATGGAGCATTTTCCATTGGTGCTTTCAAAGGGAGGCTAAGTATCAGATGACATCAGCCATTCCCATTACCTTACAATTTATAATTTTATACAAGTGTTAGAAGTAAAGTCTTCATCCTGGTTCATCCAAGCCGGGAATAAATAAGCAAACATGGCGATTGCTTTGGGAAGAAGGTTACAGTTTATTGCAGAAAGATGGTTCTTCAGGGGAGGAGGAGAGGAGAAAAGAACAGAGAGCGAGATTGAGCACATGGGCAGTAGGTTTTATACCCCCCCTAGCCTTTTGTTTGGAATAGTTTCCTGTTCCTGTGGCATGAACCTTGAGGCTGTTTCTGAGTGTTTGTCTAGACCTTGATATCTGTGGTTTAATTCTATTATCATATCCTGCTTCCCAGGTGATGGGGCTGACTCCTAGAGTTTGGGTGGGGTATGCAGATCTTCTCCTTTGTCTTCTTGATTGCTCTGGCTTCAACTTTCTGATGGTTTTACATTTACATTTGTATGGGCCTAGCTCTTGCTTGGGGCAGAGAGATAGATTTGGGGCCAGGTTTGGTTTTAAAAAGTCCTTTTGAGGAAAAATATATTTTTCTGCCCTTTTTAATATTTCTTCTCTGGGCTAACTTTCATCACAAGCTAAATATAATTTTACTTCATAGAACTGTTTAAAATGTATTTAGCACACTTTTGAAAGAATGCAAAATGTGTTTTGAAAAGTAGCCCACAAAGACTTGTAATGTACTCTATAGCAGGGGTTCCCAACTTCTAGTCTGTGGACCAGTACCGGGCCGTGGCATGTCAGCAACTGCCCGCACAAACAAGCAAAGCCCCATCTGCAGGATGAAGGCAGCACACAAAACCACGCACCCTCCAGTCCATGGAAAAACCTTTCTCCACGGAACCAGTCCCTGGTGCCCAAATGGTTGGGGACCTCTGCTCTATAGGCTGGTTTAACTGCCTGGTCCCAGAGCCTGGGAGAGTATCCAGGTCTTTAATGCCTTACTAAGGTTTAGGGCCATCCTGATCTCTGGCAGGATGCTGTTCCATATGGAAAACTGGGAGAGAGAAGACACAATTCACAGGACCCAGAAGATGACATTTCCTAACAGAAGAGACCTGGACTATGCCAACCCTGCCAGTTCTGATAAGCTGAGCAGAAACGATAGGTGACAGATGATCCTGCAAGTATCGTGACCCAATGCCATGTAAGTATTTATAGATGATAGCCAATACCACCTTGAAATGCACCAAGAATATCACTGGGAGCCAGTGCAGCCCCCCAAACAGACATGTCATATGTATTTATCACAAAGTGTCCAAAAATGCCTATACTGCTGTATTCTGGATCAGTTGCAGCTTCCAAATACTCTTCAAGGGCAATCCTAAAGTATAGTAATCCATCTGGAAAGCAACTGAAGCATGAATTATCATAAATGTAGTCTTACAGCTTGTACTTGTATTTACTTGTGAGAGGAACTTGTACTTTACTTGTACTTGCGAGAGGGACCTCGGAGTCCTAGTAGACAATCACCTAAATATGAGCCAGCAGTGTGCTGCAGCTGCCAAAAAGGCCAACCCAGTGCTAGGCTGCATTAACAGAGGGATAGAATCAAGATCAGTGAAGTATTAATACCACTCTACAATGCCTTGGTAAGGCCACACTTGGAATACTGTATCCAGTTTTGGTCACCACAATGTAAAAAAGATGTTGAGACTCTAGAAAGAGTACAGAGAAGAGCAACAAAGATGATTAGGGGACTGGAGGCTAAAACATATAAGGAACGGTTGCTAGAATTGGGTATGTCTAGTTTAACGAAGAGAAGGACAAGGGGGGACATGATAGCAGTATTCCAATATCTCAGGGGCTGCCATAAAGAAGAGGGAATTAAGCTATTTTTCCAAAGCACCTGAAGGCAGGACAAGAAGCAACGGGTGGAAACTAATCAAGGAGAGAAGCAACCTAGAACTAAGGAGAAACTTCCTGACAGTGAGAACAATTAATCAGTGGAACAGCCTGCCTCCAGAAGCAGTAAATGCTCCAACACTGGAAGTTTTTAAGAAGAGACTGGACAGCCATTTGTCCGAAATGGTGTAGGGTTTCCTGCCTGAGCAGGGGGTTGGACTAGATGACCTCCAAGGTCCCTTCCAACTTTACTATTAGTATTATTATTCTTTGCAAGGAGAGAGAAAATGCCACTTTTATGCTGGAATAGCTGAAGATGACTATAAGCTGCCTCCACAATAAAGCGATAGTGTCACAGGGGGAAATGAGCACTACACTTCTAATGCTTCTGGATTGAAAGGATTAGCCAGCTATAAACTGTTGCCCAGAGACACCCAAATATGTTAACAGCACTCATTCTCTACATAAGATCTACCACCCAGCTGGCATTGCCCTGCCTGCTCTTCTGCCTGCTGTTCGCAGAGAAGAAGCAGCATACAGAGAAAGACTCAAATTGCCAATATCTCTAGACTCTCTATGCCCTACAACCAACTCAGCAGAGACTAAAATCCAGGAAAAGCTTCCTTAGGTCGATGGAAGACTTAGAAGAATTTGAAAGCAGAATGATCTACGGAAAGCTACAAAGAACCAACACTGGATGGAATCAACAGAGAAACTGGCACCTGGATCTGATGAAAGCTGGGAAGTATGGAAAGTATTGAATAGACAGCACATGGGTACAACAAGATCCAGAGACACTCTGAACAAATGCGGCTATCCTGTGGCTTCTGTTTTTATTGTGGTGACATGCAGACAACACATCCTTGCCCTTTGTGTCCCGATCAGTGTACAGTTGAGGACCTCATGGCAGCGTGAAAGAATGCAATTAATGTTGCCAGTTTCTTGACAAGATCTGTTTAATTTGTACATATTTTAATCTTGTATTTTATATTTTATGTCATATAGTATCCTTATTTTAATTGTGATGCTTCTGACATGAATAAACAACAAACTATAAGGTGATAATAAAATCAAGATAGTCACAAGAATATGTCTTTTAAAAAATGGCTATGACACTAGGGCGTTTTTAGGCCATGGTTAATGAAATACAAAAATGAGTCTTATAACTAAATATAGACCAACCCATACCTTTATTTTTGCTTTATTATTTTAATTGAGAGGTTTTCAAGCTGCTCAAATAAAACTATCATCTAAATATGTTTCTTGTAACAGCACTATTTTGACATTTTAGTCCAATTTCATCATTATACCTACATTTTGTATTTAGTCTGCTAGAACTATAATTCTATCTGATCTTGAACCCCCTCAGAATCTTTCTCTCCAAATCCCCAATCTAGTGGTCACCCAAGATTATTTCAAACTCATGGTCCCTAGCTATTTTCCTCTTTGGGTACCAAAATAGTTTTCTCCACTTATGTCCTATTAATATATGATTATTATACTCAAGCACTATATTGGCTGAGATTAAAGTTTATGTATCATATTTTGTGGGCAACTGGCTAGGAAGGGTGATCAAGACAATGGAAGGAAATACTTCCATCTTCTTCCCTGCCCTCTTTGATGCAGCAAATTTGTGTATTAAAAAATGATGGACCTACTCTCAGGGAAGCAGCATAGTTATAAAACAGCTATATATGTTAGTATTATAATTCAACTGCCACACAGGAAGTTGTTTTATAAGAAATTGCATTGGCAAATCATCTAATCCCATTTTCTTGAGAAAAACTAGCTAACGTTACACATCTTATCAATCCATGGTTAACCAAATGACAATTTACCAATTTATCTGTGTGCTGAATTTCCATAACACAAGTAAACTAACACATCATCTTGGTTCAAACAGTATAATAGGGTAACATGTGCTGTAGTGGAGTGTGCAACCACAGCTAATCTAGTTTATGGAGAGGGGGGAATAAAATCATATAGTATTCTAATGAAATAGGAGTGTAATTATTTAACATACTGGGTGGGCTCATGACACACACTGAGCCATAAGCTAGTCATATGCATTTTAGCCTATAGTACTACTGGTACAGCCACAGATATTGACTAGCAGTAGTTCTCTGTTTAAAGTTTATTCTTAGCTGAAGACCCCAGGGATCACACCTAGCGCTTCTTTCACACAACTTATCTAGTTTATTTCTGAAATATAGTGACGTGTGGAAGGGACTAAGTAGAAAATATACTGCTGCTTTAATTCACCACTAAAACAACCACGGAGGCCATGTCTATTCGTCCATTCGAAACTCGACTCACAACATCTTTTCTACCGTACTCCTACATCAAACGCTACCAAACCGCTTTCTTTATGCATTTCAGTGCCCCCAGCCCTTTCCAGGAGGCCGCGTTATCTCCGATGGGCGCGCTTTGTCTTACCTATACGTTTGCCCAGCTGCACCTTTTCTCCCAGTCAGTTCCGTCGCCATTTCATATCTGCCGCTTTGCTTTCCCATAGGCCATTCAATCGCAAAAGTCAATTGGCTATTACCAGAGCAGCCTGTTTCCCCCACCTTTTCTTCATGCAGCCATTGGTTTGTTCGAACGTGGCAACAGCTTAATGATTTCTCGCGGACCAATAGGAAAACCGATAAGAAAGGAGAAGCAAGGAACTGTATTGCGCTAAGTTACTTGGGATTTGTAGTTTTGAGGCGACGTCTATAGTCCCTATGGTCAGAATCGATAGAAGTGGCTGTTGCATTTTTAATAAGAGGTGGACATCTGCGATGAAAGGACTCACGTGCAAGCCTTATATGCTGCATTTAGGTCACTAGAAATATTTGGGATATAGGAGCACCCTATCCCCAAAGTTAAGATTATAGGACTTGGATTGCCCACAAACCATTACAAAAGTTATGGAGCAATGTCCAGTTGAAATTAAGGATTGCGCCATCCCTTTTAACATTTCAGAAGTTACTTAAGACTAAATAAATAAACTTAATTGATTTTCTGGGCTTTTGTTATTTTACTTACATAATTTTGTCTACTGGTTAGTATATATTTTACTGTATGAAATTACTGATTTCATAACTTTTATCATAAACCATGAATTTTATCATTCACCTGCAATGAGTCTTTATAGATTTGGCAGTGCAAACAGAATGAATAAATAATTCATGCAAAGAAATTGACAATTTTATATAGAATGGAAATGAAGTAACAACAACATAAATCAACTGGCTGGCTGGTTAATTCAGTGCTTTAAATTTAAAATAGCACAGATTGTATTTCAATCTGCAGAACATACTACATAAAGAATGAAAGACCTGCAGATCCAGCTGAAAGTTTAAAACAATGTAAACAATGTGGCAGAAAAATTATGCAGATTAGATTTTAATATACCATATTGAACTTTATTTTGACAAAGTGTACAATGCAAAAATTATGACATTGTAGGAAAATGAACTGTGAAAATTAGAAGTATGGCTTCTGTTTTAATAAAAACATGAGTTTTATAGTATAGTGTTTGAATAATTAGAAATGTAACCTTTTTAGAAATTATAAAGGGACAAGAAAAATTGAAAGGTGAAAATGAAAACGTAGAAAAATTAAATATGTACAGTTTAATACTTCTCTATCAAATGCATTGTTAATTTATAAAATGTATTATTTATTATTGGTTGTTGTATTAAAGTATAGTTAGTATATAAAATTGAAAAGTATATTTTGTTTAAGCAATTATAAACTAATAATGTATTTAATAAAATGTTTTAATTTTTTTAAATGGAATTACAAACTGTTGAACCCCAAGGATGTAACTTACCTGCTTTGGAGGTATGTGGACAAAAAACAAAAAGAAATCAACTCTGTAGTAAAACAAAGAAAACTATATATTCTAGATTTTTCCACCAATATCTCAAAAATACCTACAGAAAGCAGTACTTTTCAGAATAAAGCAGAACATGTTTGGCGTTGATTTGCCCAGCTTGTCATTATTTGGAATTCTATCACTTAGCAGCTTCTATTTTGATTTTGATAATTTTCAGGGACTCTGTAAACTGAAGCTTTGAGTACCATATTTGCCTTTTACAAAATTATTTCTAGACCATTTTCCACATCTTAAACATTTCACATTATTGAAAAATAATATATTAGGAAAATTTCATAAGTTTTAATTTTTTAGAGAAAAAATGAAAATATTTTGAGAAAAAATATGGGTTATGTTTCCAGTTCTTTAGTGAGGCCAGAAGTAATTCTCAATGAGAAGTAAATTTTAAACTGGGCAGCAATTTAGTACCATGTTCACATTATTTCACTTTGCATCTTTTTTTAAAACAGCTTAAGAAAACCATTGAACATTCCATTTTAGAATAATTTTTAATTGACAGTACAAGAAATCATTTTGAGAAATCAAACTTCCATGAGCATGTTGGCCTGCTTAGCAGATGGTAATTTCATACTTATAATTGTTTTGAGGTTTTGGTATGTTAATTAATGACTAGCATTTCTGGCTTTTGGGGGGAGGGGTATCTTAAATTTGCCAGAATAGATTTGTTAAATTCCTGTACTTCGATTTTTCAGATAACATTTTTTCTGCTGCAAAAATTAACACTGGAGTTAGGTAACGAATATAAATAAATGCAGTACATTTCTACATATCTCCCTCCCTCTAACTATACTGATAGCTCAATTAATTTTCCTAATATATACTTTAAGAATCCATAAAGACCACACAATCCTAGTCTGTAAAAGAAATCTTTCAGGTGTCAAATTGCTTCCTGAATGTAGCACTTTGATTTTCAGAAACAGGAATGATAAAACTGGACTCCAGAGCATGATTAATTACTGGCTTAATTTAAGCTTCTGGCCATAAGACCTAGTCCCCTTGTAGATCAGGGGTGTGGATTCTGGCTGGCTTATCAGATGCCCCTATGGATTGAAATGACAAAGTGAAGATAATGGTAAAACAGAAAATAATACTGATAGCTATAGACTCTCTGCAAATGTAACAATTGACATTTGGATGTACAAACCCAACATATTTGGAATATCTTTTATACGGTGGTGGGATTCAGCTGGCTTGCACCGCTTCGGCAGAACCGGTAGCTAATTTTTTGCTGCCCAGGTCCAAAATAGATTTCCAGAAGCAGCATCCACAGAGAACTGATTGTTCATTTGTTTGAATCCCACCATTGCTTTTATAGTATAGTGTAGTATTGCAGAGCTTTTAATGTCCTTCCCTCAACAATCTAAAGAAAGACAGAAAATTGCCCCAAACAGTGCATTGGACTAATTGTTAACAGAATGGTCCATACGCACTTAGTAAGGGTTATGCTACTTTATTTAATTTTATTTATTTATGCAATAATTGCAGGCCACCCTGGTCACTTAAGACTCTGGATCAGTGGTTCTCAACCTTTTTAATGCTGCGACCCCCAACAGGTCATATGTCGAGAACTACTCAACCGGTCGTAAGTCGAGGACTACTCAACTGGTGCAGCACCGTTTGCAGAATGGGACTTTTGGCAGGCTCAGCAGGGCAGAGACAGCCTGGACAATTCCTATTGGCTTTTGAAAGTCGATAGAATTAGATTCTATTCAAGAGAGTCTATTCTATTGTCTTTCAAAAGCCAATAGAATAAAAGGGAGTAGCACAGCTAAGGAAAAGGGGGAAAAAAATGCCGGACTGCATTGTTTGGCGACCCCCGTGAAATGGTCGTTTGACCCCAAATGGGGTCCCGACCCACAGGTTGAGAACCACTGATCTGGATTGTGAATTACAAAGCAAAATATGAATACTACCAAATCAAAACAGTACAATACTGTACATGACGAACATCCACAGCAATCAGTTTGAGGTAAACACATTGAAACAGTATGACTGTAACTACATTAGGTGTAAAGTGGAAGGGGACTGTCCAGAGTTGTTTGTGTTGTCTATTGCAAGCATGAACTGAAGTATTGTTCAGTAATTATAATAAATTGAACCTGAGTATTTTAACATACCTGTCAGCCAAGTTCACATACTATTTAAGGTGACTTCTATCTACAGAATTCTATCTATACTAAATATATTTCTAAAACAGAATGAAGAACCTGTGGTCTTCTATGTGTTCATTTATTCAGTTGTGGCATTATAATGCCTAACAAGCTTAACAAGCATGACTAATAGTGAGGGATCTTAAGAGTTGTAGTAGCAATATGTGGACGCTACTAATTACCCATTTTTGCCCCAAGCAATTGAAATACATCCAAAAAGGATGTATATTAACTGCCACTTATTAAACCAGATGCCCTGCAGAGACATTTCTTTGGAAAGATGACGAAGAAAAGGTACAATACATTCACCAAAATCTTATTAGAAAGGGTCAGATAGTACAAAGTTCGCAAAGCCTTGTAGAACATAAAGTCTACAAACCAGCTGAAAAGAATGTCCCCTTCCTTAGTCAACCTATTACTTCTGAACTTTCTTTTAAACTTCCCTAAAACTAGTCGCAGTGAAGATGGCTTAGAAGTTCGGATAAGATCAGGAACGGCACAAGCTTGGAGTGTCTAGTTTTTATAAGCACATAAGCAGATCTAGCAAATACCTTACATGAGGGATGGGATAGATAATGCTTAGAAGTTTTAATTAGTTTTATTCATATGCAGGATTCACATTTATCAAATAACTTCCTCTATAGGGAAATGGAAAACTTCTAGGCACTATTCCAGCAAGTTTTTGCTTTAAACAAAATTGGAAGCAGCTTCTGTTTGGAGTATAGTCAGATTCAATTAAGAAAATAAAAAGCTTGATTGCTTCCAAGCTTAATTAAGAAAAACACAAGCAGATGGATAAACGTGCAGATTTTACTCTTATGGGGGAAGGCAAAGTGCTGCCGACCAAAACTTACGATAATTCAAAATTACAAAATATATACCCTTGGATTCTAACTTAATTTTTGCTTGCTTGCTTCCTTGAAAACAACTGAAGATATAAAGAATATAATCTACATAACATTTTTATGAACTGAACATTTATTATGCTAATTTCTTAGAACAGCGACGCAGTCTATATATTTCAGTCACCCCTTAATGTTTCATCGACTTTTCCAAAGCTTCTTTGTTCCATAAATGGGAATAATTACCTAGTCAAAAGTCTAAAGAGGCCAGTGCAACTTTTTGAAGATGTGGATGGTCTGCAGAGTTCCATTCCTGTTCTTGTTTGGATGATGGCATCAATACCAGCAGTGATACTCATCAGCAATCCATGACTCATTCTACATTATTCCAAAAATCTGTAATTCCTGAATGTCAAAATATTGTAGTTTTATCATTTTTAAATAAGTTCTGCCTCTCAAAAAATCTTTTCAATGTTTGTGATCTCAGTAGAAAAACATTTATTCTGTATATATAGATCTTAGTATCAAGGAATTAGAGGAAAAGAAAAAATAATTTCCAGTCATTATTAGGTCCTTTTTACTTTATTTTCTCTGAAAACAGGCAACCTCTTTGTTATTCCACCTTTCAGTGGCCTCCTCCCTGTGAAGTCAGTGCCAACTAACTCAATCTGAAAATAACAAGTGCACAGCTGCCATGCAAGCTGTTATTCAGTTTTATATTAAGCTTTTTAACCAAGTTGATGTACTCCAACAAAGAATATCCTCCCAAAGAACGTAAGGTTTCCATAGCAAGCAGGGAGTGAATTAGAAGCAGTTGTTCAAATAATTCCAAGCACCCTCAAACACCTGCAGAAATCCTTCCTCTTGAGTGGAGATATCTTTTAACCTCTTTATTGTTCCCAAAAACTAGAGGGCTATTGTAAGTCTGCCCCTTTTATACAGTATTATAGTTTTGATCCAGAACCATAGTTCTTCTGTAGTTCAATACAGAGGAAAAATATATAGGCTCAACACAGAAGTCTCTACCTTCCTGTGTGGCTAACAGCTATCTGTGGACATACACGTATCAGAGACTAACCAGAGATTTTGGTAAAAAATTAGGGGTGAAAGTATTAAATTCCTCTCCTTGATACCGCAGCAGTGAAACATAGCCACTAGGAGGAAGTAATGAGAAAATTACTTCATGCGTCATTAATAGTATCCAAAACAATGCCCAGCATACTTTGAAAGCACCATCCTATATCTAAGGTGTGCTTTTCTCGGGAGAAATAAGGTTTTACATCCAATGTAGCATTTGTCTCTGGTTGGGAGAATTTCTAGACTCTGATTCTTGTGACTTGCAATAGTGCAACCAAAATAGACTGTGGTTGACTACTGGCGTATTTTCTATTCTAGGTCTCGTATCTCCAAGAAGGTAGCTTAGATCAGCGAAATAGCTGGAAAAGTCTAAATCTGCCACTGAACAGTTTCAAAGTCATCCTCAATGCCTTAGATGAAAATGGAGAATCAATAATGGAATTTTACATTTCCTTTTTTTTCAATATAATAGAATAGAATTATTGCCACTGGTCACTGTTTTCATGTTTAGAAGGCAGGGTTATTTTATTATTTTTGCATAGAACAAATCAGAAAATGAGTGCAAAACCTAAATCACACATTTGGTTGTAGAACTTATCTTTTCCATATGACAGAGTCTCAGATCTGGGGCTATGATCAGAGTTTTCCAATTAGTCTAGTCTTGTCTGATAGTAGCAATAGAAGTACCAATAGAACTATTATTCAGAAGCTAAGATCATTATTCACCGTTCTAAGTTCTCCTTGGAAATAATAAATCCTTTCTTTTGTTTTTATTACTATGAATCATTTGTTCTTACCTACTACCAAATAAATCTAGACTTCTTGGAGAATTTCTAGTCATTACCAAATAAACAAGTTGCTTCAAATAGAGAAAGGCAATAGACAGAAAAGCAGGTTTCACAGAACCAGTGGCTATATTATACTGAAGAAACAGAATTTATTATACTATGAATTGCTCAGGTGTTCATTGGGAAGCAATAATCAGTCTCTTACCCAAATTTCTAGATTTGCTCACACTGCTCATAGCTGTGGAAGGAACCAGAGTAACAACTGGCAAGAAAACCCCTATTACAAGGATCCATAAATAACAAAAGGGAGGATGTATAGATTTTTTTACTACTTTTTTTGCTGAAAATAATATGTATAGCCAATATGCAGGAATAACGAGCAAATTCCATTTTTTAAGAATTAACTCAGACTGTGGAATAGCAGCAACAAGATCCACAGCCCAATGACATAAAGGGACTGCTTTCCGGGTAAATTCTGAATGGCCTTTTCTCCTTCAGGTATGGGCCTGCTTTTTGAAGAGTCTCTTGCCTGCTTGGGCACCTCGCTGAGCTCCCTTCATCAGATTCGTGTAGTGTCCTTGAAGTTTGGCTTTTTTCCTACCAGAGAGAACAGATGATAATCAGTACTGAGGCTAATCAGTTTTGCCTACATTTGATCAGATAAATGTTTAAGGGAGTAAAAAAGGAATTTATGTATTTGAAGATAAAATATATGCATTATAGTGAGCCATATAGAGTTTTGGGTTTTTCTGAATCTGGAGGTTATCACTGGTTGCTAGGTTTCTAGCAACCTTTTACACTCTTCTTCACTACTCTTACCTCCGGTTTAGGTTTGCTCTGTTCAGTGGGATGTATGCATAAGGATCGAGCCCACCCTTTTTCTTGATGTCACCTTTGCCTTTCTGTAAGAAACAATAGAATCTAAGCTCAGTGATAGGCAATCTAGCAAAAGTACATGGTAATAGCCCTAAGTCCCCAAATCCATTCCTCCACTAGCTTTCCAAAAGACTTGATATTTAAGATGTCAGTTACTTGCTCTGAACATAGAACTTTTTAAAAAGGAAATAATTTTTTTTCCCAATATAATGCTATTATATTGGATTATCAAGATAATCCTGTTTTTACCAATATATATATAATAACAGAAATGGAAAATGAATTGATTCTAGATGCAGGATATGATTTTTTTTTCTGTCTAATCTACTCGTCTCAACCTCCCTAGAAAGTGTGCAAGAAGTATGGACTGTCACTTCTTAGGCCTTGGGTCTATTTTCTTTCCTACCCTCCACTTAGCAAAGGTTGCTAAAAAGTTATGAGAGCTTTGAGGAATTGTTGAAGAAGAAACTTTGGAAGCTGCTTCAACAACATAGAGGAGTTGGTGGGAAAGAGTGTGCAGGAAAAGTCATAAATGAGGATCTTAAAACTCAGTTCCTAAGGTGGAATTCCCTACTGTTTTAAATTGTGCCCAAAGAATACAGTATGTCCCCAAAGATATAGACTTTTCCATTTCTGTTACAAACCATCTGAGGATATCATAAATCCATGCTTCAATTGACAAGATTATAACACATGATTCTACGATAGGAAAACAAGTAACTTCTTATACCTACATCAGATTTGGGCCTTAATCAATCACCTTATGATTTTACCTTTGCTTTGTATTCTGCCCCAGGTGCTGCATTCTTGCTAACAGGCCGATGAATTCCTTTGCCCCCCGCTATAAAGAATAAACAAACAAATTCTACCTATAAGTTTTCATGCAGAGTTTGTGACCTTTTTTAACTAACATTTTATTAAAAGGCATATTCTTTCATGAAATGCAGCTTACTTAACATGGGTCTCCAAACACAATTACATAATAATTTATGTATCAACATGATTGACTGAATGCATCAAGATTAGAATGGAAGCAGAGGAGGTTCCACTGAGATTCTTTCAATGGATTATCATATAGATGTACAACACACAACTGATTTTAATCAAGGTCTTATTTCTAAGTAACTATTTCATTCCCCCCCCCCCCATGTCAAAATAGACCAGAATCCATGCAGTGGTGGCTCATTCCATAACAGCCCCCAAAGAGCATCCCAACCTTTGTACTGTGGCTGTGTATCAGCAGTAAGCCCTTCATCATCTGCCTTTTCCCGAAATCGACGTTTTCGAGTCTTCTTCTGCAAGACAGATGTCATACATCAAAGCAACACTTGATAAGATCAACCATCTTCTTTTCTGTGCCTTCTTCTTTCCTACATTATTTAATGGAAATAGGGAATCTATCTGATAAGTCAATTGTAATTCTCTCCAAATGTCCGAGATCCAGCCATCACAACCCTAAGGCAAAGTAGAGACACACAACTTGTGAAACCACATTTGCATTCAGCCCTGACATCTACCACAGATGTCGCCAAATTTACCAGGAATGTAACATAAGGGGAAAATATGTGTCTGCAAAGATCATTTCAATGTCATTTAATTTTAATGAAATCAAATTTAGTTCTTTGAGTTGATTCAGATGGTCCCCAACTTGCCATTCAACCTCAACTCTTAAACAAATTACATAGTATTGGTATAAAGACTTCTTAATATTTAAAGAGAATGCCAACAATTCTTTTTCCTCCCCTTCTTCACTTACATTGATTCCAACTTCCTGCATTAACTCGGCTGACTCCTCATTCAATCCTGTGGTAGACAGCATAACATAGATCAGAGACAGCATAAAATGTGTACCATAGTTTTTTTTAGGCCAAATCCTTTTCATAAAACTTATAGATAAGAGAAAGAGCAGAAGGGCTGGAAGCGATCTTGGATGTCTTCTAGTCCAATCTCCTGCTCAAGGCAGGAGCCTTATATCATCCTAGTCAAATGATTGTTTGATCTATTTTTGAAAATTTCCAGTGATGGAGCACCCACAACCCCAGGATCATCCATTGATTAATTGCTCTGTCAGAAAAAAAAATCTTTATTTCTAGGCTGGATCTCTCTTTTAACAATCTTCCACAAATTATTTCTTGTCCTGCCTTCTGATGTCCTAGAAAATAACTGAATCCCCTCTTCTTTGTGACAGACTCTAAAGTACTGGAAGACAGCTATCCTGTGTCCCCTAATCTTTCTCTTCAATAGGCTAGATATCCTGTACCTAGCTCCGTAACTGGAGGTTATAAAATTTAGCCTCCAGACTCTTTATCATCTTTATTACTTTTCTCTGCACTTTCCACGGTTTTTTTTTTTAATGCCTGCATTAAAAATAATCTCAATTCTGTACTGAGAAACTATTGGGTTCTATATTCCATAAGCTCCACAATATCACATTACAGAAATTCTAGATATATAAATCTAAAATGCTTCCTTGTATAACTCATTCTGTTTAAACAGCTTTTGTTATTTCTGTAATCAATTGAGAAAGGAAACTGGAGTTATGGAATGATCATTGGATAGTTATTTGATGTGCATTTAATCAACCGCTGAATGTTTGTACCTGTAGGTTCTTCTTCCTCTTCACATATGATTAAGCGACCATCAGCTGATAATTTGAAATCATGTTTAACTTTTCCAGTTTGGGCAGTGCCTGGCCTGGTAGCTACATGACAAAACAGCACAAAAGGCTTATGAAAAAAACATATCTGGCCCTCCACCCTAGGCATACTGATCTATCTATCTTCCCCATCAAATTAAAGTAGTAAATACTATGAACTTAAAATGGGCCATCTTCAAAATTCCTCTTACCTAACACCCTGTGTGCCACATTTGGATCCAAGAAGTTGAGGGGTTCATCACTTTCTCCCTCCTTAAGCCAAGCTTGGTTTTGTTGCCTTTCCACTTTCCTACTCGTTCTTCCTTTTTGTTTGCCGGTCTCGTCTTCTAGATCAGAATCTGAGTCTGCCAAGACATTCTCAATGCTACAACCAAGGGCATAGAAACCACACAAGCTTATTTATGGAGAGTCCATAGATCATTTCAGGTTCCAAAGCACTAGGAACCAGTCTTAAAAATATTCTTAATCTCTATTCTAGTATGACATCAAGATTCTGAGCGTGCACCTCATCCGTACCTGTCTCCCTTAGATGGTGCTAATGTTTTTTCTTCTTCTGCAGAAGTGGCTGCAGTTCTTTTCACAGCTTGTCTCTTGCGGTGTCTTGATTCTGCCTTACGAATATTAAGCAGTACTTTGTGATATGATTCAGGAAGCAGAGCCTGCAAGGGCTCAAACCTAGGAAGTGAAAATAATAATCCAAAATCATAGAAATCAACTTCTTTCATAAACTTCACTCCCAATAATGGAATTTAGTCAAATATCCATGTAGTCTCATTTAGCTTGTAAAAGCTGTTACATTTTCAGCCAAATTACACAACCTTTCAACTGTGCAAATACTGGTCAAAAAGAGACTGAAAGTAAACTGATTTCTACAAAAACAGGTTAAAAATACCAATTAAAAGCAGGCTTCCACCAACATGGTTGCTTCTCTTTCCCTTAACTCTCTGAACATGAAGGGAGACAAAGTGACTGAGATGAAAGAATTCTTGTGGTTCTATTTGTCTGAATATCATAACTGAGTTATACAACAAGCAATAAATTAATCACCATGCACTGGATTTTTGTAAACATATTAGGCATAAATGCTAAGAATGTGGATAATTTAATTTTACCGTACTTTCTTATCTTTTCTCTGATTTATAAATGATATTTAGGAAATGTTTACCAAAGAATTAATCATAAAGGTTCGTCCGTATCTTATAAGTGATATAATCTGCAAGTCTAGAATTTATAAAGGAAAATCCAGCTTCAAAGGACATACTGTACTTGACTAATTACAAATCTTGTTATACTGACTGATCCTAACCAGTGGAACAACCTGCCTCCAGAAGTGGTAAATGCTCCAACACTGGAAGTTTTTAAGAAGAGACTGGATGGCCATTTGTCTGAAATGATATAGGGTTTCCTGCCTGAGCAGGGGGTTGGACCAGATGACCTCCAAGGTCCCTTCCAACTTTATTATTATTATTATTATTATTATTATTATTATTATTATTATTATTATTACTACTACTACTACTACTACTACTACTACTACTACTACTACTACTACTACACCTGGGCTTTTAAAAATCTATGTGATCTTTGCTATAAAAAAAGCATGACTTTGATAATGCCAAGCAGCAACTCTTCAGTAATATTTCAGGGTCTAGTTCAGTGGTTCTCAACCTGTGGGTCGGGACCCCATTTGGGGTCGAATGACCATTTCACGGGGGTCGCCAAACAACGCAGTCCGCTATTTTTTCCCCCTTTTCCTTAGCTGTGCTATTCCCTTTTATTCTGTTGGCTTTTGAAAGCCAATAGAATAGACTCTCTTGAATAGAGTCTAATTCTATTGGCTTTCAAAAGCCAATAGGAATTGTCCAGGCTTTCTCTGCCCTGCTGAGCCCGCCAAAAGTCCCATTCTGCAAACGGTGCTGCACCAGTTGAATAGTCCTTGACTTACGACCGGTTGAGTAGTCGACTTACGACCGGTTGGGGGTCGCGGCATTAAAAAGGTTGAGAACCACTGGTTTAGTTTAATATCATAAGTGTGTCAAGCATTGGGAAATCAGAAGATTCAGGCAGTTCAAATTAGTATAAAGATTTATTAGAAGCTTAAGTTCTCTACAAAAATCTGAGCTACTAACGGTCAAGGAAAATGAGCGGAAATTAAGAAGGCATTCAATGTGTGCTGGACTTAGATCTCTTGCGGACATGCAGGGACTCATGACTTATGATGCATTTGACCCCTCCCTTGGGCTCAGCCTGGTCACCTCTTATAAGTATTATTCTCAGCACAATATAAGAATTATAATATAAAGCTAATTATAAATATTTATTTTTTTTAATTTAAATTACTAGTATCAAGCTACCCATGGGGATAATTGAAAATAGAGGGAGAGGGAGAGAGGGAGAAGAGGGGGAAGAGTGGGAAAAGGGAGAGGGAGAGAGAGAGAAAGGCTTTGTTCAAAGACATGCTCCCTTTTCAAATAATCTGTTAGCATCCTTCATTAATGCTATGAAAGAATGGTGACTATAACTAGGAAAAAATACAGCCTCACAGGGTAAAAAATACAGCCTCACAGGCTTTTATCAGGGAATCCACAAGAGCAAAAACAAAAAAACTTGTGGGGAAACATCCTCTGAATATTTCCTGTCTCTCTGCATAAAGTGGTAAGAATGGAAAGGACCATAGAGAGTTATTTTCTTATCTGGGATTAGATTAAAAAGCACTTTCAGTGGAAGGAGGAATGCTAGACAAAAATGAGCAGATCCCCATGTAATACCTGCAAACCTCAGTGCCTCATTTTCCACTGCAAACTTCTATTTGTGTATGTGTGTTTATTTATACACATACTCCTGTATCTAAAATGGGCTATCTCAAGTCCAGCCAATCAAGATAGCAAGGCTCTGGGTGAGTTATATTTCTAGAATGTAATGAGGCGGATTTTCATCTCTCTGATCACCAAAATATTAGCCCCTTCCCTCTTTAACTTCAGCACTAACCCAAATTTCCGGATCAATTTGGAAAGGAGATTTCGCAACTTCATACGAAAGTGGCGCCTCATGTCATCTGTCAATCGTCCAATGGCTTCTAACTGTAGAAAAACACAAAGTTTTAAAGTTTGGCCACTCTCTACACCTCACTTTCTCATAAGCCATTCCTGTCAATCTGCTCTGACATATATTGACACCTTGGACTGGTATCTTGCTACTTCCCAATTGCAATAGGAAGGAAAGAATACCACAAAGAACTGGATTAAAGTTGAATTAATGGACTTTAACTGACACCAAGAAACTGAGAATGACTTATGGCAGGTTCTAAGAATTCAAATACATTTCCATATTCCTCTTTTTTTAGTTATGCAAACTAGATATGCTATCTTTATTCCCAAGGTGCTGATCCCTCAATGTACTTCCTCATTCTCACCATAGTTTCCAAGTGCCGACCCAACAATGTTGTGTCCAAGAGCAGGACTGTCACTTTAATGAATCCTAGAGCTGATTTGACAACATCCCGAGTACGTGAGCCTATCATGAGGCAAACATGTTTCACCAGCTGCTCGAGGGCATCTGACCCAATATGTTCTGCAATAAAATGGATTGTATTAGAAGTATCAACTTCAATTCTTCAGATTCTCTTCAAGTCTTAGGAAAACAACAGCATCCTTCGAGTTACTACCAGGCACAAGTAATTCTGCAGCTAAGTAGCAATCTACTATGACTTATAGTGCCAACAGCAGGTATTGTGCTGGGAAACTTCAGGTTTACAGTTCGTTGTTCAAGACAGTCAGTATACCAGAAACACCATCTTAGCTCTATCTGAACAAATGTTCAACCCAGCTCAGTTCAAAAGCAGCCTCAAACATCAATTAGTATTTTTATCTTAAAGCAGTTGCCAGTATTAGGAAGATGTTCTGTTCTGAACTGTTGCTGGTATAAACTGTTAGTCAAACCAGTTGTCGGTCTCTATTTTCTCACCTTTGAACTCATATAGTAGACGGGTAAGAGCAAGCACAGTGCAGCTGATCATAGTGACAGAGCCAGTTAAGCCTGCATAGATCAGGAGGAGATAACGCTGTATTCCCTCTGAAACGACACATGCAAGAGTTTGTATTGTAGTTATATATCAAGAACACAACTTATAACAAGATTAATGAAAAGCCTCACAAGAACACAAATAATTGAACAGAAATTTGTATAGGGGGAAAAAAAACTATGGAGACAATGTTAAAACTCAAGTCTCAAAGCAAGTATCTTGGGATATCAGCATTCATCCACCTCTAAATGATAACAGTCATAGGTTCAATCATGGAGCAATTACTTATATTTTATATTTTTAAAATATGACAAAGTTCCTAATGTC
Organism: Crotalus tigris; assembly: GCF_016545835.1. Taxonomy (NCBI): domain Eukaryota; kingdom Metazoa; phylum Chordata; class Lepidosauria; order Squamata; family Viperidae; genus Crotalus; species Crotalus tigris. The sequence continues at coordinate 695,733 of NW_024100602.1, read as the reverse complement.
TCTACGTAGGATGAATCTGAGGAGCCACTAAGGTGGGCGGTTCATGATCTGATCTAATGAAAGGCAGCATTGTAAGATGAGAATGCAGGAGACAGGCAATATAGGGGAAATGATGGGAAATAATGCACATATGAGGCTGAGATGATGAGTGGAGAGTTTTAGTCATGAATATATAATCTCAGACATGCAATCTGATGTCCCTAAGGATGTGAGGAAAATCTAGGAAATGAGCAGATTATGCCAATGGAGACCGGGGTTGCAGAAAAAGGATGAAATACTTCTTAGGTTGGAATTCAGATCTCTACAGAGATTGGTTTGTCCCATAACTCTTTTTTTTAACAACTTGGAAATTCTTAGATTGATTCAGAAGAAAAAAAAAGACATGCTATTGCTGGACCTTTCCATTTGGCACATCCCTATTTTGGCTTTCAACTTTCTATATATGCAAGTATAGGGAAAGCTATGATAGCTAAACAACATTATGCAAAATAACCAGATATACCTGGATTAATTAATTTGCAAAAATTAATCAACATTTTAGAATTCTGCAATCCTGTGTTTAACTGGGAACATTAAACATATTCAAACATTATACTAGACCAGACTTGTTTTAAGCAGGGCTTGTTGAAGGAGTGATTCACAAAAACTAAAATTAAAGAAAAACACTGCATTATGATTTAAGGAGGAACAGTTTATTATATAGGTAGACCACAACTGAGCCCAAAATTTCCACTGTTAAGCAAGACAGGTACCCTATTTTATTATCTTTCTTGCTACAGTTGTTAAGTGAATCACTACACTTGTTAAGTTAGTAACCTGGTTATTAAGTGAACCCCCATTGATTTTGCTTGTCAGAAGGTCACAAAAGGGACCTTCAAGATAATCCTGAGACATTCAACCGTCATAAGTACATGCCAGTTGCCAAACATCCAAATTTTGATCACGTGACTATGGAGATGCTGCAATTGTCCTAAGCATGAAAAACAGTCAAAAGTCACTTTTTTCAGTACTGTTGTAATTTCGAATGGTCATTAAACAAATAGTTGTAAGTTGAGGACCTTCAGTACAGACTAGCAATAGGGAGACGTTCAGTAGTAAAACTGAGAAACATGAAGTACTCAAGATGAAAAGGGATGCAAAGTGGTCTAAATGAGAAAGGAGACAGAGTAGAGCAAGCTTGGCAAAGAATGATAAAAAGAAACACCCTTTGCATGCAAACACCCACATAAGCAAACTGGGACTCACCATTTGGAGTGAGACCAAAGCGTATAAAAGTGTGACCAATTTCTACCAACAGATTGTAAGCATTTTTGCGGGCCCCCACAGAGACTTCTTTGGTGCAAAGGATAATCTGGAGAGAGCAAAGTTATGGTCAATAGTTTGATCATCTACCTATTGCATCCAATCTGATTTTAATACCTGCATCAGTTATCATCCATTTAAGGAGAGAGGGAAGAAAAACTAAGAGTCTAGAATTCTAACCATTATTCTAAAGCTTACAATTACAATAACAGTAACAAAATTAAGCTAATTTAGAAATGTCTTACCGCGGTAATTGTTTTTTAAGAAAGACTCAACTAGGTGGCTATAAATTTTTTCAGTACTATAGGCAATTTTCTTAACTTTGAGGAATTTACAATTCCATACTCCTATCTTACTAATATTGACTAATTACTGAGAAAATATTTTTAATTATTGCTGAAATGTTATTTAAGCTTAAAGATGGATCTATTAACTCCTCAGCAATGTTTACTGCAAAATAGTCAGACTGAACACTGAATGAAGGGAGCTACTCTTCCCACTGTAAAGGATAAAGTTGCTATCTTTAATTTGCATAACCCCTGCAAATGGTAGCAGTAACACACTCCAGGATATTCTGGTGCTAACTCCATTACGAGAGTGCTGAGGAGAAGTACAACCCTTCTTAAAGAAAGACCTAAAGTTTGCAATAAAGAGAAAGCAATGTAGAAGAAAAGGTGATGATACAGTTTCTTTTCCCTCTTTTACAAGTTTGCTAAGAGCCTTACAAGTTTTCATAGTCAACTTGATTCATCCAAATTTATATTGCACCTTCTGATTTTTTTTACTGCTGTTTTATGTTTTAAGTACATTACCTATGTTGTACAGTTATATTATTATTATTATCCTTCCCATCTTCTTTAATACCTTATTGGTATCATTATTATGATTATTGTTACTCAGTTGCTTTGCATGTACACTGAGAGCTTTTGCACCGGAGACAAATTTCTTGTGTGCCTAATTATAATTGGTCAATAAAGAATTCTATTCTATTCTATTCTATTCTATTCTATTCTATTCTATTCTATTCTATTCTATTCTATTCTATTCTATTCTATTTAAATAATTTTATAATATTTTCAGAGATGTTTTATTGTGAAATTGTTGCATTTCAAATTTGAAGTTGTTTTAAACTTACTTATATATTATGGCCAAAGGTCAGGGATGGTTTTATAACAAAAAGCAGATCTGACATTTTATGAATGAATAAAATAATATTTAATTCCATGCACTTAATTTTTCACCATCTCCTGACCACATAATTCTATACTCAAATTTCCAGTTTCTTCAGGGCTACGCTCTCTCACCTCTGGCACCAGGGCTGTGACAAAATCTTCATGTTCCACTGTCAGTTGTTTGATAACATGGAAGAGGCACTTCAGACGGGGCTAATAACAACAAGAAAAAAAAGTGATATGGAAATATACTCAGCATTCCCAGACATCATTCTTTGATATTCATCATGGTTTGCATCTTATCTACTTTGGATGGTAAAAAGATTTTTCCTTACTCTCTTGGCAGGTGAGGTTGCCCTGGTTAGGGAGTCCAACAGAGCACTCTTCAGTTCCTCCAAATGACTTTGAACAAAATTTTGACACGCAGGTCGGTCAGAGGCACACACTTCCTCTAGCACCCGATAAACTTTTTTCTGTATTCTATGATCTTTATTCTAGGATAATCAGATCAAATAGATTATTCAAAATATATAATTTGCATACATAAAAGCACAGGGACTCAATCCTCATAAGCTTAAAAGGGAAGACACCATATCCACCACCACCACCCGTTGTATTTTGGGCACTACTTCTAAAGACCACCTGGAAAGTGCAGTTGGTTCACAATCAGTGATCTGCTTATTGGCTGGCGCTTCTTACTTTGAGAATATTACACCTATTTTGTAAGGTTACAGAGTAGCCACTAGGTTTCGGGTGCAAACTGCTACTTTTGGCTTATGAAGGCCTACAAGATTTAGTGCCAAGACTCCAACCAGACTCGACTGAGACAAGCCCTGAGAGAAACTCCAAGTGGTGCCTCATTTTCATGAGGTAAGAGGGCCAAGACCCCAAAATGTAACTGTTCAATCATCTTACCTCTACCATGCCTCCTTGTAGAAGGGCCAGTGGCCTCTTTGGCAATGGCCTTCTGAAAACTGACCTGTTTTTGTGTCAGAAGCACTTACAGAGCTAACCGTAAGGGGTTTCTGGGTTGAAAGGATTTACTGGTGATAACATTGTTGCCCAGGGGACACCCAATTGCCAAAAATAATGCAATCTTTATCTTGGAAGATCTCTGAATTTTGGGCATTTTAATGCTTTTAGTTTATTTAGCTTGTATTTTATTGTTTGGTGTGAGTGAGGTGTTCTCAAGCTATTACTTTGGATATAAATTGTTCAGTATATATTATCTATTCTTATAAGGTCTCTGGAATCTTGAAGGATTTAGCAGCATACAAAACAAATAAATTCAAGAAATAGCTACACTCCCCAACAATCAAATAAGTGGCCATTGCTATGCTGGCTTGGCCTGGTCTAAGCTATGTGGAAAATGCTTATAAATGAGCAATTTCAAGTTGCTGAGAGGATGTTTAAATAAAAAAAAACCCACATATTATATGGATCTTTCCAAAAAAAGCAACAGTTCAAATAATTTTTCCTATCAGTACAAAATTTAAAAATGTATGGCTCCCTCAGTTAATAAAACATTTTTTTCACTAGCCCCATGAAAAAAGGATTACATGTAGTCATGCCTCTTAGTTTTTTAACTGAAAAGGACAGCAGTGCATCTTAGACCAACAAAATGCTAGATGATAGGATTGTGCCTACTACCATGGATAAATTCATACCACTGTTTGCACCTGCCAAACAAAGTTTTAATTGCAGTTTCTTCAAAAAATGAATGAAATGTGTTATCTAGAGCTCTTCCTTCAATGTGATAGCCCCATTGATCAAAAGCAGGAGGGTCACACTGTGAAGTGTCACAACACAGAACCCAACAGCTGAACAGTAACTCACTTGCAGGGAGGAGTAGATGCTGCCATACAGAGCATGCAGAGATGACTCATCAGCATAGGGAGCCATAGCAACCACAAGATCTAAAATGGAAAGCCTGCAGCAAGAAGGACACAGTTAGAGGAACACAATCCTAATAATCTTCATGAATTTGAACTCTTTCAGAATAGAAGACTAACTCTTCTTATAATGGCATAAAGCTACCAGGTCTAAACTAGAATTAGCAATGGAAAGACTATGTGGCTCACCCTGAAATTTATTTTACTCCTTGTTTCCTTCCCACCTTATCTAAGGGAATGGGACAAAATCCCCCTAATTTTGACAGAAGATAACAGGACCAAAAATAAAAGATGTCTGGATGTCTCACAGATTGATATACATAACTGAGATGTATGTCCTATCTTCTGCAGCAAATAGAAGATAAATGCTGAGCATACCCACTTGAAGTGTAGAAGAAAACACCATAAGATAAAGCCTATCGCTCTGGTAACTTTACATCTAGACAAGATGGATGGCACACAAATCTAATAAATAAATAAATAAACTTTACCTAGTGAATTCTGAACTATCAGAACTGATCAGTTTCTCACAAGCTTTCTCCAGGAAGGAATTCACCAGCTGCCGTGAAAGATAGAAGAAAAAACTCCATATAGAAGGATGTTTTTCCAGGACCAGTAGCACATACCACCATAAATCCCAAAATCAGTTTAGCTTCAGGCATCGTCCTATTTTAGTACTCCAGCAAATGGTGATTTTTTTTTTTCAAAGACTGCTACTCACCCCTGCTTCAGTAACTGTCAAGTAGGCTCGGATGGTGTCCAACAAAGAGCGCCGGTGCACTGAGCTCTCACTATCATCACCCTCTTGGCTGTATACATTGAACATGATGGGCAGAAAGTTCTTTGCAAAGCGCCCAACCTCAGCACGCTCAGGCTCTGGAAGCAGAAAATGGGATGAAGAAAGAGTTACTGTGAGTGCAAGGAATTTCAGACAGTTTAAGCAGGACTCTTGCCAGGCCTTTCCACCATAAAAGCTTCATCCTCAGACAAATCTAGGGAAGATTACATCATAATCCTTTATTTCCTAAGTCTAGGAACAAATGGAAATGTGGTGAAGAAGTTGCCAATATGGCAATTAACAAGTTATATTTACCTGTTCGGCAGCCCTTATTAATTAGCCTGCGCAAAGCTTGGCACACTATCTGCTGCAGTTCAGAACAGTCGTTAATGGCCGTGCCTAGAGTGCGTGCCAGTCCTTTGAATGAGAGTACCACATCTGTAGCATGGCTGCAGAAACTAGGTAGCAAGGTCCAGATCTGAAAGACAAAAAAGGCAAAGTGAACACCTTTTACCTTCACTGGTATTTCCTATGTCAAAATCGTAATATGCTTTATACCAATATGCTTTATATTGAAAAAAAGAAACCAACCAACAAGCAAAATTCCTCACTTGCCACTGGAGTGTATTGTAGATCTTAGCTTCTAAATCCTGACCTGCCTGGGCAAGCTCTGTGGCTGCAAAAAGAGAGAGATCTATTCGTAATTGTGTTTTAAGAGGCACAGGGATAGGAATGAGGAACAGATGACTCTTCAGATGCTACTGAATTCTATCTCCCAGTTTTTTCATTGTTCATGACTATAATAGCTGGCATTGCTGGAATTCAGCAACACACCATAGCATAAACCTCCATCCTTGCATCTGAAAAAATAACTGACACCATTGTGTCTGCAAAGTATCTGAAATATACATACTAATGCAATATCACAAGGATAAGGAAATTATCATGAGATATTTGACACATATTTGTTTACATTTGGTTGGTAATCAGTAATTTGCTTATTGAATACCTTCCAAAACTTTTCACAATGTATAAAGAGAAAAAAATGTAATTAACCTACAATTTTAAACCTTGATTTTTATAAAATTATATATACCAAGTAGTCCAAATTGTAATCTCCTAGAAAAAAAAATCAACTTAAGAGACTAGGTTTTATTTTTGGAAACCTCAATTGTAAAGGTGATGGATTCTCCAGGTTTATTTTGTCACATGGTTTTTGATGTCCAAAACTTAGGTTTACTTGCAAGTATTATAGCTTATCCTAACTGGATATCTAATTACCTCTGTTTTTTAAAGAAGCAGCAAGTGGCAGGAAATGACTGGAGAAGAAAGCAAGTGGTGCACTTTGGATGTGGTCTCGGAGCACAGGAAGGAGCCAACTGCGAGGAAAATCCAGTGTCTCCCTGTAGATAATATAATGGTACAATTAAAAGGCATCAGGAAATGTCACCAGTGAGTATGCCTGATTTATGTGCTAATATACTTTTCTCAATACTTTCTGTTTCTAGCCACAAAAATGTCACACAGAACCATAGAATTTAAAGGGACAATGTAGCATTCTTGTCATATGGCTTCCTAGTTTCTCTTGAGCATACAGATAGTCCTCAACTTATGACCAAAATTGGGAGGAGAACAGTAGTCAATGGTGAAGAGGCTGTTAAGCAAAATGCCCACATGACCCCTTCATTCAATGACTGCAATCTTGGCACTTCTGGTTGTGGTCATTAAGCGATCTCCTGGGTTGTTAAGGAAATGAAGTGAAAGGACTACCTGCCAAGAGGAAATCTCAGCTCAGTGTGGACCTGAGATCCTCCCCACACAAATACCCTCCGACAGGGAGGCAGACCAAGAAAAGGGCAAAGGAAATAGGGAGAGATGCATTTTGGGCTCCATGCATGCTTGGATTTCAGATGTCCAAAATGGATCTGAGATTTCAGATTTATGATTGTAAGCTGCCCAGAGTTACCTTGAGGTAAGATGGCGGAGGCTATGAATTTTATGAATGAATGAATGAATGAGAAAGAAATCCAAGCACACACATAGCTTCAAATCCTTCCCACCTCTGCAGAGAACTTCTCAAAAGAGGGGAGAGAGGGATTTTGACCTCTGCAGCTGCTTGAATTTTGGTAACAGAAGTCCGCATGCAAAGAACTTGGGCTTCTTCTCCCTCCACCAATGCAGATTTCAGCTATTGAGATGCAAACGTCATGGGTCAGCAGGGAGCTCTTTCAAATCCAGAGTCATGTACTCAAACCACAAGAAGAATCCTCAATCCAATGACCCCTCAAATACCTCTAGTGATTGGCACCCTGTTTTATTAAGCTTAAATTAATAATAAAAAGATTAAGTTGTGGAGCATGAAACATGGCGAGTGTCAGGGTTGCATGCCTAACAGGTCTATTTCGCCTATCTTTGCTTTGTATGATGGTAGGATTTCAAAAATGCCACATAAAACATAACACAGATGCTTATTCTGAGAGTCACATTTTTGTCCCAGTTACATGCCCAGCAATATCAAAGTAACTGTATAAAAATCAACTGATAAAGGAATAAGCTACAGTTTATGGCCACAGCTCAGTGTTAAAGATGTGTTTAGCACGTAAAAGTTCTATTGTGCATGTTTGAAAAAACTCTTGCCTGAAAATTGCTGCCAGTCCATGCCAATAATATTAAACTACTATAAATGGATCAGAAATCTCAGTCTAGAAAGGATAATTTCTGACATTCCTTATAAAAATTAGTCATCATAGAATATACAAATTGTTAAGGAAATCAAAACAACTATACAAAACCAAAAAAAACACTTTACAAATAAATTTGTAAATTATTTATTAAATTATTTATTAATTTATAAAAATACACTTGTTTCTTATTTGTCCCTTCAACCTATGTATTTATTTCAATGCATATTTCTCTTTTTCACTGCTAGAGTCCTTAAAAGCAACTAAAAGCACAATCAAAACTTACAAACCAGATAAAAATGATAGCTAAAATAATATGAAAGCGATGTTTTTTTTCTTTGCTGAATTCATTAATTTTGATTTTTGATGAAGTAATTGGCAGGCTCTGGTTTATGCCTATATTAAACAGCAGATGCTCCCTTAATGCCTTGTGCAACTGCAAAGAAAACCCTCTATGAATAAGGGTAAACGAATAAGGGTAAATGGGGGCATTGCTTTGAAGAAGCAACTGGATTTCAGAATCTTTGAAAAATCAATGAAATTACAAGTCATATTGTTCCTTCCTCTGTAACTTAAAAGTTAGGGGCATACTGGTTTAAAAAAATGTTTTTGGGACTCTGCTTCAGATGTACTGTATACTGAAATTAGTTCAGAAGACAGAATAATATAGAAACTTCACACACACTGGCCTTGCAAATACAAAGATGGAAACTGTACTCACTCTGTGCCATCAATATCTAGGGGAACAGCCTCCAGCACCATTTCAGGGCCCATAGTGGCCACTGCGGCTCCCAGAGTCTGATCAAGCAACACAGTGTGGGGAAAGTGCGAGGAGCTACGCAGGTCAGCTAGGGACTGTAGACACTGCAGCAAAAGAGAAATAAGAAAGGATCACATAGAAAAAGAGCATCACCGTTTTTCATATCCTCTAAGCACAGCTGGCAACCTATGGGTTTTAGAGTCTCTTGGCTGAATTTCAGCAATACAACTCCCAAAGATAAATCTTTTTTTTTCTTTTGAAAAAAGGAGCACAATAAAATAGTGTAAATTTAGGACACGTTTAACAAAATTAAGAACAAAAGATTAAAAAGAGAAGTCCAAAGCCTGTTTATTCATACACTGTCTCATTTGTTAGAGTCTTCTCCCCTGGAAAATATGAATTGTGCCTGGCTCTGTAGGCGCTCAATTCTTTCAACTGGGTGCCTGCAGAAATTCCAACTGCAACGCCTTCATTTCCACACTGGGGGAAAATCATTCTAAAAAATCTCCCCTGTACTGGTTCAAATCACTAACCTTCCAATACTAATTGTATAAACTCACATTTTGTCTCCTTACCTAGGTTCTTAAATCCAGATAACAGCAACCAATAATCCGAAGGCGTTACTCTCTACAGATTTTTTTCTTAATCTGGATACTTGGGAATGCCCTGCTTGTCTCATGTGCCATAAATGTTAATGACCCACAGCATTCCTTTACCTTTTGCATTATAGGATGACACTGCTGCCCACATGCTTCAAAGAAAACCTTCAGCACTTGCAACACCGAGGCCCAAGCTGCATGGTACTGGTATGTCAGACCTTCTTCCACTGCTCTGAAAAGAACCCCCATTGGCAAATCAAAAAGAATCTCAACATTCTGTTTGTAATAAACATAATAACAATGTAACAACAAACAGGTTGTTAAACTGCTGCAACCAAGCAAGCTATTTCATATACCTGAACATCTTGCAAATCTGAGCAGCAGATCCAGATGGAGTTGCGGATGAAACAAGTCCTAGTTCTGTCACTTGAGGGGCCACACATTCATTGAGCAAAACCTGAATCATACAAATTCACATCTGCATCAGCCCACGTTCTCTACAGAGCAAGACCACATAAGCCAGCAATGGCTATGCAGGAAGTTCTTCATCACAAAACTGCACATAGAAATGCCCCACAATTCTTACATTAACAAAAGTTACTAAAATATAGTTCCTGCCAGCTTTGCACTCTACATCTAGAAGTAAGGGCAATGTAATACCATTAGGGTTTGGGCAGCAGCATCCACCACCTGGCTGTGAGGAGAAAGGAAACAGTTCATAGCTACGCTGAAGAGACGAGGAAGATGAGCCCAGCACAGATCCCACTGCAGCCTAAAATCCAAAGAAAAGTTATTTCTGACTATCTGAATAGCATTTCCCAGTCCCCACACAAATCTGCCCCATTATTATCTCACTCTTACTTTGCTAGGTTAACATGTGCCCGTTCCATGACAGCCAGCCAGGCCAACAGAGGCTGCAAGTCATTCTCACTGGGTACATAGTCATAAAGAGCCTGGTGGTGCAGAACAACAGAAAGTGTTACTTGAACAGCCAAGGCTGGCTAGGCAACTTTCACCCAATCTCTGCACTACTTACCATGATAATCTGGGCATTAAGTTCAGCTGGCAGACACACTGGAGATGACTGGGCAGCAAAGAGACTATGAAAAGCTTTCATAGCACATGCTGTCACTAGCTGGGCAGTGACGGGGAAAAGAAAAATAAATAACAATTAAACTTAATAGAAAAATAATTGCTCTTGCTTTTCCTCTTTTCCCATCCTGTAACTAGGACATCAAGTATGATGCAACCCCTCCATTTACGACGAAAGAGGCATTTGGGTTTGCAACTAGGCTGAGCAAGGTACTTAAAGAGAGTAGATAGAGATCATCCATCTTTGTTGTTCATTCCCACTGAAGCTCTCTGATCCTCCAACTAGCTTACACAGTTGTGGCTATATTGCATTCAAAAGACAAGGCAGCACAAAATCAACCTTCAAAGAGGAGGAACACTTACTACATGGCTGAGGGTCATAACTCGAAGCAAGGTTTCACAGCAAGATTTGACAGCTGGAGCAGGAAAACAAGGCAATAAATCACGCAGCAGAGTCAGCATATGCAAAGTTGTTGTGGCCTCCTTAGCACCTGGGGAGCCAAACAAAAATTAGTCCTACTATTCTCTCAATACACAACACATTTATTATTGCTCCTTACAAAGTTTGCATTCCATTCTACAAGTTAAATTTTACAAACATCTTGGGATTGTGCAAAGTTGTGGAATAAATATATAATATTAAAATCCTATAATAAACAATCAACATGAGATTTTTTAGGAAGAAGCATTGTATTTACTTGAAATGTTGAAATTAAAGTGATCCTTCTTCAAAAAAGGATGATTAGACATAAATTAAAATGGGAAAATATTTCTAAGAAGCTGGTCTTTCAGCAAATTTGCTTTAGAGGATAAAAAGAGGAATTGACTAGTTTCAGATAACTTATCCAGCAGTTCTGCATGGGTTGCAGAGTTGTCCTACTGCAGAATACCTGCAATTCTCCTGCCTCTTGCCCTTTCAACCAGTTTCTGAATCATAGCCACAGCTCTCCTACTAAAGGGTTGTTGTTTTTGTTTTTGAAACCAGAATAGATGGTTCCAGGGGGAATTCAGGGGAACAAGGTAGGGATCACAATTAGGGCCAAACAAAGATAAATGGAACAGCTTCTCATCACATGAATTAGATACCTCCAGATTTCTCAATTTGTTGAATGCAGAACTTAGCAGTAGAAATTGCAGCTGGGTGATGTAAAGGAGCTCCATCTCCAAACAGGAACTCACTACCCCTGAGGACAGAGCAAACACCATGCTGAGCAGCCTTGCGGACCTAAAGGAGACAAGCAAGATGGGAGAGGCTGCAGGCTGGGCTAGAAATTTGCCAGAAACTTAACAATTTCAAAAATTGTGAACCATGAACCATATAAAATATATGAACTCACTTTGGGCTTGACATGGACAGTGAAGCTGAGAAGACCATGAAAAACTTGCATTGTCACAGGGTAATTCCATGTTATCAGATTTTGTCTTTGCAGCAATGTAGCTAGACAGGAAAGGACCTGATAAAGAGATAAAATAAGGAGAGAAATGAGACATTGTCCTATAAACACTAGATATCAAGAAGCGTCTTTCGTGACATGTCTATAAAACATCTGATCCAGGAGTTCAGTTTAAATTTAATGTACCTGACAACATGCATCAAGCAAAATCGTGTACTTTTCAGCCCAATAGCAGCCTTAATTCAATCCAGCATTCCTTCACAGTACAGTTCAAAATGCTGAGCAAAAGGGCCTCTAACAGATTTGTTCTCTTAAAATATATAGAACATTGCAGGAAGCATTCTTTTATTAACAAGAGCACCCCACACCTAATATTTAGATAATGCATAGATGGCTACTTTGATGTACTTACCCATCGTAGAGCCAAAGTAGAGTCTCCACAAGCTTGTGATCCCAGAATTCCCATAAAAGCCTTGGAGGTATCAGAGAACTTTTTGATCAACACAGGGCTGGGTACACTGGAGAGGATTCAGAATATGAGAGGAATCAAAGAATTCCACTGCTTTTTGCATTCAGTGATTTCATTCTTGTACAACCAAACTGTGGTATTCTGCATTTTAATCATCCCTCATCCACCCACTACAAGAACAAATTTAAGGAGGAAGCAAACTGGACACAGTTATAGCGATAAGGGAGCATAGCAGAAGAAATGACTAATCATTTCAAAATGTTTTACATAAAAAAGAATATATATGTAAGTCTAAGATATTTCCTTTAAGTAACTTAAGAAAGAAGGATATCTATCATTGACTTCTGGCAAGATCTAGACTCTAATTTGTAGTAGGATCAAGCACATAGGAAAATTATGTCTTCTTTTCATCCCAGCTGAGTCTTTGTCCAAAAAAACCCCAACTTTGTTGCACACCATTTTATAGTGACCTCCTTGATTCCTTTTAATTTCTTCTCTGAATTATCCTAAAGTGCATCCCCAAACTGCATCAAAAATGGTTGTCATGTTCTTAGAACTCACCGCTTCAACACTAAACTTAACAGATAAGCAACAGCAGCCAGGGATTCAGGAGATTCCACAGCTTCCAGAGTAGTCATCTAAGGAGACATAACATAGCTCAGGAAAGCAGAGAAAAGATGGATGCATGGGACTTTATCCTGAAAGAAACTGATCTCTACATTAGCCTACCTAGACACTTTTTTTGATACTTGCTGGTTCTCCCTGCCTCATCCAGCAATCAAAAACATGGAGATGTTTGCTCTCCAGCTTCAGATCACTGATCAGATCACTGACATTTATAGTACACAATGAAAATCCCTGAAATCAAAATGTGGACAGGGAAGGGTACTTTTTAAAAAAATAAGCTGACTACAGAATATATAAGGGAGCAAAATGAAAACTTGTAACATAAAGAGGGAATTCCTGGCTTTTCAGATATTTTTAGATTCTCATCATTCTGTTTTTAGTAAACATACTGCTCTGTATATTTTAGTGTTTCGGAATTGCCGGACTTACATTTGGATATATTTCCTTTGATACTTACCAAGACACCAAAATACTCGGTCTCACTTTCTGTACCACCCTGTGTTCGGATTACCTCTGTGACTGCAGCCAATACTGCACATATCTATAAGAAATCCAACTTAAAGAGTCAAAAACTCTATTCACTCAATTAAAACACCTTGTGATATATTATACTTCTCAATTTATACACAAATCTTACTGATCCTATTCATCAAGCTCTTACAACTGCTGTGAACAAAGAAACATTTATTATCCAGATAGTGGTATCAAAGATGAGACATCAAAGAAAATTCAAACCTTGGGAATCCTCTGTCCTATTCTTTTCTTCCATGAGAATAAAAGAAGAGTGGAAAATATTTGGCTATTATATAATACACATTTCTTTCTGTAATTTATACTCCATCCATATCAATATAGATTTTGGATAGCTCCTATTAAAATATATCTAAAACATTAGGTTCAAAAATAAATTAACCCAGCCTGTGAAACTTTATCCAAACATGGTTTAAAGTCACACAAATCTCCAACCCCAAATGCTTGATGGTCAACAAGTTTTCATCCATTTCCATAATAAAACTATTAGGGCTCAGGGGATAAACTGTTTCAGAGAAACCCATCACATCCTTTACTAGGCTGACTGAATTGAAGAGGCAGAATCTATAAATATAACCTATTCATTTAATGAATGGTAGATGGATACAATTTCTGGAGGCCAATGAAAGATATATTAATCATATACAGTACCTTTGGCAGTTATTATAACCAATGAACAAACAGCAAAGAACAAACGAACCATTCCATCCATTATCAGTTAAGTCTTGGTGGTTCAACAGCTCCAGTCTACTAGTACTATTGCACTTCACTATCTCCAGTATTCTCTTAAAAACTTTTGGTTGTATCTCTAATCTAATTTTTCTTGGGTTTTTCCTCATTATCTTTGCACCTGCTCCTGTCACCAACTATCCTTTTCCTTGCCCTTTTCATTATTTCATGCCCATCCCACCACACACATCTTTCTGTGACATCGTAAGAGTTATATGTGCCTTCCCCCCCCCCCATCAATAGTATCTGTCTCACAGAAGTCAGGCATCAAGAATGTTGTACGCTCTTCCAAGAATATTCTTATGAGATTTCAGTGTGCCACTACAAACATCTCACCCTATTGTATTACTTATCCATAAACAGCTACAAGATCAATTAGGATTATCCCTCCAGATATTCTAGTTTTTAAGAAGTTCAGACTGCTGAACTTCAAAACCAACATGTATGTATTGCTGCCCGATAAGCTCTGCAACATGGATAGTAGTATGTTTCTCCAACTACTGAGCTGACCAGAAGAGTATCTTTTCAGCAGACAGGATAATAGGTTTGCATCTGAGAGAAGTGGCTGGAAAACTGAAATCACTGGGACAATCTAGAAATATAGTGATCTTCCCTATAACTTCAATTATCTAATTAAGTATTTGAATTTTCAAATTCACACATTTCTCTATTTTGTTGAGAATACTTACATAGAATGTCTACTCTGCACAAAATTAGTCGGTTAAGATATTGAGAATCTAAGCTCTTATCAAGCATTAAGAGGACCGCTTGCTCTTTGCTCGTATTCTACTCCCCTTTTATATGTTCTATGCTCTTTGCAGAACAGAATAATAGAGATGGAAAGAACTTTGAAGATCTTCTAATCCAACCCCTTGCTCAGGCAGGAAACCTTATATTATTTCAGACAAATGGTTGTCCAATCTTTTGTAGAAAAAAATTAAAATCTTGTTAATCACAACATTTGTTGGTTTTCATAAGAGTTGGCAGCCACATACCTCCTTATGGGCAGCAGAATTGGATTCCCAAAGACGCTGCACTCTGCTGAAGGTGAGATTAGTACAGTCAGTCAAACCACTCAGGAAAGTTGCAGATGATTTGTGAGTCTTAGCAGATTCACTCTTATCTTCCACCACAAAAGGCTTTGCATTCTCTCTAGACACGGGTCCTGATGACTGCAGTTCATTATGTAGTTTCAAGGCATCTACAGTCAGGTTACTGTTTTCTGTAAGAAGGGCAAACATTGAGCTAATTCTAGAAGCATCACTATCAAATAATTAACCCAAAGAAATTCGTAATAAGCTACCTAAAGGGACCCAAAATAGAAATTTACACACCACAGATTTTCAAAACCATATCCTAATTCAAGATTAAGTAACGTATTTGTAAGCATTTGAACAGGAATGCAGCAATTAACTAATCTATTTTTGCTCAAAATTCATAGAACTATGCGGAATAGTTATTTCTGATTAACGCTCAAGGAACTGCTGTTACCGCCGAAAAGAATCAGCCACTTCAACAGAATTAAAGCCATCGCCTCCGTGACTCCTGCGGCTGCTGCTTTCCTTTACGTACCTGACCGGGGGGCGAGTAGACGACCACGGGCGGCCAGGCGGTAACGTCGTCCCTCCGGATTGCTATCGCTGCTGTGCCCTTTACGCCAACGCTTAAGTTTACCGGCTGTACCAGAGCGCAACTTGCCCGAACGACCCATTTCGCTCGGTTCTCGCCACGGCTCGCCAAAGCAAAAGACCCAAACCACGTGCCGAGCCTACGTTACTCTATTTTAAGTAGTTCCGGTTATCCACTTCCGTGCCGAAGACCAATTTCCGATTCTTCCATTTTGCGATCTACCGGTAGTTAGAAAAGTAGAAGGCAAAAAAGCTCCGACCTCCTTATTCTTTTCCGGCTTGGCTTATAATTCGTTGTGGTCCTACAAAATGGCTGTGGCCTGTACGTTCATGTAAAATTAAATCAATGTTTTTCAAAATTTAGCAATTTTAACACTGTGGACTTCAAATCCCAGAATTTTCTTGCCAGCATTCTTCTGGAAGTTGAGGTCCACGCAGCTTAAAGTAATTAAGTGATTCTGGGAGACGAAGTCCACACTGATGTAAATAACATAGGCAAAGAAAGAAGCTTATTTTTTCAGTTTTTTGAAAACTTAACACAGAAAATTCTGAAGTTTTCTGATTGACTCTACATCTATGCTGGCTGTTCTGAATAGAATTTCTTTTAAGAGCACAACCAAGGTAGCTTTGCTATTATTCAGATGTGATGTTCTGAGGGATATGCAAGCTTGTTATTACACACCTCTCTGGAAAGCTGTGTAGGAAGATAGCACACACCCCCAAGAAAAATATTTTGGAGGATATTTTTAAAAAGCACAATATATTTCCCCAAAGAATAATAGAAAATCTCAGGCAGACACCCAAGTCTCTCTGCCCCAAGCAGAAACCAGCTCTGTAGAAATGCAGATTTGATAATGCTTTCAGAAAGACTGGAGCCAGGAAACTTGGAGCTGATGGGTTTAGAAAGACAAAGATCCTTAGAACCAACAATCGCTTACCCAAAGAAAATCCAACATAGGACATAGCTGTCAACCACAGCCCCAGGGAAGCAGGACATGACCTTTGGGACATAATAGAATTAACCCATCACCATTAGAATACCAGAAGGGCACACTGAACCTCAGGTCAAATTTCATGCCACAGGAACAACTCCAAACACAAAAGCCCAAGAAGGTATAAAAATACACCACTCCCAGCTCCACATGGTCAGCCACCCCAGAAACATGCTGCTATCACTGAAGTTTCTGGCAACTCAATAAACAAGAGCAGTCTCCATTTTGTTTATTCCCAGCTTGGATTGGGCCCTGATGAAGATTTTTCTTTCAACAGGTGGTTGAAAGAGTTTTGGTAAAAACTTAAAGCAGTGGTTCTCAACCTTTTTAATGCCGCGAACCCCAACCGGTCGTAAGTTGAGGACTAAACTGGTCGTAAGTCGAGGACTACCCAACCGGTCGTAAGTCAAGGACTTTCCCTGTCTGGGAGCACCGCACATGCGTGGTGCCGCCCCCTGCACCAGCCGAGGCGTAGCTGACAAGCGGCAGAGACGAAGCAGGCCGACCACCGGCTGGGCCACCAGCTGGCCCAACTCATGGGAGGTAAGGCACCCGCCGGAAAAGGGGGAAAAAATGGCGGACAGCCTTGCTTGGCGACCCCCGTGAAGTGGTCGATCGACCCCAAATGGGGTCGCGACCCATAGGTTGAGAACCGCTGACTTAAAGAGACATACTATACTCAACATCAGGCAAATTATTTATTTTGGCATTCAAGAAAACCCCAAAACACTTCTCCCTGACGGTAATGTTAATAACATTTCACACCATCAAACAACAACATCTGCCTATCCCAGAACCTTGGGAAGGACTCGATAGGTGGATAAAAATGTCAAATCCCGTTTAAACATCTGGCTGACTAAGAATAACAACAATAACTGAGTTCCATATGACTACATAAGATGATCATCTTCACTCTAATAATAAGACTAACCCTATTTTTCTGAGTGGTGGATATAATCATTTTAAAAAATAACAAAAAATACTATTTCTGTGCCATTAAATTTAAGTGCATGCCATTGTCTGCAGAAGGTGATAATACTAAAAAGTTAATCATGCTGTCACATGAAGCTTGGACTCCTGCTGACTACATTGAAATATATATGCAGAGGTCATCAGTGTAGTGATCTGAATAATTTATTTATTTGTTCAATTTCTGCAGCTACCTACCTCAGTCAATTACTGGACAACTTACAATAAAAAACATTTTAAAACAGTAAAAACAGTAAAACCACTAAAACATTAAAACATCCAATTCAGCATACACAAGACAGCAGTAGCAACAGCAGACTTATTTACCACTTCACAGTGCTTTACAGTTCTCTCTAAGCAGTTTACAGAGTCAGCATATTGCTCCCAAAAAGGTGGGTCCTAATTTTATCAATCTCGGAATGATAGGAAGCTGAATCAATTCTGAGCTGGTGAGAATCGAACTGCCAAACTGTAGGCAGCTAGCTGTCAGTAGAATTAGCCTGCAATACTGTGTTCTAACCACTGTGCCACTACTCAGTTATTTGGCCAGTTAGCAATTTAGCCAGAAAATGGGGCCCTTGGCACATTCAACCAAGATTTTTATGGGAGCATAGCCAGGTTTTTAGGGCCTTATGGTCTTATGAAAGGCTAGCAGAGTTGGGCTCTGACCTAAGAGAGGATGTTCCATAGAGCAATGGCCATTGCAGAAAAAAAAAATCACCTGGGTCCCACCAGTCAATAGTCTTTGGCTGACGGAATCTTCAGCATGTCCATTCTGCATGTCCATTCCACCTTGTTGGACAGATAGAGATTCTTGAGAAAAAACAATCCCTCAGGTACCTCAGTTCCAAGCCATGTAGGGCTTTATAGGTAACCATCAGCACTTTGAATTGCACATAGGAACACACTGGTAACCAGTGCAGCTCACACAGGAGTGGTGTTATGCTATATATCTGGCACTATTTACAGGTAGTCCTTGACTTATGACCACAACTGGATCAAAAATTTCTGTTGCTAAGTGAAATAGTTAAGTGAGTTAAATGAATTACTGCAGGACTTCCAGTTTCGCATGGTAGCAACCTGTTGCGGGCTTGCAGATTCTCTGCACCCCCACGGTTAATTTCGGTGTCCCAGGGGACCCTAAATGTGTCTAAGTCTCCCCGGAGAGGTGGTGAAGAAAGAAGGGTGCTCCACCAATTCTGGAACAGTGGTGGCCATTCTGTTCAACTTGGGGAAAACCTTCTAACCCAACAAGAGAAAGACTGGCTGTATTGCATCAACCAGCCCAAGCTACTAGCAACCAAAGTCCAAAAGTACTAACCAGCACAACTGTGAACAGCGTGCTTGAAACTGGGTGAGGAATTCGATCTTCTCTTTTCTATTCTATATTTAATTTCCTGGAAAAGATTTCCAAGAAGCAAAATATCTCCGAAAGGGAAGGAGGGGGATTTCTGTCCCACCCTTATACTAACAGAAGCCGCAAATTAATCTTTTTATGGGGGATCAAAATATATAGAAGTGAAATAAATATAAAACCTGAAATTTAAAACTTAAATCTGGATAAATCTAAAATTGTTTGAATGGTTAAGACTCTCATTCTAAAGATAATTGTTCATTTTGGAAATTGAAAAACAAATAGTTGCTGACACCTAGTGGTGGACAAAGACTATGACAGCTATGACTTTAATATAAGACTTGGCAAAACCTGGGAAAAGCTAATCTGTGTTTGTGACCTTCAAAGCTTTAACAACAAAGAACAGCTGTGACAGAAAAAGACAATCATCTGGGCTGTAGACAAAGAGAACATTATAAATTTCAGGGAAAAAATCATTTTGAACTATTTGGATTACAAATATCTATTTAATTGGGACTATAAAGCTATTTGCAGAGAAAAGAAAGGAAAAGAAAAACTCAAATTTTTGGCTATCATGGATCAGAGACATGTAGAAAGAACATATCAAAAAAACATAAATACTTCACAGGAGGAGATATATAGTATACTGCAACTAATTCAAACAACAATGACTTTAAACCACAAAGAAATCCAAAATAACTTTGAAAATATAAACCAATTATTTCCAAGTTAACTCTACAACAAAAAATCCCTAGAAAATAATAACAGAGAAGGAGCAGATAAAACAGATAAATGGATATAGAATTGAAAATAGAGACTTAAAGATGGAACTTAACAAAACAAGGAAACATGATTTAATCCTAGTGGAAAAAAATTTACAAGAATTGGAAAAACAACTTATCCCTTAAGACTACAAAATAAATCTGAGGACAAGAAAACAGATTGGATAAAATGGATTGTAGAGATGTCAGGAACATCGGAGAGAAAGGAGAGAAAGAAAGGAGAGAAAGAAAAAGAAGATTTTCAACAAACATGGAAAGGCAGAAGCCCTGTACAAAGACACTTCACCTGATTTACTTTTTATATCTACAGTAACATTTATGAACATACGAAAATTTGTTTCAGCAAAATACATTGATTAAGAAAGATGCTGGGCAAAGGAAAAAGATTAAAGTGGAAACCAAGAAAATAGATGATGGGACTTACTAGAGAGAACATTTAAAAAAGAACCATTTGTTTGAATATGGTTAAAGAAATAGAAAAGATTTGGAATATATATGTCATTCCAAAAGGGATGAATTCTCTAAATAATATAATATGCTTTTTTCCCTTTTACATTCTCTTTCTTGATAGGAGTAATATAAAAAAAGTTGAAATTACTTAGATAAAGGAAATGTTTTAGATATTTAAATGTGATTGAATTTAACAAAATTATAATGGATAAAAATGTTTTGAATAAGAGTTAAAGAACTAGATGACTAGATGTATTAAATGGAATATTTAAAGATTAAATATATTTTTAATTATGGTTAAAAAAGAAATTTTGGAAACAAATATATATTAGCTCCAGAGGGATATATTTTAAGTAGTATGTTATTTTTTATGTTTCTTTACTCTTGTTCTTTTTTTTTAAGTTTTATCTATTCCTTAAGAAATGTAAAAGTGTGAGATGGTTCTTATGAAAAAAACAGAGTTAAATTTTTAAATGTAATTAATTTTTGAGAAAATCTTAACCAGTAAGAATACTTAGATTAGAATTTGGTGGGAGAAACAAATTAAAATAAGGACTATAATAGGATCTATGATAAGGCAACCAGAATAATTGGATAGAAAAGAAATATTATATTGATGTGATTATTATTTTTAGAAATAGTGGAAAAAATATATATTTAATTGTTATCTATCAAAATAATAAGAATTGTATTAAGTCAATGTTTGCAAAAAAGGATATTTTGGGAAAAGAGGAAATCAACCAAAACCGTTACGTGGATTATGGATTATAGAAATCAGTTGTTAGTGATTGTTTTACAAATGTAAACCCAGACAACACACTGTTCACCAATTATTAAGTGATTTATTTTTTTTAAAAAAATCAATAAAATATATTAAAAAAAAGAATTAGTGCAGTTGTTAAGTTAGTAACATGGTTGTTAAATGAATCTGGCTTCCCCATTGACTTTGTTTGTCAGAAGGACACAAAAGGGGATCACATGACCCTGGGACACTGCAACCGTCATAAAGGTGAGCCAGTTGACAAATTCTGAATTTTGATCACATGACCATGGATATGTCACAACAGTTGAAAGCGTGAAAAAACGTTCATAAGTCACTTTTTTCAGGGTCATGGTAACTTCAAACGGTCTCTAAATAAACTGTTGTAATTTGAGGACTATATGTACTACATGCCAGCTGCATTCTGGCAGTTGGAGCTTCAGAATGGTCTTCAAGAGCAGCCCCATGTAGAACATGTTACAGTAGTTTAATTGTTGATGATATTTGATTATCCAGAGAGTGATCTGGATAATTTTCCTAAATAGGCTTGATAAGACTTAAAGGATTTTGTGAGGCGGGACAAACTAAAAATAAAAAGAAATCAAGTTCTAGGCCTCTAGGGTATAGTTTGAAGATATTACAGATCAAAATTGTTAGGAGTAAAAGGAAGGAATATAAAGTTTGTTTAAATAATAATAATAAGCGCCTTGGATGCAATTCCAAAACAACTGGAACACCACTTGAACACCATTGGCACTGACAAATTTGCCATTAGTCAATTGCAAAAGCGGCCTTACTAGGAACCGCCTCCATCCTGCGACGATATCTGTAATAACTTCAAACATCCAGATCTGCCTATCCCAGGTCCTTGGTAAGGACTCGATAGGTAGACAAAATGCCAAATCCAGTCTGAACATCTGGCTGACTGTGCGATGATCCATAATAATAATAATAATAATAATAATAATAATAATAATAATAATAATAATAATAATAATGATGATGATGATGTTGGAAGGGATCTTGGAGGTCATCTAGTCCAACCCCCTGCTCAGGCACGAAACCCTATACCATTTTAAACAAATGGCTGTCCAGTCTCTTCTTAAAAACTTCCAGTGTTGGAGCATTCACAGCTTCTGGAGGCAGGTTGTTCCACTGATTGTTTCTCCTTATTTCTAGGTTGCTTCTCTCTTTGCTTAGTTTCCACCATCTGTTGCTTCTTGTCTTGCCTTCAGGTGCTTTGGAGAATAGCTTGACTCCTTTGTGGCAACCCCTGAGATATTGGAACACTGCTATCATGTCCCCCCTTGTCCTTCTCTTCATTAAACTAGACATACCCAATTCCAGCTAGCATTCCTTATATGTTTTAGTCTCTAATCCCCTGATCATCTTTGTTGCTCTTCTCTACTCTTTCTAGAGTTTCAACATCGTTTTTACATCATGGTGACCAAAACTGGATGCAATATTCCAAGTGTGGCCTTACCAAGGCATTGTAAAGTGGTATTAACACTTCACATGATCTTGATTCTATCCCTCTGTTAATGCAGCCTAGCACTGTGTTGACTTTTTTGGCAGCTGCAGCACACTGCTGGCTCATATTTAAGTGATTGTCTACTATGACTCCAAGATCCCTCTCACAGTTACTACTGTTAAGCAAGGTAGCACCTATACTATACCTGTGCATTTGGTTTTCCTCACCTAAATGTAGAACTTTACTTTTTTCACCACTGAATTTCATTTTGTTACATAGCACCCAATGTTCAAGATCCTTCTGTATCTTAAGCCTATCTTCTGGAGTGTTGGCTATTCCTGCCAGCTTGATGTCATCCCTTAATGGCTAGTGGCTATTTTTTGCAATATACAGATTTAGAATAGAATAGAGCTGGAAGGGATCTTGAGGTCTTCTAGTCCAGCCTCCTGCTCAAGCAGACGAATCTATACCATTTCAGACAAGTGACTGTCTAGTCCAGGGGTGTCAAACTGCCGGCCCGCGGGCCAGTTTCATCATACCAGAGCCGCGCCCACCCCATTGCCAACAATGGTCTAGTCTCTTCATCAAAATCTCCAGTGATGGAGCGCCCACGATTTCTGGAGGCAAGCAGTTCCACTGCTTAATTGTCCTCACTGTTAGGAAGTTTCTCTTTAACTCCAGATTGCTTCTCTCTTTGGTCAGTTTCCAACCATTGTTTCTTGTCTTGCCCTCTAGTGCTTTGGAGAATAGTTTGATGCCGTCTTCTTGGTGGCAGCCCCTCAAATATTGGAATACTGCTATCATGTCGCCCTTTTCTTTAGACTGTCACTAGCCAAACCCAAGTCCTGCAGCCGTTCTTCATATGTTTTAGTCTCCAGGCCTTTGATTATTTTAGTTGCTCTTCTTTGAACTTTTTCCAAGGTCTCGACATCTTTTTTGTGGTATGGTGACCAAAATTGGTTGCAGTATTCCAGGTGTAGTCTTACTAGGGTTTTATAAAGCGGTACTAATACTTCATGTGATCTTGATTCTATGCCTCTGTTTATACAACCCAGGATCATATTAGCTTTTTTGGCTGCTGCTGCACACTGCTGGCTCATAGTCAAGTGATCATCCACTAGGTAGGACTCCAAGGTTCCTTCCTTTTATGTAGCTGACATTCACCAGACAACAGGAGACTCTGTTGCTCAGATCTTTTATTATTTCTTGCTGTGTGGCACATTCCGATCCCTTAGGAAGTTTTCAGAAAAAAAATCATGGCTCATCAGCTGACGCCACGCCATTTTTTACATGCCTTCATGAGCAATGATTCTGAGGGACCAATGAGATGCTACACCTCCTAAACGCATGAACAAAACTTTTAGTGTCTTAATGACAACATGCAAATAGCTCTTTCTATGCATGTCCCACACGCCCTGCATCTAGAGTTAATACCTTCTTCCCCTCCCTTATAAAGTGGGAATCACCCAAATTAACCCGCAATCTCGGTAGCTGCTGCGAGTCTACAGATCTGAAAGATTACGGGAACGCCTGCGTCCTACAATCATAGGAGGGGCTCCTTTTTGGTACATGCGCACTAGCCTGTACAGAGTCTACTTGGCTGGGGGAGCGAGAGGAACCTTCATTCTCTTGCGTTGCTGCTCTCGTTTCAATCTCTTCGCTTCAGAGTATGGCGGCTGCCTACAGGCTCGTACTGATTCGGCACGGGGAGAGCACCTGGAACCTAGAGAATCGGTTCAGTGGTTGGTACGATGCGGATTTGAGCCCAGCCGGGCAGGAAGAAGCGCGGCGCGGCGGCGAAGCGCTGAGAGGTGAAGATGCGGAGGAAGCGGGCAGACGGAGGGAGCGATGTGGGTGTTGATGCTCTGCTGCGGGGGGCGCCTCTACTCATTTTCACTTCGAGAAAATTGGGACTGTTCTGAAATTTGTGGGGTCGTATAGGTGGATAATTTTGAGTTATTTATAAAGGTCATAAATGTAGCCTGTAATAACAGTGCTGAAATTGTGGGATGGAGAATCCTTTTGACTTGAACCACCCGATATGGAATTTTTTTAAAAAAATCCCTCTCCACGGGGGTTAGTGTCCCGGGCCAAGTTTTACCTTGGAAGGTAATGAATACTCCCATCCGTGTGTTCCTGGTGTCCTTTGAATTAGGTGCAAATGGGATTTTGCATAAAATCGGCGGATACTGGTTCGCGAATGCAAAAATGCTCCCTATCCCATGCTAAGAGCGCGCAATGGAAGACCCATGAAGTAACTTGGGGTTGGCGTTTCAGAGAAATTGGTCCTGAGGCGCCCGCAGGTTGTGACCGCTGGAACTTGGTTAGAGGACAAAGACTGAGATTTTGTCTGGGCACGTGCTATCAGCCTCGTCCCTCTCGACGGAGAAACGCGAGACGGCGCCTTCCCGCCGGAGGCGAAAGGGAGGAGTCCCAAAGTCGCCCTAACCCGGTCCTTTACCTTTCAGAGTTCATTGATTCCGGCAAGCCCTTAGCCAAGCGTGCCATCGAGCCTTTTTGTGATTTTGCTAAGACTACCTAACATTCAACTCCAGGATAACGGAACAAACCATTCTGATTGTAAAAACGATATTGCGCATTAAAAAAGGGATGTTTTAATTTGAGTAGGTGGCCCCTGCTTCTTTTTAAGACTCCCTCTCGAGCTGTGCATATTTGGTAGTCCCCTTGAGTTAATTATTTTTCCATCTGCCTGAGAAGGCACAATGATATCTTACCTATCCTCAAGGAAAGCATCCAGCAGTTAGACTGTCTAGATTCATTGGTAATTGGGTAGATACTTTGTTAAAGAAATGTACTAGAAGCTGAGTCATTCAGTACTGCAAGGGAGAAAGGAGAGCTTGTGCTCAATACAGGAAATGGGGGAAGGCCAGGAAACATTTATTAAGGCGTGCATCTCTGCAGGTTCAAGAAACAAACCGATCTCACTCTTTAGTTTAGTTACTTTAAGGCCTGAAAGAGAGCCCCAGTCCTCAAAAGATGAAGATAACCTTCTGCATTATCTACAACTGTGGAATCTCCCCAGAGTTTCATCTGATTGCTCTCCAGCCAGTTATAAAATCTGTAGAAAGTTTTTAATTATTAAAAATGTGAATATTAAAATTATATTTTTAATTTGTTGATGGACTTGAAAGCCCATCTAAATAGAATGTAAAATTGTAAGTTTGGCCTTTTCCTGGAAATACTATTTAAAACAAACTTATTTGAATTCAGCTTGGTATCCAAGGAATAAAAAGTTCATTCGACAATTCTAATATCATTCATGTGTGCATGTTCTACCTTTCATTTGGGAGATTCTGGCAAATATTGTTCATGCTTATATGTCCTCATTCACTCTTCTGTGTTGCACAATTGTTGCTTTCTCCACCATGGCATTAGTTTGCATTATTGCACAATCGTTTAATTTTTGTGCACTCTAGACTAGCAACAGGAAACAAGGGAGCACAAGGTGATTATGAAGATCTGTTAAAGCAACCTCTCCCCCAAGATATTTAGTTACAGCACATTAGCATCATCTTTTGTTCTGAGATTTTTTATTTTCTTTTATCTTTTGCGAGATTATTTTATTTTCATACAGGGAAATTTCAGTCTCATGCTAAATGAAGATGCCACATGAATAGAAGGGCCACTATAGTGATTATTTTATTATACACACACACGCGCGCGCACACACACACAAATACACTTTTTGCTGGAAGGGCAGTTCAGTTTGTGAGAACCCTTTCCATCACAGACTAGGATTAGGCTGGAGAACACCAGATGGATGTCCTTTCAGAGAGCTGGTGGCAGGAACCAGGGCATGAGACTCCAGAGTGCTTCTGAAAGAGGAGATTTTAATCTTCTATTCCCTGGGTCCGTTTATCTGCTGCATAGAAATATTTTGTCAGTGCTCATTTTACATATTATGGCAAGTGATTAATGGACAAATGTGAATATATAAGGGTTCCACACTAATATGCTATTTTACAATGATTAGGGTGCTTCAGAACTACAGATTAAATGAGTCAAGATGGATTAGCTGTATGTCAGCAATAATTGCTGTAAAGATAAATGAGTTACAGTATTATGCTTTCTGGCTCTTTCAGATTCTAAATATGAGTTTGACATCTGCTTCACATCTGTGCAGAAGAGGGCCATCCGGACCCTCTGGACCGTGCTGGATATCCTTGACCAAATGTGGTTACCAGTAGTGAGGACCTGGCGTCTCAACGAAAGGCATTATGGTGGTCTAACAGGCCTTAACAAGGCTGAGACAGCTGCTAAACATGGTGAAGCCCAGGTCAAAATATGGAGGCGTTCCTATGACATCCCTCCACCTCCAATGGAGTCTGATCACCCTTTCTATAACACCATTAGCAAGGTAAAATGAGGTACTAATCTATTAATCTGATGAAGATAGCTGTTGCTTTGAGGTTATTTTAAAGTAATTGTCATGCTGGGATTAGGATATAATTATTGTGTAATTTCGTTTGCATTTTGCTTTTTTTGATTTCTGACTCAAACTATAGTTCCATTGTAGTTCACTTTTATCTTGTTTGACCTGTATTCATATAATATTCTCACTGGCCCACTGTTCTGGGCTTTCTGTGGATATGATTACATTGCTATATGTTTTGAGCAGAATTTTAAAATTTTAGAATACACATTGCTTTCATGCAATTAATCATTGACATTGGTCATTCATGAATGTTTATATTCTATGGATGGGAACAGTCAAGGCTATTCTTAAACTGGCAGAATTTTCCATCTATGCAATATTTGTTAATGAATTAAGAAATAGCTAGAGCGTTGGCCTCACATGCCGTTTTAAACTTTAATAGGTTTTGATGTACTGTGGTAATATAATTAATGTAGGATATTATTTTAAATATTTAAAGACTAGTTCACCAGAAAGCTACATAGTATAGTTAAACTGTGAATAGGGCTACTAAAGAGGCAATCAATCCAGATAAGTTTGGGTATGAATCCAATGAGTAAATGATATTCAAGGCAATTTTTCAGTGGCTGAAGATAGTAACAAGTTAAGACATTATTTAATGTTATACAACTTCATCAGGCACCTTAAAATTATTTATTGCCTAACATATGGGTGACAATAATGATTGTCACAGTAGCAGTTCTAAAAATGTCATTGAGCGGGGATTACAAAAAAATTACAATAGCCTATACCAGTGGTGGCGAACCTATGGCACGCATGCCAGAGGTGGCACTCAGAGCCCTCTCTGTGGGCACGCACGCCGTTGCCCCAGCCCCGCCTCCCCCGCACAACCCCCTCACCAGCAGCCTGCCGGAGAGGCTCCCCCAGGTGCGACCCACATGGAGCAGCGCAGTCAAGCACATGGCAGCCGGGCAGCAGGGGCAAGACTCTGCCCTCGCGCCCCATGACGCTGCGGGGTGTAGGCGGAGGGTGTGGCCGCCATGGCGCTGCAAAGCTGCCTGGGCGATCTGTGGTGAGTGGCCCTGTGGGTGGGCGGAGCAGGGGCAGGGCAGGCCAGTTTTTGGTCACCCAATCTCTAAAAGGTTCACCACCACTGGTCTATATGATCACTTAAGTGCCTAAAGTATGGTGTCAAGCAAACAGGTAGTTTGAGACACAACTTTTCTAAAGCATTTTTTAAAATGAAGTACAGGAGTCTATAACAAGTCTTGAGAAAATATGAATCAATCACTGTGATTGTTGCTGCTGCCTTTCCTACTCTAGGATCGCCGCTATGCTGACCTTACTGAAGATCAGCTACCTACATGTGAGAGTTTGAAAGATACCATTGCTCGGGCACTGCCCTTCTGGAATGAAGAAATTGTTCCTCAGATCAAGGAAGGCAAGCGAGTGCTCGTTGCTGCCCATGGTAACAGTCTCCGAGGCATTGTGAAACATCTAGAAGGTAAGTATTCTGTTTGTAACTTTGGAACGAAAGCTGATTTAAGCCTGACTGAATCTAAAAAGTTAGTTGAAGCAAAGCTCTCTGGTAATAGGTCCTGAATAGGATAATATAATCAAGCTTTTTACTTTGTCATACATTTTCATTTATTTTATTCTTTGCAGGAATGTCTGAGGCAGCAATCATGGAACTCAATCTGCCCACTGGAATACCAATAGTCTATGAGCTGGACAAAAATTTGAAGCCTATCAAGCCTATGCAATTCCTGGGAGATGAAGAAACTGTCCGCAAAGCTATGGAAGCTGTGGCAGCTCAGGGCAAAGTTAAGAAATGAGGGCAGGCAAAGTAATCAGTAGTATAACCCCTTTCCCCTTCCTAGCACATGCCTCAAGGGACTGGGCTGAAGAGCCAGAGATGGTGAAGTTTATGAGAGCCATGGCTTACCCTTCAACATTCACATTTCTCCAGCAGGATCTGGCTAGATATTTTAGAGGTGTGGACCATAGATCAGCAGGGTTACTGACAGAAACAAATCCCAAAGCAATGAAATTCAATGCTGCTGAACTGAAGGGGAGACCAAGGTTTTCCCAAAAGAACCTTTGCTATCTTCACATGAGAACTCCAATTAGTCAAGTATTGTTTCACTTGGTTTTGCCATTCAAGATGGTTTCAAGGACCAATTTGAATTTGTTTTTTTATATATATATTTTGCATAGGCAGCACACCATTTCACTTAAGCTAGATGAAAAGCCAATTCTTATTTCATTGCTTTCTGAATGTAGGAAAGAAGGGTGAGACTAGAAGAAAGGACTATCTCCCCCTCTGGAATTTCCACCTGTGGTCCAATAACTTTGTGTAGTGCCAGTAAACCCTGATACTATGTATCATCACGTTGCTTTTCTATCCCATAGTTTGTGGTTGTCTCTGCCTTCTGGATGGCAGATTTACAGTAGAACTAATTCCACTGTACAATGGCTGAATTTGCCCTAGTCTCAGTAAAATAAAGGAATTATGTGCAATAGCTGCTGTGTCTGTATTACTTGTAAAAGAGGGTTATTAATATAGTATTAAGAAAAATGTAACTATTGCAATGAACATCGCCTGAGTTGCCAATTTTAGGTGAAACCAATCTCCTGTGCGTATGAGAGGGTGAGACTTAAACCAGGAGTACAGATACATGACTATACATACTTTTCAGAGGCCATACTCCCAAAAAACAGGACCAGAATAAAAATAAGTAATTGAATAATTACTAATTAAAAGCCATTTACTATAAAGTAATTTATACATGGGTAGCTCTATTGGGAACAGAAAAGGGGACAACTGGATAGAGGAAGCAAAAAAAAAAGCTCAACATGAAAGGCAAGAATAGGTCTTATTAAGGTTGATAAGAAAATATTTGTCAGATAAGCAGAGAAAGAACTCTGGATTTTGCAACTTGATTGGGGGAAAAAATCTCATTTGTGTGGCTCCTCAAATGCCACTCCAAAGCAGTATGCAACACTTTGAAAAATATTGTGCATCCCACATGATGTCAAATACAAGATACAATATGTACAGAAAATACAAGGACATGGATAGGTGGAGGAAAACATTTTGATGTGGGATTTTATTAAAAATATGGTCAAGAATTATCTGTATTGCATTCACCTCTGGAAACAATTCCAAAGTTTGAGCACCAGAAGGATGCTGAAAAATGCATTATTTGGGACTCTGCATATCTCACTATCATATATACCAGTGATGGCGAACCTTTTAGAGACCGAGTGCCCCAAAACCACCCTGCCCGCCATCCTGCCCCCCGCCTGCCTGCAGGGCCACCCACCTCCACGGCCCGCCACAGCAGATCGCCCAGGCAGCCCAGCAGCTCCATGGTAGCCACACCCTCCACCTGCACCCTGCATCATCTGCTTATGACGGAGCGCAAGGGCAGAGTCTTGTTCCCGCTACCCGGCTGCCGGGTCCTTGGCTGCGCTGCTCTGCGCAGGCCGCACCCGGGGGCAACTCCGGGGGGGCTGCTGGTGAGGAGGGGGCCATGGGGGGAGGCAGAGCTGGGGCAAACACACGCGTGCCCATAGAGGGCTCTGAGTGCCGCCTCTGGCACGCGTGCCATAGGTTCGCCACCCCTGATATATACTGTCAAAAGATGCAGCATTGCATAATTTCATATGCCAGAGGTTGACTGAGTGCCACTGTATAGACTGCCTCAGTAATTTAATCAAAATATAGCTTTAACATCTTTTTCAGTCAAGTTCCTAGTTTTTATTCCATTTTTTTTGTGATACTGTGATAACTTGAGATTCAAAAGGGCTTACAATTAAAGTACAGTATATTTCAAGAGAAATGGATATTGATTTAGGCTTACTTCCTGGGCAGGCCAATGACTTGTAATTTACAAGGGAAAATGCAGGCAGGCAGCCTTTATGGATTGTTTTCTTGTCTTTTTGCTTTTCTAAATCAGAGTTTAGCTGCTTCAATTGAAGGCAGAAATCAGAGTAGAAAGTTTTCTGAATTACAAAACAAAATTAGGTTGCCAAATTGAAAGTAAAAAGTTCTAATCATAATCTCCTTCACTAAAAAGCTATGCAACATTCCTGAAGTTGCTTTCTTTTTTCTTTCAACTTCCTCTGGTTCTTTTCCTAGGATTAATCTTTCCTGCTACCAGTAGTATGCTTTGGTGTATGCATCTTTCACTATGTCTGCAGAAATTGAGGCTGAACACGGGCTACTTTGCGCAGCTCCTTGCCATGTGTACTGGGACACTGCATTTCACACCAGCTTATTGGCACCATCTGTACACCTGAGATAAAAAAAAGTCAATATTTATATAGACATAAACTCCTGAGGAAAAAGAGTCTTGTGCTTTTGAAAATTACCCTGCAATTAATTTCTGATGTTGTCACAACCTTGCTATCTTTAAATTCAATAATTCCAGTTCAAAACGACTCACCCACAATGAATAGCTTTCACTTTGACACTGAAGAACAGCTCTTCATGTGGACTGGATATTATTCTAGATTTTCCCAATTAGATATAGTGACATTTATGGCATCCCTGATATTTCCTACAAAATCACATCTGCAGAGAGTTGAAACTTAAAAAGGTGCCAGTGTGTACATTTAAGTTATGGTTTTTCAGTTTATTCAGAAAATAATTGTTCTTACCTGCTTCACTGTGAGCCACTACTACTCCTAGCTCATTTTCTGCTGTGGTCAGCAAATAATTTGATTGTGCATCCCCTAAAGAGATCTAGTCCACAGGTTAAGAGAAAAAGTGAAAATTTCCACAGAAAATCACAAATGCAGGCAAAAAGACAACCGCAGAAAAAGGATACAACTTTGGCCAGAACAATATCTCCTGGCCGGAAACTCTTGTAAACTTCTATCTATCAACATATAAAGTAGGAGGAAAGAGAAAGCAAATGTCAAAATGCAAAGACAATTTTGAGGGACAAATGTCTCTGGCAAATAGAGCGATAAAACAAGTCCAGTTTGGATACAGAAAGGTTTGAAATAATTATGACATTTTTAAAAAAGTTAAGTGGCCCTTGCTTTAACCACAATAATTGAGACTGAAATTTCCATCACTGAGCGATGTAAAGTGCAATATCACGTGACCACACTCCTTGGCAATGGCATTCCCAGCAGTCTCCAGCTATTGTCATTAAGTGAATTACTATGGGCAGTTAAGCTAGGACAGGGGTAGGCAACGTTGGCTCTTTTATGACTTGTGGACTTCAACTCCCAGAATTCCTCAGTAGCCATGCTGGCTCAGGAATTCTGGGAGTTTAAGTCCACGAGTCATAAAAGAGCCAAGGCTGTCTATCCCTGAGCTAGGACCTCATGTGATCCAGACTTCCTGCCAGCTTCCTCATTGACTTTGCTTAGGGGAAGTCAGCAGGGATGATTGCAAATCATAATCAAAGGTCCAAAATCTAGGCCATTTGCCAAGTAACCGGATCATGATTATGTAAGTATGGGGAGGAGGGGGGCTGCAACACATGGAACTTTGAGGACTGCTCATAAAGTATCACTTGTTCAGTGTCATTATAAGTTCAAATGGTCGCTGAATGAGTGGTCGTTATCCATCGGTATTCTTACCCTCGGAATCAAATTACTATCCCAAATATGCAATTTTTGTTCCTAACAGGTTTTAGCAATCACCTGGAAACTATACCAATACATGTGGAATAAAATGAACATATCTGTAAGTTCATAGATATTAATGTAAAAAAAGTGCTTCTCTGCCATATTTTCTTCATTTGATATAACCAAATATAAAGCTATCTGACCTTGTCTTTCTCTGTAGCTCGGATATCTTCTCTGCTATAATGGAAGAAAAGATGAAATCGTAATTTTGCCAATTTCTTCTCTCCCCTCTTCAACTAATCTTACAGAACAAGGCAACTTTATCCCCCCACCATGCATCCTACTCCCTCCCTTCCCATCTTTTAGTTACAGTTGATGTTTATATTTTTACTGCATATGGGCTTTGTAATATTTTATCTTCTAATATTGTAAACCACCCAATTACCCTTGTGGTAAGGTGGGCAGTCAATAACTTTAATAGATACATAAATAAAATAAAACATGTATATTGTGTAATAGTATAATTTAGAAAGAAGTTAGCTAATTATATGAAAAAAATTATAATCAGCAGAGCTTAAGAACCAACAATATTTCCAATTCACATTATCACTCAAATATCAATGAGAATCAGATGGAATATTAACATACTGTAGTTTGCTTATTCTCTCATCACTAATGCCACCTTCAAAAAATGTCCACAAAATAGTTTTCTTCATACCGTATTGTTCCACGGAATGGGGATTTTAATGGTGTAGAACCAACATATAAAATATGCACCTTAGCAAAACGAGAATTAATACTGCAAACCTGAAAAAAAAGCAATTTTTAGCAATGATCTGTTCTCTCTTATAACTTCAGGATTGTAATTGATAATACTTCAGTTCTACATAATGAAAATAACCAAGCTAGTCTCCAAGCTGGGATATATAAGCCTTTTCTCTTTCTGCAACATCACAGTAGGCCTGCTAAATATTGAATGAAGGGACTAAACAACTAAAAAACGTAAATAAAAACAAATGTAGACAGCAATACTGGCAATATATTATGATTGTGACTTAGGTTTCGCATACTCATTTTATTGTAGGGAAAATGATCCCACATTTAACCAATACCAGAGAAAGATTAGACAAAAACCTTATCTGTTTCATTCATCACACTGTTGGTAAATCTAACATGAGCTTCCAAAGATGAATGAACTGCAGGGGGGGGGAAACCTACTCTTCACTTATGGGTAAATACAGCATTCTACCCATTTGTAATACCTTTTATTTTCTTGATACCAATTGCTGGGTTAAAAATAACAATGAAATTATTAGGGAAATCTGCTGATTTCCTTCCTTACCTTGCAGGTCACTATGGCTCCGACATCGGGCAGTAGCTGAGATTCCACATCTCTCATCACAGAAATTACCGGGAGCTATAGGGAGGGTGCAAAACCAGCAAGATTCATCCATGCATTGAGCTACCACCAAGAGATAAGTTGAAGTTCAACCCCTTCTGGATTGCCTGTATGTCATGTTATTCAAGACATGCAGTCCTTATCATTATCCCTCCCACTGTCATCCATAGCATATACTGCTATATGCAGTCCTTGTTTAATGATGTTTCACAAGTTATAATGGCCTATGGAAAGGGTGCTTTACAGCCCATAAAACACTTCTGGCTATTGCAGGGGTAGGCAACCTCGGCTCTTTTATGACTCGTGGACTTCAACTCCCAGAATTCCTGAGTCAGCTATGCTATGAAGTCCACGAGTCATAAAAGAGCCGAGGTTGTCTACCCCTGGGCTATTGTAAAATGTTGCATTTCCCCCCCCCCCCGGTCATATGACTGCATTTTAGGCACTTGGCAGCAGGCTCAAATATACTCAATCATGGTCACATGATTGCAGTGTCCTGCAATCATGTGACCATAATTTCCAAGGTTATTTTTACTGGTTTCCAGCATCTTTTGCTGTTTTTGGATTCAGACTTATAACCGCAGGATTCATTTAACAAACATGTGATTTGGACTTATAATTACATGATCAGCTTAATGACTACTGTAAGTAAGATTGGTAATAAAATCAGGTCCAGTGACATAGGTGCACGCCTTACAACTGAAATCCCAGTCACAATTGAGACGTTAAGAGGCTGAGGAGTATTTCTATGCAGAAATATTGATTCTCACCATGCCATTCTCACTTTTCTTCACGAAACAACCAGCCAGAGAGGCAAAGATAGAACCATGACGTGTATAGGTGCCATTCCCAGGGGTTCCTTCTTCCAAACTGCAGAGCCGCTCTCCTGTGAAATAGAAGGCAAGACAAAACAGCTTATTTTCCCATTGCCCCATCTTCTCGTATTCTAAATACTCATTATCTGATTGCTCTCACTGGAAATTACTTCCTCTGTGACATCTGTACATGAGTTTGTGTGTAACACTAATAGATACTATAGATAGAATAAATGAGTAAAGAAAAAAAATAAGAACACAAGAATAGCCCAACTGGATCAGGCCAATGGTTAATCCAGCACTTTGTTTCTCATCATGGCCAAACAGAAACCTCTGAAGTGTTTTCAAGCAGATGGCATTATACCTACCTGCAACCAATACTACAGTAGAGGCATGGAGTCCCTAATCTGGAGGCAACAATACATCTCAAAACTGGAAGGCTTTGATTAATGTCATCCATGAATTTATCTAATCCAGGGGTTCTCAACCTTGGCAACTTTAAGACTTGTGGACTTCAATTCCCAGAATTCCTCAGCCAGCTTTGCTGGCTGAGGAATTCTGGGAATTGAAGTCCACAAGTCTTAAAGTTGCCAAGGTTGAGAACCCCTGATCTAATCCCTTTTAAAACATCCAGATGAAATATTTTTGTCCAATCCTGTAGAAATTAATTCTGCAAATTAATTTTGCACTATGTAAAAAACAATACTTTCTTTTGTCAATTCTAAATGTCTTTCTAATCAATTTCATTGGATGGCTCTGATCCTAATATTTTGAGGTACAGATACTTTTGTTTTAGTACTATCTGCATGGTATACATGATTTTGTACATCTTAATCTTGTTCCTGCTCAAATGACCTTCCAAAGAAAAAAATCCTACATGTTCTA
This sequence comes from Crotalus tigris, assembly GCF_016545835.1. Taxonomy (NCBI): domain Eukaryota; kingdom Metazoa; phylum Chordata; class Lepidosauria; order Squamata; family Viperidae; genus Crotalus; species Crotalus tigris. Next base: position 660,217 of record NW_024100602.1, on the reverse strand, counting down.
GTTTGCTTGATTCATCGGCAAGATGTTTGTTTTCTACATTTTTTTCCAATCTATTTTATATAATTTTTCTCAAAACGCATACCAAAAACTTGTCCATGGGCATTACAATTTGCCAGTTTTAATTTCAGTCTGTTTCTTAATGATCCCTAGGTATGAAGGTGATATCTTCATTGAGTTATCCACTACGATTTCAAAATCAGTATCAACTGGAATTTCTTTCATGTATTCATAGTTACTGTGTTTTGCCTAAAAGCGATTTAAATTGAATCACACTTTATTAGTGTTCAGCTATTTTAAACAGAAGGGGACGACAGAGAATGAGATGGCTGGATGGAGTCACTGAAGCAGTAGGTGTGAATTTAAATGGACTCCAGAAGATGGTAGAGGACAGGAAGACCTGGAGGAATGTTGTCCATGGGGTCGCGATGGGTCGGACACGACTTCGCAATTAACAACAACAATTTTAAACAGATCCTTCTGGAACTTTTCATAATCACTTTTGCTTTTGATTATTCTAAATATTTTAGTATCATCTGTAAATATGGGCAGTTCCTGTACTTATATTTAAGATTATTAATGGATAAGCTTAAAAGCATTGGTCTCCGCATGGAATCTTGAAAAATTCACTCCTTATTTCCCACTTCCCATTTCTAATTTCTGCTTTTGATTTTTTTTTTAATTAGCAATTCTTAAGAAATAGGTCCTCTTATGCCACAGTTGCTAACTTTACTCAAGAGCCGGTGATGTAGAACTATAAAGGTTTTCTGAAAATCCAAGTACATAAAATGCTCGGGTTGAAAGCTTTCCCGAAGCATCAAACTAAATCACTGGAGAGGAGAGAGGCTGCTAGATTAGATGGTATGGACCGATAAAATGTGTAATATTCTGTCTAGAACCAAGAAAGGTCTCTGCTAGATTTTCAGACAGGGCCGAATGGCCATTTGTTGGGGAAAATAGAGGATTCCTCCACTGAACAGATGGTTGGTCTGGATGATCAGATTCCTTCCAGTTCCATTCGTAGATATATTCTATGAACTAACACGCCTAACAAACCCTATGATCACGGTTATCCGTGTCCTACAAACCAACTCACCCAGCCCCAAATTCAGCCTCTTCTCGCTCTGGGGCTGAAGCAAATGCCAGACATTTCACCCACAAGACTCTCTGGAGCTGGCCCAGGAAATTAGCTCTCAACCAAGGAGCAGCTCTTCTTAGAGCGGACCCCATCCCGCCCTCTCCCGGTCACCCACCAGGAACACAGTAGCGCGCAGGAGCCATGCCAGGCGACGGAAAGGACTTCGCGCTAGGCCGCCTCTTCCCCGCGGGTGGCTGGAATTTTCATTGGGCGATTCCACCCTCACATTACTTCCTCCAAGCACACGTTCTTCGGAATACCAACCCACGACCGAGACTCGGATGTTGCAGAGTAACTGTAACTAGAAGGCCGGCGGAAAAGAATGGCCCTTGAAGCGCACTGAATGATGGGAAGTGTAGTTTCAGTTGGCTTAGCCAACGTGTAGTCGCGCATGTGCGAATAAGAATAAGGAGGAAAAATGATGCCGGGAAGGCTCCGGTAGTCGAGGAGGGGTCTATAGCGTGGGGTTGACCGAGCTCCCAAAATGACAGCTCCAGGTAAGCAGGAAAGAGTTGAAAGAAACCTATTTTCCAGTGATGTCTATTGGGTTAACGCCTTTGGGTTCCACCGGCTGGCGCCTCCAGAAGTTCCTGCATTGCTGTTTAGGGCTTAGCCTTCTTGCTGAAGTCTCTGATAGTACCGTGTTTTCTTGCGTGGATATTGCTTGTTGCTGTGAAAAGAAGCTGGGATGAAGTCTCCTTCGCGGGCCGAAGAATTGCCTAGCCTTCTTGAAATGCATGCTGGCAAGATCTCTTTAAGATGCTTTGTTTTCTCGCATTTGTAAAGGGACGATTAGCTGAAGCAGACGTGCTTTTATTTCTTAAACCCTGGCCCTCTCCAAAGAGTCCGTTGAATAGATGCGACAGTTCTTTTCTGCCTCCTTCTCCATCTGCGGTTTTTGTTACCAGAGTCATACATGTGCCTAAATAGCTGAGGTTTGCACAGAGGCGGAGTTACAGCCCGAGCACCACCTTGTTCAACTTCGAAGAGTCAGGAAGTGTAACAACCTTTAGAAAGCGGTCCATTGGCTCTTCTTCGCGGGTTCCGTTATGTCGTGGGTGTCTTGGTGCAAATTTGGTTGGCAGGCACACAAAATACTTAAGTGTGAGCGTAAATCTACGATATATGCTTACATGATTTTGTTCTATAGCCTATGTGTGCTTATTGCATGAATGCAAGCATTTTGGCCTGTCACAATTACCAGGGTGTTCTAATCTTCCCTCTCAATATCCTACCTCAAGAAAACTAATTGAGATCTGTTCTTTGTAAATATTATACAATTATACAATGATCTGACAACATTGCTTTTTAGTGGATATTTTTTTGGACAAGAACTGTACTACAATATTATAGTTCCTACACCTGCCAAATGAAGTGGATTCAGGTAATTCTTGACTCACCATGAAATATTTTTGGGCGAGAAACTGATATCCCTGCTTAATCTGTGCAGTCATATTGTATCTTTACAAAGGATGGGCAACCTTTTAATATTCAGGGGGGGATTATTGTATTTAAAATTGATAGTGGGAGGCCTGAAAATTTGAGCAATGATGGAATGCAAGCAGACAGATTTAGATTTTTCAGGATAGTCGATTTTTATTGTTTATAATTTTCAGGTTGGTTTTGCAAGCCTAAAGCTTTCCGCATATTTATTTGGTTGATTTCTTCTGAACTTAGCAGGAAGCCACACTCCTGCACTTGGTGAATTACCCTCAAACGTCAGAACGAGGTTCCTCAATACCAAAGAAAGAATTCCACTCCATATGCAAGGATAAAGTTAAAAGTAAATTATATATTTTCTATTAATTATAGCAGAACTCTTATTTGAAATAAGAATTGAAGAAGAGAGAGATATTAAGATTTTGTTGGCATAAAACCAGTAATAGTTGCTGCAGTTTTAGACAGAAACATGTGGGTCTAATTTTACATTGGCTAAAATTTAATTTGATCTGCCATAGCATCACCTTACTAGGATGCTTTTGGCTCCGACAGAGGACTTCCCAGAGTCATTCTCACTTAATATTAATTGGCCAAGATCAGTTTTCTCCAGAGCTGATCCAGCTCAAGTTCCTTCCTGCTTTTTGATTAGCAGCTGCTTGATGCTGGAGTCCTACAAACAGGTAAAAATCAAATTTTAAATAGTTGGCCTTCCTTGGTAGCCATAGGCTAGTCTAAGTGGGATGATTTGCTCCAGTGAGGCAGAGATGCCAAGGAAGAGATTAGTTTTGAGAGGGATTAATGATTATGGAATACTTTGGTATTTAGAAAAGAGAGATGAAAGCAATGACCTTTTAGAAAAAATTCTAACTACCTTATTTGTCCTTAAATCTTAAAGTGCTGTATATAGTATATCCTATTCAACGATATTGGGCTAAATTCCAGTTATTTCTTAACAGTTTAAATGATATTCACGTTGGCTATAGAGATTATAGAGAACTGATGTCCAATATCTCAGAGAGGAGCCTAATCCTGGATTAGGATTCCAGACCATGCCAGTTTCATCGGCTCTATTATCCTCATCATTTGCTGTATTTTTGGCTTCCTCTGAGTTCGTTCTTTTTCCCCCTTTATTATGGTTCTCTGCAGTTATGCAGGGGAAAAAGAAATGCAAGTATAATCATAAAAGATGTGTTATTTGGGCAACTGTCAAGCAGGTTCTGAGTACTTCTTGCATTCTGAATACAATAAGCATGTGGTCTCACACAGTGCTTTTTTTCTAAAAAAAATAGGTGCCAGAACTCACACACGTCATACAACCCGCCTTCCTTACCCTACAAGGTTCCATCCAAAAAAGGTGCCGGAACTCCGTTCTGGGTGTTCTATGAGAAAAAAAGCCCTGGCCACACAAGGCATCTTGCTGTTCAGCCTAGGAAAGTGAGCAGAAGCATCAGCAAAGTCACAATCCTCATTTCTGTGTTATTATCCCCATTGGTATTATGGAAGAGAGCATAACTCTTCCACTACTGCTGTACTGGAGACATCCAAAGTGAGAGTGATTCCCCAGCCACAATGCTAACTGCAATTGCAAAGATTTCTTCATCTACTTGCAGTGAAGCATTACCTAACAAGATGACAGTGGAGCAGTACCCAGAGCACTGCTCTGAATGTCTGGTGCCAAAGTTTTCTCACCAAGCTCTGTCAAATACTTTCTGACACTTCCTCCTTTCTTCCCAGGTTCTGAGCAGCAGGGATGAGGAGTCGCCGGCGGATGTACTCCGCTGTCATGCGTCTCTTCCTGAAATGTTTGCGGATAGGTCAGCGGCGCCGGTTCTGGCTGACCCAGCAAGTGGAACAACTGTGGCTATACGGGCATCTCTGCCTGCGCTCTCTGTTTTACAACTCTTTTGCTGATGGCGACACAGCTCTTGATGCCCTCTTTGAGCCTATATACTGGCTGGTAGATCATGTCACTCGTTGGTTTGGGGTGGTGAGTACTTAGAAAAACAAAAGTAAATTTGGAGTTTAAGGAGAAATATTTTCTGCATTAATAAAGTTACAGCTCCAGTTTTCAAGCTACATACATAGCTATTTCAAACTACTAAGTAAAGCCAGGAGATTAAAAAAAAAGAACTGAATATGTGTGAAGACGTGACATTAGGACTTCATAGAATCTGTTTACTATCTCTTTCAACTTTCCAGAAAACAAGAAGGGCTTAGTTAAGAAATGTATCGGGCACAGGCCCTTTCTCTTCCGAAGAGCAGATTTGGAATATAGTGTCTTGCTAGCTCAAATTCTTTTATCCTTTCAACAGGTGTTTGTAGCTCTGGTGATTACATTGACCAGTTCTGTGGTGGGCATAGTATACATTTGCCTCCTACCAATAATTATCCAGACCTACCCCATTGCCTGGATCTTCTGGCACGTTATCTATGGTCATTGGAACCTTGTCATGATTGTTTTCCATTACTACATGGCTATCACTACTCAGCCTGGTTATCCACCTCAGGTAGGACAGAGGCTTTAATATTTATGTTTGGACTTCTTTAGTATTTAGTATTTGTTTTATATTCATAAGCAGGGCAGCTCAGCCTGGTTTCCTATCTTTTTCTGTCTACCTGGGTTCACACAACTTAATGAACTATCTTTCAGCCAACCACATTTCAGCCTTGTGTGTGATGCAGACCACAGTGTTAATTTATGATTCAGTGTGTTGTGTAAACCCGGAACATTGGACTCAGTTAACTATGGATAAATATGTTATGGAAACATGACCACTAGTGATTTTACTATGAAATGTCATGGACCCAAAACAACTGGTATTGTTCACATGCTGTGAACAACACATACTCCAGAGTAGTGTTTTTCAATTTTGGTGGCTTGAAGTCCACATTCTTCAAGTTGCCAAGGTTGAGAAACACTGTCCCAGAAAGCTTCTGATCATTATCTTTGGTAAGAAAGAAAAAGACAATATCTTTGCTACTCAGTAATACTTACAATTGATTTTAGCCAAAAGACTGAGAAGCAATGCTCCATCATGTTCAAAAACTGTTGCTTTTCCCTTCCTACAGCACCCAAAGAACGATCTTGCTGCTGTGTCAATCTGCAAGAAATGTATTGCCCCCAAACCTGCCCGGACCCACCATTGTAGCATCTGCAACAGGTGAGCCATCATTGTGTTAATTTCTTTCATTTGCCATCTATAGTTTTTTTGGGGCCATCCTTGTTATTTGGGAAACTTTGAAAAGCTCTACTCTAGTCTTAGCCTCTTTTGTTGCAAGGCCTACGGTGACCCATAAGAGCTTCTGCAAGTCTCATTTCTTGCTGCTTCATCTCAAATTATGAAAATTATTAACTAGGTTTGCTTCTGCAAATCTGTGAACATGAAATATTAGACATACAACTCTTGTCTAGCAGAAGTTTTTAAGAATTTTTAAGAATCTGTTAGTCTTCATTCTGATTACCAGTTTCCCTTCAGTGTATTCCTGTTTGTTATATTTTAATCAACTGCTCAAATAGTTGACTTAGAATAATACAACATGAGCATCCAATGCATGTATTTATATGGTGCAAAGTTTCTCTGAGGTAGAAGTGAAGTGTTAATGGTAGCATTTTTTAATCTCATAATTGTCTCAACAGTAGGACTGATTTTTAGAAGAGAATATTTGTAGCTGAGGGTTGAATTGGTGAATTGTGGAGACCTGAATGCTCACTGAGCTTGTTTTCTTGCAGACCTTTCAACTAGATAACATCATCAGCAGTCTAATTTTCCCTGTGTTGTGTTTCAGCTGCGTTATAAAATGTAGAAGTGTGATAATTTTTTTTCCAAAGTGAAATTTGCACTGACACAAAAAGCAGGGTTGTTTATAAGAAGAGAAAAAATTACACAAATCCAATAAATTCCTGTGTATTGATCTTGTATGAGTTCCGTTAACCGCTGGGGTTACAAGTATATTCTAGCTTTAAAATCTAAATCTACTTCTCTTTCTCCTGTTGAATTTGAATTTTTTTGTACTCTTCAGCAATTAAAAAATATTTAATTTCATCACCTAAAGCAATAAACACTAGACATTTGCTTTCAGTTTTTAGAAATGAAAGTTAGCATTTCCAAACAGCTAACCCTATACATTTTACTTGTGTTTATGCATCTGTAGAGTACACACAGTCTTATCTTTGGGCACAGAAACTTAACATTAGCTTTTGTAATATTAATTATAAAGTAATCAATAAATACTTCGTTATTAATCATAATATGTAAGCTGCACTGAATTCCATTTTGCTTCTGGGTGCAATTTAAGGTGTTGTTTGTTATCTATAAAGCCCACATGGCATAAGGCTGGGTTACTTGAACAACCGCCTGTATTCTGTAACTGCTGACTGGTTAGTTCAAACCTGCAGTGGTGTATTCCAAGTTTCTTTGAGGTCATCTCTCTGGACCTCAGAAGTATGCCTTTTCAATAGCAGCAACTGCACTCTGGAAGAGGTCCCCCCCCCACAAGATTTGGATGACCCCAATTCTCCTGTTTAGAAGAGCCATGAAGACCTGGCTCTTCACCCAGGCAGAGCGAGACCTTCTCACCATCACACTAGCCATCTTTCTTGCATTTTATTGATTTTATTGCAGTTTCCTTGATTGTTACGAGCCAAAGTTATTGACAGTAGGGTAGTATACAAGCTTAATAAATTATTATTATTCCCAAGACTGGGAACTAATGATCATAGTCCATTAAGTCTCAACTAAAGGGTAATATGGCCTTAGCCTCTCGTTTATTTCATTTTTCATGCTCTGTGCTTTAACTGTTCTTTTGTTAATAGTTATGCTGCATATCAACAACCCTTTTGTGATTAAAATTAATGCTGTTCCCCTCCCACAGGTGTGTGTTGAAGATGGACCATCATTGCCGTATCCTTTTGCAGATCTGCAATAGGACCAAGGATAATGAATCAGGTTCAGGTGGACTGAAGAAATCTAAGGGATTCTGTTCCCAGAAACAGAATGGGATCTCTTGAAAATGTGGCCAAAGCAAGTGATTGGGGAAAAAAAATTCTCATTTTAACACAAGTGGTTCACGTTGAAGGTCCAAAATGCTGTGGGAATTAGGCATGAGTAGGTTTTGTAGGCTGGGCTATTTTCTGTTGTAATGGGAAAAGGTTGGCTTTCTCCATGGAGTTAAAGATCTTTAACCTGAAGAGACAGCATGGCTTAACAACTGTGTGGGACACTACAATCATCGCTATTTCTTCTCCTTCATGCTTTTCATGACCATGGGCTGCATCTACAGCAGTGTCAGTGGCTGGGACATGTTCTGGGAAGCTTATGCTGCCATTGAGGTGAACACAGGAGGCAGTCTGTTTTCTTTAGGGGAAAAGGCCTTGAAACGTGCAGAGGTGCATATAGGCCAGTGATGGCGAACCTTTTAGAGACCCAAGTGCCCAAACTGCAACCCAAAACCCACTTATTTATCGCAAAGTGCCAGGGCTGCATCAGCATTGTGGTGCCCTTGGGGGGCATGGGGGCGTGGCCCACTGGGTGGGCATGGCTGCGGTTGTCACGGCAGACTGAGTGGGCGTGGCTGGGGTGGCCACAGCCACCTCGATATTGCTCATGGGACGCCTGTGGGGGCCAGACAGGGTTGGGGGAGATCCAGGGGGTCTCTGACAGGTGGGGTGGTGGGCAGGAGGCCTAGAATAGATGGGGAGGCACGCAATCCTAGCTGGGACTGGGGGGCCATGGTGCCGATGGGGATCCGGCTTTCCCTGATTGGGGTGGCTTTTGGCTTGCAGGGTGTGGGCGTGCTCTACACTTCTACAGCTTGCTAGCTGGCCGCTTCACCTCCTTTGTGCTGGGTGGGGCTGCCGCTCTGGGCAGCAGCAGCGGCCTAATGGACCTGTGCAAGCTGCTAGCAGTGGTGGCGTGCATGCCCACAGAGAGAGCTCTGAGTGCCGCCTCTGGCACATGTGCCATAGGTTCGCCACCACTTATATAGGCCAAGAAGAATTAAGTAAGGGTAACTGGTGGCCTTTTTTCCATCCGATAGAAAATGAAACTACTTGACAAGGAGAAACTGCACGTGACAGCCAATCAGGTGGGGTATCTGCTCATCAGCTGTTCAAGTCAAGGACAGGACAGGGCATATAGTTTACCATTTTAGTTCCATTCTGATTCTACAGAAGTGATTGTCATAAAAATCCACTGTTAATTTCCTGGGGAGACACACTCCTTCCGTTCTTGCTCACAAGAATGGAACACCATTCTTGGCATTTTGTCCCTATACATGGAGGGAATATTTCCAGAACCAGATTGTTTTATCTGCTTTTGAAAGACAAGTGCTAATGGGGAGTAAGGAAAATGTGTCCTGGGTCCCAGTGCTCTGCCCATCTCTCTCATGACCATGGTCTTTGTGCCCTAAAAATGTATCAGGCTTGCTTGTTGTGCTTTCCATCCCAATTTTTTGTCCTAGAAACCCCGTTTGCTTTCTTGCATTCTTACTTTCAATTGTGGCAACATCTGCTCTTACTTGCAGACTTACTCTCAGACACCACCACCCACCTTTTCCTTCCGCCAGCGAGCTTTTCACAAGAGCATAGTGTATGCCTGGGTCCTCTGCAGGTAATTGATCTAGTTCTTTGGTGGAAAGTGCTGGGAGGGGAAAAATCTACTTCAAGAAACTTCCAGAATACTGCCAAGTCAATTTTGGAGTGTCCCAGTTTGCATGATGCTCCATCATTCATTGTCTTTACAAGTCTTCCTCTTAGCAGAGTTTGACATCCTTGTTTTTTAAACTGCTCTCTCAGTTCAGTAGCCTTGGCGTTGGGTGCCCTCATGCTCTGGCACTCAGCCCTCATCACCCGTGGTGAGACCAGCATCGAAAGACACATCAATCGCAAAGAAAAAAAGAGGCTACAAAAAAAGGGCAAGGTAAGGGAAGAGGCTGAATCTCCAAAAGGTAGAAAGAAAAAGGGAGACAGGCCCACTCAACTGCTGACTGAAAGTTCTGTCTAGAATGCCTTTTAAACTTACAAATCTTTTAGATTTGCCTGTTTCACTTTTCTGTCTTCTAGGAACACACAGCATTTTTACACTGCAGTTCATTGTAGCTTTAAATTTTATGCTACTTTATTTGGGTAATTTTAATGTTTAAAATTCTATATACATATTATCACCATATAGTAAAGGGTTTAACTGATTTTTTTCCCTCAGTTGTTTCTATAGTTTTTGATGGTCTCTCTTATAAGATCTATGCATCACAGATAAACTATAGATGCCTTTCTTTACTAGCAACTTAGAATTCATCAAGTAAAATTCAGATCAAGATACAAGGAATTTTCTATGGGCCATACCATCGCATGCAATAGAAGGGATAAGGAGAGGAGTTAAGATGGACAGTGTTTCTTACGTACAATTACTTAGATGGGATGGTAAAAATTGGCAGTTAAAATCTTTGGAAGATTTAGCACAAGAAAATATTATATACTCATGGTTTCAGTATAGACAAATAGTGGATAGGTGGAAGATAGATCGCAATGTGGGTTTGCTTAAAGAAGATGAGAATTTGTTAAAACAAATAAAAGATCAAAGACGAACTCACATTAAGAGAATTTATGGGGTGTTAGTAGAATTGGATTCAGAAGCAGAATTAGTCAAAGAATGTATGATTAAATGGGCACAAAATCTTGGTGAACCAGTTCTACTAGATACCTGGGAAACTATTTGGGTGAGGAATGTCAAATTTACACAAGCCCAAAACTTAAGGGAGAATTTTTACAAAATGTTTTATAGATGGCACCTTGATCCACAAAAAATGTCTCGTATGTATTCTGACTTAACAGCCTAAATGTTGGAGATGTGGATGTTTGGATGCTACTTACTATCATATCTGGTGGTTGTGTAAAAATATAAAAGCTTTTTGGATTAAGATATGGTGGAATATTCAAAGAATTTTTAGAAGGAGGGTAAAATTTATCCCACAATTGTTCTTGTTAGGTATTGTTACTGATTGTGATACCAAAGAGACTACATTGATGTTAAATTTAATTACAGCCGCAAGGTTGTTAATAGGGCAATGTTGGAAGAAGGAATCTTTGCCTACTTTGCAAGAGTGGTTTTTTAAAGTTTCTTATTTGGCGGAAATGGCAAAGATTTCGGCTTTCTTGAAGGATCAATCGCAAGAGAAGTATTTTGCGGTATGGAAAAAATGGATAGATTTTATACAATATAAGTTGGATATAAAAAAATATTATTTAGTTTTTCAATAACTTATATTTAAATTTTAATATTTTATAGACTTTATTTTTTTATTTTTTTTTCTTATATCTTTTTTCTTTTTTCCTTTTCTTTATTCTTTCTTTTTAAGCATTTTTTTTCTAATATTTATGTTTTTTATACATACATTATTGTTAATTATCTTATAATTTGTTTAAGTAATGTATTTAGATTTATTTATGGTTTATATCTTTTTTAAAAATTTTTGAAGAAATTTCAATTAAGCCTATATTCAGCTCTGGGAAGGTCGGGGGAGAGAATGGGAGGGTCGGGGAGGTTTGGGCAAGGGTTGTTTTGTTTTTGTAAAAATTTTTAAAAATTTTCAATAAAAAAAAAAGACAAGGAATTTTGAAGGCAAAAAGCTGTTTCAAGAGCATTTTTTTTTACTATGGTTGACACTTTCAACACAAAAATCCAATGTCAATGAGCTTTCTTTATTGTATATTTTAAAGCTGCTTTGTATGCAGTTTTGTTATTGTTAAGTATCTGAAGTCCTTGCCAATCATACTGAAATACACACACCTTTTCTCCTCTATAGAGGAAGGAAGAATACTTGAGTTAAAATCAAAATAATTGAACAGTATTTCATTCTCCTTTTTTCTCTTGGCTCTAGATATTTCGAAATCCATACAGCTTTGGTCCACTGGGCAACTGGAAGGTTTTCCTGGGTGTCGAAAAACAGAGGTAACAAATGTGCATGTACTACATATATTAGAATAGGATGGATGTTCCAGTTGAGGGAACAAATTTTCATAACTGGAATTACTTAGACTCATAACCATATAGTCATTGTCTAAGTACCTGGCAATTAGAAAATGCTAATGGAAGCAATATTAAAACTGACTTGCATGTCTTCCTGTACTACAGGTAGTTCTTGATTTACAATTGGGACCAAAATTTTGATTAAAAGTCAAGGCGCCACATTACCAGACTTGATTTTATGACTTGTTTCTATGATGATCAAGCGAGTTACTATATCCCTTAAACAAAATTACGTGGTCAAGTGTGAACCCATTTTATCGACTGGATATTTTTTGACGGAAAATGGCAAAAAAATTTGTAAATGCTATCACATGATATGGGATGCTGCAACCAATGTGAGCTGGTTGCCAAGCAACCAAAATATGATCATGTGACCACAAGGGTAGTATGGCAATTATAACTTCAAGAATGGGTCATAAGTAACTTTTGAGTCCGTTATAACTTCAAATGGTCATTAAACAACCAGTCATAAATTGTGGACTACTTGTACATATTTCTTACTGAAGCCCTGCTCTTTTTCCCAGACACTGGATCACTCGAGTTGTACTACCTTCCACACATCCCCCTTATGGATCTGGCTTGAATTGGGAAACTCCTCCCTGTGTTGCTCAACAGAAGACGCCTCTTTTGGCAATTTGAGTTGGATGAAGAACAAAGTGTACCAGCCAATGGAAGACTTGAAACCACAGGCTTCTTTCATTGGGAAGCATAACAGAAGACATGGTCCCTAAATTGGCAGGCTAATATCAGAGTGGCATATCTGCAATGAACTGCTCATCCCACAGGAGACCGGAATACCTCCAGTTGCAGTCAGGGATCTATTGCCTGTATCTGTTTTGTTTTGCACATAGTCCAATGGGGCTGGAGCAAAGTATGGTCAGTTTTGAGAAGGGGCAAGTAGTTCTTTCCATAACTCAAGGAAGTTAACTGGCATATTAGGTCTTGTTCCTCTTTCTGTAAGGACTGAGATTTTTTTTAACATAAAAATAAATATATATAAACAATCATCTCCTCATTAGTGGGAAAACAGGCAGTGAAAAGATTTTAATACAAACCGTTGATTCATAACTAACAAGACTAGACTATTTTTTTTGTTTTTTAAAAAATAGTAATTCTTTATTTTTAATGCTGACTTCTGATTCAATAGTTATTTGAAGCAGCAAGCAGCATTGATACTAAGCAACATGTCCATTACCAATCTCTATCCAGGCTATATTCAAAAAGTTTTTCCAGTCAGTGGGATAAATTAATGTTTCTACATTGATTGGCAATACTGTAGTTCTTGCCAATTCAGCTGCAGCTCTAGAACATGTATGTTTCTATAACACACTTAACAAGGTTATTTAAAGAGACAGGAGTCTAGAGTTATCTTTTTCCCAATAGGCAGAAATCTGTATCGGATCTGACCTAGTTAAACCTTCACCAATATAGTACACTAATAATCAGAACATGGCACTATTGGCTAGTATCCCAACTCTTTTTATAGTAAAAATTACACATCCCAGTTAGCCATAATGGCCTTGCATTTCTCCAACTATTTATAAAGAAAGCACCAGATAAGCAGTTAATTCAGAGTATTGAAACCAAATAGTCAAGCATTTAAGCCTGGAGCGCCACAATTTATTAATTGATCTATGTTCAATGAACCGAACATCTAAATATTATTTTAAGTAAAAAAAAAAAAACCAGTTGAAATGGTGTGGTCTTTTAAACAGAACTTTTCAGCAGTCCTTCCCAGCTTTATATCCCAATATCTTTTACTCTTGTAAAGTACAGCTTTTTCCTAATATTCACAGTAGCATTCACTATCACTGTGCAGTGATCTATTCTTATCCACGTTCTGTTGCAGTTCTGCTATATTCATTGATGAGATGTCATTCAACAGTACTAAATCAAGGATTCCTGTTTCTTAACAGTGTCTTTTACAGCAGGGAAGTATCCTACTGTTAAGGCTTTTCAAAATTAGATTGAATAGGAAATGCTTCATAAAAATCTAGGTGGAATACTATATTCGTACTTTATAAAAACAGCACTAATTAATATAAGAAAGGGATTAGTTGTTGCCAATTTTACATCAAAACAACAGTTTCATCCTGATGGCTAAATACTAAACTAGCTTGGAACTGTTCAAATCAGCATGGTGGATGATATTATACTCACACCTCCCTTACCATCCTCCCTGCTTTATTTCAATTATTTCAGATAATTTTTTAAAATAAATGGGAGACTAGCTTACAGCAAAGAACCAGGCTTCATCATTTTTATTTCCAGTATATTTTTCAGCTCCAAAAGTAGTCTTAGAGAATAAAAATGATGAGTAGTTGCAGCCCAGCACTTTTGTTTCCTAAAGTATCCAACTTATTAACACCCCCCCCCCCTTGCAGAGACAGCAAGTGGCAATGTATAGTTGGTAAATTGGTGTTTTATAGAATACCACATTCCTATTGTCAATCATACTCTCAGCACTCTAAATGAACCTTACGTCTGCTTTCACCAGTTTATATTTTCTCAAATGTAGCTACCCAAGATAGCTAAACAACTGTCTAAGTAACCCTTTCCATAGTTCTTGCCATTTGTATTTAGAATAATTCTGAATTTCATAATTACCCCAAATTATAATAATTTATTTTATGACTACATGCATTTCATGTGTGCAAAATTATTATAAATGAAAATTGTTTGAATTCCTCTAATAGATATTCGCTATGATTTATAGTGGTTAATTTTTATGCCACTAAATGAGGAATATAAGAATGATGAAGCATGATGAAGAATAGCAGAACTGAACTCACTTTGCTCAATGTCTTTCCCTTAAGAGGCATCTTCTCCAGAAGCTTTCAACAAATGGGTTATTTATTTTTCTAACCCCACCTACTGCAGGCAGGAGATTCTGCTACCTCTATGCCATACTGCACTGCAGTAAAAAATAAGGCTTGAAGGTTGCAACCACTGTGGTTAGGATTCCAGCAGCCTATAGAAAAGGCAGCCCACCCCTAAAAATAGGAAGGAAACTCCTCCATTTTTGTCCAAAGCTTTGCTGAACTGCAAGAAAAGTGGTCCAAGGCAAACTGCACAAAAGATTGTCAATCAGGATTCACAGAGTGATGTTTCACCTGCCAGGTGTCCCAAGCAGAAACCTGTAAGGAATAGATCACAGAGTTAGATGAGAAGAGGAAAGGATACATACTGCAAACCATGCTTTCCAAAGCTTATTATCAAAGACAAATTATTCAGGGCCATTTTAGCATTGTATGACTAATTTTATTACAGAGGCTTTTTAAACAGCTGATATCAAGGAGGCCTAGTTGATCAGGGCTGCTATTCAAAACAAAAGAAACAGTACTGCGGAATAATGTAAACCTTACCATTCTCCTCGTGCTATGACAGCTTCTTTACGTACAAGGCGCTTTTTGTCATCCAAAGGCTTGGCCAATGCGCGAATGACTCGTGGCTTGAATGGGATCACCTGACAAGAATTGGAAAGCATCACTTTAATGAGGATTTAGCTACAGCCCCACTTATGAACTAATGAGGGAGATGAACTGGCAAATTACCAGCCACAAGTGCTTTCATCACTTACCACTGGGGTAGGTAAGGAGGCAAGTGCATGGAGGCATTGAAGTGCAGCAATACGGATTGCCTGCGGCACATAAAAGGCATGTAATTAACCTTCTAAGCTTCTTCCAGATAGAAAAGGAGAAAATAATCTGAGAAAGGAAATACTACTCTACTCACCATGGCAGAGTTGTCTGTTAGGTTAAGAAACTTGCACACAAGTGTGTCGATGTGGAGATGCATAACATGAGGTGCATCAAGTAGCAATGGCTGTATGCAACGTAAAGTTGAAAGCTGCACCACATGGTCAGGACATGACAGAGATTCTAGCAACAGAGGCAGCAACTGTGGGAATGGGCAAATAAGAAGGAAAGGGTCACATTTCCTTTACTGTTATACGCTTGAATTTAAGGAATCCCCAACAGGTAAAGAGAACCTTGGCCATCGTTTCACACTCACTGTAGGCAGCTCTGTCACTAGCACTGGCTTGGGCAAGTGATTTAATATGTGAGACAGGCCTTTCAGGTAATTTGGTTTCACATCTAGGAGGAAAAAGACAGTTTAGTTAAGATTTTTCCAGAAAAATATCATCGCAACATCCATTTGCAATGGATTCCAACAGCCACAGACCGAAGCCCGTAGTGAAAACACTTGTTGACAGCAAAGAGAAAGCCACCTCATTTTTCTATTTCTCAATTCTTTCCCTAATCACGGAGCTGGCCAATTAAGGCTGCAAATTCTCCTGTCTGTCCCTCAAGCAATAATAGAAAGCCCAAACCTTGCAAGAAATAAATAAAGCAGGAAAGAGTTCCTTTTCTCCTATGGAGAGAGTATACTGACCAGGAAATGCTTTTGAATAAAACATAAAATTTCTTACCAGGAGTGGATGTGTGGAAACTTTGCACCAACTGTGGCACACAATCTGTGAAGAAGCGCTGGCGGAACATCAGGCGCACCTCAGCATGACAGCTCTTGCCCAATACATCAGTAGAATCAGCCATGAGCAAGGCAAAGCCATCACCAACTGCAGGGCCAAGAACAGTGTCCCCCAAAAGCTGGAGTAGCTGTAGAGCAAACAACAGCAAGACATGTTTAAGGAAGAGGTCAAGGTATTTGGCCTTTATGACAACTCTAGCTTTTCTCTGGAGCTCACCTTATCAGTCAGCTGTGTGATTAATGGGTGGTAGCGTAGCAGCAATGCTTTACTCACCTGCAAAGACAAAGACACAATAAACTCTGACACTAACATGGAGGAAGGATGAGTGTGCATACAACATTATGCAAACTTACCCACAATAGCAGAGTAAGGGCCTGGTGTTGATAGGGACCTTCATTCAAGCCTTGTTCCAGCATTTTTATGGCCATTTCCAAGAGCTGATCTAAGTGTGGCCCTGAAAACAGTAGAAATAGAGTGAGCAACTGTTACACTTGTGTTACACTTTCTCACAATTAAACTGAGTAATATGTAGCACAATCCAGTTTTAGGGTTTCAGTAGCATGAGTGTATTACCCTAATTCTATGGCATTCACTGTTTTATCTAGGTATTACCTTCTGGGTATTTGTTAATCAGTCCTGCAAAGCATTTTGCAGCAGCAGTAGCAGTGAATGGGCAGTCACAGGAACAGCTAAGAGCTAGTAGCTCACGCAACAACCGATCCTGTTGAGGAATTACCACCTGCAAGGAAAGCAGACATTGCAGAAGGAAGGAAGGTAACAGCAAACTTTCCACCAGCACACTGGCTTCTCGCCTTGGCACCACATAGTGCAGATCTACTCTCAAGTAAATTTCCAAATGTTCTTGATCTACAATATTCAGAATCCCCATCATCTGCAATGTTGATTAGTAGGATGGAAGTTGATGTGTAGATGTTTGAAAGACCATAAATTATCCCACCCCATTCTCTAAAACCCTGCTGAAAATTCTCCCCAGGACTTACTGTTCTTGGCAGTGAACATACAAAAGCCATAAGGAGAGCAACCAGTCTTCTTGGGGCTGCTGCTGGACATAGCCCATCCTGTAGAAAAGACATCATTTTTACTAGGCAAGTTATCCAGAAATTTTTAGGCACACTTTTCCATACAAGAGCCACTCTGGTGTGGTGCTTAAGGTGCTACATTAAAACATAGGAGATCATGAGTGCTAGCCCTCCCTCAGGCGCAGAAGCTGGCTGGGTGATCCTGAGACTGTCACTCACTCTCGGCTCAACTCACTTCAAGGAATTGGTGATATGGGGAAAATAGAAAGAGGAAGCTTTATGTACACCACCTTGAATTGCATCAAATAAATGGTTAGCAGAGATTAGGCTCAAATACCTGAAAGGGCTGAAAAGAGCTGAGATAGTTGTTTTCAGTCAAGAAGGAAAGTTCTCCATCTAGGAAGAGAGGTACCACTTTTGACACACTCTGAGCAGCCAACCTGCCATGATATAACAATTGACACTATATCAACACACAGAAATGTCAGAGAGTAGTGAGAGAGATTACCAACACCTCTCCTAATCTTGGATCTACATCAAGCAGAAACCCAGTCTTATCCAAATGAAATACTAAATTGTACAGCATCAGTAACCACAGGAAGGGACATGTTACTCACTCTGGGCTTAAGTGCATGCAGGCTGCACTGATGACTAACACCATGGATGACAAAGCTTCTTCTGTTAGCAGAACTTTGTTGGGTGTTGTTTGAGAATTTTCTGAAAGTGGTAACAGAAATTGAGATGTTAATTCTTATTGGTTCTTTTCAGGGGTCCTTCCAATGTATTGTTAATGGCTGTTTCATAGAGAAGAAATTATAACATAAGAAGCAGCTCTGAACAGATGAAGAAAGAATAAAGGGCAGCCCAACATATGAATTTAAATACACAGAACATCTCTCTTCTTGCTCAGAACTCAGAAGTATGAAGACAAACAATAGCATTAGTCAATCTAGGACTGGAAAAAAACAATCCAACCTTAAGTACAGGTACTGCTTTAGTTGAGAGGGTGTAAAACCTTGAGTATTTCTGCCATCCTACCTTCCAAAGCAGCCTGCACTGCTAAGCCTAGCAAGCAGGGCACCACCGCCTGATGGAAGTACCAATATGTCTGAACATTTTGCTGGCATTGAAGGGCGACCTGTTGCAAGCTGTGGCACACAGATACCACTGAATTATTACTTGCTGGCATTTTGCCTGCAAAAACAAGAGTAATTTTAAAACCCACAACTCATAGTATTAAAAAAAGTACTTATTGATAATTCATATATTTAAAAAATGATCAATACATTGTCTGTGATTATCACACTGTGGCATAATGATTAAAAATGCATCATTAGCAAAGCTGTTACGCATGCAATCATTTTGGTCCTCTCCATTGCAAGTAATCAAACCAGAAAGTCTATAATTTCTATAAAATGAATCTACTCAAAACAGTAAATTTTAAATCTGTACTGACTTCAAAACCAAACATTCAAAACATATTTGTTTTATTTCATACTTACAATGTTATACCACCATTTGCAGACTGGAATATTTTAAGGTCAAGCCTATAGTGCACATAGTCTTAAAAATGATTTCTCAGCTTAATAAATCAAGATGTGAGTTTTAATAAATGAGATAATAATTTCTTCAAAGACACTAAACCATGACAATAATAGGTTGCAAAAATATCCTGACAGCACATCTCCCTCACTACATGATTTCATTTCTCCATTTCCCATAAAAAAAGTTTCTAATCTCTTATTTTCCCAGGCTGCAGTTATACTTTGTTGATGAACAAAGAGTATGTCTGCATAGCTGCTGCCCTGCATTATGGAAAATTTGAATATTTTTTATTGTTTTTCTTATTTATTTAATAAACAACATAAGATCAAGTAAATAATAATGAAATCACAGGAAGTTTAGAATTAGTCCAAACTTTAAAATCCTTCAATATATATTTATAGAACAATGATTTACCATCTGTAGCAGAAGACACTAAGAATTTTAAGAGTTCAGTGCTCTTCCCGTGGAAAGAGTAAGCTATATAAGCACACACAGATTCTACTAAGTCTTTCCACCTTTTAGAACACCACTGTTGCATAAATCTGGGTCTTTCTAATACAATCTCAAACATCAGATAGAATTCCAGTACCGCTTACCTTTCTGAATCTGCTGGAGATGTTGCAAAAAGACAGGAACAGTTTGCCTTACAATACTTGGATGGGTGGACACTGCTGCCAGAGCTTGTAGATGTTTATGATGGGATGAAATATTGTCCTGAAGTTCTGAAACGTATCAATCATATAATTCGTCTGGTCACAATTCAACTTTCTCAGGACAGAACAGCAATCTTTTATGTGCAGGTTAAGTTTATTTACAATAAATCTTATTTAGAAGGCATACATGACTATTGAGAAGTTCGAAAAGGGAATTAGCATTTCTGTGCAATCACTAACAAAGGAATCCACTGGAAAGATTCTACCTGAGTCCAGTCCTTTTGAAAGCTTCTGAACTAAACACTTGCTGAAGATTTCTGGGTAGACAGGAGCAAGGGTGCCGGCAGCATCCATAGCTGCCAAACTAAGAAGATACAAAAAAAGTAAGAATGAATGCCATAACAAAATACACAGATCGTTCTGTGGGGATCAAATTTTTGAAACTGTAATACCATATATTCTATGTGTGAGGTTTTATAAATACCGTATATGCCGGCGTATTAGGCGACCCAGCGTATAAGATGACCCCAGTCTTTATCGCCAAGTCGCCTTCCTAGAACGTCGTCTTATATGCCGGAAACTACCAGTATTTCCGGCGTATAAGACGACCCCTGTCTTTGGTGCCGAGTTTAGCACTTCCGGAAGTCGTCTTATACGCCGGCATATACGGTATTATAAACACTCTGAACCACTGAGTGATACCAAATGCCTAGATTTTGCTAAATTCTATCCAGAAGTGTTAGACTAAAACCTGGTAGTAGAGGATAGGGATTTTTCACTAGACATATTATCAGATAATCTGACAGGCTTTGAATCGTGGTTAGATGGTGGCTTGAGCAATTGGAAACTTAACTGAATTAACTGGTACTCCTATGGAAAAATTAACAACACTACTGGCCAAGTTCCATAAAATATTAATCTGGAAATGCTAATGAGGTGAAAGTAGGTCTGTGGTTAGACCTTTACTTTACTTTTTTTTTTTTTTACTTTGTTTTAGCATGATATGAGATACAGGACTTCACACCGAGCTATAACATGGCTTATTTCTTTGGGCATTATCTTGTTATGTGAACCCAGCCTAGAGTATTCAGACAGAAATTAATACCAGAAGAATGGCTGTACAGATCCAAATATGAGGAATCAAATGGGATCACAACAGCAGTATTAGAAATGCCATTTTATGTTAATTAACTTGTGTAAAAATCTTAGATCAAGATATGGAAATCTGAAATTGAAGAATTTACAGTTAGGCACTGACTGTTGGAATTCTTTTTACTATTTGCAAGCAAATTATAATAAAATATCCAATATCACAACAAAGAAAAATGCTTTTTCAGAAATTCTCAATAGTTTGTTTGTCTGATCAGGAGAATTGTTCTAACCTGATCTGGGAATCCATTTCATTCAGGATGAACTGTGCAAAGTGATCTGCAAGCTTTTCCACATCTGCAAGATCTAGAAGCTCTAAAACAAGGGGGGGGGGAAATCGCTATATTATGTTCTGTTTCTTGTGAAGTAGAAGTAATCGCAACATATACAAAGTCCATTAAAATGATCAATTTGCTGGAAGCTCAGCTGTTAACACTAGGAAATATGCTAATCAGCAAACCAGACACATGTATACCCACTAGCATCTAAAAATGCACTTGAGAGAAAAAAAGAATGTGATCTTTCCTCTACCTTCAAGGAATGCCATTTCAAACCAAAGAATAACCCATACTGTCATGGTTCCGACAGATGAAACTCTTCAAAGAACTTTGAGGCATTGTTTACCTTAAAGAATCTTTGAGAAGCATAGCATCGGCGGAAGCCAAAAACTGGATTCCCCTCTCCTGAGCACATAGTATCAAAGCACAATTCCCTCCTCCAATTAACAGTCATAAATCACATTCTCCAATTTGTTTGAAATGCAGGCTTTCCCTCCAGCTCTCCAGCTGCCAAGTCTTATAATCTTTTATTTCAATAACCTTGGTTCACACACTAGATTCAGTATTATTATGTCTAGCTAAACTCTCATGCACATTCCTCCCCCCAGCATCATTTAACTCTAACTCTAAGAGTAAAACATAAGAAGAAAATAGTTGCATCTCCATCTGTTGTCAAAGCAAAAACATCCGATGTTAGCAGCATTGACACATACCTTGACGAGATCCTAGAAATGTCAGAATCTGGATCCCAACCAATTGAAGTTGAATATTGGGCTCAGCTAAGGCAGAGAATACTATAGAACACAAAGAGTCTTTGCAAGAAAGCAGTGGACTTTTGTCTGCAAAGGAGGCAGAAAGAGAGAGTTACATGTAATGAAACAATCTTGAGTATATCAGATACTCAAAACTAGAAGCAACAAGGTTTTTGGTAGCATTGTTACAATAATGATAACCTTCTGTTTCAAACCAGTGGTCTATGAAAGTTGCAGAAAAATTATAATTTTAAAGAAGTGAAAACCATCTAAAGCTAGTCTAGGTGATACAACACTACCATCTTACCTACAAATTACTGGAAGAATTAAAAATGAGCTCCAGAAAGGAGGCATCTTGAGAAAGATAACAGAATTTGAAACTTATGCAGACTCAAGAACATCTGAGACACATTTATAAATTAATGAACTAGAATATGGTGACATAACAAATTTAAAACCATTACAAATGCTAAAAATTTCCTATGCCTCTCCTCTTTCCCTCTCAGACTACTGTTCAGTCCCAACAGATGAAAATCATTTATCTCTGCAGAACATACCTCTGGGTAACATGGAAGCACAATAATATAAAGAAGCTGTTAAGAACAGTCTTGTTAGCAGAATACTTAAGTAAAAGAAAATTCTGTCCTGGAAGGTAACTAAGCAGCAAACTCACCTTCCTCCTCAGGACCCCACATTTGCCGTAACTCCAAGAAACCAAACAACACCTCCAAGACTGTCCTGTGCTGACTACTCTACAAGAAATCAAGAGGACACAGGATGGATTGGAGAAACTTCCCTAGATAGCGGAAAAGACAGGATATGCAGACTTTTGCTCTAAATTGGAGTCCAACCAAACTATAAGCCTAGGCCAGGGGTAGGCAACCTTGGCTCTTTTATGACTCGTGGACCATCTGGCGTAGGGCATGACAGAACTGCCACAAAATATATTGAGTCTGGAATTACAGGACCTTTTAACCCTGCTCGTCAAATACAATGTTTTCTGCCCCAATTTCTTCTCACCTGTTCATGCTTGGCATACTGTTCCAACAGCAAAGGAAGTACACTACTTGTGATCTGATAATAAGCCCGCAAAGAAGCTCCTGCAACTGCCTGCAAGAGCTTAGCGCTTGGCCACACCAGTTTCATGTCAGGCTCACATAGATGGTGTCTGCAATCTAAAATAAACAAGATTGCTTAGCAGTAATCGCATGCCTTACGAAGCAATATTTTATTTATTCCACTAGGAATATTTATTCCACTTATGCCAACAGCATTAAAGTTCAATAAATTTGTTCTCTGTATCTTATTTCCTGATGCCTTCTCCTTTTTCTTGAATGCTGAGAGCCAAATCATGACTGTAACATTAAAATGAACTATTTTCTCTTCAAGATGTTTACTTCTTTCAACAGCACGTTAAGGAGGATAAACATAATGCCTATCACAGGACTGAAAAACCGATATAAGAGCTCTTTGGGGCTTACCTTGCAGAACTCCCCTAAGGAAGGAATCCAGAAGATCCTCCTCATCAGTTCCAAGCACCAAACGGGACAGACACGCTGACAGAGCTCGCAAAGCAGACAAGCATTCTGCTTCTATCTTCTCACTTGCTGTCTGGAACACCTATAAAAAGGTGAGTCAGATATTCTTGTCTAGTATTATAGCAAGTCTTTAAAAAGCAAGCTTAATCTATTCCTCCCATTTTTCTTTACAACTTCTTTAAATGTTATACCACTTGCAACTATTCACTGTAAAACTACAGAGTCTTGGGTGCAGTACATCTTCAGAAAGGCAGAGTGGGAACAGTTCAGAATGCACTGCTCCCTGGAAGCTCAGTCTATGTCCCTCCCCTCCCCAAAATAAACTACTTCCTCTTACTTCTGTGCGCAAGGATGACCAAAGGCTAGGGAGGAATTCTTTCAGTTCTTTATGCCCATAGATCTTACATGCAGCAATCTGTAAGGGGATCCACATAGAAATAATTAGCTGTGTATCTTAATCGCCAAATAAGAAGGAACCCCACTGCCAATACATTTTACCATTTGGGCATTAAGTAAAACTAATTCACATGGCTCGGGCAAATTTAATTATCACTGTTGAGTGCTCTCACCAGCGTCTGCAGGGAATCCAGCTTGGCACTTTGTACATCTGAGTCTATTTTCTCAATGAGCAACGGAAGTAGGAACTGTAGGAGGAAAAAGTAATAAAAAAAACACATTTTGGAGAAAAAAGTATTAAAAAGCATTTTTAGAAGTTGGGCTTGAAGGTGAATGAACTAGGAACAATTTCCCTTGCTATTAACAAATCAGAAATCTTTCCCAAGTATTAGTGTTGATGGATTTATTTTCAGTCTCTGATGATGATCTGAATGATACATTGGTCCCAAGGCTGAAGGTCTTTTTCTGTGTGCAAAGTAGCATGTAAACACTGAGAAACCTCTTGCCTAATTCGGGCACCTGTTACCAATGTATGACAGAGCAGATCTGTTAGACAATGGTGGGGACTGATGTATGTTGTTGGTGCTGTATTTATATTGAGTGGTTCCAAGCATATAGAAGTTGGAGGAAGAATCTGTAGTGAAACCCCAGCAGGAATAAACAAGTAAAGGCTGCTGTATTAGGAAAGAAACCATTTGACTAATGTGCTGGAATTCCAAAACACTCAGAAGAGAGTTATTTTGCCTCTTTCTCCTCTTCTCTTTAAGTTAAAAGCAAACCCAAACAAACAAAAAGCACTAGAGTGAGCGTACCAAAATTGTAATAAGGAATACCTGTACGAATCAGGGACAGAAAGAGGACAGTTACAATTTACTTGAAAAGCACTGTAACAATACGTTTCACTGTAATTTAAGTGAAAAACAGTGTCATGAAAATTCATTCCCTTTTCCCACCATCCAACACTCCCAATAGCTGAACACAACTGTCAAACCTCAGCAAAAACGGGGGTAGAGGTCAGCACTGCCCGCAAACTGAAAATCAGGTCTTCTCTCTGGATTCCATGAGGATCATTGGAGGGCTAGAACAAACAAGATTGAAAACATTATGGAAGTCACCCACCAGCGTACCCACCCTGGGTATGCTGAATAAATCTCTTCATAAAAAATATCCTTCATAACAGATATTGTTATGTTTCAGCACCCATATTTTAATTTGAGAACTAATTATAAGACAGACTTGTCATCTGAACAATTCACTCACAGGAGTAAAGTCAATAGGGAAGTAGCAGGAAGTCACCTCAAATAGCTCTTCTGCAAAAGGGCCTGAAAATTATAAAAACAACAGTATAACATCTGAGTGTACATAATCACAATTTCATATTAAGTCATTGCAAATTATAGAAGCTCAAATTCTAGACAGGAGCTACATTTGAAGTTCACCTAGTAACATAGCTTGATCGCCCACAACTCAGAAGATTTGTCTTAGAGCTTGACACAAGACAATCTACAACTTTGATCCAACGGTTTTTACTTTAAGTGTATTTTAGGTATTTGCCATGTTCAATATCTCTCATTACAAGAATACATTCTCATAACTAAAAGGATAGAACTATGGATCTCTAAAATCTTCCAATCTGGATATAGCTCTTGTCAGATAATTCCAGAACATTCTGTTTCCATTTGAACTAGGACATTCCAGAGGGTTGATTGACAGTTTTCACAAACAAATCATCCAAACTGGAAGTTGCTTGAGATATTTTGAGGGGTAAACTGGTTGAAATACCCTCATTTCATTTGGAACACCTCAAACGGCTTCTGGTTTGAAGGACATGCTTCTGAAACCAATGAACAGACCCCCAGGTTTGCTTCCAATGGGATGAACTGGAAAGTAACTGAATATTATGGAGTTCTCCAATCAGTTCATTCCCACATTAATATATTTTGCACATGTTATAATGGTAACACAAGCTTTTCTTTGGATGATTAACTTCACCTTGAGCTGAATTTACCTATTGCATAGCCTTTTACAATGATGTCTCGAACAATCTGGAACGCTATTAACAGATTGCGTGGATCTTTCTCTCCATCCATCACTTGGATGAAGCCCAAGGTGAAATCAGCACCTAAACCTTTTAGCTCTGTAGGGAAAAAAAGTGGAAAATAAGATCCCATGGTTTCCGAGTTGGACGTGTGACTCAATTACTTCCAAAAATAGTTTCTCACCTGCTTCTCTGTTGCTCATGAAATTAGTGATGATACTATAGACAGTATGACGATTTAACTGTAACAAAGACTAAAATAAAAGATAAGAATAGCATGGCTATGAAAGTAATTATTACTTATTACATTCACATAGTCTTAAAAATCGTATTTTATTAGACTCATTTGTTATTTCCATTTCTTCTAAGGTAAGTTTATTTGTACTTTATCTACTGCTACAGAGGACAATTCAGGTTAATTAAATGCAAGTCAAAGCTTATGCCTACAACCTGTATTAGTACGGAGATGGTCAGTACTTTTCTTCATTCCATTTCTTTCTCTCGTTTTTAGTCCCAGTTGCTGCCTTTTGTGAACCCCAACATATTTAATTCCAATTTAAGTGCAATGCACATAAGAAACTTCCATCCACACATTACAGATAGTTCTCAAATTGCAACTATTCATTTAGTGACTGTTTGAAGTTACAATGTCACTGAAAAAAGTGACTTATGAACAAATACAGCATCCCATGTTGCACCTAATTAAAATTTGGATGTCTGGCAACTGGTTGCAGTGGATATTTCTGATTCCTGCAATGTCCCAGGGTCATGTGATCAGCTTTTACAATCTTCTGACAAGCAGAGTCAATAGGGAAGCCAGATAAAGTTAACAACCATGTTACTAATTTAACAATCACAGTGATTCACTTAACAATTGTGGCAAGAAAGGTCATCAAATGGGGCAAAATTCACTTAGCAACAGAAATTTTGGGCTCAGTTGTGACCATGCCTGTATACACAACAGTAAGACCTATGATACTAATATTTTTAGATTTAATCTCAAAGCTCAGTTACCCAGCCACACTTTGTCCCTGCTTTAATTATGCTATCACATAAGGACACCATTCAAGAAATAGAATGTAAGAAAGAACACGCCAGAAGCAACTAAGCAAGTTTATAGAGACAACTGATTTGAACTGACATTTAATGTAATATTTAATAAGTCACATCTGCATTATACAGTATATGCCTCAGTCATTGAACAGACGATGGAGACCATTCTTTCTTTAATAATATTTCAGGGGATCCGAACATAATTTCAACTTGCGAAGTATAGCGTTATAAAGATTCTTTAGCAAAATGTGACATATTTAGTCTCTGACACCAAAACAAAGGAAAAGCCCTAGCTACTTATTAATAGGAGTCGCTGCAAGCAGAGTAGGCCTAGGATGCTCGTATACAGTATAACCAGTGCAATTATAATGATTGCTGGAAGGAATGTTGAATCACATATACAGAATGTAAAGGACTTCCATGCTCACCTGAACGTGAACTTCCTGGAAGACAGCTTTGAGAACAGATACTGCCAGTCCTGGAGCTAACACTACACATTTGCTCTAAAAAGAAGAAAAATTATGATAAATGTCCATCTTCATTAAGAAATGGCTATCTGCAATAGCTTCCAGGAAAAGCAAAGTAGACTTAATTTAAATCTTAGTTAAGTCATTAATCTCTGTTAGGAAGATTTTGCTACTTATTTTTTTATAGAAAAGGTGTACATATTCTTACTAATAATTTTACAAAGATAAAAAACTAATATAAATTAAGAAAAATAGGAAAAAGTCCAGAGAAAAAGAAAACACAGAAAAAAAGATACAGAAACATGACTTTCCCCTTCATTAAGACAAATACACATAGTAACGTATCACTTTAATACTTCAGCAAAAAAAAATCTCTTTCCATATCTCATCTCTTATCTATAAACAGTTTTTAAAGTTTTGTGATACAAACTTAGCCAGCAAAAGTCCATCAAGAGTTACCAGAAATAACTATCTCTCATAAACACAAACACACACACACACACACACACACACATACACCCCTTGATCAAATAAAGCTACTTTGTATTCTTTTTTTTTTTTAATCTTCAGCTTTAACTCCTTTAAGGTCTTGCCATTTTTTCTTTCTCTTCTCAGAAACTCCTTTATAAGTTTAAAACATATCTTTTGTAAATCCAAGAAAAGAAAGTTATCCAAGTTACTCTTCTGATTATTTGTATGACCTTTTTAGTTATAAAGTCATTAACTGGTTTCATTTGTAAATCCAGTGTAACATCTTTTTCCATGTCATTTTTATAGCTTGGCACTCTTAAAATCCACATTCAAATCAGCTTCAGTCTCTATTTTGTCCAGTAAAATATGTTCCTCTAATCTCTTTTGTATCTGTTTTTATAATAACAGACAATTTTAAGAGTAGTTTCTGAGTATTGTTCCCAAATATCCTTGAATTCTTACAAAATCAAAGATTGATTTGCTACATTTGTATTAATAGATTTCTTCTCTTTTAATTATAATCTTTAGTTCTTTCTGGTCCCCTCTTATGTTTTCTTTCTAATCCACAACATTTTCCCATGGAAAGGTTCCTTACACTTACTTTCAAAATCATATTAAAATTATATTGCTTGTGATATTTTTGAGATACTATGTTTTGTTGAAAAGAAATGTAAGAACATTTTGAACACCAATTAATTTCTTATTAATATTTTTCTGGGCTTCAAATCATATGTATTTAAGACATAAATCTATTATTGAAGATTTGTTTACAAACTGTAAAATTTCACCATAGATTGCCATAGAAACAGATAAAATAAATCATTACATTGAGAGAAATGAATAAGCACTGCACAAAGGAGCTTATTTGTACTAAGAATATTCCCTAAAATTGTGCCCTAGTCAGTTAATTAGTTGCTCCCAAAGCAATTTCTGTTGGCCTAAGTTAAATCAGCCAGAACAGCCACTGTCTTAGAACATCTGTTAATCCCCTTTAGTTGCTAAAGTCATGTAGCCATCTCCATTTTGCAGCCTGAAACCCCTCTGGTCCTAGTTTTCGATGGTGCAATTGTCAAAATTGATGGTGTGTTTTTCTGCCGTTTTCAATACACCAAACTGCAGAATAAGTCCTAATAAAGATTTTTGTTAAAAAAGAAACCCAATCTCTAGGGGAAAAAAATCTCAGTTCTGTCCACATATAAGGCAACATCCCAACCATTTTATATCATCATCCCACCCGCTTTCCTTGATCCCTTCTAGCATTTTAAGTGTGGCTCTCAGCCACCAAAAGATTGCCACTGTCATTTAGATCCTGGAAATTTCACAAAATGAACTATATATCACTGACAGTAAATTCTCACCAAAGCGTTCAGTCCCTGCAGCACAGAAGGAATAACAAGGTGATTATCTTTTAGACGGTTCTCGTAGAACAAGACAAGGTGGGTCACTGGAATAAAAAACATTGATATTACTATAATTAACAATAAAAACATTATTAATCACTGTGCTATATTAGTAAGCAAGTTTTCAAATCACACATTGGGAATTAAATGTAACAAACTGACATCTTGGTCAGGCTTAGAACCACAGGACAAAAATGGGCAATAAAGAAGTATCACAGATTGCTCAATGATGCGAGACTTGTCTTCCCTTGGGTAGTCCCATTTTCATTAAAACATTTAGTGATGATAAATACAGAATTCCTATAACAAAGAAAAATCCCAGAAGGCAACGTGCACATAACCGACCACTTATCATGCTCTTCAGTGCAGAATCACAGTTCCAGTCATTGTTCTTAGCATAGCAAACAGTGGAAGGAATGTTCTCTTGAAAATAGCAGTAAGCCACATTAAGAAGTAGAGGCCCTGAGAAAATAGTCAGTGATGAGCACTGTCAAGGATTACATGAATTTATGGATGGAATTATATGTTTGCAAATAGAATCTGAAATGTCAAAATTCATAATGGATTGATTCTCAATACAGGAACAGCCAAACACTTCATTCAATCCCTCTTTTTGTGTCACTACAGTTCACTTCCCCATTAATCTTACACATTATTCACCTCACTCTTTTAATAGGAGCATATAGTACTTTAGATTTCCAGGCAAAAAATGTGCCAAAGTAGGCAAGTGCATGAACTATTATAGCAATATAATTTTTTCAGGGATTGTGCAGCTGCCTATCATAGTATCACACAATAGTGCTCTGCTCTCACTTCCAAAATATCTTTTTGCCTTCAGATCCAAAAAGTTGCATAGTCTACTCTTCTGCTGAACACATGAGATATT
Source organism: Crotalus tigris (assembly GCF_016545835.1). Lineage (NCBI taxonomy): Eukaryota > Metazoa > Chordata > Lepidosauria > Squamata > Viperidae > Crotalus > Crotalus tigris. The sequence goes on along the minus strand of NW_024100602.1, from coordinate 630,461 downwards.
GTTTAATATTAAGATGCTTCTCATTTTCTCCAAATAAGTATAATTGTTGTTCACATATGGACTAGTTAATAGTAGTACAGTGGTGTAAATGCCTTCAGGCACTCAAAACTGCCACAAAGGTAAGATAAACTAAAAAGTAAACATACTGGAGTTTAAGTATTTGTAAAGCTAAAATTAAAACATTCTAAATTTTATATACACAGAGGGTGTCTAGTAGTCCTCAACTTATACCCATTTGTTCAGTGACTATTTAAAATTACGATAGTGTTAAAAATTGGACTTACAACCCATTACCAAAGTTATAGCCACTGCAGTGCCTCCATGGCCAGGTGATCACAATACGGCCATGTGGCAGCCAGCCTGCGCTTATGATCGCAGGGATGTTTTAACTACCCACCTGCCTATCTCTACTATCCCTTTTGGGGGAGGGGGCTCCCTGTGCTCTGCGGCCCCTGATGCTCTTTACTATTTTCTTATGCCTGCTGCTAACCAAGCAGGCCGGGCCTGGACCTTTGCAAAGCAGCAGCTGGCCAGAGAATTCATGCGGTCTTGTCCAAATTGTATGTGGCCTTCTTCTTAGACTTTGAAACCTTCCAAATCCTTGTGAGAAGGACACATGCTATTTGGACAAGTCTGTGGATTATTTGGAGAATGGCATCAGGGGCCTTGCAAAGATGGTCTGGTGTGGCAAGCACCTTTGTGCAAGTCCAGGATGAAGAAGACAGTGAAAGTCAGCGGGCATGGCAGAATGCAGGACAATGAGGGTGGCTAGGCTGAGGTTCCCTGTTGAGGACTATCTGTATCACAAAATATAAAATAGTCTAGTTTTGCCCCACAAGGCTATGCATGCCAAAGGCTACCAAGTCATTGAATTATAGTTGCCTATACATATGCTCCTGATCGTTGAATAACACTGAATAAAAACTGAGAGCAGTTCTGTGCCTGGTGAGGAAATCTAGCTCATTGTGAGAATTATATGTCCCACCTTCCTGCTCTTGGAGGAGGGAATAACACTGTAGGAGGACCTCAGAGAGAACTTGAATGCCTTGTGCCCGCACTTGAGGATCTTCATTCTTCAGAGGAGTTCTGCATTAGAAAGAAACAACAGAGAATCATACATACAAGTAAAGAGAAAAATATTGTATTACCAGGAAGGAGTTGGAGTTGGATTTCTCTTACCAGATCAATCACAATTTAAATTATATTGCATCAGAAAATACCCTGATAAATTATCGTTAACATATACATATGTTTTTCTGAACCCCCACTGCCATTCTTTCTTTATTCTTCTCAGGCAAGAAATGTTCTTTGAGATGTCCATATTACATTCTTTGACTAATTCAAAGTATTTCTGGAGCCCATGCAAAAGTAGGGGAGGGTAGTGGCTCAGCGGTTAAAGACGCTGGGCTTGTCAGTTGGAAAGCCAGCAGCCCAGGTTTGAGACCCGAGTGCCACTTGACGGGCTGAGCTCCCATCCTTGCCCCAGCTCCTGCCAACCTAGTAGTTTGAAAGCATGCAAATGCAAGCAGATAAATAGGCACCCCTTCGGTGGGAAGGTAACAGCACTCTGTGACATCATGCTGGTCACATGACCCTGGAAATGTCTTCAGACAGTGCTGGCTCAATGCCTTGAAATGGATATAAGCACTGCCCCTATACTCGGCAATGACTACTGGAATAAAATCCACAGGGACGCCTTTTCCTTTATGCAAAAGTGGTCACCTAAGTTGCCAATTCCTTCCCTTTTATCTGGCTATTGACAAATATTATGTTGGCTTAGTAGCCAGCTACTATTTTTTAGTACTAAAGTGTGCTAGAATAACTGAACCTGTAGACTGGAAAGTTGGAACTCTCAAACTCTTCCTCCCAGAAGCCCTTTGAGCTTTCACATCCTGATTCCACTTTCTGCTATGAGGTAACAGCTTGGTAAATTCCCACTGATACATCCCTTTTTGGGGGGCATCTCATTCCCTTATACTTAGTCAGAACAAAACTCTCAAAACCGGTATTGCTTTTCTATTGAAAATAGCTTCAATAACAATCCCTCCCAGCAATGTAGCATAGAAGTATATGAATAGCAAAGTCAGGTCTTTCTTTTCTCAAACTGTTTAAAAGAAGAAGAAATATATACAATTGCATTTTTACATTACACCCTAAAATGCATACATTCAGTGTTGTAGAAAAGGATTTACATAATTGTCTTGTTCAAGCTCAATAACTGAACTGAAAATCTATAAGACAATACAAAAGAAAACTTTCAGGGAGATCACAAGATGGTGCTGATCTGCTACAAAAGAGGAATTTCTTGGCAGAATCTCAAGAAGAAATGCTGCGGGGAGTTCAATTTATTACAGCTCATAATATTATACATACAAATATCTTCACACTCAGCCTGAAGGCTGAAATTATGCAGAATTCACAGCTTACACAGAAAAATAATAATTAAAAAAACCACAATTAGTTGTGACTTAACGCTACACAGAATAAAAATAAAGAAAGAACCTAAAGAAAATGCTGGCTCAGATGTGTATACATTAAAAAACAACAACAACCAAAATAACCATTTTTAAAAAGCATATATTTCCTGCTTCCTTTTATGTGAAAATTCTAACTTTAACCTTGAGCTCTGACGGAATGTAGTATTCCTTTCTCTCTTTAACGTTGGCCCAAAATCAACTATCACAATTCCCTTCTCCTGTTTTGTCTCAGATTTAAAGAACTCACATTTTCTGCTCCCAGATTAGAGAGATTTCTGTGTGACAAAAATGTATGACTTCTCATGGAAATGTGGATTCTAAGTCTGCACTGTACGAGTGTATTTGAAACATCTGAGATGTCCTAACTGGCAAAGAAAATATGATGTAAATCTTATCCTACAATTATACTCTCAGAAAGACTCAAAATATTTCTATCCAGGAAAACTTATAAGGCAGAAGAGATTAAGACTTGTAACCAAACACAAATAGCTGTGTTAAACAGGAGTTTAAAATATTCTGTATATAGCCAGAATCCAGCCCAACCTCAACCTCAGAGATTTAGAAGTTTCAGAATTCTATATCTTCCTTCCCCTTGAGAAATCACATTAATTAGCATGATCACAGTCTGTGCCATTACACTGTTTTCCTTACATTCACTCTCTACATTTTTTTTTTTGCTAAGTTTGGACAAGAACAGTCATTTTATGCGTATTTATTATAAAAGTTATCCTATGAAGTTAGAGAATAATTATTTTAGGTATCTGGAGCAGAACAGAAGACAAGTTTTCAGACTGATATCAATGAGCTATAGTTTGTATAATTTCCAAAAATTTCCATGTGCCTCATGGAAACAGCATGTTTGTATGAAATAGTATGATAGTATGAAAAAGAAGTAAAGGATATGCAACTACATACACCTCATTTCAGAAATGAAGAAACATCTATATGATCCTGTCTTTTCCAAATGATGCAGAAAGGAGAAAACCATTTTTATTAATGAAAACGACAGGGTATCACATAAAGCAGAGTTCTCCAACCTTTTCAGCTTTGCGGACTGGGGGCATGAGAAGATGGGGTGGCACACATGCCTGCTGCTCACACAGAGAGAGCATGTGTGTGCTTGCCTGCATGAATGGGGAATGTGCACACACATTCACTTCCCACTTCCACAGCCTGGTTCAAAAAGGTTCAAGGCCCAATAGTGGGCCGCAGCCTGAAGCTAGCCATTCAATAAGAATAATCGTATGGGATATATTTATTATTAACAGTTCATATAAAGAAAAATGTATTTTACATAGGCTAAATACACTGTATCTGAGAGATTCGGCCAAATCCCAGCAGGTCATGGTCCAGTCATTTAGTGTGATGAGTTTTGGTTACAACAAATGTAGAGAGGTCTTAAGAGGCACATTCAGTATAACATGTGCGTCAGCCCATCGGTCAAATCTTCCCATCACTGTCCTCCCTAGAATCATTTTCACACTGCAATTCAATTGCTGAATACCCACGTAAGTCCATCTAATCTTCCCTCCATCTTCCTTTCCACCCCCACCTCCACTAGTCCTTTATTCAACCTCAAAATCGCAATCCTTTTAGTTCTACTAAAACTAATTCTTTACTAAAGAATGTAGTAGTATATGTACACTTCTAATGATTGTATCTAATCTCATTGTACATATTACATGAATTAAATCTTGTGAACATTTACTCGTACTTCATACTTCCTTACTTTGGATAGCATAGTATACATCAGTGGTGAAAAAGACTGCAGAAAAAATTGAAAGAAAAAAATCACAATATGAAGTCAAAAACAAGTTTAATGATTTAAATACAGAACGAAATGGGCAATGTTGTCTTTTTTGTTATGGTTGTCCTCAGAACTACTTATGATTCAAACACACCTGCTACTGATCAATATTCACTACTGCATTCAATCAGACTAATTTCTTAAAATTTTAGTAAATTTTTGATATTATGTTGCTCCGTTGCTCCAATAGTACCCAGACATGCTGGACACCAGAGTATATACTATGTAGAACAAAGATTGTTGCAGTGATCTACTTACCCCAAGATTTCCACTACATCTAAAATGGAGCATGTTCCAGTCTTCACTCCTAAGAGAAAAAGAATTGAAATTGTTAATTTCTAGTTCAATTTTTACACAGGGAAAAAAATGGGAATATACGTACTTTAAAGCCCAGTGTATCCTGTCACACTGTGTGCTTGTTCAATTAACAATTAAGATACCATTATCTCTCATGAAGCTTAGAATGTCTTACTGGCCCAATTTTCATGACATGTGTAACTGAGACATGCAAAAAGACAGGCAGGTTTTATTATCTCTCTCCTGCATAAATATCCCACTTAATTAACCAAGAAGGGCTTAGATTTTGCACCCAACTAACTCAATCTTGCCTTGAGTTAACCTAAATTGTCTTATATCTCCAAGCTACCTACTAGCGAATCAATAATTTGCTGGTATTATATGTTATTGATATTCAAAGATGAGTCAGGAGACAAAAAAAAGGGTCATTCAGGTTGTGGGAATATAACCTTATACAATCACAAATTGAGGAACATTTACAGTATGCTAAGCAGGTAGGTTTTTCTAACAGAGGCACCTTTCTATGCTTTTAGCTTGTTTTCTGTGCTGGGCATAAAGAACAGGCCAAGAGTCTCATATCTCTGTACCAGGTCTCTTGCCTTCTCCTTACAATTCCTGATCATCTAGGATTACACTAGTGCAGTGGTTCTCAACCTTTCTAATGCCACGACCCCATAATACAGTTCCCCATGTTGTGGTGACCCCCAACCACTTATACATCACCGGGTGCCAGGGGCGTGGCCAAAGAAAAGGGGGGAAAAATGGCAGACAGCCTTGCTTGGCGACCCCCGTGAAATGGTCGTTCGACCCCAAATGGGGTCCCGACCCACAGGTTGAGAACCACTGCACTAGTGCTTAACACAAGACTAATTCTTATTTTTTTGCCATAATGCATTGCCTCAGGTGAAAGCAATCAGTATAATGTATTTTATATCATTTGACACTAGAAAGCATCCAGGAATACCTCCAATATGCTTTCAAGACACCAAGATTAACTATACTATATTGCTAAACATACTGCCAGTTCAGCAGCACAAAACAAAACTTTCTTTGCAGAAATCATTTGACACTAACAGGAACCAAATGGATAAGTGATGTGTTGGTATATAGTACTGTATATATTCCCACCTATCTTTAAAGTGACCAGATTGTAAGAATAAGCTATATGGGTTGGCGTTTTCAGCCTACATGTACTATCTGAGAAATCATACATACTGTTTGAGAATCATGCACACCTATTAAGACTGTAACAAACCAATTAGGTACTTATATTGCCTCTTTAAAAACCTATTAAACAAGGGTTATAGATGATTGTGAACAGAAACATCAGCAACTCTTATAGTGGACAAAGTTCACTAAATTTCTTTAGCTTTTCATCTAGAATTACTCTCTTTGGGAAAGCAGCTTTAAATCATTCAAATATCCGCTCATAGGCCCAGGTTACCAGGAAAAAGTATTATTAAAAAGTATATATTTATAAAACTGAATATTTTAAGGCAAGCATTGCCTAACACTTTTCTTAAATATGACATTTTCATGACAATATATTTTGTTACATATGTAGAAAAAAGGCATCTGAACACTGAAGAAATACATTTTCCAATTAGCCAAGTTCAAAACATTCCCCTCTAATAAATATCCTTAACGCTTTCATTCCCAGAAGATCATACATCCAAATGTATTATTATGCTTTACAATATTAGTAACAATAGAAGAGGCTTGGCTTTCATCTCATGAAATACAGAGTTAAGTCATAGCACCAGTACTTTAGAATTAGACTTGAAAATTCACTATGAAGCCTATTTTGTAATGGTTATGCAGGTTTGCATCTCAGGCAAATGGAAGATTGAAACTTACACCTGCAGTATAATTATTTTTACATTCAATATATATTTATTATTCTTGTGCCATGCACTTATTTGCAGTATATTCGAGTCATTGATTATATGCTGAAATCCCATACAGAAGCGGATAAAATGCATTTACTATAGATGGGGAAAGCCACTCTATAAACCCTAGATTTATTTTTAAGGGTACCATTGAATTATACTACTGAGCATAATTTCCGAAGAAGACTCTTTACCCACCCACCTAACTTCGGCACTTCTCTTTTCCTCTTGATCTAACCCAGACCATCCTGCGTTCCTCTCCATTTTATTCACCATTTACTTCAAAGCGCCGGGTAGTCCTTCTTGCCCTACAAATCTCGTTTTCTGCATGCACTGCCGAAAGACGCGTGCTCATTTCCATGCCATTTCTGTTCACATTCATTCCCTGACCATACCTTCCGCCGTCTGCCTGGCCGCGTTTTTCCATTCCCAGTCCTGTAACAGGGAGGCAGGTTTTCCTATGCCAACGTGAGCCCCTCCGGCCGCCATGATAACCTGAGGAAAAAAAGGGGGCGGCAAGAAGCTCCAACAGCGCGTGCGCGCCTCCCTATCACGTGTACCGAGGTAAACTTGTACCACGTTAAAAGAACCGTCTCCTGCTATTGGGAAAAATAGCGGCGCGAGGCTCTAGGCGGGTCTGTTGGCCAAGGTTGTGCCAACCAAGCCGAAGGGCAGAGAAGGGCGGAGTAAATTTATCCTCTTGCTTAAAGAGCATGCAAATAATATGCAAACCATAGACATTTTATTTTCTACGATACTGATTTTGGAACAAGATGGGAAGTTGTGTAGAAAAATCAGAAGTCATTTCTGAATACCCAGACGACCTGAATCTCTATTGAATGTACAGAGCTACGAAGTAGTGACTCTTATGTTTTTTATGTTGAATCGCTCAAAATGTAAGGCAAGCCAATGTTTTAATTAAAACTGGGAAATAGACAAAATTGTTTTTGATAGTCCCCCAAAACTTGGCTCACTAATCAGCTCAAACAGCATTTGCCTATTGTTGAAGAATTTGCCAACCACATATTAGCATCATGCACCTAGCCCATAGGTTTCAGTAAATCATGCAAACCAATAAAAGTGGATTGAGTAAGCCATGATTCATCAGCATCTGGTAACATCGGATCAACTTTGGCCTCTGAAGCTCAGTAGGGATAGCCTGATTCTTGGAAATTCACCAAGAAATCTGGGGGCTGTAAGCTAATTAGAGACACTGGGAAAAATATCCCCAAAGAACAAATCACTTCCATACTATAAACACTACACATGACATCTCCCCCCCACAAAAGAAAAGTTTGATCATTTTTATGCAGTGATCTGGAATGAAGCTTGACTTGAATCCTACATATATGTATATGTATGTATGTATGTATGTATGTATGTGTATATATATATTATATAAAATAAAATGAGCACCAGGGTAGTTAAAACTATAAAAGCTTAATTAAAAACGCCAAGCTTTCTCCGTCACCTGCTGGCATCATCAGGGCGTTCTAAGCCCTGATGATGCTGGCAGGTGTCGGCGAAAGCTTGGCGTTTTTAATTAAACTTTTATAGTTTTAACTACCCTGGTGCTCATTTTACTTTAAATATGAATATACCTAGGGTTCACATTTTTAATGCTATTACCAATATATATATATATATGTGTGTGTGTGTGTGTGTGTGTGTTTTCTGAGGTTTTCGCGGGTGTTTGTATGTAGGTCTTTGGTTATTCGGGTTTTCTCCCGCGTCAAATTGGAAGTGTCTTGGCGACGTTTCGACGAAGTCTCATTCGTCATCTTCAGGCTGGTGCTTTCGGCTTTGTGCTTCTAGGAGCAATGTGTGATCATGGCTGTTTCTTCCTTTTAATTGCCAGTGGGGGTATGAACTGATTGGATGATTTTTCTGTTTGTGCAGAATGCTGTGCAGAATGCTGAAAAATATCCACCATCCTAAGAAACCCCAAAGATAAAATAGAGTTAGAAAATCAAGGAGTATATGAAATCCCATGCACCGCTTATCCCACCACATACATCGGACAAACCAACAGAAGAATAAGTGCACGCATTGAAGAACATAAGAACTCAGTCAAAAAAGAGGAACCAACTTCTTCCCTGGTCCAACACCTTAAAATCACAGGACATGAAATTGACTTTAAAAAGACCAGAACTATCGCCAAAACTGAACACTTTAATAACAGAATAATCAGAGAAGCCATCGAAATAGAAAAACGCCCACACAGCATGAACAAACGAGATGATACCTCCCGCCTACCAGCCATTTGGAAACCCGCCCTTATTGACAAACGAGTCCCTAGCACAAAGAATGACACCAGACCCACACTCACGAAAGCCACACAGGATGTCATCACCACACGTCCACGCAAAAAGCAAACCCAAACCCATACTGATGATGAGGCACAACCACAAACCAGAAGCCAGACCACAGCTGCATCATTAGCTGCTTTAAACCCCTCCAATCCATACATGAAGCAAACTGACACCCACCATGAAGATGGGGCACGGCCACGGACGCGAAGCCAAGCAATGGCAATGCTCACCATCTCACATCCCCCTGCAACTCAGATTAACCTGAGCACAACAAAGGCCCCACCCAAACAGAACACTCCCTCAACCAATCGGAGCACAGCCAACCCCCCATCCAATCAGAGCACAGCCAAGCTCCCAACCAATCAGAACACACCTCCATCCAATCAGAACACAGCCAAGCTCTCATCCAATCAGTTCATACCCCCACTGGCAGTTAAAAGGAAGAAACAGCCACGATCACACATTGCTCCTAGAAGCACGAAGCCAAAAGCACCAGCCTGAAAATGACGAATGAGACTTTGTTGAAACGTCGCCAAGACACTTCCAATTTGACGCAGGAGAAAACCTGAATAACCAAAGACCTACATACAAACACCCGCGAAAACCTCAGAAAACAAATATATATTATAATATACATACATACATACATACATACATACATACATACATACTAGCAACCAGGTCTCATTTCTACCAAGAACAGAGTTAAGCATCGCAGCCATCAATTTTGCACAGAAGCCAAGGAACTTAATTCATGTGCTCACATGATATGTTGAAAGCAAACTAAATACATCACAGGTAGCAAAGAGGAGAACTCTTAACTATAGAGTAATAGAGTAAATTTAGACAGGGATAGCTGAACATTTTTAAAAGGGTAAGAGAAAGAAGGCATTGCTTTTATTTCACTAATATTTCTTTTAGATTGTGTGCTTGATTCCTGGTGATTTCCTGAATATATCCATGCATTTGTCTTGGGTGCAATACCAAAGATTGGTTCTGATAAGTGCCTTCTACCAGAATATTTTTAAAAATTTACTTCTCAGTTTATTGCTTATATTGAACTTATGCATAAATATGTTTTGTTTTGGACACATAAAACAATGAGCAAAAACTCTTTCTGAAATTCAGAAGATACAATGCAAATTGATAGAAGCATTGTTGAATTATTAGATGGACCTAGGCTTCCATGGGCAGAGTTGCTGGTCAGTGTAAACATAGGAAAAGAACCAGCTAAAGATTTAAACATCTCATAAATCATTTTTCTTTTTAAAAATGATTTGAAAGATGAAAGAAGTGTGGCATCAATTAAATCTCTATTTCCTAACTTTCACAACTAAGATGTGCTGACTTCAACTTTTTGAATTCCCCAGTCGATGGGAAGTCCACATATTTTAAAGTTGTAAAGGTTGGGAAACAGTTACCAAAGGAAAATCCATGCACAAAAGGAACAGGTACCAAGGAGGCAGTTGGAGCACTTTCAGTATCACATATGGCTTTTAATATGAATTACGTATTTATACATTATTAACTAAACCATAAGTGAACTCGCACAGTGGTGTGATTTTCTTAGCAATTGTATGGGAGTGGTTTGCTATTGTTTTCTCAGGTCATTGACCTACCAACCTGGAATTCTCCGGTAATCTCCTAGCCAAGCACTAACCAGATTTGGTTTGGCTTAGCTTCCCAATTCAAACAAATCAGCCAGCTGCTGCCCCCTGCTAAGAATTGTTTATTCAAAGCAATATTATTGATTTGTATGACACATTGAGTGACCATAGAGGCTGACTATATGTAACATTATTGTATAAGCTAAAATGAGGCTTGTGATTCTGTGGGTCTTGTAGCTTCGGGAAATCACGTTTTCACTGAGTATTTTGGCATTTCGGAGGGAAATGCCTATTTCATCTTAACTCGTCTGTGTTCTTGTTCGTGGGAAAAAAGTCCTCTAGGAGGACCAGGAAGGGGGCTGTCGATACTAGCCACCCTGCTTTGGAACTAAGCCTCTGTTGCCTTGCTTTCTCCGCAGCCCCGTTTCGTCCGTTCCCTCGCTGCTTGAATTGAGGCCAGGATCACGGACTGCCCGCTTCATGGCGGAGAGGGGGCGGAGCGGGGCGGGGCTTGAGCTCTTGCCGCCGAGTCACATGCTCACCTGGAGAAGGAGGAGCCCAGAAGTGTCTCCCAGGCCCGCGGGACTCATCCCGGCTCAGAGCTGTAGGTTTCTGTGTGGTGGTGGTTGTACTACTGTAACGACCGATCTCTGGGCCTGCCTGGTGTGGATCTCGCTTCAGCAGTACGGAGCCTGCTTGCGGGCTTCCTTTTTTGTAAGGAAAACCCGAGGCTCTGAAGTGCGGAGGAGAAAGCCCCAACCGCGTCTCACAAAGTTTGTGCGTCCGGAGGGCGAACTGGGATCTTGCCTCATGCGGAGCGAGAGAGCCCTGAGCCGGGCTCAGGCACGTAGGTCCCTTGAAGTTACACCCTGGGACGTCGGCCATGGGCAGCTGCATGGGAAGACAACGCAGAGAGGGGCCGATCACCCCAGGAAACCCGCGCAAGCGAGCAGGTGAGCTCCCCAACTAAACCAGGCGACCACGGGAAGGGTAGCTCAGGCGCTGCAAATACTGAGAGCCGGTCTCCATACAGCGCGTATCCTTAAGGCCTACAGGGGGAATCACAATCCTTACTCTACAGTGGGCACTGAGCGCGACCAGTCCCAAGCGCTCTTTTCCTGCCCAGGTGTGTGGCTCTGATGAGCGTGCGGGGAAGCGGGCATACCTGTCTATGCCGTCCCTCTTGCTGGAAATAGAGAAGTTATAGAGTTCTGTAGATTCTACAGAAATGTATCTGTGTGTGGGTGTAGCTTTTGGAGCAATCCCAGTTTTAACAGGTCCCTTGAATACCTTGTCTAGGAATTGGGATGATCTGGAAATTTGCCTACTCACTTTATGTAAGAGCCAGTTCCACCCGTCTCACCAGAAGGGTTGAAGTGGAAACTGCTGTGCCTCCTCACTAATACAGACATGCTAGCTGGGTTAAGGACTGCTTTGGAGCTAGCAGGGTTTCAGCACACATGCTCGATTAAAATGTACTCAAAGAGAGAAATCGGAATCATTTCTGGTTTCACCCTGCCAGAAACATAGATTTGGCTTTGCTTTCTGATTTTTATGCGCTCCAGAATATGGGAACCCTCAAAATACATCCCAGAGAATTATAGTATTCGCTACACTAAAGGAGTATGGCCTTCACCAATATTTGGATCAGAAATCCTTGTGTTTCCGTGTTCAAAGTTCCTGTGTAAATCTTTTGCGAGATGGAACATAGAATCTGTGCTGCTTGAATGCATGCATGTGATCTTTTGTGATATAAAGCCATGTACATAAGACCTGCCCTGATTCTTTAGCCCATGTCCATCAATAGCATTATTATTCCCTTTCTAGACTGCTAAGAACTGTCTCACTCTGCTGTAGTTGCATTAGTTGGATCAATAGCACAAACAGTTCTAACCTAAGAATCTCATCAGCAGTATTTGACACTCCAAATATTGTGGTATATAAATAGTGATAAAGGATTTTTGAGGATGGAGCAGTCCTGACTTCAGCAAAAGAGAAGCCTCAGTAATTAAATAGTCAGAGGAGGACAGAAAGTTTAGTTTTTGTGTTTCACTGTTCAAGATTCAATTTTGTTTTTCAAATTGCAGATAATCTCCCCATATCCTTTTAAACAGATAAAAAAAGGGGAAAGAATGACCAATGAACCCCTGCTATTTTCTACTTCAAGGAACTCTATTGTGAGAAGGATTATTTGTGGGTTTCAGACCAGGAGATTTACTGCTGCTATTCTGCTTTCATTAAACAGCTTGTCCTAAGATGCCCCTCCAAGATAGAGTAAGACCTCAGACTTTGCTGAAATTTGTTGGGAGACCGATACCATTGGTCTCACACACACTACTGCACTCTGATTCCTACTATTTTTTTTTTTTTTAACAAGACTTACTTACTTATAAAAGAAAAGAACCAGTCTATGAAGGGCTAAGGCTGGTTTGTAACTACTTGGAACAGAGTGAAAAGAATAATATTACAGACTGTCACAAACATATCTGGAGTTATGCTAACAGGGAGTATGAAAAATGATGAAATGAAAGATTGTGGATAAGAAAAATAAATATAAGAGAATGATTGTTTAAAAAACAAGAATGTAAAAATATTGTATAATTGTATAGAGGGAAAAAAAAGATAATTGCAAAGGATGTAGTCAAAGAGAACAGGAAACAGTCATCCTTAAAAGAGACAGAGAAAATGCAGAGCAGTTTTGATGGAGAAAAGAGATGAACAAAGAGCCTCAAGCAGAGTGAATAGAACTAAAAATAGATCTGATATTGTGATTTGGAATGAAACTAAAGTGACCAAAAGCTTAGAGGGGTATGAGAGATTGTGATATGTTAAACAGTAGAATTAAAACAAATGAGATTGTGATATGTTAAACAGTAGAATTAAAACAAATGCTATAAACAGTAGTATCAAAAAAAAGGAAAAAATCATGTTGGCACATTAAAAATAAGTCTGTAAGTGTAGATAGTGTAACAGGAGAAATACTAATTTATAAATGTGGTTTAAATATTGAGTGGTTATGTGACTTGTGTAAATCGTATGTGAAAACTGCATCTCTGCTGGACAATTAGAAGAATGTGTTGTTCCCATATAAAAAGGGAAAGATAGCATGAGTAAATGCAAAAACTACGGTTTTGTGGGGAAATGTTTAGCAGAATTCTGATTGAAAGGGTATGACTGGGAGCAAAAATCTAGGCTTGCTTTATGAAAGACAAGAGCTATGTAGACCAAACTACATTGCATGTTTGTTGAATTGGAGAAAAAAATAGATAAAGTTAATAGGTATGAATTATGAACTTGGGTGAAGTTGGATTGCTGAAAATGATAGGAATGGTATATGATGGAAGTAAAGATATGTGATAATAAATGGAATGTGTAGTGTTCAACATTGAGCAAGAAATATTACAAATATGTGTGATATTTCCTTGGTTGTTTAATGTAAAGATGGGTAAATGTTTAAGGAATACTTATGGTAACATTAAGAAATATATGGATTGGGTGTGAGGCGGTATATACTTTATGCAGACAGTGTTATGAGAACCTGAGTGATTCACACTGTATAATGTAAAAGGGAGTATGGAACTGAGAATTGTTATTTCAAAGACCAAAGTAGTTTTTCTTGACAAAGTAAATGGAATGAACAATTGCAAATTACACACAAATAGTGAAAAACTAGAGCAAGTAAATTGTATCTTGGTAGAATATTAAGTAAGCAAACATAGATGAAGAAATGTTAAGGCATGCAAAGGCTGGTAGAATAGTACTGGATTCTATGTGAACCGTTAGAAAGAATGTTGTCATAAGAAGTGAAAAATGCTATGTATAAGAGCATGCTTCTATCTAGTTATGTGCTTGTGAGATTTAGATATATTAGAATAAACAATAAATTGAATGCCCTGGGAATGAGGTACTTAAGAAATGTGTGTGGTCACATAAGAAGAGATAGGATCAAGAATGAATGAATGCTGACTGGGTGTAGAAGGAATACAAAAATGGTGATCAGTATGGAACAATTATATTGAAGAGAATGAAGGTCAAATTGCAACATAGATATATCAGATATATCAGAAAAGAATGAATGGGCCAAGAGAAACTGAGCAAATCATGGTTGCATAGAGTTGATGTGATCCTCAAAAAAGAGAAGTGAGATGTTTAAAAAGCAGATGGCCCAACAATGTATGAAGCAATGTATAGCATGTCAAAAGCAAAAATATAAGGATAGGAAGATGTGGAGAAATATAGTGAATGATGATAGCATAAAACTAGATTTAACTATATTTCCCCTTTTTTTCTGCTTATCCCATGCCATAAATTTCTTTAGTTTATTATTGTTTCCTTTTTAATTTTACTTTTTTTGGAAGATCTGAGCATGCACTTTAAAATGAAAAGTAGACTTCTTGACATTGTTTGCAAATCTTGGGCAAGAATATCTAATTTTCTTCATGGGGATCACTGAAATAGCTATTATTAATAGTTAGATTGTGAGAAATAGGAAGGTCTGTAGCTCAAGGTCCCAAGATATTTTTAATGTGATTTTTCAAGATTCAAAGTATGAAAGTTGCTATTGTATAGTTTATATTGAACTTAGATGGTTCCAATAACCTGTGGTTTTCTGTGTTTCTTAATATATTTCCTTCCAATGTTACATTCTTTTACTGTTAATTAGACGGTATCTAATGATTTTCTGATACAAGATGGAAGTATTGTGAGAAGTTACACTCTTCCAGAAGAAAAATGTATCCACCCCATTATTATTATTGGCCTAAGGAATCAATACTTTTATGTATTAGTTTTTATAAACATTACAATTTATTTGCTTTAGGCTGTAATACTAGTGGGATGGGTCTTACTGTGAGGTAAAAAATGTAAGATTGTGATGTTAAGTAATACACTGGCTGTCACAGAAAGCTGAATACCTACGACTTCTTATAGCAGTGGTTCTCAACCTGTGGGTCGGGACCCCATTTGGGGTCGAACGACCATTTCACAGGGGTCGCCAAACAATGCAGTCCGCCATTTCCCCCCCCCCCTTTTCCTTAGCTGTGCTACTCCCTTTTATTCTATTGGCTTTTGAAAGCCAATAGAATAGACTCTCTTGAATAGAGTCTAATTCTATTGGCTTTCAAAAGCCAATAGGAATTGTCCAGGCTGTCTCTGCCCTGCTGAGCCCGCCAAAAGTCCCATTCTGCAAACGGTGCTGCACCAATTGAGTAGTCCTCGACTTACGACCAGTTGAGTAGTCCTCGACTTACGACCGGTTGGGGGTCGCGGCATTAAAAAGGTTGAGAACCACTGTCTTATAGGGTGGCACTCCAATATGTATTGCTGGCATTTTGCAAATATGAGCTTGGATGAATATTAAACACATAGCACAAATATACCTAGTAATGTTTTTAAAAAGTATTAGCTAGAAACTACTCAGTAAAATGACATTTTTGGACTAAGAAAAATATATCTAAAATAGTGTGGAGTATGGATAGTAGTAAAAATTCAAAGAGTGGCAGGATAGTTCTTACCCCTTTTTTCCAATAAGAATGAAAGCATTCTAATTATTTAAAAATGCTGAAGTTCTAAGGAATTCAGAGCTAAAGCATTTGTACCCTCTAATTATCCAAGTGTCAAAGGCTCTTATTCTGATTTCCGGTCCTAAATTATGGGTCCATTGTTGTTAGAAAATCATGTGCTCCACCCAGAGATGGCTGCATTGATGTTATGTATGGGTGGAATGATAATTCAGTCTCCATCCAATAGCATTGTTTGGGCCCAAACTATTTTGACAATGCTCCTGCATATTCAGAGTCCATTGGAGCTGGATGGCTATAATAAACTGGAATAAACAAAAAAAAAAATCATTCTTGTGTCTACATAGATGGATAAACCTAGTGTGCAAATGGCTAACATATGGATTTGATGTACTGATAGGTCTGTGAAATTCCCTGACTGGGAATTCTGCATTTCAAAGATCTGTTCAGTCAGCTGCATCTGTTACTAATTTATATATCATGATCCATAAACTCATATAAGGTTCTAGAATGCTACAAGTAAAGCATACATATCTATTCTAAAAGTAGCTTGTTACCTAGTTTGGGTGCTATATGATATGATTGATGTGTTTATTCTCTTTGAACAGTGTGATTCTGGAGTACACCCTGTTAAAACAAGAAACTGGCCCCACCAAAGGACTGTGGAACTGACTCATGCCTTTGCTTTGCTCCTATAGCTACTGATAGCAATTGCATGTCTCTTGCTTCCAGTAATAATTACTATTTTGTAGGAGGCAAAAATGAGAAACAGGAAGCAGGAGGAATGAGTAAGTGGGTTAAGAGAAATCCTTGTAAGCTATATTTTTTCCAAAAAGGAGGCTGACTACCTCTCATCAGATGCTTGTATATGATGTATGTGGGGAGGGAGGCATTTCTTAATAAAGATTTCTCATTCTCCCATTGCAAAAATATTGTTCCCATCTGATAGAAATAAAGGCAGCAACATCAACTTCCAATCTTGGTAATGTTTAATGACTTAATATTTAAGAAATTTATACCCTGTATTTGCTTTGCAGAAAATAGTCGCAGACAGCAACATAAAGTAAGCAGTATGCAATAGTATTAGCCAATTTGGAAGCTAAGGAAATATTTGTCTTTGTTGGTACTTGACTGGTGATTATCTGGGAATATCAGAGAGGTTGGCTAGACTAGGTAGTTTAAAAATACCGTTAATAGAGTTAAGCTCAATTTAGATGGATCTTGTATCTTTCCAAAAAATAGTCACTGCAGCAATTTACAAATATAAAAACATAAAGACAATGGCAAATCATTAAAACACAGTTGCAAAAAGCTGAAAATAACAACAAAGATAAAAACTCTGAACCAGAATCAATAACTACATAAATAACAATAGAGTCAAATGCTTACTTGAAAGTAAATGTCTTCAGTTCCTGGTAGAAGATGTCCTAATCTCTAGGGGCAGGAAACCTATGCATAATTGATCTGGACTTCCTGTCCAAGAATTGTAGTTTCAGCATTAGATCTATTTTTACAGGAACACAGGCAATATGAGTAGTGCCAGTTAGGATAAGTGGTCTTGTATGCCTATAGCTTACAGCACTGTTGCTTAAATTGTGAAAAATAAAACTTACTAGGTTTTATTAGCCATATCATGAGTGTCTTGCCCACATGGAATTTTCATTGACCTTAATCCAGACATATTAAACACAAGGCCCGGGGGCCGGATGTGGCTGCGAAGTGGTTGCCCACATGGAATTTTCATTGGCCTTAATCCAGACATGTCAAACACAAGGCCCGGGGGCTGGATGTGGCCCGCGAAGTGGTTTCATGTGGCCCGCGAAGCCATCCTGGAAACAGTGAGGGAATGGCCCCCGCTGCCTTGGCCCTGGCCCAGGCCAGCCGGGAGCCAATGTACAATTTTTGGTGGCCAGCTTGGCACTTGCCCCGATGGACCATGTCTTGGCACTTGCACCAGTCCCACCCCCTTCTGCCAGAGACCCTCAGATCTGTCCCAGTCCTGCCCAGGCCCCCATAGGCACCCTTGACGCGAATGACGTAGAACTGGCCACACCCCCCAAGTAGCCACACCCACTCCATCCATGCCCACCCAGTAGGCTGCACCCACTCTAGCCACACCCACCCGGCCCCCCCAAGGGCAACCGCAATGCTGATGCGGCCCTCAGTGAAATTGAGTTTGACACTCCTGCCTTAAACTAAAGATATTTAGATTGCAACATGTGCAACAAATTTCCTTGTGATGTTTCCAATGATGTTTCTTTTTCAGCTTCTCGGATCCTTCCTTTAACCCTGTTTTCTGGCTCCTACATTCTCCCTCCTAACTCCACTGTTCCCTGGTGTGCTGCTTCTGTCTCAGGTATATAGGTCCAGTGAGTTAGGAGGTTAGAACCTTTTCAGTAACTTCTAGCACACTTGGATCCCCATCCTGTTAATATATTTAAAACTGCAATAAATAGGTATAACTTTTGTTGTAAAGCACATTTAAATTGGAAAAATACATAATTGGTTTTGAAAATTGTCATTTTTAAATATTTGATATCTTCTAGTTTAAAAGCACCATGAATAGTCAAAAAACTCTGAATAAAATAAATCAGGAAGACATAGGAATAGAGGGCCTGGATTAAATTTGTAAAATGACAGTTAGGAGGACAAACTGAAAAATTCTGTTTTTTCCATCACCTTTATTTTTTATTATTTCAGTCTAGGCATTAGAGAGGCTACATCAGTACTGTATTGGTAACAAAATTATATGGATATGCATATCAATTAGAAATTCATGTCAATTTTTGAAAGTAATTTGTATTCAATTTCTAAAATATCTTATTTGACATTTGCAGTAATGTTCCTGGTTTCCTCTCCTGATTTCTTTTTTTTTTGCACATACCATATATTCTTTTGCATGCATACTTTTGCTGATCCTAATTTTACTACGATATTAGAGTGGAAATAGGTTTCATGCCATGGTAAGACTGATCTTTGTATCCTTTTTTGCATGCCATATAAAGCTCATTAGCGTGGATCTACTTCTTCATTTCTTAGTAGTAATGATAAGAATCTATTTCTCACCAATAGCGGCCATCAATTAATCCCCATCTCCCAGGCCTGTTGTTTATTTTGCTCAGACAGTATTACCCAGATGTCTTCCCATATGGGATCCAAGGTAGCAGTCTCACCTGGGATCCTAAATTTAGATTGTGCTGCTTGAAGGCATGGCTCACCAGTTCAGTAGAGAAGAATTTATGTTCTTAGTTTAGCAACTAAAAGGATCAGTTTAAGTGAATCTTATTCCAGTGTCCAATGAAAAACTTTTAATGCAGCAATCTTACTTTGACATATTCTTAGTCTTTTTGCAGAATAGAATTACCTATAACTGTGTCACTCTGAACTGTCAGACACAAATTAAGATGAGTGTTGTGCATCTTTGATAAGTCATGTAAAAAAGAGATTTTCTCAATTGCAGCTGGTCATGTCATCATTCAGCTGAACTGAGAAATAACACTAATCAAAATTTTCTCTCCTATTGTATGAAATGGTAGAATTGGAGTTCCGTCCTGGATGGCAAAATACGATGACATTAGCTCCTATCTCTCCTGTGCTGAATGAACCATGTGCCAAGTTAGAGCCAAGCATCAAAGGAGAAGCAATGGTGGCAAGGCCTCTGTTGATGAAGCTTTTTCAGCAGAGTATTTTCGTTCTCCTGCTTATTGCTAAATCTGTTTGGCAGTGTTGCTGCTGGTCTGCTCCAGTTTTACTCAGTTAAGCCAAAAGATAATTGAGGTTGAAGAGAAGAAATATTCTGTGTGACATACCTCAGCACAGCTTAGGATTCTCACGCAGGTAGTCTTGACAGATCCCAACACCATATAGCAGTGGTGGCGAACTATGGCACGCGTGCCACAGGTGGCACGCAGAGCCCTCTGTGGGCACGCACACCATCGCCCAATCCTAGGTCTTCAGCTGGGTTTTATAAAACCTTTTCGCTTTAGGCCTCTGCCGCTGTGTGCAAAAAAAAAAAAAAGGTTCAATCAATCAATTTCAACTTCTTGCGGGGAAAAAAAATCTCACAAAGTTGGAATTGATTGATTGAACTTTTTAGTCCACCCAGTCTGCCATTACCACCGTAGCCATGCCTACCCAATGGGCCACGTCCACCCAATTGATCACACCCACCCAATGGGCCACATCCACCTGGCACCCGATGATACATAAGTGGGTTTTGGGTTGCAGTTTGGGCACTCAGTCTCTAAAAGGTTCGCCCTCACTGCCATATAGCATTCTTTAATGGACAGGGTAGTTCTTGGCTAAATCGTCATTTGCAGCTCCTAGAAGTGCTCTTTCAGGGGAAAATGCTGATCTGTCTATTTTCTTGCAGAATGTCTCTTTTATATAAAGTAATTTGTCTTCCAAGGTCTCATTCAGGACAGGAAGAAAGAGAAAGTGGGCACAACAGTGTGCAAAGGACATGTCCAGGCAAGAAGCTGTGGAATAGAATTTATATATGGTAGTACACACAGCATCTTGTTTCAAGCAAGACAAGTAGAATGCAGTATGCATTCTCCCTTTCCATACCAAAGAAGTTGTATTTATACTACAGTGTCCATGACTGTGATGACTCCTCCAGAACCTTCCCCAGATGCCTTTCCAGATGTTGGTTCAGAGGAGGATGAACCAGTCCCGGGTTCTTAGAGGGGAGTTAGTCAATGGCTCCGAGCAGCTGACTGAGAGTGATTTGGTTGAAGCACAACTGCAGCAGGACAGCCCTGATGCTTCAACTGGAAAAAGCACACAGCTGCAGCTGGTTAGTGATGAGAAGGAGGAACTGCCTTCTGCACCTCATCTGAAAACATGTAGGGCAGAGAAAAAGCAGGATAGTGAAGGTCAGCCTGATTACCCATGAGGAGGCAGCCTCGTCCCTTTTGATGAGCTGCACCAGAAGCTGGCTATTTAGCACAGTAATAGATGAAGACAATGCTGGGAACAATGTGTACATTGCCTAGCTGATCATTGTGATTCTAGCCTTGCCTTGGATCAGGGTGTCAAACTCGCAATGTCACATGACATGTCACGACGTATTGTGACTTTTTTTCCATTGCCAGCAATGGGGTGGGTACGGTTTCATCATGACGCATCCGGCCCGTGGGCAGGCAGTTTGACACCCCTGCCTTGGATTGACCCCATGCCTTGACCTTGGATCATGCCTTGTGAACTCTGGACTTTTCTTGCCTCATACACCCTCTTGTATTGTGGATTTAATTTTGCCTAGTGCAGGGGTGTCAAACTGCCGGCCCGCAGGCCGGACGCATTATCCGAAAGCTGCGCCCACCCCATTGCCAGCAATGGTAAAACCATCCCGATACGTTGTGCAACATCATGTGATGTTGCAAGTTTGACATATCTGGCCTAGTGGATTTATCTGGTTTGGTAAATTTCAAGTGCCTTGTGGACTCACTGATCATTGCTGTGTGGACTACCCTTGGTCTGCTTTTGGCTGGACTTAATTGGGATAGTTCTGGGTTTTTAGTAAAGGGAAATGCTGGGGAATATTAATAAACCTGCCATCCCACTGTTACATGTGCTTGTGAGTAAGTGGGACAGCACAATGACTTCTCTTTAGTACTGTACAGGTAGTTCTTGACTTACAGTCACAATTGAGAGCCCAAAATTTCTGTTGCTAAGTGAGAGATATTTGTTAAGTGAGTTTTACTCCATTTTACATCCTTGCTTGCCACAGTTACTAAGTGAATCACTACAGTTGTTAATAACACAGTTATTAAGTGACTGGCTTCTCCATTGACTTTGCTTGTCAGATGGTTGCAAAAGGGGATCACATGATGCCAGGACACTGCAAACGTTACAAATATGAACCAGTTGCCAATATGACTTTGAGGATGCTGCAGTGGTCATGTGAAAAACTTGTCATAAGTTACTTTTTTTCAGTGCTGTTATAACTTCAAATAGTGACTGAATGAACTGTTGTAAGCTGATCACCTGTATTTAGTATCACAGTTACCTTTTGGATACTTATGAATATGTTTGTTGCTATACTTGTGTAATCAGATTCCTGATTTAGGGGAATTGTTTTAGTTTGCTGGTTTTAAAATAAAAATATTAATCTCTTCAGGATTTGGAACTCTGGAATACATAACCCTTCTTTTCTTGATTCACACACAGCACTCCTTCTGTCGATTATATCACATGAGAAGTGGTTTCACGAAGCTCCTAAACTGCTCTTTTGTGGTCATATTTTATAGGGTGAATCTAAATGCCCCCCCCTTCCTTAGGGCTTCTCCCTGTTCTCTGGGTGGAAGAATTGCTCTCTGTTTCCTCCTTTTGTGTTTGTCTTTCTATTGTTTTTCACAGATATATTCATGAGCTGCAAATATGCAAACCAACATACTGTACTGTATACACATTTTATAAATTTAACTTCATATGCACTTTTACCAAATCAGTGCTGTAAGAACATAATAAAAGCTATATTTAATCTGAAGAAAGGCCTGACTGGTGCAGTAGGGGTTGTCCTCAATTTACAACAGTTCATTTAGTGACCGTTCAAAGTTACAACAGCAATAAAAAAGTGACTTATTACCGTTTTTCACACTTATGACCATTGCAGTATCCCCATGGTTACATGATCAAAATTCAGATGTTTGGCCACTGACTCACATTTATGATGGTTTCAACTGTCCCAAGATCATGTTATCACCTTTTGTGACCTTCTGCCAAGACAATGGGGAAGCCAGATTCACTACACAACTGTGTTACTAACTTAACACCTGCAGTGATTCACTTAACATCTGAGGCAAGAAAAGTCGTAAAATGGGGCAAAATTCACTTAACAAATATGTCATTTTAACAACAGAGACGTTGGGCTCAATTGTGATCATAAGCTGAGGACTACCTGTATTTTGTTTTTGAGCCTATAATGTATACAGGAGGTATAGAAGCAGGACTTAAAGGTAATAGGTTCATATCAACTGGTTCTCTGTGTGTGAAATTCAGTTTATGTGGTTCAAAGAATTCAAAGAATAAAAATGTTTTCAATGTAATTAAAATATTTTTTTCTCTAATGCCCCACTTAAGTTCATGAGTTTAAGGTTACCACCTTTGTACCTACCTCCTAGATTCACACCCCACCTCATTTTATATGTTTTAGGATTAGGATGTAAGATGATGCAGAGCAAAGGGTGAGCTGAACCTAAATTTTGTTTGCTATGAATGCTTATGAGTCTTGTGTATGCACTGAAAACATTTTAAAAGATAAGATAAAAAAGAATAAGGATCAATATCCCAGTGCTTAGTTTAAAAGTGTGCCCACCTTCCAGATAAAAGGTAGAGGCATGTTGAGCATTTAGAGTGCATCCTGGTTAGAAGAAGCCGTGGAGCAAGTGTATTACTTTGCATTGTGGTAAATGGGTGTTTGTAATTAGCCTTGGCTAACATCACATTCCCAGTTGCAATGTATGGCTGTGAAAGTAGGACCATAAGAAAGGCTGAGTGCCAAAGAATTGAGGCCTTTGAACTATGGAGAAGACTCCTGTGAGTCCCCTGGATTGCAAGGTGATCAAACCAGTCAGCCCTAGAGGAAATCAACCCTGACTGCTCTTTAGAAGGCCTGTTGAAATTCAAATACTTTGGCCACCTAATGAGAAGGAAGGACTCACTGGAGAAGAGCCTAATGCTGGGAAAGATTGATGGCAATAGAAGAAGGAGACAACAGAGAATGAGGTGGCTGGATGGAGTCACTGAAGCAGTTAGGCGTGAGCTTAAATGGACTCCAGAAGATGGTAGAGGACAGGAAGGCCTGGAGGAATGTTGTCCATGAGGTCGCGATGGGTTGGATACAACTTCGCAAATAACAACAACAACAACATCACAGTATCTTGTGGGAGAGACTATAACATCCTTTCAACAACTTTCCAGATATGTCTAGACCCAAAATAGTTGGGTCTGATGTATCCTATAAATGAAGAAATGGAGATTGGATAGAAGCAGGAAAGGTACTGCATAGGTGTCATTACTGTGTTTTCTGCAGATTTTGTTATTGACAACAGTAGGTACAAATTCATTTAAATAGTTCTTATCTGAAATTACAGCAGTTCATGACACCTTAGGCACTTACTTCTCTCTTATTTATTCTTTATTCTTGGTTTTCCTTCACCAGTGAATGTCTTAAGAGCATCTTTTATGCCAGTAATCTTTATGGTACCTTTTATTTTGCTTGCATGTTGCCTTTATGAAGCAATTCCAAAAATCCAGTTCAATGGCTGTTCTAACAATATACAATCAAATTGTTTAATTCTTTGAAAACAGAGCACACCTTATAAAGTAATGAGCTACTGTAATTCTTGTTTCAAAAAAGCATCTGAAGTATTTTTGTAATGTTATGGTTAAACCAGTCTAGCAACTTGAAATGAAACCTGTCTTCTTCTCACACACACATGAAAATTTTGCTTGGGTAGCTCTGTTTCCTTATTTATTGGAAATTAGATATTTAACATTAGATATTTACCCTATTTTAAAAATATTTTTATTCTATGAATTTTATGATTTTATATATTTTACATTTATTCTGTTCAATTCCATGAGATTCTTAGTATTTAATCTTCTATACAAATGTTACCTTTTATTCCCTTGCTGCAGCTTTTGTTTTTACATTCTCTCAAACCCTGAGTGATGTAAGAGATGCCATTATTTGTTTTTGCACCACATATACCACTATAATCACGTGTACCATATGCTCAACCTGTTCCTTTATCATATATAATTATAATTTAGATCTTGCTTGCCACACAGAGGATTGAGCTAGATGTTGATAAATAAAATATTTTAGTTATTAAGTGCTGTAAAGCACTATGGAGGTGATATATAAGTCTAAGTGATGTTGCTATCTTTCACCATTTGAAAAATACCAACCTTGGGGCATTGACGTATTCTTTTTTAGAATACTCTAAATATTTTATATATGGCATCCAAACAATTAGGCTGTGGCTATATACCCTTATATCACACTTGCATTAAACTATAATCTATCGTCTATCGATCATCTATCTATCTATCTGTCGGCTTAGCATGTTGTTTATAGTGATTTGTAAATGATGCTAATATATATATATATATATATATATGTGTGTGTGTGTGTGTGTGTGTGTGTGTGTGTGTGTGTGTGTGAGAGAGAGAGAGAGAGAGAGAGAGAGAGAATCCAGATTTAGGCTTCTGAAAAGTAGAGACAAAAACACTAACATTAACATTACAGTTAATAGAAAGAGGAAGCATGATTCTGTTTTCTGGAAGGGCAGCTGAACTGTATAACATAATGTAGGAATGGTGTTTAGGCCTTTCTGAAGTTTATACTGGAAAAGCAGGCTTGTCTATATAGGGTAAATATGACACAAGTTTATATTTTCCATTTCAGTATAGAAGAATAATTTGTATTGGTTATTCGCCATTTTTCCTTTATCTTTCTTCCTTTTCTTCCTCCTTTTCAGAGGATTGAGGGATTTTAGCCTTTAAAAGAGATCTCAAGTGACTAAATGAAGAAGGCTAGCAGCTCATTTTTGAACCTTAGGCTGAAGGTTTCCATCCCATTAAATAAAAGGTTACTTTATAGAGAATTTAATTAGTTACAATATAAGTAAACTAACCTTTTGCTGGGATTTTCATATAATTAAGTTGATGAATTTACTTAATACTGGACACATATAATCTTTAAATAAAATTATAAAGGTAGTTTAGCTTTGAAGAAGGATGGTTGAGATAATGCATCTTCAGGGTGGTATTAAATATCTAATGGCGTGAGAATGACTGGCATTGATAGTGATCATTACAGTGATTCAGCTAGTGTTGATTCACTAACATTTGTTGATATAACTTTTGTCATATCTGTCCTATATGACCTGGGCTGTAGCTTGGTTATAGAGCCCTTGAGTGTAGGAAGGTCAACTGTTTGATTCTTGGCATCCTCAAGAAGGACTGAAAAGACATCTGTCTCAAAGCCTAGAAAGCTCGTAATACTTAGCATACATAATATTTACTTACGTTTGGTCTGAGGTAGCTGCTTGTACTTCTTTCTCTCTGCAGATGGTACACTTCAGGTTAGATACTGGTAGTCCTTGACTTAACAATCACAGTTGGGACCAGAATTTCCATTGCTAAACAAGGCAATTTTTAACCGAGTTGTGCCCAATTTTATGAACTTTTTTTTGCCACAGTTGTTAAGTGAATCATGCAATCATTAAGTGAATTTGGCTCCCCCATTGCCTTTGCTTCTCAGAAGCTGGCTGGGAAGGTTGCAAATGGCAATCACACAATTCCAGGATGTTTCAACTGTAAATACCTACCAGTTGCCAAGCACCCACATTTTGATCACATGCCTATGGGAATGCTGTGACAGTTGTAAATGTGAGCACTGGTTGTAAATCATTTTTTTCAGTGGTGTTCAGTGGTCACTAAACAAATGGTTGGTAAGTCAATGATTACCTGTACTTTTTCTGAAGGTTTATAGAGGCTGGTTTTCCTTATATCACCTTTGGCTCAATCATAAGGTCAAAACGTAGTCCAACTTGGCTAATTGTAGCATTTTGAAGGCAGGCATTGCATAATGCACAAGGAATAGATAAAAATCTATTCCAGACCAAAATGATTGGAAGTGCTTTCATAACTAACTAGCCTCAGTAGCAATATCAATGTACATTGTAGCCTAGACCAGGGGTAGGCAACCCAAAACACTCAAAGAGCCACTTGGACCCGTTTCGCACCAAAAACAAAACACTGGGAGCCACAAAACCCTTTTGATATCTAAAATGAAGCTAACATTGCATATATCCTTTTTTACCTTTATTATTTTTGTGTGTGTGTGTGTGTGTGTGTGTGTGTGTGTGTGTGTGTATCTCCCTCTCTCCGATCTTCTCCTTACCTGGCAAGCTGGCTTCAAACTGTTCTCCAACAAACTCAGGGGTAGGCAACCTCGTCTCTTTTATGACTCATGGACTTCAACTCCCAGAATTCCTAAGTCAGCCTAGCTGGGCTAGCTAGCTCTCTCCTGCCCTTCCTGTTTCCTGCTTCCTGCAGAGACGCAGCAAAGGGAGGAGCTCCGCCCAGTAAGCTTTTCAGCTCCTCAGACAACACTGTGAGTCCACTCTTTTTTTTACACACACACACACACACACACACACACACACACACACACACAGAGAGAGAGAAAGAGAGAGAGAGAGAGAGAGAGAGAGAGAGAGAGAGAGAGAGAGAGAGAGAGAGAGAAGCATGGAAGTGCAAGAACATCTCTCTATCTCTGTCTCTCTCTGCAAATGGCAGAGGAGGCTGGGAGCCGCAGGGGAAGGCTCAAAGAGCCACATGTGGCTCCGGAGCCGCAGGTTGCCGACCTGTGGCCTAGACCTTTTTTTTTTTTAGGATAAATAGTTTACTAATAAATGATGTTCATTGGTTAACACATTTTTCTCTTTCCCATTCATATATTTACAAGTTGAAAAATATGACTACAATTGAGCCCAAAATTTCTTTTGCTAAGTGAGATGGATGTTGTGAATTTTGCCTCATTTTACATTCTTTCTGAACAACGTTAAGTTGTTAAGTGAATCACTGCAGAGGTTAAATTAGTAATACGGTTGTTAAGTGAATGAACCCAGGACACTGCAACTGTCATAAATATAAGTCAGTTGCCAAGCATCTGAATTTTGATCATGTGACCGTGGGGGGATGCCTCATTGTGTGAAAAATGGTCATAAGTCACTTTTTTCAGTGCCGTTATAACTTTGAATAATTACTAAATGAACTGTTATAAGTTGAGGACTACATTTTGGAAGTTGTAATTCTGCACATCTGGAAGTCTCTGGGCTGAGGAGCTAACTAGAACAGTGGTGGCGAACCTATGGCACGCGTGCCAGAGGCAGCACTCAGAGCCCTCTCTATGGGCACATGTGCTGTTGCCCCCGCCTCGCCTCACCCCACGACCCCCTCCTCACCAGCAGTCCCCCTGGAGGAGAGTTGCCCCCGAGCATGGCCCACATGAAGCAGCACAGCCAAGGACATGGCAGCCAGGCAGCGTAGACAAGACTCTGCCCTCACGCCCCATCCTGCACAGTTGATGCTGCGGGGCGCGAGCAGAGGGTGAGCCGCCATGGTGCTGCTGGGCTGTCTGGGCGATCTGTGGCGGGCCCTGGAGGTGGTGAGTGGCCCTGGGACAGGCGGGTGGGGGACAGGATGGGGGCGGAGCAGGGGTGGGACGGGGTGGAGCGGGGATAGGGCCAGTTTTGGGGCACTTGATCTCTAAAAGATTCGCCATCACTGAACTAGAGTATGCAGCTATGACAAAAAAACATGTCCATATAATTTCTTTCTCCAAGTCTTGAAGTGGTAGAGAGAATAATCTGAGTTCTCCCTGATTGTCAGACAGGCACAATTTGGCATTGGGGATTAGCAAATAAAGAGCTAGAATTTGGAATTTAATTAATTTTAGTAGCTTGCTGACATTCCCATCTCTCGTTTCAGAAGTTTCACTTTAAATCGTTTCTTAACTGACTTTAAACTGACCTGGGCGTGTTTGCCATTAGTTCAGGATTTATTTTTTATTTATAGGTCAGCTTTAATACTAGGCAGTAAATAATACCCTATTCAGGACAGTATTTCTTCTCTCCCTGCCAAGGCAGGCATAAACCCCACAAGAGCTACACAGTCATCACCCATAATGAAATTATCACTTTGGAGGCTTAGGGAAAGCAGACTGAGCTTGAGACTGAGCTTTTTTTTTAATTTAATTTTATTTGCTATTACAGCTTTGTCCTGTCTTGAGAATATGTTTTACTGTTCGCTTTCCCTCAATTTACCATCTTATTTAGATTTAATCTGCAACACAGGCTTCTTATACAGCTGGCTTGTAATTCAGTCTCCTTGTATAGGCAGTCTAGATAGGATCAGTTGAGGAATCTGACTCTTTCTTGCCTCCTTTCCAGAGAGAATAAGCCTGCACTATAGGAAGGACCACTGGGAAAACCCCACCCTGCCTTGAAGGAGATAGTCTTGCTGGGCAAAAGATGGAATGACGATGGAGTAGGAATATGTTTATTTTTTGTCTGGAGTTTAATAATCACAGAATTTGGCATCCACAGATCCTCTGCTTTTATTTTAAAATAATGTTTTTCTAGCTGCCATAGCTGGAACAAAAGTTAAAATACATGGCCAATGATGTCCTAGAAGACTGTAAGGAATCCAGCTAATGGGGCAAGAAGAGCTTTCTGGCTATCCTTTGTGTACACTGTATCTTAGGGTCTATCCATCTGTTCTTTCTTCCCAATCTTCAAAACTATTGTTAATACTGTACTCTTCTTCAAAATGGAGAACAAAAAATTTGAATGATTTCCTTAATGTATTTGTGTCACTGACTTTGGATCATCTTGTTGCAGGAGTATGCACATTCATGTTTTTGATCTGTGAGTGCCAAAGAGGTTGTTGCTATCAAATAGTGTTGATTCTCTGGTAGCATTGAGTGGGTGTAATCTCTTTCGAAGGAGTTGGTGCCTTGGCAGCCCATGAGGACCTATCCTCTGAAATGCACTGCCTGATAAAAAGAGCACAAGTTGATCAATTCTGCTATATAGTGTCCTTTATGGAAGTGAGTGAATAATCGATGGGCAGGGTAGGGTGGTACTCTTATTGGAAGTGCAGGTTAGTATCGGCTCCTATTCCAATGAACTCTGTGGAAGAGTTGATGTCTTTGAAAATTGCTCTCCGGCATTCTTGCCCCAAGCACTTCTTTATGTACACCCAGGTCAGAAAAGTTAACTGCCCTTATATCAAGTCCCAGGAGCTTAGTGGTCAGCACTACACGCTAATTCCCTGAGTCAGGTTGATGACTCTCTGTTTTGTGGCAATGAAGTGCAATTATTCATCCAATGTCATGTGATTTTTCTGGCCTGATGCTTGTAAGCAAAGCTTTTAACTATATACTGTTTGGGATGTGTGGATGTTGTAAAGGAGGGAGCCACAACTAATTATTTATATCCTTGCAGAATTTCCACTGACTGCAGTTAGTGGGGGTTGATCAGATCAGAATTAATCAGATCAGAACAGTGTCTTCCTGCACTTTAACATTTGGACCTGTCTCAGAGGTTGAGCATTGCAAGATGATAAAACGTACATTAAGGTACTTGGCAAATAGGAATATAATGAGGACACCTGGGGATATTAATGAAGATGCCTTAGAGCAGGGGTGTCAAACTGCCGGCCCGCGGGCTGGATGCATCATAGCGAAACTGCGCCCACCCCATTGCCGGTTATGGCAAAAAAGGCATGATATGTCATGAAACATCATGTGACATTGCGAGTTTGACACCCGTGCCTTAGAGTGAACCAAGCCATTGCCCCCATAGTTTAATATCTTCTACATACCTCTCCTTTCCCAGCTTACAAATGACATGGATAATAAGCACATGACTTGGAAACTCCTTAGATTTGTTTTCTCATTTTTTTTGTGACTCTATTAGCAAACATGCCAAGGTCCAATTTTCATTGGAGCTACAGTTCAGAGAACCTTAACTCTTTCCACTCCAGAATAAATCCAAGGGCAAATAGTCCCTGTCTTGCTGTTCCTAGCCTTAAAAGAAAGGGTTCCCATTGGATTCCATAGCCTTTCAGATTTGAGGCCTTCCTTGGCTGGCAAGGGAGATTGATTATCCAAACTAAGAGGTCATTTTTAGCCTTTAGGTTTTCTCTTTGATTTTTTTATTTATCTTTATCGTGCTTTATGTTTTTCCTTACTTTATCTTTATATATTACATAAAAGAATGAATGCTAAAATGCTTGCTTCTTGACGACCATTCTCGGGCTCTTCCAGTTGAGAATGAAAAATTCTGAGGAATATGCTAGGCATCTCTGCTCGGCTGGGCTCCATAGACATTTGATCCTAGCACCTCTTTTTCACCTCCCCCTGTAGATAACAGGTATGCTTGTTTGGAAAGGCGTTTTAAAAAATGCAGGCAATAGGCAGACTTTGTTTTTTCCCTCTGTTTGCAGCTGGCTCTCATTCCTCTGTTTGCAGCTGGCTCTCATTGCATGGTCTCCTTAGCTAGCAATCTTCAGAGCAATTACTGTACAAGGGGCCCCTCCCCCACTGTGGCAGCCATGGAAGAACAAGAGCCCTGTGTGAGAGGAGGAGGAGGAGAAGGAGAAGGAGACCGAGGTCAAAGAAGACATGCATCACATGCCTATTCTTCAGTCCATTCAGTTAACCTCTCTCTTATCACAGGGACAACAGCCTGTGGAAGCCAGCAAGGAGATGGGCTGGGAGGGAGGGGGGAAGAGTGGCAAGCAAAGGCAGTGGCAGAACTGCTCTCTCCGCTCTAGCAATTCTGCTGTACCCACGATGCTCCTTTAATTAAGTTTACCAATTGTAAATTACAGCCAGGTTGCCCTCTCCAGTACTCCCTTCTCTACCCATTTTTACCTGGTCCCTCATAAACTGGGCTTCTCCAGTCTAATGCCCTCCATATATGCTAGGCTAAACTTAAAATTTTTGGTGTAGTGGTTAAATCAGCAGGCTAGAAGCCAGGAGACTGAGTTCTAATCCTGCCTTAGCTGCCCAGCTGACCTTGGGCCAGTCACTTTCTCTCAGCCTTGCTGAGAGGAGGCAATGGCAAACCACCTGTGAAAAACCTTGCCTAGAAAACTGCAGGGATGTGTCCGAGTAGTCTGTGAAAACTGCACAATTGAACAAGGGGAAAAAAACTCCTTGAAACATCCACTGGCTAGAAATTCTGCCAGCTGAAATGTTAAAGGTTTGGCAATTACCAACAAAAAGAAAATTGCCGCTAAAGTGGAATTGTTCTGAAAGAGCCACTTTGGATCTATTTTGATAAAAAATAAATGATTTTAAAAGATTTAATTTTAAATTTTAATTTTAAAAGAAATAAAAATAATAATTCCAGACTAGAGTTGATTTAAGGAGTGTCTTTATGACTTGTCCTGAGTAATACCGACACATGGTTTGGCTTTTTAAAGCTCTGTCTTTCAGTATTTTACACATAGCAGTGAATTTTTTATCCCTTTCTCAGTAACTGTACTTTTCATATCTGAACTGTTAGTTTTCAGCTTCTAGTTTTCCCTTGCTGAGCAAGGAATGTGAGGAGCATCTTCTGTTTTTAAATCCTGTTGACCTTGGCATTTATTTTTTACTTGAGTTTTAGCAATCTCGATCTTTGAAATAGGATATTTATTTATTGCTTTTGACCAGGATTTTGTGTAATGTTGAAAGAATTCCCGTTCTTGAAAATATTAATTCACATACACACACACTCACAGATGGATTGGGATTAAATATCCAGAATTCCTCCCCTTCAATCTGTCTGGGTCATCTAGATTGAGGCTATCATATCCTATTTAAATGTCACTGATTTTGTTCTTACCAAAGCTTTCCTTTTTAACAAAATCTTATAGAAAATTTAGTTCTGCTTTCTCCATCTTGATGACTTCCACACATGTTGGATTTTAACTACCATAAGCCCCATAATATTGGCTGAGAATTATGGAAGAAAAAAAAATCTAGCAGACATGGAAAGTACAGGATAGGAGAAGGCTGATTTAATTTTTTCTTTACGGTGTTTTTGGTAATGTCAGATGCTATAATCTCTACAAAATTGATGTATGCTGCATTCATTGCTTTAAGCAACAAAGGCAAATATTGTCACTCAAAGTGCTTCTCAGTTCAATGATGATCTCATCTTTCTCAGAATGTATAGCATTCTGTTTTCTATTAGTTGTTCCTCAATTAAACCATTCGGCAGTTTTTTGATGACGCAGCTAAGAAAGAAAAAAGCAGAAACAGTGAAGAGAATTTAAAAAATGCAAGATGAAGTTTGCAGGATTTATATAGAGATGGGAGTTGATGAAAAGTTGCTGTGTTCAGATCAAAACATATTAAGGCCTTCATAAAAGGAGATTGTGATTACACATATACAAAAAAAATTCAGTCAGAGTTTAATTCTATCTCTGATAAAGTAGTGGGACTTGAAAAAATTAACTAGGAAAAACTGTCACAACCTCAAGGAGTGGTGCAACTTGCCAGCATTTGATGTAAAAATAAAAATGAAGCAGTGGTTGTAAGAACATGTAGTTAAAAGTTCTGAAGATTCCTGGTTTGAAATGTCCCTATCTCTTTGCAGGTCGTAATGAACCTCTAAAAAAGGATCGCCCCAAATGGAAGAGTGATTATCCAATGACGGATGGGCAACTAAGAAGCAAACGGGATGAATTTTGGGATACAGCCCCTGCCTTTGAGGGACGCAAAGAGATTTGGGATGCACTCAAGGCTGCCGCCTATGCTGTGGAGGCAAATGATCATGGGCTAGCACAAGCCATTATTGATGGTGCTGGAGTTACCTTGCCTCATGGTATGTCCCTCAGTGCAGAGCAGAAATGGTGTGCTAACTTGTTAGAAATTGAAGGATGTTGCTCCTCAAATCAACTCTTTTTCATTCTACTAAAAAAAAAAAAACACATGCATTTACAACCATAATAGGTGTAAGGAGCAAATCCATGTTCTGTGGTTATAGGAATAAGCAGGATTGGTTGTATCTTTGCTATAAGTTGTATAGTGAGAGGTCCAGCTCACAGCTCCTGCTTTGCGGGGTACCATAGAGTTCAGTGCTGTCTCCACATCTGCCTGAAACCACTAGGTGAGATCATCCGCCATCACAGGATGAGGTATTGCCAGTATGCTGATGATAGCTAGTTAAATATCTCCATCCTGCAGTGGATGTTCTTTTGTGGTTCCTGGAGGCTGTGTGGGCCTAGATCAGGGGTAGGCAACCTGGACTCGTGGACTTCAACTCCCAGAATTCCTGAACCAGCATAGCTCAGCTTGGAAACTCTCCCTTTCCCCTCAGCATGGCTGGCTCAGGAATTCTGGGAGTTGAAGTCCACGAGTCATAAAAGAGCCAAGGCCTAGATGGGGAACGACAGACTCCAGCTGAACCTGGTAAGCAGGAGTTGGCTATGAGTGGGCCCCTCTGTATCCAGGACCCTTATCATCTTTGGTCCTGGACAGGATTGCACTACCCTAAACAAACCTGGTGCATAGTCTGGGGATCCTTTAGGACTTACAGCTCCTGCTCCAAAAGCAGGTGGCAGCCATGACTAGGAGGGCCATTGCTCAATTTCGTGTTATATATCAGTTACACCCTTTCCTGGATAGGGAGGCTCTCATGCCCTGACTATCTCCCATTTGGATTGTTGCAATGTGCTCTACATGGGGCAACCCTTGAAAAGTATCCAGAAGCTTTACCTCATGCAGAATGTGGCCACATGAACAATGTTGGGTGTCCAAAGAAGGGTGCGTGTAACATCTTTGCTCTGAAAATTCCACTTGGCGCCAGTTTGCTTCTGGGTCCAAATCAAGGTGTTGGTTATGATCTATAAAGCCCTGTGCAGTATGGGCCCAGGCTACTTATGGAATTGGCTTTGTTCCCTTACATCAGCCCATCCCACTCAGTCAGCCAGGGAAAGTTATGTCAGTTAAAGAACTTAGGTGGGGTCCAGGACGAGAGTCTTCTGTGCCATTGCCTGCACCCTGTGGAATATTCACCACCCTCCCGGCCTTCTGAAAAAGAATCAAAACATGGCTTTGTAGCCTCACATGGGAAGCCCAGAGAAGCATGCAGCCATGGGGCTTTCAGTACCTTGAATTTTAACAGTGTTTTATCATCCTTATCACTTTCTATTTTTTTTAACTTTTATATACTCTGCTTATATTTTAATATTTTGATGTCCCTCTCTGAGGAAAATCAGCAGTTCAAAAGTGTAAAAAATAAAATGATGATGAGAAACAGGCTTGTTGCTACAAAATCGCTATTTCCAAGAGTTTAGAGATAATGATATTATTGCCATTACGGAAACTTGATGGGATGAAACCCACAAATGGAACATACAACTAGAGTGATTTAAATTATTTAAAAGAAACAGACCAAACAAAAGAAGAGGTGGAGTTGCTCTCTATATAAGAAATAACTACATCTGTACAGAAATAAAGCACAACAATGATGAAAGCTGTCTTGAATGGGTCAATATAAAAGGGGGGGAAAATGACATTGCCATAGGTGTATACTATAGGCCGCCCAACCAAACAGGAAATAATGAATTTTTTGCTAATCAGCTAACTAAGGTATGTAGGAAGCACATCACAATAGTAATAGGGAACTTTAACTACCCTGACATCAACTGGGAGACAAACTCTGCACCAAGTGGAAGATCAAACAGATTCCTGACAAACCTAGCAGACAACTTTATCTCCCAAAAAGTAGAGAAGGGAACATGGGGATTAGCCATATTGGATCTAATCCTCACTAACAGAGATGAAATGATAGAAGGTGCTGAAGCCACAGGAACCTTGGAGGGAAGTGATCATGCAATATTAGAATTCAACATTATGGAAGCACAAGCAATAGAACACAGTCAAACTAGAGTCTTGAACTTCAAGAGGGCTAATTTCAATAAACTTAGAGAGAGCTTGGGTAGGATTCCATGGATGAGAATCCTCAAGGGGAAAACAACTCAAGAAGTTTGGGAAATTTTGAAAAGTGAGATAATAAAAGCCCAATCTAGCACAATACCAACAAAGAGGAAAAATAACAGCTCTCAAAAGAAACTAGCATGGCTGCATAAAGAACTCTCTGATAAATTGAAAGATAAAAAGGAAAATATAAAAAGTGGACAGAGGGGCACATAATTAAGGCAGAATATCAGCAAATAGCTGAGCCTGCAAAGATGAAGTGAGGAAAACTAAGGCTCAAAATGAACTAAGGCTTGCAACCAAAGTCAAAAATAACAAAAAAAAAGCTTCTTTCAATATGTAAAAAACAAGAAAAGGGTTAAGGAAATGATTGGTCCATTAGTGGGGGAAAGTGGCAAGAAGGTGACAAGCAACAGGGAGAAAGCAGAACTACTCAATTTGTTTTCTGCATCTGTCTTTACACAAAGGGAAAAAACAGTTCAACCTATCAAAAACAGTATGATAAAAAACAGATTAGAAACACAAGTTAAGATAGGCAAGAAAATGGTAAGTGAGCACCTGTCCAGCCTAGACGAGTTCAAATCACCAGGACCAGATGGATTACACCCCAAGGTTCTTAAGGAACTGGCAGATGTGATCTCAGAACCACTGAACAATATTTTTCAAAGATTCTGGAGCAGTGGGGAACTACCAGAGGAAAAGAGCTGATGTATTCCCATCTTCAAAAAAAGAGGAAAAATAGATCCAGGAAACTACAGACCTATCAGCCTGACCTCAATACCTGGGAAGATTTTGGAAAAGATAATCAAACAACGAATCAGTGAACACCTAGAGGCAAACAAAGTCATTACTAAAAGCCAACATGGGTTTGTCAAAAACAGATCATGCCAGACAAATCTTATTGTATTATTTGACCAAGTGACAAAATTAGTGGACCAGAGGAATACTGTGGATATAATTTACTTGGACTTCAGTACTTGATAAAGTAGATCACAACCTACTATTTGATAAGATAGAAAAATGTGGGTTAGACAGCATCACCACCAGATGGATTTGTAGCTGGCTGACTGGCCATGTGGTCCTCAATGGAACTGCATCTGCATGGAGGGAAATGTGTAGTGGGGTGCCTCAGGGCTCTGTTCTAGGCCCAGTGCTCTTCAACATCTTCATCAACAATTTGGACAAGGGGATAGATAGGGAACTTATCAAATTTGCAGACAACACCAAGCTGGCAGGAATAGCCAACACTCCAGAAGATAGGCTTAAGATACAGGAGGATCTGGACAGATTTGAACATTGGGCACTATCTAACAAAATGAAATTCAATGGTGAAAAAAGTAAGGTTCTACATTAGGTAAGAAAAACCAAACATACAGGTATAGGATAGGTGGTTCCTTGCTCAATAGCTCAACTGTGAGAGGGATCTTGGAGTCCTAATGGACAATCGCTTAAATATGAGCCAGCAGTGTGCTGCAGCTGCCAAAAAAGCCAACACAGTGCTAGGCTGCATTAACAGAGGGATAGAATCAAGATCATGTGAAGTATTAATACCACTTTACAATACCTTGGTAAGGCCACACTTGGAATACTGCATCCAGTTTTGATCACTACAATGTAAAAAAGATGTTGAGACTCTAGAAAGAGTACAGAGGAGAGCAACAAAGATGATTAGGGGACTGGAGGCTAAAACATATAAGGAACGGTTGCTGAAATTGGGAATGTCTAGTTAAATGAAAAGGACGAGGGGTGATATGATAGCAGTATTCCAATATCTCAGGGGTCAAGATATTCTCCAAAGCGCCTGAAGGTAGGACAAGAAGCAATGGATAGAAACTAATCAAGGAGAGAAGCAACCTAGAACTAAGGAGAAACTTCCTGACAGATAGAACAATTAACCAGTGGAACAACCTGCCTCCAGAAGCAGTGAATGCTCCAACACTGGAAGTTTTTAAGAAGAGACTGGATAGCCATTTGTCTGTAATGGTATAGGGTTTCCTGCCTGAGCAGGGGGTTGGACTAGATGACCTCCAGGTTCCCTTCCAACTTCTTCTTCTTCTTCTTCTTCTTCTTCTTCTTCTTCTTCTTCTTCTTCTTCTTCTTCTTCTTCTTCTTCTTCTTCTTCTTCTTCTTCTTCTTCTTCTTCTTCTTCTTCTTCTTCTTCTTCTTCTTCTTCTTCTTCTTCTTCTTCTTCTTCTTCTTCTTCTTATTATTATTATTATCATTATCATTATTAGAGAAATTTTGATTCTTTCATAATGCTCTGCACCACAATTACTTTTGATACAAGGATAATAGTTCACTGGTACTAGGACCTGAGTACATAAATGCATTTTTATCTGTCACATCAGCTTCAACAGCAAAGACAAAAAACTGTAAGTCTCAGTCTGTCTTCATTGGACAGTGGCTGCTAGACTGACTTCTGCAGAATGTTGGAGTGGCTTTTTTCATTTTTTTCTCCATTTCCTTTCACATGTAGAATTCCCAAGGATGTGTATATCTTGGGTGATGATGCAGATTTTTCAATCATAATGGAGACATTTCATCAATGGTCCATGAGGCCGGTCTTTCAATTTTTGTACTTGCTTCTAAACCAAGAGGTGATCTTTCAAACTAGCAATTTGTCAACCTCATATATACCATAGGAGAGCAACTTTAAATGAAAGTGGATTTTGTGTCCAGGAATGGCCTTGGATTGCACATCTAGTTTCATGATCAAAAGGAGATTCTAGGACTTTGTGATAAAACTGGAGCATACTATAGAACCGGAAGTCCGGCAATGGAGTCCATAGCATCATGGTATCAGGAAGGAAGCCAAGTTCTGGATAGGAAAACTGAAAGCTTACACTTGAAAGTTTTAGTTTAGAATTAAGATGATCTCAAAATATTTTTTTTTATTTCTTTTTCCTTAAGCTTCTCACGCCCTCTAATGGTGTTTTTATTCCTCTACAGGCTCACTTACTGAGTGCTATGATGAATTGGGTAACCGATACCAACTTCCTGTATATTGCCTGGCACCACCTATTAACTTGATTATGGAGTTGAGTGAAGAGGAGGGTGCAGAACCTGCAGAGCCAGCACCCAATACCCGCCGTGAATTCCCACTGAAAGTGCGCCTCTCATCTGGCAAGGATCTACGTCTGAATGCCAGCATGACAGACACAATTGGACAACTTAAGAAGCAACTCTATGCCCAGGAAGGACTGCAGCCTGCATGGCAACGTTGGTTTTTTTCTGGCAAGTTGCTGACAGATAGGACCCGCTTGCAGGAGACTAAAATCCAGAAAGACTTTGTAATTCAAGTAATTGTCAATCAGCCCTCTGCACCAAGGAACTGAGCTAGAGATAGTTGGTGTGACCCCCAGTTTGTCTCAGAGACTGAACGAAAACCTGTATGAGCAGGTATCTGTTCTATGCATCTAGAGAAGCAGATAGTGCACTTAAAAGCAGACTGGCAGAACCAAATCCAAAGCCTTTGAAAAGCTGCACATGCTGTCTCACTGCAGACCACAGTCGGCAAGCTAGGCAGTAGTACAGATGTGCAATGTTCAAAGCAGTTTCTGTTTCTCCCAATAGTTTGCTTCTCATGTCTATTTGGGCTAGATTTTTATTTTCCCCAAACTCCAAAGAACTAGTTTCTTCACCCATTTCTAGGCTCGGCTGGCACCGAAAGAATCCCTCCTTCCTTTCCCTTCAGTTGGAGCTGCCCACATTGGGACTGTAAGCCTGAAATGATGGATTGTGGGTCTAGTCCTTTTCAAGGACTCGGTGGAGCTCCCATTTGAGTACTGAAAAGCTTTTAGAGAAAGCATGAGACCAAAGTGTCTCTCACATGAGAGACTACTGCCTCTGGCTCAAAATAAATAAACCAATGGCCAGGGCTAATTATTCCATATCTAGGCTGTTGCTTATACTGACGTTGGCATCAAGGATGGCTGTACTACAAGTCAGCTCGTCCTAGGTCTACAGACGCCCTCATCCAGATAAGGTGTGGTAATGTGGAGAATGGATCGTGTATATGGGTCCTAGTGTAATTTATCAATAAAATCTTTTTCCAACTATCCATGTGCCTGTTTCAGTGAGGATTTAATTACATTCTTTCATGTCAGCGATTACAGTGTGTGAAGGGATAGTTACACCTTGCCAGAAAGAAACTGTCAGCATGATGGATTAACCTTTGTAATCGTAATGCGCTGCCCAGAGAAATGAAATGATAGTCTGCATGAGACAAACAGATAGGAATGTGAAATTACAGAAAAAATATGGCTATATTATATGTGATTGGATTGCTGAGCTAGAGAAAAACAGGTTTAAATTCTCAGTCATAAATTTCATGCAAATGACTTACTTTCAGCCCATCTTACTCATTATTGCAATGATACACTTGTGTACAAATGGCAGAAAACCATGTAAGCTGCTTTGAGTATATGGGGGAAGCCTGGGATACACATGTAGTAAAATAGAGGTATGTGTCTAGATGTGATAAGAGTGCAGGGTCAGAAAAGTATGTATAGGAATAATCTCCACTTGGGAAAAGAGCTACTTATATATTCTGCCATCTTCCTGCAAGCTTTTGTTCCCATTCAGCCAGACTTGCTTCCATCTGCAAGGGCAAATCAGGTTAGAAAAAATTATATATGCCAACCTCACAATGGTTCTATGAAGAAAAGAGGTTGAAACACGATGTTTAAATGCTAATATCTATTTTGAGCCTCAGATGCAAGTTTTGCAATATATATGTACTTAATGTAGAAGTCCTAGAGACCAGAGAAATGCAAAATTGGAATGTTATTTAAGAATATAGTGAGAACAAAGTACACTAATCTTTTTCTTTTTAACTTAATAATGTATGATAATACTCATCTTGTACAGTATACATATTTAAATTGCTCATCTGCTAAGTACAAATAAGAGAGGATAACAAAGTGTGTGTCATGGTTCCGATAGATGAGACCAGTAAAAGAGAACTCCGGCAAAAAGTTTCCTTAAAGAACATATTTATTTGGTTATATAGTATCAGCACGATCAAAAGTGAAACCAAGACTGAAGTTCCCTCCCAAAGGTTACAATGTTACAAAGTTGAACTTCCCACCCCAGTAATATGTCATAAATCACATTCCCAATTAACTACTTGAGTGGGCTTTCTAATGGAAGCTTCTGCCTGCCAAAATGCAATCAGCAATGATCTTGGTTCCCACAGAACAATTTATTGTTTTGACTAAGCTAAAAAATACTCATTCCCCCTCCCAATTCTGTGGCAACCGAAAACGAAGGGAAAATGGCTTCAGCCAAATTCATTTGCAGTATTGATAGTCGGATTCCCTAAAAGAAAAGAGAAATCCTGTAACTGTAGAAGAGTTAAAATTAGGAATCTCCTCGAGGCTTATTAGGATGCTTATCAAAAAATCTTTCAGCTTTTACATCAGTACTTTTTACCCTAGTGGCCTCTGATAATGGGTATCCTTTCCACTGTACTAAATACTGTAATTTCCCTTTGTACAATCTAGAGTCAAGAATCTGTTTTATTTCATAATCAGTCTCTCCCTCTACCACAAGGGGACCAGGTACTTGTTTGGGAGGAGGTCTTAAAGACGATTCCCTGAAAGGTTTTAACAGACTGCAGTGGAAAACCGGGTGGATCTTTTCCAAAAGGCGAGGGAGTTTTAACTGTACTGTGACTGGGTTTATAATTCGGACTATGAGGAAAAGTCCAAGGAATTTTGGTCCCAATTTTCTACTAGGCAACTTGAGTCTCAAATATTTTGTAGAGAGATAAACCTTTTCCCCACACGGAATGGTTTCTGAGGAGCTCTTTTTTTTTAATCAGCCTGTTCTTTATAAAATTTTGAGGCTTTTGCTAAAGCCTTTTTTGCATTGTCCCAAACAGTTTTCCAGGAGGCCACCCACTGATCTAAAGTTTGAGTCTAAAGCAGGAGGGTCCTGTATTTGGGCATGGGAACGAACTCTCTACCAGTAATATTTTAAAAGGAGTGAGTCCAGTGCTGCTATGCACTGTGTTATTGTAAGCCACCTCAGCAAAAGAGAGGAGGTCAGCCCAATTTGTCTGCTGGTAATCCACATATCATCTAATGTATTGTTCCACCATTGCGTTTGCTTTTTCAGCCGCTCCATTCATAGATGGATGAAAAGCCGATGATAATCCATACGTGGATCCCATCAGTTTAAGCAAGTCCCTCCAAAATCTAGCAGTAAACTGAACCCCCCCTGTCCAAAATAATCTGTTTTGATGCTCCCTGGAACCGGTAGATACGTTTGAGGAACATTTTGGCTAACCTCTGGGCAGAGGGGTGACCAAAACAGGCTATGAAATGAGATTTCAGATTATGGGTTGCCATTTATCGAGTCAGGCTAGTCCAAAATTACTACTTCAGTCATTTTTAGGACTACCACAAAACGGATAAATTCCCAAAGCTCCCCTAGTTCTAGATGTACTGGTTCAGTCAAGTGAGTGGCTGGAGCCCCTTCTATAAGGGATCCATCTGCCTGTTCAAACCTCATGGGTATGGGCAATAATTTGGCATGGATGCCTAGCTTGAGCACAGTGGGGAGGTTGATCAAACACTGGGTGGAACCAGAGTCAATTAAAACATGTAAATCCATTTGTGCTCCCATCTTAGGGACCAAGAGCTTTACAGAGAAGGCAAAAGGTAGGACAGGCTGACTCACCATCGGGTCGTCATCTCTTTCATCATCACTGTCGCAAGGAGCAGGCGGAGGCAAACTTTCAGTTGGAGTCTCAGTTTCCCTTGGGGAGGAGAGATGATTTGTGTGCCGCGACCCCATAATACAGTTCCCCATGTTGTGGTGACCCCCAACCACTTATACATCACCGGGTGCCAGGGGCGTGGCCAAAGAAAAGGGGGAAAAATGGTGAACAGCCTTGTTTGGTGACCCCCATGAAATAGTCGTTTGACCCCAAATGGGGTCCCGAACCACAGGTTGAGAATCACTGGACTGGACAGTCGGCTGCCCGGTATCCTGATTGACCGCATCTGAAGCACTTGATCGGATGTCTTGCAGGTGCTCTAGGGGCTCCAGTGGTCACGGCAGGTGAAGGCCGTTGAGGAACCTGATATCTCATTTGATCCTGCTTTGGTCTGGATCCTGGTGCTGCAGGTTTTTGGTAATGGTTCAGCTTGATGTCTAGGTTTATGGCCAGGCGGTACCATTCGTGTAGTTGGTTAGGAATCCCTTGATAGGTGCATGCCCTGGAACAAATCATGGTCCAAACTGGCCTTGAAGTAGTGGATCAGCGATTGCTCAGGCCACTATCTGATCCGTCCAGCCTCTCTTCGGAACTCCCTCACGTATTCTTTCGCTGATCAGCCCGTTTCAATTCGTGGATGTCCTTTTCAGCTTGCAGGGCTTGGGATTCATCTTTGAATCTGGCTCTCAGCCCGCGTGTGAATAGATTGAAATCCTACAGCTCTAGTGCTTGCTCGTCGTGCAAGACCCACTCTGTTGCTTTCCCTTCTAAATTTGCAGCCTCAACATCAACCATTCCAGCTCCGTCGTGGTAAGCCTGGCCGTAATGATTCATGTGAGCCCGCACTTGGTTCAGGAAGGACAGCTTCTCGGGATCCCCATTGAAGATGGACTTATGAGGGGGTGGGTCCGTGGGTCATTGCTGTCAGAGAGCCTGTAGTATGCCAGGCACATGGCACTGGGGTAGCTGATAACCCCTTCCCTGAAAAGCTCGTGGCTGGGGTCCTGGACTGACTGGGCATTGATAACGGTCAGGGCTGGCATGACATTGGTAGTGGCCGGGGCTGGCATGGCATCGGTGACAGTCAGGACTGGCAGGACACTAGTAACAATCAGTGCTGGCTTAATGCTGGTAATGATCAGGGCTGACTTGACGTTGATAGTGGTCGGGGCTGGCATGGTGTTGGCAATGATCAGGGCTGGCATGGGTTGGTAGCAATCAGGGCTATCATAGCACCAGTGCCTGTCAGGGCTGGCATGGTGCCATTAATGGTTGGGGCTCCACCAGCACACTGGGCTTGAGGTTAGAGCTGGTCTAGGCAATGGGGAGGCAGCATGAGTCAACAGTATGGATTGGGGCTTCGCAGTGGCAGTGGACAGTCATGGGGACGCCTGTCCTCTCACCCACTGGAGATCACTTAGAAAGTGACTGGCTCCACTTCTCCCATCTCAAGTCGATCAAACTTCTCCCTCAAGCGTTCGACGGGGTGACTGTGGATGGCTGTCAGGTATCTCCATTCCCCTGATTCCTCCCAAGTGGCTGGCCGCTTCACCTTTCTCAGCACCGGTGAGCGAGATTCACAGGAATGGGAATTCAGCTTCAGCAGTCTTCATGGTGCTTTTTAATGGCAGGGCAGCATCCGATCACCATGTCCCTCCAAAAACTAATGCTCCTAATGGCTGCATCACTGTCTCATGTGGGACCTCCCGGCCTTTTGGTCTGGCTCCGGCTGCAGGGGCTGCAGTCTCTGCCTGGGCTGTAGCCTGATTCCACTCTGCCAAGGCTCGCGGCCAATTCCCAATTCCTT
Organism: Crotalus tigris; assembly: GCF_016545835.1. NCBI lineage: Eukaryota > Metazoa > Chordata > Lepidosauria > Squamata > Viperidae > Crotalus > Crotalus tigris. Next base: position 586,506 of record NW_024100602.1, on the reverse strand, counting down.
CTTCTCCATCTTGAAAGCTTCCCTGGGTCTTTGTTGTCATCCCAAAGGTTTAGGTAGGCAACCAGGGCTTAGGACCCCGTGTTTTAAAATAAAATGGAGTCTTGGTTTAATATCATGGTTCCGATAGATGAGACCAGTTAAAGAGAACTCCAAGGCAAAAAGTTTCCATAAAGAACATATTTATTTGGCTACATATTCAGCACGATCAAAAGTGAAACCAAGACTGAAGTTTCCTCCCAAAGTTTACAATGTTACAAAGTTAAACTTCCCACCCCAGTAAATATGTCATAAATCATATTCCCCAATTAACTACTTGAGCGGGCTTTCTAACGGAAGCTTCAGCCTGCTAAAATGCAATCAACAATGACGTTGGTTCCCACAGAACAATTGATTGTTTTAACCAAGCTAAAAAATACTCATCCCCCCTCCCAATTCCATGGCAACTGAAAACGAAGGGAAAATGGCTTCAGCCAAATTCGTTTGCAATGTTGACAGCGTGAACCCTGAATTACAGATCAACTGTTCATTTTTCATAGGTCAAAATAGGTGATTGATGAAAGATCAAACATACCAATTTATATGATGCTACCTAGCATTCTTAATATGGCAATTTTATATAAACCTATACTTGCTGGACCCTAGAACCTCACATCAGTTGTTAATATTTGGATGTGCCAACTTGTATAGACACATTACACTTTTGCAAAACTTGTGGCCATGAACTGTGATCAATATATTTAGTAGAAGAGTTACTTTGCCTCCGGTTCATATAGCTTTGAAAATTACATTTTCAAAAACTTTTTTTTTTTAAATACCTAGAATGCAAGATTACAAGTTATAAAGAACTTCAGGGATAATAAGTTAACTCTCTGGAACTGAAAGAGTTACCAGATGTTTAATTTACTTATAAAAATACATATGCAGTATATGATCTTGTTTTTATTGTGCAGATAGGTATTAGGAAATATAGACTGATTGTGATTAAAATCATTCATCTCGGGAAACTGGGATAGTAAGAAAAAGGATGTTAAGCAAATTCAAGCCTCATTATAAAACGGGCCAAAATATGTTTGGTCAATTAGCCTATCCCCTCCCTTAGTAGCTCATTCTGTATCCCTAGGTAAGCAAACTTCTATTGTTGGAAAGAAAATTGCCCAAATAAATTCTGAGTGATTATTAGCAAAAAGGATTCCCATTTGTGCATGCAGGAATATCCCATTAGTTGAGCAATATTGCTGTCATACTTTAAAGGGGGGAGGGGCACAGAGATTGTGTCCACTATAAATAGTTTTCAGCTCAACTCTTCCTAATGTCATCTCATCTGCCCCCAGTTCACCCATTATTATTCATAGTACTCCATGCTCACTATTCCAGGCTTTGTGACTAAGTTAGATGCCTGGCAGGTTAGCAAACCTTTCTGGCAAACCCTTTGGGCTGGTATGTAATATGTAGCGCTTTCCCTTAGCAGGTAGCATTTTAAAATAAATAGGGAGCTTCCTAATTTGGTATTCTTTAGATGTGTTGGATTATAAATCTACTGTTCTCAACTAGTGTACTCAGGCTATATAACTCAACACATCTGGAGGATGCCAAGTTGGGGATCACTTCTATGATTATATATTAGATTATTATACCAAAAATTGTAATGATTCATAAGTAGTTATGGAGAATTCTGTCCAGCCATAGAGCTATAAACTCTACCCACAATCTAACCAAGGAAGCCCAACCATCTATATGGGACTAAAGGAATTCTGCCAAAATCCCATCCCCCTCTGCAGTTCAGGGAATTCTGTGTTCACTTCCTGATTAGCCAGATATGTGTGACTATTAAAGGATCACTAGAAATATGATTTGTGAAAAGGAAGAGAGTTTGACAGACTGAGCTCATGACAAAGGCACCTGGGGGCAGGACTTACATCTTAATATCAGTGACTGCGAGAGGAGATGTCAGAGAGTACTTACTGTACGGTATAAAAGATAGGGTAGCTGAGTCAGGACCTGAGGAATAGGTGAGAAGTTTCACATTTCCAGGACGAACAAAGATGGATATGGACCACAAGATAAAAAGGGCAACAGAGCTGATTGAAGAGAAGCTGAAACTGGAAGAAGAACAGCAGCAAGTGAGTATCTAAAGCCAAATAAGGCTGGTTATTTGGGACCCAGGCAGTAAATGTAGATGTAGAAGATAGGACCTGGAAGGTTACTGAATCCTATGAATGGAAGTTTTTGGCACTAGACAGGCAAAATATTCTTGCAAGCCAAAGCTTTATCAGAGAATTTTGTGAATTGGTTCAGGAAGCAGGTTTTGAGGGGAAACCGTCTTTTGGCCTCGAGTTTTAATGTTATGGTTAAAAGAAACTGAAAAGGGGAACCACTATTTTAACTTTTATGGCAAGCATGAAATATATTGCTGCTTTATCAGACTGTAGCATACCAAGGTCTCCCAAGAAAACTCTAGGTATTAAGAGAGAAAGCCTCATTTTCTTACTCCATCTGGATATCTTTGTGGTAAAAATTAGGTTTCGAGATAACTATCGGGATATCCTGGGAGCAGCAAGAGATTATTGTTTACTTTTTATATTTTTCTTAATTGATATTACTTTTGGGCTTTGAAAACATTAATAAAATTACTTAGAAGAAAAAGAATTTGGATAAATCTAATAAAGCTCTCAAAAGCAGAATGCATCATAAATTAGAAAAGAAAAGAAAAAGCAGAGAGCAGATGCCTCAGACTTGAACATTTTCTCCATTTTTTTTAACCCAGAAAAAACACTCCTCTGTAATGCCACCTGAAGTAGTCTGGTTGAATATCCCACATCAGGAGAAGGAGAAAAAACAGGGACCTCTTAACAAGGATATTACAAGTCTTAAGGTGAGTGGGGTTTTTAGATCCTATTTCACTATTCTACCAACAAAACCCACACCCAGAACATATTTCATTGGCTGAAACATCCTCTGTTTATTAGTCACTAGCTTTCTACCACTCCAGGAGGCATTGGAAATCAGCAAACCACTGTGATGTAATTGTCAGAATAGATCTGAATGTGAAATGGGGAAAGAAATGTAGATTCAAATTGTGATCACTCCATACAATCATCTTGATTGATTACAAGTTTTTATCAACTGATACATATTTTTATGTTGGCAAAAAAGCATGTGAAGGTCACATTCAGCATGCTAATTATTGTCCAATCTATATTGATCAGTGTTGATACAAAGATTTTAATGGAAGTGTCAGATTATAGCCAGTGATATCATTTGTTAAGAATGATGATGCAGAGTTTATAAAAACTAGGCAAGCAGTAGACAGCAATAGGTCATAGATCTAATATGCTTGAATAAAAATAAAGATTCAATTTGTAATTTTATCATTTGATGTTGAAAATGCCTGTGACAAAATATATAAATAGGACATGTTTGCTGTACTAAATAGATTTGGATTTCCTTTGGAATTCATAAAGTAGAATATATGAATTGTCCACAACTGTTTTCACCTACCTTTTCACTACTTAGAGGAACTAGACAAGGATGTCCATTTTCATCCTTGCTTTTTTAATATCTGCGTGGAACCCTTGGACTTTGTTATTAGACAACTTAAGGAGTAGCCAAGGAGTAGTACATAACTCAGTTGAACACAAATTGGTTTTATTTGCAAATGAAATTATTTTGTTTATTTCTAAATTACATGCTACTATCCCAGAGTTGATGTACGTATGGATGCCTTTAGTAAAAAAAAGCAGAATACTCCATTTGGTTACCCATTTAGTTAAGAAATATTAATTCTATATTTGTGCTGAATCCATTAAATATCCAGGTAATGTTTACACTAAAGGATATAATTAGTAACATATAAATACAATATTTAGAGAGGTTTCTTGAGATAGATGGGAGTAATAAATCCTTACACTTTGGGAAAAGGTGAATGCTCTCAAAATGAATATCATTCCCAAATTAATTTATATTCTAAGAAGAATTCCAGTTCATATTTCTGGAAAATATTTTCAGAAAATATTTTTTTCTTTAGAAAATTACTATGGAGTTGTTCGATTCCAAGAATATTTTCACAAAAAATGCAATTACCAATTAATAAGAGAGGAATTGGTTTTCTGAATCTGGAATTATATCATCATGCTTGCCTATTGTCAGATATTAAGTACTGAAAGCCAATATATAGTGTTAATTTTCTTACTTGGACAACTTATATGTTAAATATACCGTAAATGCCGGCGTACAAGGCAACCTGGCATATAAGACGAACCCCGTCTTTGTCGCCGAGCCGCATTCCTAGAACGTCATCTTATACGCCGGAAACTACCAGTATTTCCGGCGTATAAGACGACCCCCGTCTTTGGCGCTGATTTTAAAGCTTGCGGAAGTCGCCTTATATGCCAGCATAAACAATACTAAAACTCTAGTAAACCTGGAAACAATTAATTAGTTAAAAATGGAATGGAATGTTTAATCAAAAAAGATTTGTTCCTTTTTCCCATGCTATATTGGGAAACACAACTTTAAAAATTAAGAAAATGATGATGATACGGAAAAATGGAATGGAAGTAGTGATAATTGACTTTGGATCAACTGATAGATGAACAAAGATGAATTTTTAACATACTCTGTGTTAAGAGACAAGTATCCTGTACTAGGTATAACTCAATCGCAATATTTATAGTTACCACACTTGTTAACAAGATTGGATCAGCAGCATTTTCAGCTTCTGAAACCCCTAGTTTATAGTATAGTTTATATACTAGACTTTAGTGTAACTTGTTAAATCCTTTAAAACTAAAAAATCTATTGTTATTTTTAAAACAAATATCATAGAAACTATCAATTTGCTATGCAGATGCTAAGAAATTAGAGGAATAAAGAATTAAAGGTTGGTCTATTTATGTATTTATTTATTTTTATTTGTTATATTTAAGAACCACCCATTTCCCTCACTAAAGGACTCTGGGCAGTCTACAATAAAATATTTAAAGCATAAAAACAGTATATAAAAATTTAAAAAGGCAAGAATTGTTAAAATTAATTAAAAAGCAAGAGGAGGGCTCCAGGGCACTAATCAGCCCCATGCTTCCATACTTCTCGGTGCATCCCAAGCAAGGGGGCAGAGCCATGCTTTTATGCCTTTCCTGAAGGCCAGGAGAATGGCGGCCCTCTGGGGGAGTGTTCCACGGTGGAGGGGAGGGGGCGGTAATGACAAGAAGGCTCTCTTCCTGGACCCTACCAGTTGGAATTCTTTGGTTGACAGGATCCACAACATACCTTTCCTGTCTGACTGGGAACAAAAGGTTGATGTGACAGGCCAAAGATCGTTCTGTGATATTACTTAGAAAATTAGACAACTAATAGGTCCTAGACAATTTTTGAAAATCATAAGGGTTTTTGTATATGTTTCTCTTCCTATAGGGACAAGAAAAGGTGCGGAAGAGTTCTATGGACCTAAGAAAGGAGATCCTTGAATTTGGTGGCACTGAATACCTCTTCAAACTACAGAAAAAAGCAAAAAAGGAGGAGAAGAAACCAGAGCCTGAACCAGAGGAAATTGTAGGAAAAGAGAAAAAGAAAATAACTGGGGGGAAAAGGAGAAAGGGAGAAAGATCAAGCAGATCTTGGGAAACAGAGCAAAATGGCAGAGAGCAATCTTCTAGAAACTGGCTGTTGAGAGAGAGAGAGAAGGAGAATTATCAAATTTATTTGCCACCCATCTCATACATATGAACTTTAACTCCCAGAATTCCAGATCCAACATGACTATTATTGAGGATTTTAAAATAAAAGTCCATTAGTATTTTCCAAGAGCCAGTTTGGGGTAGTGGTTAAAGCAACAGGCTAGAATCTAGGAGAGTAAGGTTTTTTTAATCCAGTGCACAATATCTTGGTGGGGTTCATATTTACTTTTTCCTATAAAATACTTTTCATATAACTTTTTATATAAAAGTTAAAATATTGTCATCATCCTTTTTTAAAAAAATGCTTACAGACTGGGCCTGTGGCAGTGGAGGATTTTTTGAAAGCCGCCGTGCAGGGCCGGATACAAGTTGTGGAGAAGTTTCTGGTAGATGGAGGCTCCCCAGACAGCTGTGATGAAGTAAGACCATGCAGGTGTATTTTTCTTGGGACTATTTTTCACTTTCCATAAAGATATATATTCAAATGTTTGTTGATTGAGTAGGATAATGTTAAGTTCAATGCCTGACTTAGGGTGTGCTTTGCTGCTTCTTTTACTGCAAGTAAAATCCAATGTGTAAACCCTTCATTGAGGGGATTTTTTTGGACATAATCTGTTTTTAAATTGATACAAACTCCAACAGGAGAAAAGGCTTTTGTTTATTAATAAAAGTAATGTTAAAATTGGAATAAGTTGCCCCAAATTTGTTATTTTCTTTCTATATCCAAAACATATCCATAAAAGACAGGCACAGATGAGTTGCTTGTAGACTGCTTCTGGATTTAAAGTCTTTGATTTCAAGTACAGGTAGTCCTTGACTTACGACCACAATTGAACCCAAAATTTTTGTTGCTAAGCAAGACAGTTAAGGGAATTTTGCCCCCTTTTGTTGCCACAGTTGTTAAGTGAATCACTGCAGTTGTTAAGTTAGTAATATAGTTGTTAAGTGAATCTAGCTTCCCCATTGACTTTGCTTGTCAGAAAGTTGCAAAAAGTGATCATATGACTCTGGAACACTGCAACTGTCATAAGCATGAATCAGTTGCCAACTGTCTAAATTTTGATTATCTGGGCATGGGGATGCTACAATGGCCATAAGTGAAAAATGATCATAAGTCACTTTTTTCAGCCATTGTAACTTCAAATGGTCACTAAATGAACTGTTATAAGTTGAGGACTATCTGTATGCTTGTTCATATCCAGCTCAAGAGTAAAAATGTTTGGAAAATAGAAACGTAAAATAGAAATAGAGCACTGATGGTTTTACCTAATTTCGGTAATTAAATGTCTGCAAGAAAACAAGCAAGCTCAGAGAGCACCAAGGACTCATTTCAATCTTGAGCTACAAATATTCTCCTTTATTAATAGAAATGTCATTCCAATAGCACATCTGCTCTTTTCAATACATTTCTATAAAAATATGGGTGGGGTTGGTTTAAAACAGCATATGGAGGAGTCATATTGATTTGTTATGAGCAGCTATAGGAAATGTGGTGTTGGCAAAGATTTTTAGAAAACAAGGAGCCTATAAATGTTAGAAAATCATATTTTGGACATGGCCTTTTCTCTTTTTATCCAGCCATTTACAGAAGACTAATGCTGTCCCTCACTTAGTTCCACAGGACAGCGTTGCATCGTGCCTCCCTGGAAGGGTACACAGAAATTGTAGAGAAGGTTTTGGACAAAGGTGCCACTATTGACTTCAGAGATCGCGTAAGATACTTCTCTGTGTCTGCTGAGATTGCCACCCTTTCTCTGCATGGGCTATTTATGTATTATTGCCACCAAATTCCTCTAAAGCACAATGGAAATATATATGGAGTATTCTGGGTACAAAATTGTGTGCAGATCTATCTGTTTTTCTTGGGTTGAGAGTTATAATTATATGGAATCAAAAAGAGAATACTGGAGACAACCTTGGAAGGAGACTGGAACAGTTGTTTCCTGACAACTCATGGTTTTTATTGACAGTTGGATTGCACAGCTTTGCACTGGGCCTGTCGTGGTGGACACCTGGCTGTTGTGAAGCTCTTGCAGGAAAAAGGGGCTAATCTAAAGTTGAAGGACAAGGTGAGTTGAGAGGTGGAAACTTGTTCAAGGAAAGAGGTCAGTGTCACATGGGAAATTTGAAAAAAAGATTTAAGGAAATAGGAAGATTCTAATGTTAAGGCAGAATACACAACTTATAGTTCTCTGAAAGCTTTAGGTGATTCAGTAGATTGTCTCCCAAACCCAACTATAATATTTCATGTGACAAAGGAAGAAATGTATCAAATACATGATTGTGATTAATGAAATTAAATTAATTCTGTCTAGAATGCCTACTTTTTGGAGTGTGAATCCAAGTACATTAATCACAAGTGAAGATACAAACCTTCATCTCCCCACTTTCAAGATTCAGGAATATAACTAGGCTTTCTAGAAAAACTGAAAAATAAGGTTTTCTGAATCTACTATTAGTATTTTATTTGGGGTGTACTCACATTTAAACTTCTAGTATTATTGTTGGCTATACAGTCAGATTTGGCATTTTTATCTACCTATTGAGTCCTGGGATAAACAGATATTGTTATCTGATGATATCAAAAGAACCTTTGGAGGATGTAAGCTGTTCCAAGTGCCTTTTGACTGATAGGGATTTTGTTAATGCCAATGAAATTCAAGTGGTGTACAGATGCCCAAGATGCCTATTGCTATTGATACTAGCTTTGCTTTCTTTTGCAAAAAGTTCTACTTTTATTAGCAGGTCCTTGTATTTTGTGACTTTCTCCAGATCTTTCTCTTCTAATTCTGCTGTCTGCAAGTTCTGCCACATCCACTATGAACATTTTTTTGTCTTTCTTATTGACAATTGTTAAGTCTGGGTGTTATGTGGCAGGTGCTTGTCTGTTTGAATTCTAAAGTCCCAGAGCACTTCATTACTATTAGATTTCTATATTGCTTTTTTAAAATATAGAAATAACTCAAAGTGGTGAACGTAGCTAATACTCCTCCTTCCTTGACCCCTCTCCCGACAGTAACTCTTTGAGTTGGGTTGGGGTAAGAGAGAGCAACTGACCCAAAGTCACTCAGCTAGTTTTCATATCTAAGAGAGGCCTAGAACTCACAATATCCTAGTTTCTATGCCAGCATCTTAAATATAAGGCCTGCTTTCTCCCACCCTCATTGCAGTAGGTTGGGTTGAGAGAATGACTGGCCCAGCTGATTTCCATAGCTGAAAAAAAAAGTCAGATCTGAGTCTCCCTGTTTTTAGTCTCAATATTTCACTATGACACCAAATAGACTCATTTTAATTAACTACCTTTAATTCAAGAAAAAAATAGCTAACAAGGAATCATATTTATCCTTTTCTACTTTTGCTTTTTGTTCTTTACATTTTTTCATTGTCTGTTTGAACTCAGCTTCTCAGTACGCCTTTACATGTGGCCACTCGCACTGGTGTAGCAGATGTTGTGGAATATCTGATAAACAATGGCGTGGATGTCAATTCACGTGACCGTGTAAGAAATACCTTTTTCTGACTGCTTGTCTATTTAACATGTAACTTGCACCTTAATCCACTTTTTAATGTAAATGACCACAATTACACACACGCAGAGGATTTGTAAGAATCATACTACCCAGATTTCCTTGTAGTACAGGTGAGACATAAATGTAATATGAAGTTCATGCAAATATTTGCACTCAGTCACAAATGAAACAAAATGAAAACTAAGCTTGAGAAAGATGTGCTATGGTTTTATGATTTAAACATCTTCCTTTTGAAGTTTAATGTCAAATTCTCAATCTTCTTTTTTCTTTTCAAGATAGCCAAGCAATTCTCTATTGTAACAGTTTCATATCATCTTAGATATTTCAGCCTAAAAAGTACAAAATGAAATACTCTATTTCTACTTTCAGATTCCTAGTGCTTATATTTTCTACCTATAATAATGGTAAACCTGCAATCTTATCTATGACAGACAGAGATTATTCAGCTGACCTGATTTTTAACTTCATAGTATTTGCCCATTTCTTGCTATAGCTGACTCAGGAAGCCATATTCAGTGGATCCAGGCTAATTTTAATGCATGTTTTTTTTTAATCTAACTGTTTATTTGACTGCTATTTTTCCTGTTTTGGTACTATAAGCAAATTCTTGTTGACTACCAATCTTACATATAGATTTAATTCTCACATAATACTGTCATTGTGCAGTTTGTTTGTTTTTGATAACATAATTTATGAATTTTCCTATAGTTGACTAGCATTATCTATGAACAAGTCATTAGAGTTATTCAACAAACTGGTTAAAAATATTAGCATTATATGTGAATTTAGACAGTGTGGTATTGTCATCTCTCTACTGCAGGAGGGAGACAGTGCCCTGCATGATGCTGTACGCCTCAATCGCTACAAGATAATTAAGATGTTGATTTTGCATGGGGCAGATATGTTGGCCAAAAATCTGGTAAGTTTTGACCCATTGTGCATATACCCTGGTTTATGTAACTTACATTTGCAAATAAATCAGTAGCAACAAAAATAACAGCAAAAGAAATGTGGTTTCTTTTTTAGATGCTGTCCAGTGGTATTCAATAAATCAGCAAATGCATAGCCATATTTTGAAGAAATGGAACATTATCATGTCAGTTTAGAGTTTGTCAAATGTCTTTATCTCTATTTCTCCAATACAGGCTGGCAAAACTCCTGCAGATTTGGTGCAGTTATGGCAGGCAGATACACGGGAAGTGCTGGAAAAGAAAGAGCCAAACACAACAGAAATGCCAACATGAGATGTAGTTGGATGAACAAAGCAGACACTCACAATTCAAAGCAAGAATGGTTTGAGATTAAATAAATGTGGTCACAAAACACCAATAAAGATGCAATCAAAACAAAACAAAGCCAGAAAATCAGTGGAAAAACAGCTATTCTAATGTTCTGTTTAGTCAACCATAATGCTACTTTATCTTTGGCAGTTGCATGATGAGATTACGTTCAATAGCTGAGAACTTTCCATTTTTTTCAAACAGGCATTGTGAAATTTCTGCTTGTCACACAGTTGTTAAAGGTCTGATAAACAACTGCAATTCTGATATCCACTGAGTCAAATTGCACTTAGCTATTGATAATTCCCACAAGTTTCCAACAGCTGCATGATAACAAACTAGTTGGATATGACACAGTTCAAATGTGATTGCTCTGGGACTGCTTGCAGGTGCAGATAACCATGTGCATCTTTTCCTATAACTGGCCAAGTAGTGAATGGCAGAAGAGACTCACAGCTTGAGAAGCAACAGCCTTTCTGAATGCAGAACAATCTGCTTTCAAGCTTCCAGAAAAAATAAAAGACCAGCAATTCAATGGCTACAGGAAAAGCCATTCCATAAAGGAAATGTAAAAACTTTCTCCACAGCTTTTGCTTTTGCAAGCAGAATGTAAAGGAGACTTTAAACTGGGCCTTAACACTGTTTGAATAGATACCTTTTTACCAGGTAACTGAATTTTTTTTTTAAAAAAATACTAAACATATTACAAATGTCAACAGAACTCACCTATAATTACTATTAAATAATTGAAACAAATTAAAACCATGTACAATGAGATTACAAAAACAAAATTGTTTAAGGGGGTAGGGGAACATCATCACCAATTAAAAAAATGTAAGAGTAGAAACATACAAAAGCAAGTAAAAATAATGACAAAAGATCACCATTACATACAAACTCATAATAATATAGAATAGGTAGTTGCATGATTTTTGCTTTAAAAGAAAGATTAACAAGAAAAGTGAACAATCCCTCCTTTACTACTACTGCCTGCCAGCTGCCAGCAGTTTGACAGTTCTATTTTCACCGGTTCAAGGTTGACTCAGCCTTCCTTCCGAGGTGGATAGAATGAGGACCCAGACTGTTGGGGGTAATAATCTGACTCTATAAACTGCTTAGAGAGGGCTGTAAAGCAGGGCTTTTCAACCAGTGGTACGGGTACCACCTGTGGTACATTGGCACCTGGCAGGTGGTACGCAAGCATTCTAGAAAAGTGGTAGCGGGGGAGGGGAATGAACTGAACCGGTGGCAGCACCGCACAAGCCTAAGTGAGAGATGGCCGGAGCTGCAGGGCTGTCAGGGCTCAGCGGAAGCGCCAGGATCGGCACTTCTTCGGGAGTGTCAGGGCTCAATGGAAGCGCCAGGATCAGCACCAGGCTCCAGCTGGAGCTTGGCGCTGATCCTGGCGCTTCTGCTGAGCCCAGAAGAAGCGCCGATCAGCTGGAATGTTGCAGCATCTCCAGGGTCTGGTGATTTACATTCAGATGCTTGGCAACTGATTCATATTTATGACCGTCACATGTCCCAGGGTCATGTGAAGTGACCAAAACCTGCTGCAACCACCCAGCAGATGGGGGGGAATAAAAACCAAACACCCCCACTGCACCCCCGCTGCCAATCCTCAACAGAAATGCTCACAACAATGGAAATCTGGGAAAGGAGGAAGAGTGCCGCCAGGTGGGCAGGCAGGTGTCTTGTTCAGCTGTGGCTTGGGGGGCACTTTTTTCAGTGCCATTGTAACTTCGAACAGTCATTAAGTGAACTATTGTAAGTCAAGGACTACCTGTACTTTATCACATTTTTCCTTTTTTTGGTCATCAAGTTTTTGCTAGGCAACTGGGGGTACTCGGATATTGTCATATCCTAAAAGTGGTACAATGGGTGAAAAGATTGAAAAGCCCTGCTGTAAAGCACTGTGAATTGGTATATAAGTCTAAGTGCTATTGCTTTTGCTACTGGTATTTACATATCAATGTTAAAATTGTAAGTGTAAGAAGAAAATGCAATATGTTATGAGGGTGACAGTTGCAAAGTTGCACAAACAGACACAATATACTGAGTATGTGAAGTCAGTACAAATTGCGTTATTTCTATGGTAAAAATAGTATCAGTGCTGATTACAACAAGGCTACAAATCATGTAAAAACACAATACTCCACTCTATAGTCAATTTAGACACAAAACTAAAGTTGAAAAGACACAAACATGTGTTGTCTTTTTTGTTTATCTTCTAAATTTAAAACAGTACAAAAGAAAAATGTAACTTTGATCTAGCCATCTGTTAACACTATCTACCAACCACAGCAATGCATGGACTAAATATTAATTTGATTAATTCATGTCCAAAGCATACATTTCAGAGAACTGCAAAGTCTGACAACCTGGAGAACCTATCACTTTCTAGAGTGTGAACCTAAGCATCAGTTGGGTGGCTGCCATGAGCTTGTCTGCTGGCCTTACTTTCTAAGTTGCATATTCACTTAAGAACAATTCACTTGAGGACATAGGACAACCTTTGTTTCTTTGGCAGAAACGTCGTTTCCAATATTGCATAAGATGCATTCCGGGTGAACAGGGCAGCCAAGGCTAAATTGGTTTAACAAATGGAGATCAGATGTTGGCAAAATAACAGTTATTATTTTGTGCTCATTAAAAGCATTAACACCCTTCAGCAGTGAACAAGGCACATTAAACTGAATAAAGAAAATGCAAACTCTGCCATGTTGCCACTCTCTAGTCAGCACAACTAGAGTCAGCACACTGGGAGTTTTTCTATGGATAATTGCATTGCCTAAACCTGGATGGTATTATGATAAGGAGAGAAAGTACTTCTGAAACATTGGTACAGCTAAGATACACTTAAGCAGGTCTCTTTGAAGGGCTAGGGGCATGCTGAAGACATATCATGAAATGCCCCCCAAAGATGTTGCCAGGGCATGTTTGTGTCATGGTTAGGTGAAAATGGGGGAAAGCCTATAATTCCCAAGAGCAACCTCGAAGTTTATAAAATCTGTCAGGGTTTGTCACTGCTTACCTGGGGGGGGGGAAGGGGGAGGATTTGAATGACTGAATGGATCTGAAACAGCCAACAGATGCCAGTGTTGTTTATTAATGGAATTTATAGGTTGCTTGGAGTAGTCTCAGACTGGAACAGCTATAACTCCCATAAACAAGCTCAAGGGATGTTTCTGCTTTGTTGTGACAAAAGGCTATAAAAGCCTAATTTATATCAAAGCAAATAAACCCATTCTCTCAGCAACCTCTTTGCTTAACTGTGGATTATTGAATAAGCCACGTTTTTAGCTAAGCAAGTATTTGTGGGGGGGCAAAATCAAATAAACCATATTATGACATAGAGCACAACTGCCATTTTGCTCTCTTTTTCTGGCCTGTCATTGTCGTTTATTCTGCTGGTATGGCTGTCAAGAAAGGCTCTTTTTTGTTTTTTCACCTTAACCTCTGGCTTTCCCCTCTTCTTCCTCTTCTCCATAACTGCCTTTTTCATGGATTTTATCAAATTCAGTCCTCAAATACTTCCTTTTGTATACTGCTTTGAATAGCATTGAGTGAAGCGATTTATAAATTCATAGATAAGGAAACCCTAGACTCAGAGGGAGTTTGGCCTACTTCCGTATGGGATCAGGCCCAGCCTGAAAGATGAAAAGGAACCGAAGAGAGGGAAGAGATGAACCGGCGCCTGCTTTCTCATTTCAGTTCTCCTAAAGGAGGTCAGCCAGCCGTGTTCAAGCTGAAATGTGAGATCTGACTTCCCGCCCCTCGGGCGGTCTTGGAGAACTTTTCCCCCGCCTTCTTCTAGGGATCCGGTGGTCCGGAACGGCACAGTATTCGCGTCAGGCAACAGCGGGATGGCCAGGGCGACCCTAGTCCCGCGCTTTCTGTACCCCTTTTGGCAGCGGACCCCTTGCGCGAGCCCCGCGCCCGTCGCGGCGGGAGGCGTTTTCCGAAGGTTCTTGGCTGCAGCGACACCTGCTCGCCGCCTAGATCTGCGGGGTATCTATCCGCCCCTCGTCACCCCTTTCACGTCTCAAGGCCGTGTAGATTACGCCCGGTTGCAGGAGAATCTGCGCCTCTACGCCGAAATCCCCTTCCGAGGTAGGGTTGGCATTTTTTAGGGGAGAGGGGCACGTGGGGTCCTTTTGGGGTACGACATTTGTCAGGGAAGGGAGGCGAGAGGCTTGGGTGCCACTCGGCCTTACTTGCTGCATCCATGGCCAAGTTCTGTTAAATTCGTTAACTAACTTGTGGCTGTAGCCTGTGATCCCTGTGGAAAGAGGGGGGGGGGAAATCTCTTTTTTAAAAGAGTTTCCAGTATGCTTCCTTTTGCTCTCTAAAATCAACCAACCAGCTTACTCTTCTTGTTTTCAAATTGTGGTTATGAATCCAATTAGTGGTGGTTTATTAGTAAATTCTAGTTAAATAAAATGTGATATATTAACTTGTTCATAAATGCTGAACTCAGGCCATCTGGACAGACTTCTGTTAAAAGCACATTCCTAGCATGGAAAATACTCAGTTTCAGGCAAGAAACTAACATGTCTCACTGTGGAGAAAGTGCAATCAGTAAATTGTAGCAGGAAGGCATACACCTGTTACGGCTGAATATTATCCAGAATTATTTTGTTGTTGTTCCATTGCTAAATTGTGTGCAACTCTTCTCAACACCATGAACCATAGAACACTAGGGTTCTACTGTCTTCCACTGTCTCCCAGAGTTTGTCCAAAGTCATGTTCATTTCATTGATGACATTAACTAAGCATCTCATCCTCTGCCATCTCCTTCTGCCCCACTTTTTCCAGTTTTGTTAGTTTAAGAAAAATTAGGAAAAAAGAGATTGACCCTTCTTACTTTATTAGTGCTTTCAAAGGATGGGAAAGAGAAGCACAGCCGAATTACTTTGTATTCAAGGATACGCATAGTTGCCCACCCAGACTTTAGACCTAGCCTACTGTAAATGGAACATGGAGGAACATGCACTGGATAGCAGATTTTCCTATCTCTGAGTAATGTTCTACTAACATTAACTAGCAGATAACCATATTAAATCAATAACAGCTTGTATACTTCTTGAATTCCCAGGAAGTGTATTCTTTCCTAAAGCTCTTAGTTCATCTGCTCTCAGGATAAAGCTGTTGTGTTTTCATGGAAGTGATCATATGTCTAACTATATTGTCAAGTAGAAATTCAACCTATTATTGCATCTTATTTATTTGTGTATTGCATTTATTTTTTAATCTTTCTTTTGAGAGAAGCTGGAGGTTGTAAATAGAAATCTTTACTTTTATCCCCATACTAAGTTGTGAGGTAACTTGGGCTGAAATAATATTGCAAAGTTCCCTACTGAACAATGTTCCATTTGGGATTTTAACCTGAAACTCCTCAGTTCAACTGTTGGTAAAAGTTAGACTAGGCTTTTGCAATACTATATAGCAGTGTTTCTCAACTTTGGCAACTTGAAGAGGTATGGACTTCAACTCCCAGAATTCCCCAGCTAGCTGTGCTGGCTGGGGAATTCTGGGAGTTGAAGTCCATACCTCTTCAAGTTGCCGAAGTTGAGAAACACTGCTATATACAATACTGCCTTGGAATCTACTGAAAAACTGAGTCAAAACATGGCAGTTAGGCTGCAGGTGCAGGAGATGTGTTCCTCTAAATATTATTAGGTGACGATTGCCATCAATCTGACACATTACCCATAAGGCTGGAATTAATAATAGTTGTAAGTTCAACAGTATATAGAGAGCCACTAGTTCCTTACCTCTTACTTCAATATTCATCTGGAACATGTATCTCTCTTGTTTTAAAATATGCTACTATGTATTTCAAACACAAATGAAAATGTGAGTTGTGACTTTTATACAGTAAGCAACTGAGGACCAGAGTATAAAAGAGCTTTCTTCCACTTCAATATAGTATTTTAAACTTCAGTATTTGTAACTGAGAACTAGACATTTAAATGGTAGTGCCTTTACTTTGGAATTCATTCTCAAAAATAGATTTGTATATCACTTCCATCTTTTGGATGCAAGATTAAGACATATTCACCAGACCTTGACTAATGTGGCTTGTTTACTGTTGTGCATAGACTACTAGTTTCTTAATGCCTGCTGCTTTTTCTATTGTTTGTTCATCTTATAGTTCTATAATGTTAATTATTTAATTCATTGATGACGGTATGTTGCTTTGGAGAATTTTAGTTTAAAAACATAGGTAATCCTCAATTTAGAACCACAATTGAGCCCAAAATGTCTGCTGTTAAGCAAGATGGTTAAGGGAATATAGGGGTCACCTACACTACGACCTTTCTTGCCACAGCTGTTAAGTGAATCATTGCAGTTGTTAAGGTAGTCACGTGGTTGTTAAGTGAATCTGACTTCCCCATTGACTTTGCTTGTCAGAAGGTTGCAAAAGGGGATCACATGACCCTGGAACACTGCGACCATCATAAATACATGCCAGTTGCCGAGCATCCAAATTTTGATCACAAAACTGTAGAGATGCTGCAACGTTTGTTAAGTGTGGAAAAATCGTCATAAATCACTTTTTTCAGTGACGTTGTAACTTTGAATGGTCACTAAATTACTGGTTGTAGGTCGAGGACTGCCTGTATGCATACTTAAAACTATAGTATCGGTGGAAACTTAAATATCTACTCAGTGTTTTATTTTCTTATTTCTTTAGGTTTTGTAGTACATGGTTCCAATGGGGAAGCCCCCTACTTGACACAAGAGGAATGCCTGGAAGTAGTGATGCGGGTGCACCAAGCTCTGCCTAAGGAAAACCTCCTGCTGGTTGGGTCAGGATGTGAATGTGAGCAATAAAAAAGACTAGAGGAGTCGGCCTCTAGCTGACCATACCTTATATAAGGATTCTATGTTTGGTGCCTTATTTGACCCTCAAAAAGCTCCTAATATCCCAAGAGCTGCCCTTTAATTCACTTATATTTCTTCCCTTAGCAACTCACTGCACCATTGAAAAAACAAAACAAATGGCTGACAAGGGTGCTGATGCTGCTCTTGTGGTAACTCCTTGCTACTTCCGTGGAAGCATGACTAGTGCTGCCTTGATCCATCATTACACACAGGTAAAGAAGTGGGTCAGGATATTCTCTGATTTATATTTACTAGATTGAAGTGGTCTCAAAGGTATCACATTACACCTTGAGCCGAAAAAGTAAAGCTGACATTATGGTTTAGTATTATGTATAAACCAGATCAGATGATTGGTACTAAAGAAAGTTTTGAAGGTATGATAAGATGAGGTTACGATGGAGGTGTTATGTATTCCTTATCTGTTACATGTTGTTTGAACTTGAAGGTATTGTTAGAATTCCAACAAAATAGAAATTCAACTATTTTTTTAAAAAAATTCTTGATTCAGGTGAAATTTCTTACATTATTTAATGGCTGATTGCAGATAGTAGTACTTTGTCTCACATTCTTTTGCTTGGAGACTGAGAGTTGAACAGAAAGCTGAAAGTGAATAATGGGAATTTGCATCTTCCATTCTTTTTCATTATAGAGTTGAGACTAACTTCTCAGTGTTCATTCTCAAGACTCTGAAAATTTCACAAGCAGTTGAAAAGGCCTTTCTATATCGATGTCCTCCACATTTGTTGGAATTGCTGCATATAAGATTTGACTGTGTTGGGAATACTGGGAATTGTAATTCCAATGTATTTGAAAGATGCCATCTTAGAATAGGCTGAGTTAAAACAATTGGTAGATCACAAGCCATTCTTAAAGTCATGGTAATTTCCATAGAAGGACTACAATTTTGAAATTTGCTGTAGTGAAAGAATGGACATATCACAATTCAGCAAAATATTATATTCCAATGATCTACATTCTACTGAACAGGAAATGCACGTAACAGTTCAGTTGTTCAGATTCAGTCTAAATACTGAAGTGCAATAACAAGCTGAGTAAAATTCAAGGCAGATGCAATTACAATATCTGTGCAACAGAGGTACATAAATTGGGACCTCAACAATGTATATTCCTCTAAAAGCCTCAGACATCCTCCAGAAGCTGGCACCAAAGTATAGTGTTTATTTTGACAGCTGAGAAAAATACTATTAGAATTAATTAATTATATTTAGTCAATTAAATTCAATGTAGCTTTTATCTTGGCCCTGCCAACTGTTTAAAGTACAGCCCTTAACATATTAGCCAAAAACTAAGTCTGGCCTTCTGTTTGAAAAGAGAAAATATGGCACACATCCACCATCCTAGTTCTACAATAATTTGAGATTGCCTTGTATTGCCTGGACTTGGGTGAGAGGACTTGCTGAAGAATGATATTGTAAGGGCAGTTTGTTTCTCACTGGTAGATTGTTTCCCTGTGTGCCCATGTACTTTACTACTTTATGTCCCCAGGTGGCTGATGCATCTCCAATCCCTGTGATACTGTACAGTGTTCCAGCCAACACAGGCTTGGAACTGCCCAATGAGGCAGTGCTCAGCCTCGCGCAACATCCTAACATAGTGGGGATCAAGGACAGTGATGGCAATGTGAGTGAAATATGTCAACCAGGTGCTGCACTAATGTGATCCCCCTCAAGGGGATTCTTATTCCTTCTTAGTGATATAAGAATCTATGTATTGGGTATCAGATTAGGGGAAATTTTGCTAATGAACTTCTGCAATCTAAAATTTTTCAACAGACCTGTCTAGATGCATGAAGCTGGAGACTGTGTGGTCCTTAGCTGTCCTTTAAATATCTAGACCTTCTTTGTAAAATAAAGTAGAAAAATACAAAACTTTAAAAATATAACAAACCTTAGACTGGCCTTCTGATGTTTTGACTCTTAATTCCCATTACCATTTTGGATATGCAGACTAGAGCTGCTGGGGCTTTTAGGACAAAACATCTGGAGAGATCCACATTGGAAAAGGCTGCTTTAGCAAAAACAAGTGGCATGAACAGACAATATTAAGATGCTCGTTAAGGTGCCCTGTATTTGTGACTTCCTTGGCGTGTGTGCTTATGAGTGCAGTATCACCATGAGCGCCCTGTGTTTTTGCTAATGGCACCTTTTGGCATTTCAGTTGTGACTGGTGATTAGTGCTATCTTCTGCTACCAAGCCAACCTATCTTTTATCAGATTACCCGCCTGGGGCTGCTTGTCCACAAGACGCAGAATGAAGACTTCCAGGTACTGGCAGGATCAGCTGGTTTTTTTCTAGCCAGCTATATTGTAGGTAGGTTGTAGGATAAATATTTCAAGATATGGCGAAGCAATACAGAATAGGAAAGCAGCTATTGTAATATTTTAAAAAACACTTAATACCGGTAGTTGTATTATAATGTACACGATTGCTAAGAAGCTGTTATTAAGTTAGTATGCTCTAGAATAATGCAAGAAAGGCAGTTGGGGTGGAGGAAGTATATATGGGAAGGTGAATAGTTTATAAGCTAGACATTTTCTATTGACTCTGAGCTCTACCCTAGGTGCTACAGGAGGAGTCTGTGCCCTTGCCAACGTACTAGGCAGTCCTGTCTGTCAGCTTGATGATCTTTGCCGTGCAGGAAATTGGAGTGAAGCCCGTGAACTGCAGCACCGATTGATTGAGCCAAACATTGCAGTAAGAGCCCTTAAATCTGGGGGAACTTAAAGATTCTAAAGTGGAGCTATCCTTGTTGGCAGGTTATGGGAAAGAAGGTTAGAATAATAAAAATTGAATATTTTAGTGGCATTCCCATAGCTGGGAATCAGTCTGAAGTCCAATTCTATTCATTTGACAAAATAATCTTCTTTGAACTGGATGCTGTCAAATTCAATGATAAAGCAGTTTTGCTAAATCATTGTCTACTGACCTCCTGCTTTCATTCCAGTAGTTTGAGCTTATCACATTTAAAATTTCTATTTTGCTTTAAAAAAAAAAACAGAGGAAAAGATCACAATATTTAAAAAGCCTGTGTTTTATTCACATGGTGTGTTTCCAAAATGTGTTCTTCCCCTAAAAAACTTTTAAATTATGAATTTTGAAATACTACTTTCAGATTAATTTTGGCATATTTTTTTTAAAAAGATAGCCAGGACTTTTAATTCCTTTACTAATTTTCCTAATCCTTCTGTTTTCCATAATTCAATGCTAGAAATGTGCTCTCTGTGTCTAAGGTACCAGAATAAATTTGTGATGTCTCTTGTTAAAAGACATTTAAATGTAAATTTAAACAATTGGCCTGAATCAATAATGGATTTGTACTAACTCCAGATCTTACGTTACCTAAGTAAAAAATCATCATTTGCTCCAAGAAAATAATAATCTACATTGTTTCAAGGAGTCTACATTGACTCAAAATGCTGAAATGATGCAGACATGGCTTCCTTACCTAGGTTTATGAAAAATTGCAGAGAAACAATTGTCTGTCATTACCAATCTTCAGATAGTACAAATCTTCAGTCTGTGCTATTTTCTGTGGTGCTTGCATGAAAAGAAATTTGCAAACAGTTATTCTGCAATATTAGTCAGATAGTAGCTTTTAGAATTTTATATTGTTTGTTTTTTAAAAGGTCACCCGGAAATTTGGGGTCCCAGGTCTCAAGCAGGCAATGGAGTGGTTTGGCTATAAAGGAGGCTTTTGCCGTGCCCCCTTGCTCCCATTAACTGAGACACAATTAATGGAATTACGCCGTGATTTCACCTCCAATGGCTGGCTCTGAAGGACAAAGGAGTTCTAGCAATGCCTGAATCTTGCTTTAGCCAATTACTATCTAATTGGGAAAGGCTCACATGTCTTGCAATTTACTTTGATGCAGCTCATTCAACTCATAGTGTACTTATTGGAACATCGCTATAGCAACAAAACAGTGGAATAAAATCTTCAGAATGGAGCTTTAAATGACAAAAGCCTGCATCTCATGGTTGACAAGAAGCCCAACATTCCTTTGTCACTTAAAATTTCTCAATTCTGCATATCTAGAATATAGTCTTATCTATATTCTATTCTTCAGTATTTTCCTATATCATGATTAGTTCTGGAATCATAAACTGTTGAAATGCTAATTCTCTGGGCTCAGAAATCAGATATGTGAAATCATAATGTCCTATGTAAAAGATGACATTTCATTCATTTTTGTGACTTACTAGGCATCACTACCTCTTGTACAATAAATTGAGTTTGTTGCATAGTTGTATAATCCACTGAAAAATTGAACATTCCTGAGGTGTTATAAGAATGTGCAGTTAGTAAATAATTATGTGCCATCAAGTCATTTTTGACTTTTAATAACTACAAAGATTTTCTCCATTATAATCTATCTCTAACCTATTACTATAACTATATATTTATGGTATTCACTAAAGCTAGATCAGCAAAATTTAAGCATTTTTTAAAAATTGTTTTATAAAACACTGCTACATAGGTCTGAGTCATCCTCAAGTACAGAAGTTTTATGGTATGGCATAAAAATACATTCTTCAAGATAATTATGCTTCTGTTATTGTACCTGTTTCCTGTCTAATAATGGTGCATTATATTTGGAAAGAGAAATGGAGAACCATTCAGTAGCGTTGCTGATGACTATATTTTTAGCTAAAACATAAACACATTAAGGCTAATTGAGGGTACAGCTTCTTGTTCTACACCCAGATCCAAAATTACTAGAAGTGGATAATTGTGTCTATATAGTCATAGCCCCAAACCCAATAACTATATGGCTGAGGTCAGGGAGAATAGAGCACCAGAATTTAATCAAGCTGTTTCTTGAAGTATTTTATACAATTCCAATAGCATGCATGGAACAAAAAGTGTTACAGAAAATCCCTTCTTTAAGTGAAAAAAGTTGGGGGGAAAGTGAAGTTGTAAACAAGAAAATGCATTGCCTCATAACAGGTACTTAAGTTAGTTGTACTGATTAATGGAAGCTAACTGTGTCAACATTTTCTTAACATAGATATGAAAACAGTAAAGGACTTAACATTTTGCCAGCATAGCATAGCAGGCAGTTGCAAACACAAAGACTAGCACCAGGTGAAGATTGTTCAAAGGGGGCAGTTTTGACAGTTGTAGGTCAAAGGATTAAAGAAAAAAATGGAAAGGAATATAATAAAATAGCATTGGAAAGTATTAGAGTAGCCTATATTTATCTAAAACTCACTGGCGGCATTAAATACACTCTGCTAAGCTAAGTTTTAACTTTAGTTGTTGGATAAATTACAGCAGCTGAAGTCATGCATTTGCTCAGCCACAAACAAACAAAATGGCATCTTGGCTAAGTGCTGTTTGAACTTACCATTTAAACCAAATTCATATATTCAAATATGGTCCATTAAATGAGTTGAAAGAACACTTTTTAAGATTACTAGACAACCCATAACCTGTTGGGTCAATGT
This sequence comes from Crotalus tigris, assembly GCF_016545835.1. NCBI lineage: Eukaryota > Metazoa > Chordata > Lepidosauria > Squamata > Viperidae > Crotalus > Crotalus tigris. The sequence continues at coordinate 563,661 of NW_024100602.1, read as the reverse complement.
TTCAGAGATATTTCCTTATCTAAGCTGAACTAAATGACCACAGGAGGAAAATAGCAGTGGGAGCAGGAGCAACTTCCATCTTCCTGCAAGTTTCCCTGTTGGCTTTCTTTGTAGGAAGTTGGCAGGGAGTATTAAGAATGATCACATGACTGCAGCAGTTGCCACAACTTTCCCAAATTTCAATCCTCTGGGAGTCATGGGTCCCAGATTTTGTACAGCTTCTATAAGTTTGCCCATCTGAGGTATCTTGATTCAAAAATTGTTATCCTATAATGCACCATTTCATCCAATTAAAGGTTACAAACCATCAGAAATGAGAGTTTTAGTAGTATATAGATGTCTATCATTACATACATATGCAAAATGTCTGCTTTTTAAAAAACAACAGCAATTTATATTCCAACATTGGAGTGGTTATATGATGATTTGTCCTGTTTTTATATTCAGTCTAAACAGATATTCTCATTGCAATAATAGGCAAGCTTTTCAGATTAATTCCCACTGATCTTTCAAGGACTGAATGAGTGAGTAATGGAGCTAGAGAATGGAGCCTGTATAGTAGTACTTAAAATTTTCAATATGATCTAAAATAGGAGTTTGGACTTGACCAGTCCACTGTCAGCAGATTTTGTATGAAGGCTGGCAATCCATCACCACTGTTATCCTCCTTAGGAGTGGTTAACTAACCAAAATAACAAAAACAGTAATGTGCGTAATCCTCCAGGTAACATCTAAGTAACTAAAGGCCTCTGTTGTGTTGATAAAAGTCAGTGCTCATGAGACCACCACTAGGAGTACACTGAATACCAATGGTATACATGATGGGGTTGGAAGAAACTCACTCTCCTCTAAAAAGAACATTATTACCTGTGTATAATGCAATACAGTTTCCAAAAGACCCTACATTAATTCTGTTGTTGGCTGGAATGAAGTGTTTTGTTTGGTGAAAGATAAAACATGGCATTTCAGCATAGGAATCTTATCCTATCTGAGAAATGGTGCAGGAGTACCATGGTTTGGGACTACTTTGCTGTCTTTGGATTAGGATTCATTATTGATGGAATTATGAATTCTGAATTGGACCAATTTTACATGAAAATGTCAGGATATTCGTGAACCGAAACTCGAGAGAAAATGAGTCATGCAGCAAGACTATGACCCAAAATAGACCAATCCTACAACCACAGAATGGTTAAAGCAGAAAAAAAGGTAATGTTTTGGATGGCCCAATCAATGTCCTGAAATTCATCCTATAGAAATATTGTGGAGGGATCTGAATTGGACAGGATATGCAAGGAAATCCACTGACATCTCCAAGTTGAAGCTGCTTCTCTAAGGAGCTATGGGAGCTGGCTAAAATTTCTCCAAGCTGATGGACTGATCAACAGAAGAATTTAATTGCAGTTATTGCTATCTGGGTGTGGGGGAGAAGAGTTTTAGAACTGTTCACACTTTAGATCAGTGGTTCTCAACCTTTTTATACGGCGACCCCAGACATAAGCAGGCGGCGCGCATGTACGGCGGTGCCCCCCTGCACGGCGCGCATGCACGGCGGTGCCCCCCTGCACGGCGCGCATGCGTGGCGGTGCCCCCCCGTGTGGCGCGCATGCGTGGCAGTGCCCCCCTGCGCGGCGCACATGCGTGGTGGTGCCCCCTGTGCGGCATGCATGCGTGGTGGTGCCCCATGCGCAGTGCGCATGCACGGTGGTGCCCCATGCACTGCCCCTGCGCGGCGCACGTGCGCGGTGCCACCTCCATGCACAACACGCATGCGCAGCAGCGCCCCCATGTGCCGCCCCTGTGCGGCGCACATGCGTGGTGGCGCCCCCTGCGCCGGCTGACAAAAAAAATGGCGGGTTGCATTGTTTGGCGACCCCCGTGAAATGGTCGATCGACCCCAAATGGGGTCGCGACCCACAGGTTGAGAACCACTGCTTTAGATCGTATTTATGCTGAAATATTGAAAATTCAAAAGGATTCACAAACTTTTAAGCACTACAGCATATTAGGTCAGAATAAATAATGAGATCCATTCTGGATCTGCATAATTAAATAAGGCTAATCCACCTGCCTTAGTACTGCTGGAAAATAATACACCAAAGTCGAGCTTCAGTAACTCTTTATTTGGCCAAGGCCCTTAGATGGGCAAAGACACAAAGGCACGAGGGTAGCATTGACACACAAACATTCAGTGTGGAGATCAGCTGGTTACAAGGTCTCCAGCATGGCACTTAGGAACACACATTACATGGGTCAATGCTTGACTAAGAACCCCCCTCCCCTATTTTAAACAATCCCATGTTTAATTTTAGTGCACAGAAACATAAAATGATTGACAGATAGAGTTAATCTTTATTGACCCATTTTAACTCAATTGTTATCCCATTGAGGGATTTGCTATCACCTCCAGAAAATTTAACTTTTATTCTGCCAGCCTGGCATTTTCATTCAGCCTGCATCTCTAGCAAGGAACTAATTATCCCTTCCATATCATTGCCCATCTATTTGTAATATATATTAAGAATGCCCTGCAGTCTCCACATTTATTATAAGCTGTTGTGCTAGATTCCAGTGTTACTTAATTCATTTTCTACAATGGTGTTTCTCAACCTTGGCACCTTTAAGATATGTGGACTTCCTGATGACTTCTGGGAGTTGAAGTCCACACATTGTAAAGGTGCCAAGATAGAGAAACACTGTTCTATAAAGATATATAGTATGGCATTATCTAGGAACAGCTGTCTCTTTAGCTTTACAGCATTGTATAAAACATGCTGTTGCTTATTTTGGATACATATAGGGTTAGAAATGCCATTATTGTGTGATATAATATTTTGGACTAGTGATCAGCATCCTGAGATTCATTTTTATTTTAAAGCAAATGTCTAGCCATTAAGGCAGCAAAGTCAGGCTTGAAACATTAATGGAATGTGTGGTAAAATTTCAGAATCCAAAAGAGGGAAGTGTGGGTGGAGACTAAGTATTTGTGTGCAAATAACTTCCAGTTATGAAGTAGGAAGGCATTTGCAAAACTTTGCCTTGTCCTATGATTAGCAGAAGCAAGATTTTAATAAAGTAACGATACTCCCTTTTTAACATTTGTAAAATAATACAGCTGTATGTATATGACACTATGGTAAATGAAAACCATGTAACATCTCTGGAGCTTAGTTAATCTCTTCCTATTGTGGCCCTTAGAAAGTGACCTACATCTCATGTAAGGAAGGGATGATTGTGAAATGATGTCTGTCATACAAGAAGCTCACAGTGAAAGCGGCCTTAGCAAATTGTGTAAAACACAAGGCTAGAGTAAAGAGTGGAAAAGATCCTGGATCTATTCTGGAGCATAAAGCATAGCAGAACTCAGACATTCTTATCATGCTGATCTGCAAAACTGTTAAAAGTCACATTCAGAAAGTCTAGAATTCTTAATTCCACTCAGTATGTTAATTCTTTGCTTTTTGTATTTATTCATTTATTTTTTATAAAGAAAGGAAGACTGAGCAGTGAGGAATCAACTGGAGGTTTAGGGACATATAAGAAGATAGAAAATTAAGCTAAATGCAAGTTCTTTAATCTTCCTTTGACCACTGGAAACCAACTCAGCTGATCATATAATGTTCCAGCTGTGTTAGGTTTGTGGCAAGAAAGATGGATGGATTGTGCCCAACTCAGTTGTGGGGTTATATAGGATTAGCAATCTGTCTAATGGAGAATGCTTCTGACAGAGGAAATGCTATGATCTTGGATGTGATCCTGACAGGAGACATAGGCTTCATGGCTGAGTTTTGGCACCAGTTCACATAATAGGGGCCAGGCTGCTTAAGGAAATGATAAAGGCAAGCAGGATTCAGTTATGATAGTTTGCATCCTAGAGATAGTATTTGCCTCTGTGAATTTTGTACTCCACACTCTTACCAACCTGTGGGTTAGGCTGCCAGTCATAAGAAAGCCCTGTATTATTGTAGAATTTATGCCCCTTATGCTGTCAAGCTGTGTGCCATTTTGGAGGCACTCTGTGCACGTTGGACCACTGTCTGGCACTTTTCCCGTCGCAAGAGTTTGTTGTTTTCAAAAAAGCCTTCATTACGGGGTATCCCATGAGAGCCATCAGGAAAAGTCAAAAGTCCTGTGGGAGAAAATAGAACATTATTGTTCAGTAGGAAAGTTGATTTGTGCATGCAGTACTATGAAATATGTCTGCATGTATCTCAGGGGATGTTATTTTTAAACAAACTCTCACTTATGCCCTGTTCCATGCTGCAGCAGAGTTCCCAATATAGATTTAATCCACAATTATTAGCTTTGCTGCATAGTTATACCCACAGGACGTAGCCTTATCACTCACCAAAGCCATCAACCCGTCCACCCTTGAATTCTCCCTCGAAGATCATGTTGTCATAGCGTGTGAAGACACCAACACCATTGAATTTTCCCTGCATAAATTCCCCCTCATATCTGCAACAATAACAGGAGTGTGTCTGATTGGACGTTGCTATCTCATCTGCAATCACTATAATAAAGTTCTTAAAACAACAGTACTAAACAAAAGGAAAAGGGCCATAGAAGTATTAATGAATTATCTTAAAATGTCCAACAGCCATTCTACAGTCTACTATTGATCTACATGAAAAATTATATGGCAACAAATATTATGGGATATTTTTGTTACATACTTGTATTTAAAAAATTCATGCATGCAAAAAGTAGCAATACACAGTCATTCTGCAAAATTCTTTATCATACCATGGGTAATCTGTACTACATATTTATTCATATTTTCTGAAAATGACTCAGATCATGCATGTGTGTACTCTCTTTGTACTAGCTAGCTGCTAGCACTATGCTACTGAATTCACAATCCAGTACCCACCTGGAACCATCTGCAAAACTGAGCACTCCATATCCATTGAAGAGACCATTTTCAAAATGTCCAACGTAAATGCTGCCATCAGCAAAAGTCAATTGTCCGATTCCATGTCGACGCCCTAATGGGAGAAAATGAGCAGCATTACTTTTCTATCAGTGGCCAAAAAGACAACAATGTTTGGAGGCCATATCTTATCAATCACTATAGTGACATTTTACTTTATATTAGTTTCAAAATGAAAAGAAAATAATAACAGAGTCCATGCCAGATAATCTGGTAGGCAGATCAAGAATAAAAGGAACCTCTTGTTGTTTGTTCCTTTTACCAAATATTATTTATAAAACATATAAAGGCTGCATTATTCCATGCATTATTACATCATGCATAGGTTCACAGCACTCTTTTAAAAAAGATTTATGAATCTCAAGGAAAAGTTCTAGTTTTCTAAATTTGTCTGTGTAGCCACTACTATAAAGACTGTCATATACTGCACTGATTCAAAGTATATCTCTAAAGAACACTTTTTTCCAGCTGAACCCTGTGTTGAAACTGGCTGGAAGTGGAGTTGGCTTAAGAAATTGCTGTCCAGTTTTCAATCCATTTTTCAACTTTGATAATGAAGTTGGCCAGGTGTTCTGGTTACTATGGTCCCAACTGGTATAAAAACAAGAATTCCTTTCTTTTCTAGAAGTAGATTTTTGAGGGCATGTGATTTTCACTGATAGATCTTTGGTATGCCTCATAAACACTCAGTTGACTCTTCCTTATAATTTGGTAAGCTAAAAATAAAATGAAATTTGATAAATAAATAATAAAATATTTCTGTCTGATGCACTGGGTGGATGGGGGCGAAAACATCCTTCTTCCTGTCATTTGCACTAGAAAGAGGAACTAGTAGAACTCTTGTGAATTACAATTGAGTTTTTAAAAAGGAAAGAAATGGTTTCACCACTTTCTTTTATCACTTCTGCAGGAAACTTAAAGCAAAAAAAAAATCCAGCATCTCACCAATATACTGACAGAGAAATAGGGGAAAAAGTCCAATGATCAGTTATCTGTACATACATTTTTGGTATGTTAATTGTACATGTGTATAGGAATCAGTGAAGGGTGCTCCAGAGCACCACTTATCAAAGATAGAAAGAAATCCCATAATATCCAAAAACCACTGTACCTGACAAAGTACTGGAAGTTTCAGTATTTACTTCCTCCCCCACCCCCACCAGAGACTAATGTCCCAAAATAAGTGTGGAGAGCAGTGATCAGTGCTGGATGGGAGTAGGTATGCCAGTAGCTCCATACATTGGACATACTGAAGCACAGATATCGGATACATAAAATGAAAGTGCAACATTACCTCTGTGGACAACAGTAAGTAGATTTATTTACCCCAGTCCTTTCCTTCCAGGCTTTACTCTTCATATAGTCATAAGGTGAGGGGAAAAGTTACACTGAAACAGAATTCCTAAAGTTGCCCCACTTTTGAAGAGCCATTCTAGGATTTTGTTTCTGTCCTGGCAGTAGGAAAAGGCTTTGTTAATTGTCCTATTTGTTGTCAGATAACACAGGTGACTGGAGAACATTAGTTTAACTCCAAACAATAATCCTATTGCTGCCTAGATTTACATATTGTATGACTTGCAAATCCCACATGATCCTATTAAGTATATTGATGTACTCTGGGCCATCATTAGTAACCAATAGTATACTGTACAGGGATAATGAAGGGGGTCATCTCCATCTCCTGATAAAGATATCTGGGTGAGGAGGGCAGAGAGCATAGTATTCTTAGACACTTTTTCAAAGAAAATCTATTTGCAGAACTAGTTTTAGAAGTTCACCAGGAGGAAGCTTATGTTCTTTGTTGCCCACCCTAGTAGAGCCATTCTTTGCAATAGTCAAGATAGTGTCTTGTAGAAACTATTGCAAAGTTGAAATTGAGAGTTTGTAGCCATCCTTCTCTAAAAGCTATGCAAGCATCTTCTTTGTTAAATGGGATGAATCACCTCTACCCACCTGTAATTCCTCATAATGCAAGCTCCTTTTATGAAAGAAATCAGAGGTTTCCTGGCAAGAGCGTGGATTCCTTTCATCAGCTATAACTATGATAGCAATTGTTTTTAAGCACAACATAGTTCTCCAATTTTAGAAATACAGTATGAACACACGGTACATATTTCTTGTTTCTGAGAAAAGAGGTAGTGTAAATACTATTTATTGTTAATGACTAATAGCATTGCAACTGTAGTTTCCAATTGCTTTGTTTTCAGTCCAATTTTCTGTTTACAGATGTGTACGGATTTGAAGTATTCCTTTATTTTTGTGCATCTAATATATGTTTAAAATAAATAAATTCTTTCATTTCACTCTGTTTGTTGAGACTTCTTTTACGTTAGGAGGCTTTACTTGTTCTATGATCATTTTCATAACTTCATCTTAATAGAATTCCTGATCTAACCAATTTCAAAACAGTTTATTCTATTTCTTAATGACAATAGAAAAAAATGATCTGGCTGAATTCTCCATAGTAATAAAAATAGTATGTATTTTTCCCAAGCAGGGTCCCATAAGTAAACTGCATCTATGAAAAATTCACTTACCTTCCTTCCATTCCCCACAGTATTCCTCTCCACTAGAGTAAGTGAATGAGCCCTTAGTCAAGGTCATTATACTAACTTTCAGGAAGACAGGATAGCAGCTGCAACAGAAGGTTCAGGAAAATGAAAACAGCATAAGACAAGTATGAAAGCAGAGAACATTTACAAAATTGTGGGGTCCTTGGTGCTCTTTTAGCTTGGTAGCTAAAAGAGTTTCTTGAAGATGTTTTGTTACCAAACTAGGTAACATCATCAGTGCTAGGAAGGAGTGGAGTTTATATTTACAAAACTATGTACTATGAATGGGAAAGGTAGACAATGGGTATTGTCAAGAGAAAGGGTGCACAGAGTTTCTTACTACAGCAGACTTAGTTTGCCCCATTTTGAAATAAGTAAATAATTACCATCTAAAAGGGCCTCCTATAAGTCCTTTGTCCAAAGTAATCTATCATTAAAATCAGAGCAACCATATTTTATTAGATTTGGCTCCACTTATAAGAAATATGATCTGCACACCATCTGAGCTTGATAGTAAAACAGACATCATTTCTGGTGTTGCACAGACATCACAAAATCATAGTATTCATTTTATGCATGACATTAGCAAACATCACAATATATTTTAGAAAATATATTTTGAAATTACTTCGTTATGGAGTTACACAGTTATTCATAGCTGGGAATGACTAATTAGCCTAAGGACAATATAAAGGACAATATAAAACTCAGAGAAAGTGGTTTAATCCCAAATCAAGAAAAGCCAATGTATTTTCTCATTAAGTTATGAAATAACTGTGCATTGATAGGATTAATGTTTTTATGGTATTGAACATTAAGAATTTTAATGATCAAATTGACAGCATATGTTATATGGATACATCTAACAGGCACATTGTTTTGATGACTGGCAGATTATTTTCAAATGTTCTGATAAAATAAGAATGGGTTAGTGAAATAGTGAAATAATGTATTTAGGATTGAAATAAAATATAGCACTGGAGAGTGCTGCTGTCCAGATTCCAGCTAGCTAGATATCACCCTACAGTTCAACTTATTCCCATATATATTCCTGAAAATGGCATCTTTGAAACATTAACAAAACACCAGACAATCTTTGTATTTTCATATTGATATCACTTAAGATCTTCAAAAACAATTTAGTGATTGAGGATTTGAGAATGACTTCTAAAATACTAATAGTAGCATATTGCAGATAGTGGCCTCAAATCAGACAGTTTCCTTCAGTGTGATAAAAGTAAATTTTTATCCTGTCTTTCCTTAATTAAGTTCAAGAGAGCAAGCAAAGCTACCTCCCCTCTTCTGCACACATACCATGATACCTTAAATTAAAAGAATAAGAATGGACAATGCCATCCATTGTATTTCAGGGTTGAGTCATAATAAATGGAAACTGGTGTTTCCGTTAATATTCTGCAATTATATTCGTATGAACTTCAAAGCAACTGACAGTCTGAAAGAAAATAATAAAAATTAAAATAGATCACTTCCAGTTCAACCATTCCCCTAAATCCTAAACATATAAGAATAAATGTCTTAAACATAGGTTATGATATGCTTTACTCTTGTGGGATCCTCCCTCAAATGGTATTGATGTAGTAGTTCAGTTCTCACTCCAGAGATTGATCTGCAGATTTCATTCTACAGATTTTTCTCCATGCTAGTTGTGAGAGCAACTTTGTGCTTTCACTAGAAAGCATACAGTATTCAATCCTTCTGCAATAAATTTAAGCCTTACATTTTGGGCTGCTACAGTTTATTAATTTTATTTCGCTGTATTAGATTTAAATGCAGCTTGAGCAAAAGAGCACCATGTATGAAGTATTCATGACTGCAATGTATCTGGACTAGCTGTGGATACAACCTAGGTGGTCTCTATCAAAAAAAGAGTGCAGCTGGATCAACTCAAAGATGCAGACCACCCTTGCACAGCAGGTAATCAAATGGAAGTAATCTGAGTTGCATACTAATAGTAGTGAAGTGTAATAGAGTTACTGCCTTTCTTTCAAATAGTTGGAACATCTACATGTTTTATTGAACTGTATCAACTGTGGCATAGATTCTAACAGTCTCATGTCTTTGAGATTCTATCAGCCTCTTTGATTTTGCAAGGTTTCTGTGCTTCTGAGTTGCTTTGTTCATCACAGCTTCAACAGCCCGAGTTGGCTATTGTATCTGTTATATTCCTATGCTTTTGATAGTCACTAAAAACTAGGAAATAAAAAGTGGACAATACTACATAAGGAAACCAATTCCTTACTCATAATTGTTGCTGCTATAGGAATTACTTATGGTTGGCATAGTGAGAACCATTCTTTCCTCTCTAAGTAATGAATGGCTATATGATTACCTTTGGAGAGAAAAGAAAAGCCAAAGATTGCTGGAAAATTAAACATTACAAAAACATTAATGTTTTTTGAAGCTACAATAACCAGTCTGACATATATAAAAAAGCTATTACTACTCATGCTTTCTTTCATCCTGCATGCCCAACTTGTCTTTATTGTTAGTTCTTCAGGAGCAACATTTGGAGATACATCAACTCCAAAGATAATTATATTTTTCATATATTCATCTATTCAGTACAGGGAAATGCACTAATATTCTGCCGGCTTTTCTGTTGCTTTACGCTATATGTTCTGGCTGTAATCCTTTGAGGAAGAATGAGTCACAAATGGTCGGTAAGCAGTAATAGTATATGGGAAAAATGCTCACTTCTCAGTCTCAGTGGTGGCCATATTCCTCAGACATCTCCTATTAATGGATTAGCTATTCAGCATACTAGTGCTATGTGCTTCTCCTGAATCCTCTGTCAGTCATTCTCATACACCATTGGATAAGCTGTTAAGCATGAACATCATTTCTCATACTGGACAGTATATAGTACACAAAGACAGTAATTCCGAGTGTAAAAACCAAGAGGTTCCTGAGAAATAATCACATGTACTATGGATCAACAACAAAAGATGTTATGTTCTGTTTTCTTGATAACATCTCCAATTCATTTTAAATTTCTTTTTTATTTGTAAGGATCAACTTAGAAAAAATAGCCTTTTTTGTCCATAGCAAATAAAGCCAAGATTATAAAAACAGGAGTGCTCATTTACTATATTATATTAAATGAGAAAACTAGCAGCATAATAACTGTGAAGTGAACTAAGATTTCAAAACTAGTCTCAGATTCAAGCCATACAATATCATACATATACCAATACATCTTGTAGGAGAAAGTATAGAGGAATGTTCCCCAACTTGATTTTCTCCAGATGTGTTGGATGACAACTTCCATAATATCCAGCCAGTGTGTCTATGCTGGCTGAAGAAAGCAAGACCGATCATTCAATATATCTGGAATATGCTAGGTAGGATAAGGCTGGTACAAAGGAGCAAAATGCATTGTTCATCTTTTCTCAAATGCCAACCAGTCACATTTTTAAAAAGTTGCTGCTGTGGAAAGATACATTTGCTTTCCTTTGAAGTGAAGATTTTGTAATTAATAATCAAAGCTGGCTAAAGGGCTACACAAAAAGAATTAGAGACCTGCTTGTTCTTTCATGGATCTTACAGTATAATGACTACTACTTCCCTGGAAATAATTACAGCTATTTTATACGGAGCAGAGCAACTGCAGTTGCTCAGCAGCAAATTATGCGGGTAGCAGTTTCCCAATTTCTGAGGACATCTCCACACACTCCCTTAATCAGCAGAATGTGATTCAATGAACAAAAAGCCAGCAATCAAAGAGGACCTACTGTACTCCTGTGTTTTAGTTTCTCCTTTCAGGCAATGCTAACGTCCTGAGTCATCACTTACCCCCAGGCAGCATCCCTCAGTAGTGGAATCAAAACTGCTCACTGCAAAGTCTCTTTTGACAGCTTCGCGACCGAGCCCAGCATCCTTAAGTCATGCCCTGCATCCCGAAACCACGCCCATCTAGTAGACTACAACGGCTCTGCACCCCGCTTTACCGGTCGTGCTGCTTGTTTCCACTCAGCCTTTCTTCACGTTGCAGTTTCCTGCCCCCAAAGCCTTCCTATCCGCCCGGATTCCACGCAACATTCCCGGCCACGTCATCCCTAGGCTTTTATCTATTCATTGCACCACCAATGACCGCGCCCCTCACCTGGATGCAAGCTTTGTAGCAGCTGCCACCAGCCGCACGCCCATTTGCTCTCCCCCATGGGCCACCGCCTCCCTCCCTCCGCTATGCCAGGCTTCCCCCCATCCATCTCTCAGGGCACTCGCCCACTAAGAATTGTCCGCTCTCGCTGTTGGTGGTTTCCTAGACTACCGGTAGTAACGCGCCCCTCTATTGCCCAGCCTTCCGGCTAATTCTCCCTTCTAATTCTCCCTTCCCTCCGTGGCCTTCTTTGTGAAGGGCAAGGAAATTTTCACGGAACGGCCATATTTCTGAGGGGCAAAAAGACAAGGTTTTTCCTCTCAACAGAAGCGAGAGGCTGCGGTGCTGAGGCTCTCCAGCGCTCCCTTCATCTGCGGGGAGATGTCTGCTGCAGCTCCCAAGAGACAAAATTTGGGAAAGGATGCTGAAATAGGCAGTACCCTTGAAGAAGAAGGTCAAAAAGGCTTTTACGAAACAATAAAACTGTTTTCAAGTTTCTGACTTTTGTTCAGTAAGGAATGCAATGAATGTTTCTTTATGACTACTGGATAATTTTGGATAAGATGGCTGAATTTTGTTGAATGATATTTATGCATTGAAGTTGTTTTTAAACTGTCTGTTAAAATCTTACACCCCCCCCCCAAAAAATGATAGTGATCCACAGTAAGGAAATGAGTATTTCATTTCAACTCCATGTATGTTTGAAGCAATTCCATTAATAATAACAATTTATTAAGCTTGTATGCTGCCCTCTAGGCAGTATCAGAATCCCTACATGTGTTAGGGGATTTAGAGAAAGACATTTTTTTTAAAAAAAAAACAAAGCCACCAGTTTCAAGGAACTTGGAAGATGTAAGTTGTGCCTTAACTATGACCTTTTTATTGCCAGAAACATTCAAACTAACTATCAGAAAATAGACCAGCAAAACAAAAAGGTGTTTGATTTTAACTTATGACACAACAGCTGGTTACAATAGCCATTTGAACAAAATAAAATTTAATTTTATTAAATTAAAAAGCCACACTCAGCCAGGAATTATCCAGAACCAAAGAAAAAATACAGAAGGATGAAAGAAACAATGTAATCTACAAAATCAGCTTTAATCATTGCAACCAATTCTACGTGGAACAAAGATCACATCAATTAAAAACTAGGATCCATGAACACCGGCTGGCAGTCAAATGCCACGATTCCAAATCCTTAATCTCTACCCACACCGACACCAAGGAGCACAAGTTCAATTGGAGCAGCACAAAAATCATCGGCCGCCCTCATTCTACACCCAAGCTATATGCCATGCTACTGAGTTCATCGAAGCCTGGCACTTGACAAGCAATTCCATCAACAGACACATCAACCTACAACCAGCCTACAAACTACCCTCAACCAACCCTCGCAAGCCCCTCTCCCACCAGCAGTTCACCTCCCAATGACCCTGACCTGGTATAACCTCCCCATCACAAGACCCATCACAAGATGTATCACAGACCCTCACTTGACACACCCACACCTGAAGCCTTATAAACAGAAGAACACTGACACTGACATCTGCCTAAACTCTGCTGAAGATGTTGCCTAGCTTGGTAATGAAACATTCAGAAACCAACCCACAAGCTTGGAGAACGAACCTTCACCCTCATCCTACACCCAAGCTACAGATAGTTGCCACTATTGCATAAAATTTAATGGGTTAGAGGAGTTATATTAAACAACTGTGACCCATTTGATTATCTTTTCAGAGATACTTCCTGAATGCCTTTAACAATGGACAAGCTTCTAATTTACTGCCTTCCCTGGAAAAGGGAGGGAGAGAGATATTCAGAGATGTATTTGTCCTGAAAATAGCCCATAGTGAACTCTATAGCATAATAAAACATTAAGAGTTGACCACAGGAAATGTTTTATGACATTTTGTATTAATTTTTATGTTACTAAATATTTTATAAAATTTGCCAAATTTCAATTCCATGGGTATCACAGATTTTGGATTTTGGACATGTTCTGCAAGCTAGCCCGTTTGAGGTACCTTGGTTCAAAAATTGTTGCCTGATGATGCATTGTTTCACCCAGTTAAAGATTACACACAAACATGAGAATTTTACTAGTATATAGATTACGACTGATATATTAGCATTGAGGCTAGGCAAATATCAGAAAACTTCTGCTTTACCAACTTAGACATGTGTTTTGACCTTACCTTTGCAGAACATGGGATGGAGGTGGTGTGACCTTTCTGGGCCTCTCTGGCCTTTCGATACCATCAACCATGGTCTCCTTCCAGAGTGGCCTTGAGGCTTGTGAATGAGAGGCACTGTGTTGTGATAGTTCTCCCTCCATGGCCTGTTCCATTCAGTGTTGGCAGTGGTTGAGAAGTTAAGCCATAGGCCCCTGCAATATGGGATGTCCAGTGCTGGAGCCTTTCGCCATTCTCTTTTAACAGTTGCATGAACTGCTAGGTCTTCTGGCATTTGTTGGCATAAAATTTAATATCATCAGTATGCTAATGGTACCTAATTATATATCTTTGGCAGGGGAGGTACTGTCTTCAACTCAATCCTGGCAAGATTCATGGGTATGGGTTTCTCCCCCCCCCCGGTCTAAATAATACTTTATTTTGACTTTGGATACAGTGGCACTTCACCAAATTGAGCTGGTGCACAATTGGGGGGGGGTGTTCTTCTGAACTCACAACTTCTACTCAAGGAGCAGATGGCAGTTGTGGCTAGGGGGACCTTTGCATAGATTTGTCTAGTGTGCTAATTGTTTCCTTTCCTGACCTTGCTCACGGTCACTCATACCTTGGTCACTCCCTGTTTGGATTATTGCAATGCATTTTAAATAGATCTGCCCTCGAAGTCCACCAAGAAACTTCAACTGTTTCAGAATGCAGAGCATGCATAGTAATGGGGTCCCTAGGTTTTCTCATGTAACACCTCTGTTTTGTGAACTGCACTGCTTCCAGTTTCCTTGCAGGTGTAACTCAAGGTGCTGGTCATCACATTTAAAGCCCTAAATGGCACAGGATCAGGTTATTTGTGGGACTGTTTTTCCCTAAGGACATTTACTCATCCTATTAGGTCAGACAGCGTGGCGTGCTCCTAGTCCCTCCTCTAAATGTTGCCATCTGATGGGAGCTAGAGAGTGTGCCATTTCCCTGGCAGCCCCTGCCCTATGGGAATACTCTGCCCCCTAAAATTCAGTAGGCCTCTACCTTCCTAGCCTTGCATAAAGACCTGGCTTTCTCCTCAAGTGCTAGAATAAGATTAGGCAACTGCATATCTGAAGTACCAGGTTTTTGTTGTTTTTGATGATTTTTAATATATTTAATTTTATAGTTTTAATATGGCTTTTATGTTGTTTTAACTTTTGATTGGGAGCCACCAATCAGCACAAATTTGTTATAAGATGAACTCACACACACATAATAAACAATGAATTCTTGTGAGGAGACTTGTTCATTGTAGTATGAGTTTTAACTGTATATATTTTTTATAATTTTTATAAATTTGTGTTTTATACTTTGTCGGATGCCCAGAGTTACAAGATGGCAGGGATATAAAGTATGTAAATATACAATATACCCCCCATAAACCCATTATCTAAGTAAATAAGCAATAAGTCTCTGGATGATTGACCATATTAACAGAAAAACAGAATTTAAAAAAGAGAAGTAACATTGTCTATAATAATAAATAATAATCTAGCCCCAAGAGCACCATTTTTCTATTCCCTAAAAGGTTTTGGAAATAAATTACTCTTAATTAATGTAAATCATGTAAAATCATCTGAAATATGACATGTCATATTTTCTCATTTCTAATTCCAAATAAGTCATGAATATAGTAAAAAGGTACTGAATTGCTATAAAATTCCTACAGGTCAAGCTATATGTTTACTAAAAATACCAATAACTGCAACATTTTTTTTCTCTTTCCTTAGTGTGTCCTACAGTATCCTAACTTATTTTAGTAAGAGTTGGATAAAACTCTTATAATGTAAACCAATCTGGGAGTTTACATTTTTCTCCACTGTGAAAATTTCCTTTTTTATAGCATATGAGATCACCCAAATTCTTATTCTATGATAGCTAAGTGAAATTAAATGGATCATAATAATTTGTTTAACTATGCTTTAGTAAATAAATCATATTTGACTGGTTTATAATTATACAATGCATTGAGCCATAAATCACACTTTAAAAAATAGAGTATGCTAATCCAAAAGCAAACAAATTAAGTTATTCCCTTTCTATTGCTTGAATCAAGGTATCCTAATGAATAGGTAAATGGAAGAATTTAGTTTTAAAAATATAAATTTGAGTATTACACAATAGTAGTTCAATGTTATTTTTCATTGAAGAATGGATATATATCTGACATCCCTATGATTATTCTATAAAGATTTCATACATGACACAGCCAGCATGCATTGGAATGAATATATTGTGAATTGTGTTTATATTGATATTAACAGTTTTGGTGACATCATGCAAGCACTTGAGAAATAAAAATGTTTTGCCAGAAAAAGATTTCATTATATTCAATATATTATGCAACTCTTAGGCTAAGTAGTTCTGAATGAAAATAATGAAATAAAACATGCAATAGTGTCCAATAGCTGATGATTTTGAGATGCACACTAAGGCTATTAAGGAAGTGGGAAGGGGGTTAAATTTTCAAGTGTTTATAGCTTAAAGCAAAACATTCTCCCTTCCCCCCCTTTAAATAGGAACTGTCATTTTGAAGAAGGAGCACAGCATTTGCAACACAGCGTTGGCGGTGGGGCGAGGAGGGCAGGAATTGGCAAGTTCATGCTGTTCTGGAACAAGTTGAGACGGAGTTGGGGATGTAGGAGTTGCAACTTTTCTCCAACATTTTTATGTCACAGCAGCCAGAAATACCAACTCTGTCAATTTCCCAACATTAGAATAACTGAAACTAAAGACCAGGGCAGCAGATAATTAAAGCAGATGAGTTCTAACAGGATTTATTTATTAGATTTTTACCCTGCCTTTATATTTTATAAGTAACTCAAGGCAGTAAGCATACATAATACTTCTTCCTCCTATTCCCCCCCCCCCAACAACAACAACCCGGTGAGGTGAGTTGGGCTGAAAGAGAGTGACTGGCTCTAAGTCACCTAGTCGACTTTTCTGCCTAAGGCAAGGAGTAGAATTCACAATCGTCTGGTTTTTAGGCCAGCACCTTCAGCGCTGCACCAGACTAACTCTTGGATAGGTGGAAGACAAATCAAGAAAACTGTCCAGTGACTCCATTATTCAGTGAGAATGTTGTCCTGGTTCCCATGCTGAAAGTGAATGGGGGTGGGTAGAAAATTCTCGGAAACCAATGAGATCATAAATATACAGAGGGTACAGCTAGCCGTTTTCTAAGAAAAAAGTCTTTAAAGAGGGATTATTGCGATTAAGGGCCATGGGTTAACTTGCTATTTCCCGCTACAAATTTTAAATCTGTTAAGAGCCACGTAGTCCGTCAGGTACGATTGTAATGCTAGCCTTTCTGCAGCCCAGGCAGTAGGATATATAATGTATTAGTTTTTGATTTACACTAAGATCGTATGATATTCCAAGCGGTATTATATGTACATGAAGTATTACTGTACATTAACATAGCGAAAAGAATTGTGTGTAACATATTGACAATTGATCTTTGCAATCAGCGCAGAACACGTAGGTGTGATTTTGCAACGGAGTTATAGATGATTTAAAATGTCTTCAGCATAATCAGGAGACGATACAGTATACAGTAAAATGTATATGTAATACAGAATGAGGGCGGGGCTCTGCTCTGGATAACGGAATTACGGCAATAGGGGCCTAGTGAAAATAAACACGGATTGAAAATTGAGGAATGGATCTATATTTAATCTCCATTCAAAAGGCATGACTTAGCTAGGAAGGGAGAGGCGGAACTCTACATAATGAAGGGGCGTACACTAGGCAGTACAAGCTTTGCAAATGGACGATGGGCTCTCTGGTGGGCGTGGCTTCCGGGCACCCTGTAAACAGGGGCGTGGCCGCACTGTGATTCGCTGATGCTACTCCGGCGGACACGGCAGTGGCCGCGGGCCGGTGTCAGGTGATCCGAACTGAGCGGCGTTGAGGCTGGGACCACGGGGCCGTGGTTTATGCGTGCAAGCGCCCATCCGGGGTTCGATCAGCGCCTCGGACCAGCTCGGCCTATGGATGAAACGAGCCCGCTGGTATCTCCAGAGCGCGGTCCGGCCCCGGGGTATGGGTTGCCTGGGGGTGCCGTGCGCTCCCCGCCCTGCCCCGCTGCCTCTAGTACTCCCGCTGGACCGTGTCCCTGTCCCTCCCCACCGGGATCCCCCGCAGGTGGCCGCGACCGGGAGCGCCAGCCGCTGTTAGATCGGGGTGGTGGTGCGGAGCGTGGAGCCACGCGGGGCACTGTAGCAGTAGCCGGGGCGACCCAGACTCAGGCTCCAGTGGGGGTCGGAGTAGGGATCGCCGCGGGTCGAAGTGAACGGGAGCACCGGAATGAATTTCCCGATGACCCAGAATTCGCCGAGGTAGTGCGACTGGCAGAGCTGGCGAGCGAACGTGGAATCTACCCTGAGCGCATCTACCAAGGTTCTAGCGGCAGCTATTTCGTCAAGGATCCACAGGGGGTGAGAGATCGGGGCTCGGGAAAAGTATTCAGATCACGGGACAAGGGAATAAAGAACAGGACGTGGTTGGTTGAATTTTTAAAATAACTGAAGGGCGGGAGATAGAATACAAGGGTTATGGAATATTTGCAGTTGATACCTTTCTTTGTCAGTCGCTTGTGCCCCCTCCCCAATTCTGCATTGACTTTTTCTCACTCTTTTTCCTTCTAAGCCAGGTCTTCAGAATGAGCTATAGTACTGGAATTGCTTATTCTGCTGCATTAAAAAATGACACCGGACATGACTTTGTCATTATGGAAGATTTTATTGAATTAATAAGACCATATTTAGGAACATAGATAATGATGTTTAGTGAAAATAACTTCGTTGCTCAGAAACTTTGTGAACTATGTTGAGGTATCAGTGAAATTAATAATATTAATAATGCTTGGTGATGTAAATTTTTGGTTATCAGGGTGAAATGTCTTTTGAATGTTTTCGAGAGACTGGCATAGTTTTTTCAATTAAAAGTTCAAGTTTGAATTTTCCGTCTTGAATGATCAGACATTGATATTTTGGTGCTGTAGGAGCCTTATGTTGATTAACAATTTAGAAATGATATTTAACATTGACATACACTTCCCCCCTCGTCTTTAAAGGTTTAGGTTATCTTATCAGTGTTAACAATTTCTAGTTTTTATTGCATAAACATCACTATAGTCCACTATCATCTTTATTCAATATATATTATACACATTTTATAATATAATAAAACAACTTGGGGGAAAAGAATATTTTGATGCTAATACATGTTTTTGGCTGACTTGATCAATTAATAGAATAACAGAGTTGGAAGGGATCTTAGAGGTCTTCTAGTCTAAACCCTGCTCAGACAGGAAACTCTGTACCAGGGGTCTCCAACCCCTGGTCCGTGGACCGGTACCAGGCCATGGCATGCCAGCAACAAGCAAAGCCCCATCTGCGGAATGCAGGTAGCGCACAAAACCATGCGCCTCTGGTCTGCGGAAAAACTTCTCTCCATGTAACCTGGTGCCCAAAAGGTTGGGGACCTCTGCTCTATACCATTTCAGACAAATGGTTATCCAGTCTCTTCTTAAAAATTTCCAGTGTTGGAGCATTCACAACTTCTGGAGGCAGGTTGTTCCACTGATTAATTCAGTGGTTCTCAACCTGTGGGTCGGGACCTCATTTGGGGTCGAACGACCATTTCACGAGAGTCGCCAAACAATGCAGTCCGCCATTTTCTTTTCCCCTTTTTCTTAGCTGTGTTACTCCCTTTTATTCTATTGGCTTTTGAAAGCCAATAGAATAGACTCTCTTGAATAGAGTCTAATTCTATTGGCTTTCAAAAGCCAATAGGAATTGTCCAGGCTGTCTCTGCCCTGCTGAGCCCGCCAAAAGTCCCAGTCTGCAAACAGTGCTGCACCAGTTGAGTAGTCCTCGACTTACGACTGGTTGGGGGTCGCGGCATTAAAAAGGTTGAGAACCACTGGATTAATTGTTCTAGATTGCTTCTCTCCTTGTTTAGTTTTCATCCATTGTTTCTTGCCCTGCCTTCAATGCTTTGGAGAATAGCTTGACTCCCTCTTCTTTGTGGCAACCCCTGAGATATTGGAACACTGCTATCGTGTCACCCCTACTCCTTCTTTTCATTAAACTAGATATGTCAAATTCCAGCAACCGTTCTTTATATGTTTTAGCCTCCAGTCCCCTAATCATCTTTGCTGCTCTTCTCTGCACTCTTTCTAGAGTCTCAACATCTTTTTTACATTGTGGCGACCAAAGCTGGATGCAGTATTCCAAGTGTGGTCTTGGCAAGGCATTATAAAGTGGTATTATTTAATTTCTTATACTTAAGTATTTATGTTGGATCTGAAGTGGAGGTTTTCTAATAGTCCTATAGTGTAATATATGCAGTCTTATTCAAGTAATACTGCTGCTAGCCTTTGGTTCTATTTTACATATGAAGATGATCAATTTGAATGTTAGTCAAGTCAGTAGGAATACAGTGCAGGTACAGTCCTTTGAACTATTTTGGATTCTTATAAATCCAATGGCTTCCTTATAGCAAAACATTGCTTTGGAGGAAAATAGTTACTAGCTCTGGAAACAACGCCTTCTTTCCTAAATTTACTGATCTTTTGAATAAAGCAGATAAATCTTCAAAACTTATACTTGGGTTAATTCTGCATACAGTATTGAAAATAATCTCAGCCATTCATATTTGGGTGATTCAGAGTATATTCAGAAAAGAAAGCTGAAAAAAATCAGACAAGTTTGATTTGTAGAAGAATTTTTATGAATTACTCCATTTGCCTTTTCAGCTTTAAAGTGAAGGTTACCATTTGCCCTTTGCTTTCCAGACAACTTTTGCCATTGTTTACTCAACCAGATTTCAAAAACCAATGCAACTTATTCTTGTTTTTTTCTTATTGGTCACTGATGGCAATTAAACTACAATCTTTTTTTCCTTTTGAAACTCAGCTTTTTAGAGAAGGGGTTAAAATTCTATGAAAATGATATATCAATCCTTTTGTAGCTATTTTAGTATGTAAGCTTATTTCGAGGCAGGGAGCGTCTCATCTTACTGCTCTATAAAATTTCATGTACATGAACAATGATACGTGCATTCTATCAAAAGCATTGGAGAAGACAATAAGAATATTTTTTGCTATTTTTACTGCTATGAGGGTCCATGGGAAGAAGAATAAGGCATCACTGAAATTGGGATCATTCAACGTTTAAAATTGATTTGGGTAAAGATTACATGAAGAAAAGATTTGTCTCCGTTTGTGCTTATTTATGCATTTGCAACTGAAAGAGGTTTGCATTATTGTTTCTCCATCTTTAGGAAACTGGGCATTTCAGTCTATGGTTCAGTTTTACATGCTATATCATAATGTGTTGAAATAAGAGGAACAATTGATCAAATGGAAAATGGGATGACAAGTTTCCGGTCAGCTGCAGTACATTCCCCATGTTTCTATAGGGCTGACTGTGTTTGTAGCCTGATGGTTCTCCTTGTGACTTATTATATCTAACTACATTAATTTGGCTCCTTTATTCTGCGTATCCAACTGCATGAAATCATACAGCATTACAAATCTTTTCATATCTTGTGATAAGAATCCAGGCTTTTCTTTTCTGTTTAAATTAACTTTCTTTCTTGTTGGATTTGTAGAAGATGCAGCTGAGATGAATCAAACTTTTGTGTTGATTCACTATATATATCACTATAAGGGAACTATGTCTTGGAGTTTAGAACTTGGTATCTGAGTTATCTGCTCCCAGTTAGCCTTGCAAGATTAGTGTTGGTCAATGAAAACTATGCGATTTTGCTGTGGAATTTGGTTATGTTTGCTGCACGAGTGGGGCTACAGCTATGTTGTTGTATTATTTACTTATTAGTTGTGTGTTCTGTCTCCTCTCCAAATCTTAGAATGGCATATATATTATTCTCTTTTCCTCTTTTATCTTCACAATGAAAAGTCTGTGAGTTCAGTTGGATTGACCTAATCATTGCCCCAATATTTTTAATCCTAAACTATTATTATTATATTTTTATCCCACCTTTTATATATATTACTCAAGGCTGTGAACATAACTAATACTCCAACCTCCTGTTTCCCCATAACAAAAAAGTGGATTGGGCTAAGAAAACGTGACTGGCCTAAAGTCACCCAGCTGGCTTTCATGCCTAAGGAAAATCTAGAACTGGTTTCTAGGCCACAAATTTAACCACTACACCAAACTGGTTCTCCTATTTGATTACATCTGGCTGAGATCAGACTTCCAAATCTGGTACTCTTGGATATACTGGATTACAGCTACCGTAATGTTCACAGAATGATCAGTAAGTCA
Organism: Crotalus tigris; assembly: GCF_016545835.1. Taxonomy (NCBI): domain Eukaryota; kingdom Metazoa; phylum Chordata; class Lepidosauria; order Squamata; family Viperidae; genus Crotalus; species Crotalus tigris. The sequence continues at coordinate 541,546 of NW_024100602.1, read as the reverse complement.
TGCTGGCTGGAAGAAATGGGACTTGTACAGTAGTTCAGTATATCTGGTCATTCCTAGATTGGGAAAAATTTAGGAATATGCTTTTCTACTTGATTAGAAGGAGTGATTTAGCCAGTACTTACCACTGAATTGACAATATGGAAAGTCTAGTTTTATCAGAAAAGCATCTGCTAGTAAAGAAGTTGTTGTATTTCAGAGGCAGTCAGATCAGATGGTGCAAGGAAAGGGCTACCTTTGGTCAATAGTTTCTGAATATCCCTACCTGAGTATGCTGAAGTTTTAGATTTCAATTAAGTTTCTACATAAAAATATTTAAATTAAGTTTCTACATAAAAATATTCCTTAAAGAGATTTTGTGATAGCAATGATGTTCCCATCTTCAATTTTTTGCTCTTGTTTTCATAAAAGTATTGATTATATCTGATGGACAAAATGTGTTATGCTAACACTTATTGTTACTAGTATATATAAGTCAAGTAAATCAGACAACTTATCCTTTATTTTCTCCCTTGCATTTTATCTGTAAATTTTTTCTACTGTTTGGTCACTAAAATGGGAATAAAAAGGCTGAAGGTGGAGCTGGCTGGCTTGAAGCCTTAATAACTAAGTTCTATATCCAAGATTTAACAAAATTATCTGTGCATTTTTCAGGGGTTCAACAAGTCATGAGACCCAGTGAGTTTTTTATAAAACAAAAGTCTTTTGTGAAAATTAAAATCAATTACTATTTAAGTGTAAGTTCCTCCTCCCCCAGCAAACACACTCAAACAGACTGCTTCTTTTTATATTAGTATTCTGGAAGACTTCCTAAATTTAGGAAGAGAGATGAGGGGTATCTAAATTGGTTTTATCCTGATTTATGTTAATCTACTAGAGTTAGTGGTCTGTTACCTCACAGAGGTAGAGCAGGAGGGAATGGAAATCCCTTGACTAAAGATTGCTTTATTGTTTTTGATGCCCTTTTTCTTTTGTAGTAAATAGGAAGGCAGGCAGGCTGTTGCCCCATGTTCACTAAAAACAATCAGATGTTGTAGTTTTAATTTGTGCTGTATTCTCACAACTCAGATCTGTAATCTTCCTTTGTGCAGTTGCATTCCCTGGATCACATGCAGTTAGATTATCCAGACCTCTCTCTCATTGCTAGAAAATAAACTAACTGCCCTTTTAAAATAAAAGCCGAAGTTGGAAATCAAGGCGAAGTGAAACAAGATATCCCCTAATTCTGGAGCAGAATATATTGACTAGAATTCTGAAATATTAGGCAGAAGTCTAGGAAGAATATATTGTTTCTGTAAAAAGAGCTATCTTTGATAGCTTTTAAAAGCTATTTGCTTTAAACATAAAATTATGTATTGCCCAAGATTATTTTAAATTTGATTGTGTGGTTTATGTCTGATTTTTGTTTTTTCCTCTGGTGACTGTTTTCTTTACACAAGCCTCTCAACGTTTTAGACAATTTTTTTTATGTCACAGTTGCTTCTTTATTAATTGAGATCAATACTGTCTTGTGATGTGTACAGAGGCTTATATTATTATCCTGTGTATATTTCTATGGGAGGTTCTCTTCAAATCTTTTTTCCTTTATTATGGTGACAGTGTCTTTTACCGGAATCATGGTTTTCAATAGCTTGTACTTTAATTTTTTGATTTTATTCGTGCTTAAACATAAATAATAAAACAATACCCAACACCAGATGTTATTAAACCTCCATATTCTACTTAAAACCTTTGTTTGCCTCATTTAAAAAATCCTTATTTCCTACAAAGAAAAGGGAACAAGAGGGGTTAAATTCCCTAGTCATACATCTTGAAGCTACAGGGTTATCACCAAGCTGCGATATTAATTTTATGTGTTGCCTTTGCTTTATCCAGCCTATATTAGCAATGTCTACTCTTCTGTCCCTCTCAGAAAATTATTGGTGTGTTCAAACCGAAGAATGAAGAACCGTATGGGCATCTGAACCCAAAGTGGACAAAATGGTTGCAAAAACTTTGCTGTCCCTGCTGTTTTGGAAGAGATTGTCTTGTTCTCAACCAAGGATATCTGTCTGAAGCTGGTGCAAGTCTTGTTGACCAAAAGCTGGAACTGAACATTGTACCTCGCACAAAGGTGAGCCATTCATAGGAGAGAGATAATCAAATGGAATTAAACTGTGGATATGAGGCTTCGAACAGGAGAATGGAATGGAATGGAATGGAATCTGGAAGGGACCTTGGAGGTCTTCTTGTCCAGCCCTCTGCTCAAGCAGGAGAACCTATACCACTTCAGACAAATGGTTGACCAGTCTCTTCTTAAAAACCTCCAGTATTGGAGCATTCACAACTTCACAACAATATTTTCCTACATGCCAGGTAGAGAAAACCCCAGGGGCTTTTGGATTGCATTCAACTTCAACTCCTACTTTGCTTGCCCATTGGCCATGTGACTCAGTCTTCTGGAAGTTGCAATTTGAAAATACCTGAAAAGTTGATTTCCCATTACTGTATTTGAGATAACCAGTATGTCACATTTTCAGACAGTGACATTCTTCCTTCCCCTCTCCTTTTAAATTTCAGGTTACTTATTCCTAGTCCAGGGAATACTTATGACTCTCAATTATATTTGGTTAGAGACAACGGGTACTTTTGAAAAAGTACCTGTTTTTTTTTAAAAAAAGACACTGCAGAGAAGAAATAATTGGTAGTGCGAGAATGATTGTAAAGTTTTTTTTAAAGAAAAATATTTTTGATTTTACTTTGACAGCTAAAGACATGAAACATGCAAGATTGCTGATCTTTTCCTCAAACGCACTGACTTCATATTGATTATTCTAAGTTCCCATATTTGTTTGAAATCTTCAGTATAGGAATTGCGATAGAGAAGTAAACTGCTACCTATTTTTTTTTTTTAATTGTAGAGGGTATATAGGGAATGGCCTTGAAGGACAGGAAGAAGAGCTCCTACTAAGGTAACATTTGGGAAAGTGGGGCTTAAGTCCTTTCCGAAACCAGTGTGAGAAAACTTTTCAGACAGGCCACTCCTTAATTCACACAAAATAAAGTGAGGGGGGGGGGGAGAAGCACATTCAGACTTTCAAGATTTAGACCTGCATGACATTGGTTTCTTGATCTGGTCTACCTTATAGAGCTGACATATGTGTTATAGCAGGGGTCCCCAACCTTGGCTGTTTTATGACTTGTAGGCTTCAATTCCCAGAATTCCTCAGTCAGCATGGTTGGCTGAGGAATTCTGGGAATTGAAGTCCACAAGTCATAAAGTGGCCAAGATTGGGGACCTCTGTGTTATAGGATGTACACTTGACGCTAATCTCAATTTTCTCATTATTCTCCATTGTTGTTATGATATGTTTTTCAAGCCATTTAAATTCTATGTTCTACCAGATGGTTAGAACTTGTTCTGGACAGACAGGTCTGGATATGCTTAAATTTACGCAATTCTGACTTTGTTCTGTAAATGGGGATTGCTGGATGGCTAGTATAGACGAGAGAGAAACTGATTGTGAACTGCTTATAATTTCTTCAAGGTGGTGGACTTGGCTAGTGAAACATTTAACTACAGTGCCATTGACAGAGTGAAGTCTCGAGGCAAGCGTCTGGCCTTGGAAAAAGTGCCCAAGGTTGGGCAGAGGTTTCATCGAATTGGTCTTCCACCGAAGGTAGGGGATAGTGATAAGAGAGTGAGGCATTCGATACTGTTTTTTGGTATGTTGCTCTTGTTAAAGTACTTGCTTCTCATTCTCAGGTGGGTTCCTTCCAGCTTTTTGTGGAAGGCTATAAGGATGCAGATTACTGGTTGCGGCGCTTTGAATCTGAGCCTCTTCCAGAAAAGAGTAACCATCAATTGTTGCTACAATTTGAGAGATTGGTGGTGCTGGACTATATTATACGCAATACTGGTAGGTTCTGCCTTTTCCTTTCTCTTGATGTGGAATGCTGATAGAAGTTATTCATATTGAAAATGCTTGTTCAGTGTAGATATTCTCCAGTATGTCTACTTAATTTTTTTTTTTTTGTCAAATCAAGGCATTGTTCCATATGGCTCAATATTGCTAAAATGTACTAGCTACAGCTTCCCAGAATTTCAAACAGGACTCTTTTCCAGGTCTTAAGGACTGGGATCTGGGTTCTTTGGGCTGGAAAGGAACTTCTTCCTACTTCATATTCCAGTGATGCTGTATTCCAGTAATTTTTTCCTCCCATAATATTGGGATGTGAGGTTTGTTATCTGTGGTGAGATACTTCTCTGTTTTCTATCTGTACATTTTTATTTCTTTCAGATAGGGGTAATGACAACTGGCTGATCAAATGTGATTGCCCCCTGGACAGTACAAGTATGCAGGTGAGTAGGGTCCAGTGGGGCTCTGACAATTCCATATGAATCTGTGGTACAGAAAATAAGGGACCTTCAGAGACTTGCATATAACGTCCTGAATGGAACAGATCTAGGGAAGTGGATCAAACACCAGAAATCCAGATTAATCATGTACGTATGATAAAAATACTTAGACAAATCGTGTGAACTATATAGAAATATTAAAGTTAGCTTTAAGCATATAGAATAATGTAGAGATCTAGGATTTGCTAGATCCTTCTTAGGTAACTCAGCAAAAGCACTTTGTGGCATCTTGGTTTTGTAGAAGGCAACATATGAAAGTGCATTAATAATGTCAGTAACACCCTGATTCCAAGCATACCAATTAGCACTGCTTGGTTTCCCTTTGCACCTTTGCAGAGGGATATAAAACAGAGGTAGATTAAGCTATGTTGACATAGTTTAAGAGCCATGGTGGCACAGTGGTTAGAATGCAGTACTGCAGGCTAATTCTGCTCACTGCTGGCAGTTCAATTCTTACCGGCTCAAGGTTGACTCAGCCTTCCATCCTTCTGAGGTTGGTAAAATGAGGACCCAGATTGTTGGGGACAATATGCTGACTCTGTAAACCATTTAGAGAGCTATAAAGCACTGTGAAGAGGTATATAAGTCTAAGTGCTATTGCTATGATCAGCATTCCATTGTGTTGACTTTGGGGCAATGAGTCTTCTGGAATTATACATTATCTCTTCAACTAATGGGCAATGATTCCTGGGATTTGTATCATTTCCTGATGCAACATTTTCTGTTCCCTTGTAGGACTCAGAATGGGTTGTAGTAAAGGAGCCTGTAATTAAACTGGCAGCCATTGACAATGGTTTGGCTTTCCCTCTTAAGCATCCAGACTCTTGGAGAGCATGTAAGTACTCCAAATAAAAGAAGCCATACTAGTTCATTATATGTATTTTTTTCTCAGTTTGGATGTTGGTGAAGAGCTAATTTCCTAATGTTCCTTTAATAAGTCCAGGGTGTTAAGCCCTGAAGTGTTTCCTTTGTATTTGAATCTATGCTACCCTTATTGCTAGTCTGGCTTTATGAGCCTAATATTTGCTTTCTGTTTGTTCTTCCTTCACAAGATCCTTTCTATTGGGCATGGCTGCCACAGGCCAAAGTGCCATTCTCTCAAGAGATCAAGGATCTTATCCTGCCAAAGATTTCAGACCCTAATTTTGTCAAGGATCTAGAAGAAGATCTCTATGAACTCTTCAAGGTAACCACAAGAGCAAGTTAATAACAGAATATTATGGGAGGCACCCATTTTTCTCTAAGGACAATTAAAGAGCAGGGATGTAGATGCCACACCCATCCTAATTAGATATGCTATTTATTTTATAGAAAGATCCAGGTTTTGACCGAGGCCAATTTCATAAGCAGATTGCAGTAATGCGTGGTCAGGTATGTACTTAGTCCCTCTGGATAGATGGGACCTGTGTTGGGCATTGGGCAACTTTTACCATTTATACATTACCTTGATATTCAGTTTTCTTTCTTCTATTCCTAGATCCTGAACTTGATGCAAGCCCTGAAAGATGGGAAGAGCCCTCTTAACTTGGTCCAGATGCCTCCTGTTATTGTAGAGACTGCTCGCTCCCATCAGCGCTCTGCCAGTGAATCATATACACAAAGCTTCCAGAGCCGCAGGCCCTTCTTTACCTGGTGGTAGCAGTTGCCTCTATTCTCAGGAAGAACTTGAGAGGGGCATTGTTTGAGAGCAAGCAATCAACCCTCCAGAGACTGAGGTTGCCTGCTGTAGATGATCAGGAATGTAAGCAGGGTCAATCTCAACTCTGCAGTTCCCAGTGAGAAACGAGGGATGTTCATTGGTCCAATTGCTGCTGCCCTCTCTTTGGGCTGGACATGTCTAATCATCAGCCCAAGCATGACAGCATTTCCCAGCAGGAGCCTGCATGCCATTCCCTTTTTCAAGATATCCTTCTAATGTTCATTTGGATGGACATCTCATAAGGTCTCCTACAAGGAAGGGCTGGTGGTGAGGGGATAATCCAAATTGGATGGAAGCACTTCACTGTGTATCACTGCCAGCCTTATTGTTACTTCCTCCCTTGTTGCACATTTGTTATTACTGTTGAAAGCAGGTTTTCCTGCCCTGCTGGATTTGCTGTTTCTCTTGTCCTATGGAAGCGCTCCTAGGGTGTATGCCTTGGGGCTGTTCAATAGGGAATGTGGCTATAATCAGAATTTAATCTGATATAAAGTAACCTATTGAGGATTGGGCCAAAGCCAAATGTAACAGCTTCAGTTCCACTTAGCATAAATAATGGGGCAGATGGATTCTGCAAGACAACCATAGAGAGCAAAAATTAGCGAGCTTCTCATTCCTCATGTGGCTAGGACCAAGGGCCTCAGATACTAGATTTTAATTTGGTTTTAAATTATCCACCCCATGCTCATACATTCATGCTCCACATAGTCCTAGAACAAGCAAACAAGAGGTTATATACCTACCACTATTACCTTGGGTTAGCATTTCGGACACATTTATTATATTCCCAAGAGTAAGCAATAGCTGTCTCTCATCTCTAGAAATGCTGGCTGATTTAGGAGAGAAGAGAGACTATTCCAGAGGCAATGGTGTGTCACGTCCTACAGAGTTCCATTGGGCTGGTTTGAGCATTGACAATCTGTAGGGGGAGGGAAGTGGGGAGGGAAATTCTCTGTGGGATGCTGACATAGGGAGATATCATCTACAGGGCTGTAGAGAATTGTAAGAGGAAGGTAGAATGTCTACCATATCAAGATATTCTATGTACAGTGGAATGGTACAATGATTGCTGCTTCTCATAGCTACTGTACTAAACTTCTGACAACAAGAAATTCTCATTTGAAATTTTCTATATAAGTTTCCCAGTTGGCTACTTGGCTGCTTCCCAGACCTACAAGAAGAGACCTTTTACTAATTTCAGCTTCCTGCCTCTTCCGAATAAAGTTCTGATACGCTGAACGTAGGACCTCTTTTTCTCTGGTGTTGCTGGTTCAAGAGACAGCTTCCTGCATTTTGCTAGAAGTGGCAGGCAGAAGCTGGCACTTACTTTTTTGCCAGTCCGAACTGAAATGTATTATGCACTATAGAAATGTATGTAATATATTTAAATCAATGCAAGTGTCTTCATAACAGATCTGCTGTTACAGAGTCAGTCTCTTTTGTGTGTTTATGTCTTCTGGAGTTAATAAGAATGGGGTTTTCCCCCTTCACTAGCCTCACACCATGCAGTAGAGCTGCAACTGTGCCTTGACATAACAATTGACTTGGTTTATTTGCAGGGGCATAATAGGCTATATGAAGATAGCATCAATTGTATGATAGCCTGAGTTAATATATTGAATGAACCTAATTACCTACAAGGTCAAATGATTCCCTAATAGTTGGAGAAGGTAATAATTTATCCAACTTGTATGCTACCTGACTCCCAATGATTCCAGGTGGCTCACAATTAAACAATTTACAGTAAAATTGATAAAGGATGGCAAGCTTGACAGACAAGATTGAATGAAGCAATGGGGTCTCTCTTGCCAAAGATCTTATTTTTATATTATTTATACGTATATATTATGCATATTATGAGCATATGAATATAGATATGGATTTATTAGACTTTGTTGTGCTTTTTCTGCAGCTATAGGAAAGAGGCACTTGCCTTTAGAATATTATTTGTGTGCATTTGTGGCAGTGCGAAAGCATTTAGTTCTATCTGCAATAGATTAGCAAACATGTTGAGAGCTTTCTGTACTCACTAAAACCTTTTATTTAAATAAACCTTGCCAGTTCACTGTTGTTTAAGGCAAAGGTAATCGGCCTACAGTTCTAAAAATTGATGTAGCCCTTGGTCTATTTTCATATCACTTTACTGCAAGAAATGATTCCAGACTTTTGGCACGGCATTCTTCTTTTTCTGGCACTCTGCTGGGCAACAACAGATGAAGCTGGTGATGTGAAAGAATGTGGCTTTCTACATCATGATATCATAAAGCTGTTACACTAAGGCCTACATGTGTTTTCATAGGCTAGACAAAATATAACCACATAATGCATAATGACCAAATTGGTTTCTCTACACAATTTGTAAAAGTAGATCAGGTGATGGAAGATATAGAAGCATTTATTAACTGTTTAGGTACACCACCGAATAGCAGTAAGTTTGCATATGTGGAATAAGGAAAAGTAATTTCTTCTGCATTCTGATTGTAAATTTCCCAAAGACCTTAGGAGAAAGCAGTTCTGGACTAGAGAGACATTTGGACTCTTACATTCAAACAGGAAGCTTTATTAAATATAAACCATAAATAGTCAAAATACGTAGTGTTTGTGCTTTGACATAAACTGATCATGTCTCTAAATTAGCAAACCAAAGTGCTGGAGAGCAAAATAATTTTTAAATTTTTTTCTGCTGTTACCTGCAATCATTTGTCAAACATTCTCCCTTTGAGGCTTCTCCAGGCTAGTCTGATTACACTCAGTCACAATCACTGGCATAAGATCACAATCATTTTCCATTGTGTATGCAGTCACACCCATTTCATTTTCCTTCTTCCTATATTGGGAAGCAATGTAGTGGCCACTTCCATCTGCTGTCTCTATCTCTTTCCTACTGTCACCATGAACAGCAGCAGAAGATGTATTACAGTCTTCAATCCTGTGGGTCAACAAAAATCTCATTAAGAATTGCATTATACTCTTTTTTCTTAGAAGCAGATAATCAAGATAGGGATTAGGAAACAAAGCATTGTGATGCTAGTTTGCTAATGTAACAAAAAATTCTTACAGCTGCTCTTCAATTCATTATCCTCTTGCTGTGTTAGCAGAAGAATATATTCTCCAGATATTTCAGACTACATCCATAATTTGCCATGAGTCATGCTGGTTAGAACTGATGGAAAATAAAATCCAAATAATCTCACAATGTCATCTTACTGTTGATTTACAGCTTGTTGTTTAGCCGTGATGGATATACTGTGCTTTAAAAAAACAACCCTTAATAATGGAAGGGAGAAGAAAGAACTTGCCCAGGGTTGTTTATAGCAAGCCCAGATGGCAACAAAATGAGAAAAACAATGAAATGTTTCTTGTGATGTTTTGACACAAGCTCTGCCCCTTATATAATTGCACATCACAATGCAGCTTCCAAAAGGCAGAGGTTGTGTTGAAATATCACATGATGCATTTTACCATTTTATCTCTCCCTCCGCAGTTTCCTATAATTTTGTCTCTTCTGATCTGCAGTATTGTAAATTATTCAACTTACCTATTCAGCTATATGAGCTAAAATCTTTTTTCCCTTTCTGAAAGCCTTATAAAAATCTATTCTACATCAATTTTGTTACTACTGTAATATCCATGAATATAATTTAACAAGATGCTTCAAGATTGGACACCTATTAAAGAAACTTTCCAATACATGCTTTTATTATTGTTTAATACTTATACAATACCAATTGTATTAGAAATATCATATTCCAGTTGTTCACAGTTCACAATTGAATAGTGCAGCATCTAAGAGTTTACTTTCTAAATACATGCCAGAAAACCAAGAAAGTTTCAATTAAAAAAAAACCCAGCCTAAATAAATACCTTATACAGTACATTAATCAACTGTGAACCAGAATAAAAATATGTTCATACTCTTAGTTGAAAGCAACTGAAGTTGCTGGGGGAGGAGATAGAGTCTACAAATTCTTGCTTCCAGTACCAGCAATCTAAGTAAGATTAAGAAACAGTATAAGCAAATTTCAAAATCATACCTTAAGTGACTGAAGTGCTGTAACTCTAGCAGCCTACTACTACTGCCCTTTCCAGATGGAGGCCTCCCATTGGCTTGCAGCTTCAGTTTTCTCTGCCTTCTGTGAAGCTGTTGTAAGGCCCGAGTAATGCAGTGGCTTTCTGCACGCTCCCAGATTAGCTGGGCTCGTTCTTCTGCTTGCATATCCCCACTGCTACGGAAGAGACGACGTAATTGCAGTAACCCCACCCCCTGGAAAATATTGGCAGATGCTCTCTTTCTGATACATGATTTAACAATTTGATTCTGTGGCAAGTCACAGGTAACAGAGGCTGGGGTTCCCATGGTGCTAGGATCTCTCCATATTGTAGCTAGTGGTGGTTCTGTAGAAAAGATGAAACCAGGAAGAAGCAGATTGGTTAACTGTTCCCTTCCTTCCTATGGTATCATAACCTGGGTCCAAGTGGAAACAAAATGCATAGATGTTTTAATAGCCTTAATCTGAGGTACCTATAGGTCAGAATTAAGTTTCCTTATAACACAGTTGATCCTAATTCCTCCCAGAAGATATGATTCCTCATAGAACAGACAGGAATTATTTAAGTCATTAAGTCTTAACTCTCTACTCTGCAAAAATCCAAATTAAAATATCCTGACAGACTCCTTTCTCTACAATTGTGGTTATTCAGTTATGCAATATTTCAGAGTGTTAATTCAGAACTTTTCATTGTCTTAGGGCACTGGCATTATTCAGATGCCGCAGCTTAATGTGAAAACAGTGTATGGAAATTCATATATACAGTAGTAGTAGCCAGAATATGTATTGTCAAGACAGGGCTTGCACATTTACTCAATCAGCAGGAAATACCAGCTCCAGGTTATTCCACCTAAACTGAGATGAGTACCAGGGTGGATCCATTTGGGGTGGGAAGTTTTCTCAGTCAACAGCAGGCCAATTTTTCTCATCAGCCTTTCAAGTTCTGACATGCCTTGTGTTTGACAAAGCCTAGTAACAACAGCTACGATTTCCCAACCAAATGTCCCAAAAAGTACCTAAGAAATTTGAGCAACACAAACGATGGACCATCAGCAATTAGAACTGGAGTCGTATTTGCTAAACTGGCAGATTATGTCAATGAGCCACTTCGATTAATCCGCGAATCTGGTTTAAAGGGGGGGGGGAGAGCGAGAGGGCTAACACTAATGTCTCAGTTTTCATAAGGTAAAAACTGCATCCTTTTACAATACATAACACCTATTTGTTCTACAATACCGGAGTTTGCGGACGCTAGTATTTAGAAGGGTCCTGAATTCCAGAGAGACCTAGGTTTGAATACATACTAACGGGTAGCCTTTCAATCGAATGGGCCTTAACTGAATTATCTCCGATATTCGCAACTGTCAGCTACTATTAATATTATATAAGTACTCCCTTCGAGTCATTAAATCCACTGAGTAATTTAGGGCAAGTTCCTCGTTTCAGAGAACCCGCCCCCCGCCCCCACACGATCACTTTGGATTTTTGGAAGATAAGCAGCAGGAGGATGTCAAGGCGGCATGCTACCTAACTAAAATGAACTTCATCAAAAGGAATTTGTCTGAATTGTTGCTAGAAAATCTTCGAACGTCTTTTGAACAGCATAAGGAATCACCTTTCTCCCCGCCCTTCTCCATCCCATCCAGAATTTTAGGACGGCAATCGAGGCTGAAGCCGAGACCTTCCAGCTCTGCAGGCACTCACGGACCTGGCGTCTGCCGTCCTGCTTGGCGTCGCCGGCCCCTCAAAGGCTCTCGAAGATCCAGCAGAGCCTCTCAAACCGACCTCCGGCCATTCATACTCGGCTCCTGAGAAGATACGTCTGGCCAATGGAGAGAAATGACAACATACTTCTCACCCAATCCGTTCCGCTGCCTCTTCTCCAAATGCAGAAGAGAATACTGTAATCTAGCGAATCAATTGAGGACGAGGGAGGGACTGTGAGGACTCTTTTGGGAACACGTGGCAGGCAGGATTATTGACGTCAGGAAGAAGGGAGTTAGGCTGCAGGGTGAGAGGATGTTGTAGTCTGGTTGATCGCTTTCGGCGGGGCGTGTGTTTTTGTGTTCTGCTCCTGCACAGACCGTCTCACTTCAGGTCAAATACGGGCAGCCAGCCAATATAAAAAGACGGCCTGTAACTGTATAGTGTCAAAGTCATGAGCGATTTTTATTTATTCATTCATTAAATTTATATGCCGCCCATCTCGGTATCGAAAACAACTTGGCACAGTTTACAATTTTTCTTCCCACCGCTTCTCGGTTTCCTTGAGGTTTCTGTCCATTGGCTTGTGTTAAAGTCCTTCTGCTATTTTCACACAACAGTGTTAACTTCAGAACACCACCAGGTTCTCTTACAGCCTGTCAGAAAAGCAATCTGGCTAACCTAGCACCATGATCTTGATTCTTCCCATATTGACAGAAGAGAATATATGTATGTAGCTCAGGGTTGAACTGTGGGGTCCTTAGTGCTCTCTTAGTTTGGTAATTTCCTTGCAGACGTTTCATTACCCAGTTAGGTAATATCAGTGCTAGTAGGGAGTGAGGTTTGTTCTTATTTTTATATACTAGTGGCTTGTCCTGTTAGTGTTGCTGGGAGTAATCTTGTGGTTCCTTGATTAGGCTATTTACTATTAGCTTGTTTGTATTTCTAGTTGTCTGAATGACAGGCTTCCAGAAATTTTTTGGACTATTTGATTTGATATATGATGTTTTTGTACCTATATGTGGAAACTACCATGAATAAGTGACTTAACAGTAAAAACTGAAAGCTCAGCTTAAGGACAGTTTTTATTGTTAAGTCACTTACTCTTGGTATTTTCCACATATAGGTATGAAAACATATATCAAATCAAATAGTCCAAAAATTCCTGGAAGCCTGTCATTCAGCAAGTCAACCATCAACAGACACATAGAGATAAACAACATCTACATACCACTCAAAAGAAACATTCAAAAAACCAAAAAGGAAACAAAAACAACAAAACATAGATTCTATGTAGTCATTAAGAGTCAGCACAGATTTGATCACACGTATCAAAATTATCTTTGATATTTAACTATATGCAGCACATGAGAATTTCTTTGTTGCAACAGCATATAAAAACCAAAATTAAGTTACAATGATACAAAGAATAAGCTCTTTTATGTCAATGAAAGGTTCAGTTGTGGAAATTAATTAAAAGTGAACTAGTCTGAAACAGAATTTAAAATACATCATAGTAGACAGATTATGAAATTTACAGCAAAAAAGGAGTTTAGTTGGACTGGGATTCATCTGGGATTCATTTTATTTATTAAACTTCTATGCTACCCATCTCACCAAAGTGAATCTAGGCGACTTAAAGTTATTCAATAAAAATATCATATAAACATTAAAACAATAAAGACCATACATTTAAAATGTAATTGTCCAAGCTGAAATGAAGGGAGCAAAATTTGCATGGGGAGGAGGTGGGATTTGTCTTAACCCATTAACAACCTCCAGGATGCCACTCCCCCATTGGGGCTCCAGGCAGTTGGCAGAGCCAAGCCTCCAAGCCTTTTTTTTTCAGGGCCAAAAGGGTGAGGTGTGGATTTCACCTGGGCAGGCATGATATTCCAGAGGCACCATAGCAGAAAAGGAGGTTCTCCTGGATCTTGCCAGCTGAAATTCCTTGATCAAAATTTGAAGTTGCTATACAGAGCATTTATTTTCCTGACTTAAAGGTAACTTGCATTGGACTATAAATCCAAAATTTACTCCAGTCATTGCAGTTACAGTATGCCTTGGTGGACAGCTCCAAGTCCCTCATGCTACAGCTTCTTAATTCAACAAAAAGGGAGTGGTTTTCAAATTATTTATGGATGTGATTAGATCAGCTTTAGTTTGAGACTGATAAAAGTTTTGCTTACAGCAAAAAGAAGGGAAGGCTTAAAAGATCTTCTAAGGATTATGCTTGTTCAAAATCAAAAGTTGCCTCTTTGCAATCTAAAGAAGAATGCAACAGAATTTAAATGCCAGAGCAACAAATGAAGAAACTATTTGTACATTTAACTTTACATCTTCAAATTCTTTGTTCTAGGGAGTTTAATGAGTGACTATCACTTGGCCCTTCTCCATGCAGAAGGGAGGAACTGAACTTGATGTCTGCAAAGTCCATGTTTTCTTTAGTAAATCTTTTTGGTTTGGCAGAGCTTTGTTGGCCCAAGTAGTAATAGAGCTAAGGAAACTATAATTCTAAAAAAGGCAGCTTTCAGATTTTTTTTTTTTAAGTTCTTGGCTAGAGCTACCAGAGCAATGGAGAGAGGGAGGGAGTTGTTAGTAAGAGGAAGGAGAAATGAAATAAGTTCCAAAAAAGGAGGGGTAAGGGTGGGAAAGGGAGAGCTAGAACAGGAAATTGAGAGGCCCTAGTGTAGGAACAACTGCTAAGCTGCAGATGTTTGGCAGCTGCAGACAGAGGAAGTGCCTAAGAGGGGAGTGAGATTTGCTCGGCTGAAGAAGGCACCAGAGGAGACAAGAGCTGCGGAGGACCTAGTGGTATAACATGCCTCTTCCACCACCCCCTTCCTCACCTCCACCCCCGTGTCCAGCATCTAGAGAATCTCTGAGCCTGAATAGGCCCTTCCTACGAAGCCTGTTAGGAGGGCTGCGTATAGTACAGCTGCTGTTGGGTGCTGTCTGCTGGGTAACTTTAGCGGCGCACAAGTATGAAGGCGCAACCTACTTTGCAGTTTTTGCAGCAGTCCTGGTGTGGCTTCTTACCTTGGCTCTCTTTGGGCTCAGTTTATTGGGCCGATGGACTCTGATGCCTGTGCTGGGGACCCGCTGGCTCCTAACAAACATTCTGCATGACTTATTGCTTGGAGTGATTTTCTTCACGGCTGCTGCAGGCATCATAGGCTACAAGGCGCGGAGCATCAGCTATTGTACCCTGAAAGGTTACAGCCAGCCCTGCAGTTACACTGCCTACTTAACCGCTGCTGTCTTTGCTGGTATAACTGCCTTCCTGTACTTGCTCTCTGGACTCTACTGCTTGGTACGGCGTTTCCAGGGGCACCATGATATCATCTGATAGATGCAAGAAGTTCAAGAAGTACGAACAGACTTTATTCAAATAGATGGATAAGCCTAGCATACAATTAGCCTATAGATATCTTGCTCCAGATGCTTTGTCTCCTTCCTAAGGAAAACCCGATGCATTCCCTCTTTTTTCTGACAATTATGAATGCTCTTACCTCCAGATGTCTGATCTTTTCATCCACAGTTGGATGTATACTGTCATGACCCAGAAGCTAAAAGTGATGCATTTTAGTAGGAACACCTGGGAACCAGATTGTGGATTGCTTTTTCTCTCTCTTTCTCTTGTCTTCTTTCATTTTGGCAGGAAGATTTTGGTGGGTCTGGGAAGTTTTGACCTGATCTATACTTCCAATATATCTGATTGCTAAAGGAAGAATTCAGTATTATCACCTTCTGTTATACAATATTGGTTTTCATTATTCATGCTATTCTGTTTTGATTCTTAGAAATGAAATGTTCAGATTTTATATCCTATGGGCTTCTTGAGGTTTTTTTTGCTGTTGTTTTACCCAGGAACATTCTGTTTTAAACAGATATTTATATATAATTATTTACTGTAAACTTTTAAACTTTTGAATACACCCCTGATAGCATTTGTAGCATGATTATGGTAACAGGTTTTTCAGAAAACAGGGATGAAGCAGTGGTGGGATTCAGCCAGTTCGCACCAGTTTGGCAGAACCGGTAGCTAATTTTTTGTCGCCCAGGCCCAGAATGGACTTCGGGAAGCAGCATCCACACAGAGAACCGGTTGTTCACATATTTGAATCCCACCACTGGGATGAAGGCTCCTGCCATCTGAAACTGTGTACCCTCTAATTGAAAGAGCCAATTTTTAATCCCAGATGTATGCTAATTAAATTTAGAAAAATAGTACATATTGAATATGCTCAGAAATTATTTTTATTTATGGGTATTGTTTAATATGTCCCCTCTATGAATGAATACCAATCTTATGGGTTTCAATTCACAAAAGAATTGCTCAAATATAACCTTCTGTGATCTTGCCCCATAGATGTTGCTGTATATATTATTATTTAACTTTGATGAATTCTCAGTCCATATTCTGCATTAAAGAGGCCTTCCCTAAAATTGTTTCCTTCAGAAGCGGGGATTCTATTTCCCATCTGAAGAGAATTGTAGAAATATTTTTGTCCAATGTTCTTGAGAGTACCAGATTTGGAAGCCCTTTTATAGCAAACCAATCATTATAAATAGGAGGTAATGTTCACAGTAACGGGGCAAAAGATAGGGAGCAGAGGCCCTACCTGGAAATGGGAGGGAGTTACTGATAATTAGCTAAAGATACATTTGGAATTAGGGTGAATTATAAATTTTCTCTAGTTAATTCCTTATATGCTTTAATTTTATGCAGGATATTTTTTTCAAAAACAAGTTTACTTCCTGAAGCCTCTGTTTTATACAGACTTTCTAAAAATATTGAGAATTTGGATCTCAATAAAGATGTCTGACTAGCAAGGGATACAGCTATTTTCCAGGTTCCAAGTGTGGTGTAGCTCCTTTGATGATAGGGCATTATATATTTTTGTTATAATCTGGAAACATTTGCAATTTATTTTGCATAAAAACATTATACTCAATTGAACTTGAGGGAAGTGAAAGTAGAATTTTGTAGTGCCTGAGAAATTCTGAATATAAATATGCAGTACTTCAGAATTTGGCCAAAGGGAAGAGGGTGGGAAAATCATTTTCATAGCAGTAACAATTCTTGAACAGAAACATAATTCAGAAAGCTCCTGATAGTATTGAGATCCAGTATCAGGATTCAGAATTTCATGGAGAAATGATAGTGCTGTCTGGACAGTATTACAGCCTGATACCTGTGCTCATTCAAATCTTGTAATCAGAGTCCAAAAACAGTTACATCATATAATATTTCATTATGTTCATGGATGGTTACTCTTTGCCCAGAAGTATCTCTGAATTACAGATGTTTCTTGGACACAGAATATTTTGCTTTTTTGTCAAATGTCCTGAGCGGCTACCACTTTGCCTTTGGCAAATTTCTATAACTATTGTGCTTCTATACCAATAGGTCAGTTTACATTCCAATTCCAAAGAAAGGCAATGCCAAAGAATGTTCAAACTATCGCACCATTGCACTCATTTCACATGCTAGTAAAGTTATGCTTAAAATCCTACAAGCTAGACTCCAGCAATATGTGGATCGAGAACTACCAGAAGTACAGGCAGGATTTCGAAGAGGCAGAGGAACTAGAAATCAAATTGCCAACATACGCTGGATCATGGAGAAAGCTAGGGAGTTCCAGAAAAACATCTACTTCTGCTTCATTGACTATGCAAAAGCCTTTGATTGTGTGGATCACAACAAATTGTGGCAAGTTCTTAAAGAGATGGGAGTACCAGACCATCTCATTTGTCTCCTGAGAAACCTATATGCGGGTCAAGAAGCAACAGTGAGAACCGAACACGGAACCACTGATTGGTTCAAAATTGGAAAAGGAGTCCGGCAAGGCTGTATACTGTCGCCCTGCCTATTTAACTTATATGCAGAGCACATCATGAGAAAGGCAGGGCTAGATGAATCAAAAGTTGGAATTAAGATTGCCGGGAGAAATATCAACAACCTAAGATATGCAGATGATACCACTCTAATGGCAGAAAGTGAAGAGGAACTAAAGAGCCTCTTGATGCGGGTGAAGAAGGAGAGTGCAAAAGTTGGCTTGAAACTCAACATTAAGAAAACCAAAATCATGGCATCCGGCCCTCTCAATTCCTGGCAAATAGATGGGGAAGAAATGGAGGTAGTGACAGATTTTATTTTTCTGGGCTCAAAGATCACCTCAGATGGGGACTGCAGCCAAGAAATTAAAAGACGCTTGCTCCTGGGGAGGAAAGCTATGGCAAATCTAGACAGCATACTAAAAAGCAGAGACATCACCCTGCCAACAAAAGTGCGTATAGTCCAGGCCATGGTTTTCCCAGTTGCAATGTATGGCTGTGAAAGTTGGACCATAAGAAAGGCTGAGCGCAAAAGAATTGAGGCCTTTGAACTATGGTGCTGGAGAAGACTCCTGCGAGTCCCTTGGACTGCAAGGCGTTCAAACCGGTCAGTCCTAGAAGAGATCAACCCCGACTGCTCTTTAGAAGGCCAGATCCTGAAGTTGAAACTCAAGTACTTTGGCCACCTAATGAGAAGGAAGGATTCACTGGAGAAGAGCCTAATGTTGGGAAAGATTGAGGGCAATAGAAGAAGGGGACGACAGAGAATGAGATGGCTGGATGGAGTCACTGAAGCAGTAGGTGTGAATTTAAATGGACTCCAGAAGATGGTAGAGGACAGGAAGACCTGGAGGAACATTGTCCATGGGGCCGCGACGGGTCGGACACGACTTCGCAATTAACAACAACAACACCAATAGTGCAAATGGTGGAGCTGGCCCTCCCTTGACAAAATCTTCATGAGAAAGGAACTTTATCCTGGCAATAGCAAATAAGAAGCCAATTTAATAGCCCCCTTACTCAATGATGTCCTAGGACTTGCTTTAGGGGTTTCAGAATGACTGATCTGCTTGAACCTCAGCATATCAACCTCATCTACTTACTGAAAAGCTTGATTTCAGCCATTTTCATCTCTTTTATTATGCTCAATAAAACATACCTGAGTGCACCCACATTGGAACATGAAGGAATGGCACCATGGCAATTACTTCACAGAGAAGGCATCCTTCTTCCCAGTCAGCTGTAGATTCTTCGGCCAGGATGTGTTGCTGCTATAAAGACTGAGCCCAAGAGACTTATATGGCAATGTCATCTTCGATCCTGAGGTAAGATCCCTTGAATGTAGGAGACAGGGAAGTATTTTTTTGAACAGAAAGTTAGGAGGCAAACAGAAGAGAGATCCAATTCTTAAGAGACAAAAAGAGTGTGGAAGGATATCTGTCATCGTCACTTAAACAAAATCAAAAACCCTATTGTAAGCCCAGAAGGATAAAACATTTGTTTGATTTATATTCCACCTCTCTTTTAAGAGCTCAAGGTGGCTTCATTTTATTCACACAGCAACTAGCCCATGAGGTAGAGTGGTCTGATTAAATAATACAAGTAGTCCTCTACATGCAACCACAATTAAGCCCAAAATTTAATTGCTGAGAAAGCAATTTCTAAGTGAATTGTGTTTCATTTTGTGACCTTTTTGCCAAAGTTGTTAAGTGAATCATGTGGTCATTAAGCAAAACTGGCTTCCCCCATTGGCTTTCCTTGTCAGAAGTTGCTAAGCTCTCAAATTTTGATCACATAACCATGGGGATGCTGCAACAGTTGTAGGTTTGGAAACTGGTCATGTCACTTTTTTTAGTGCCATTGTAACGTCAGTCATTAAACAAATAGTTGTTGAGGACTACTGTAATCTAATGAATTAATTTGGCTGCGTATCAACTTGAACCTGGGTCTTTCTCAATCTAAGTTTAATACTTTAAACATTATCCTATATTGTTTTTGTAGAAGAAAAATTCTGCCCAAAGCCAGCTGTTCAGGTGCATCCTTGTCCTTGGACTGGCTATTAGTTGTATATAATAGTCTTGCTATTTATGCAGCAATGGAGGGGGAAGAAAGGAAGAATGGGACATTACCTGTCTTCACACAAGGTGAAATTGATTGGCTATTGGGAAAGAGCCAAATGCCCATACCAAGAGTTATGGGAGGGCATGGCAGCCTGACAGTATTCTAGCAGGAAGAGATAGATAACGATCAGTGAGGCTGATAATTTTCATGTGGATTCAGTTACTTTCTTTTTCTTTGTAGGCATGAAGAAATTGTTCTGTATGGAGCCCTAATCTTCAAGCATGCTGAACCCAAAGGCAATTTGGCTCTATGCTACAGGCAGCCCATCAATGGAGGATTGCTGTGCCATCCTATCTACTAGGAATGGGGAAGAGCAAGGGGAAGTGTTGTTGCCACTTTTAGCTACTGTTAACATGCTCTCACCAATGTGCAATATATCTGGGAATGGCTATAACACCCATTACGTTTGGAACATCTCATGTCACCATAGATTATTCTTGGACGTAAAATCTGGACAAAGGCATTCTCAGTAAGAGGAAAAGCAAAGCAAGCTGTATAAGATAGATTAAATATTTAGGGGTATTTGGATAATTTCCCCTTATATTCTAAAAGTTC
Organism: Crotalus tigris; assembly: GCF_016545835.1. Classification (NCBI taxonomy): domain Eukaryota; kingdom Metazoa; phylum Chordata; class Lepidosauria; order Squamata; family Viperidae; genus Crotalus; species Crotalus tigris. The sequence continues at coordinate 521,181 of NW_024100602.1, read as the reverse complement.
CACTTTGGTCCTTACACAAAGATTTCTGTTCCTGCATCAGATTCTAGATGTATTCTGTCTTGATAAAGATTACATTCCAGATCCTTTCCTTAATTCTGTAATTATCTGAGATTCTGAATAAAATTGTATATAATGATCATAATCTGTTAAATAACTCTGTTTTAAACATATATGCATTTTCCTCTCCAAATGCAGGCAGAAAAAAGGGAGAAACGTAAGTATGACAACAAGGAAAATATAACTTAGAGAGAGATGAGGGGCAATGTGGGTAATAGTAGGTAAGAAGCAACTCATTTATCTTTGGCTGTAAAAAAATAGCAATTATAGATTAAATAACTTAGAATTTGCTAAATTCCACAGCACCAACGTACACTGCCTGAGATTTCTGCCTTAGTTACTTAATGCTAGGACTGGCCCTGTGCCTTATTCCTGCAAGGTTGGTGTTCTAGATACTGTTAAGACATAAAGGAAGAAATCTGATTTGGAGACTGTATGAACAATGTATATCTTTCATGAACTTAATGATTTTGTGATAACTTCTCTCTGTGTATGCATGACTTGTCATCAACTGTTATCTTAACCTCTTAAATCCTCCTTGGCCAAGTTAGTCCTGTAATTAAGTATTAACTCCTATAGTGCTATCTTCCAGATGGTACTTTACTTTTGAAATAAATGATTGGATGTTACTAATAGATGGATCATTTGCCATTGCATAACCATTTTTTTAGAAAGACAAATGTGTAAATAATTGATGTGGATGGAATATAATATAGTGCTTTTGACTCACACTTGCTCATAACCAGGAAAGAAAGATCATTGACATTTATAGTTTTTATTGATTTGGGCCCAAAAGCTGTTTGAAACATCACAGACCAAACTGGAGAAATGCCACAACAGATTTCACAACCTTCATGTTACTAATTTATTCAGAAACATTGGTTTTTCCTGCCATTACTTCATTTTAAGTTGGCAAGAAACTGACTTAATAGAATATTGCATGTCACAGATATAACTGAATGCAGTCAGATAACTGGGTTGTTGTGGAAAAATAGGAGAAAGGAATATTAGATATTTTTGCCACGTTGAACTGTTTATAAAAATAATAAAGGTGAGATATAAATTAAATAAATTATTGACTGCTAGATAGAGACAAATCTCAATATATATTACTTTAAACATTCAGGGTACTCGGTGATTTTTTTTAAAAGAAATATTTTGATGCTGAAAACAGTTCTAATAGATTATAGAAATTAGTTTAGTGGCAGTAAAGATTGTAGTCATTAGTAATGAGGAAAAGCAGAAATGGGAAGTTATTTTCTATCAATATAAATATGTTGGACTATGATACTGGACAGGATCTGCTTTAAATTGGATGAATAATATAAGCAGCAAAAGGATAATAATTTGAAGCAAAACCAACAATCCTTGCTCAGAATGTAAGTTACAGCACTGCATGCTGATGAATTTTTACACTCCTCATTTATGATAGAAACCAGTCCACATGTAACAATGCCAGAATAAAATGCTGGTAACCCCACTTTGATCAAACTTTCTGGTGTGCTGTAGATCATGGCTAGATGGTCACAGAAAGTGGAATTTATAGTTCAAGCCTTTTTCAAAGCAGTGGAAGTGAGATCATTTTCAGGAGAACTAAGGTAATTTTACTCAAGGAAGTGATAATGTTGTAATAACAAGATCAATTGTGATCATTGTTTGTGAGTAGACAATACAGGGCAGTCAGAGAATGAGGAAAATATTCAAGTAGAGTGAATATTTTTGTATGTACTACAACTCATGAGATTGTTTACATTTCTAATTAAAATAATACATTTTAGCTGTTACAACATGTATTTATGCAGAGAGGAACAGGCAAATACAGTCTTATTGATCACAGTGAGTGTACTGTTGCTCTGTGTGCCCCGAATGTGCTTTTCAAAAGGCAACTGGACTTTCTTAGTTTTTTCTTGAAAACATTTAGCTTCTCATCCAAGAAGCTTCTTCAGTTCATTTCAAGCTTCAACCGAAGAAGCTTCTTGGATGAGAAATAAAGCGTTTTCAAGAAAAAACTAGGAAAGTTGTTTTTTGAAAAACACGTTTGGGGACAACCATGACCTGGATGATTGAGAATCTCCACCGATATATGCTTTGTGGATATTACAGAAGTATTATATAATGAGAGCACTCCAAATTATATCCCTATGTCATTGTGAAGACAGCAATAATTATTCAAGCTTCAGATCTTCCCTCCGAGTATTATTTTAATCCTACAACAGCCTGTCAAAACCGTTGTTTTTGATCAGTAGACAAGCCCAGACAGTGAAGAAAGGAACGAGACTAGACTGTAACACTTCCTGACAGTCAGTGGGAAGTGAGCTTCTAGGATAGAGTGAAGGATTCATATAGGAAAATCATGCATGAAAGAGCATTAAGACATCTTGGACAAAGCTGAAAGAGTTGTTTTTTGCATAAGAAGAGCTTTTATGCAAGGAAAAAGGAACTGATAAAAACCATGGAATAACTCAACGGAAGGGACCACTACAGCAGGAATGTACTTGAGCCATTATGAGGAAATGCTGAAACTTATTATAGGGCACACAAGTTACTTTTCAGGGTTCTGACAGCAACAATAACACCATATAGTAAAGTAGGGGACAGCAAAACTCCAAGAAAACTCATAGGCTACCTCTCACATAAGTAACAGAATGTCTTACAAAATTTAAACAATCAGGACTTAATATGTTAAGGTCCTACAGAAAAAGAATTCTGAATTAATCCACTATAAGATGAAGGCCTCTAGAGTGAATATTATTGATCAATATCTACAATGCTGATCCTCTCTGAGTTGGTAGATAAATGTTTATCAACTTTTCCAGTCTAAGACCTAAACCTAGTCACCTAGGTTGTTTCTAATTTAGGTGGCCTAATTTATTGCAGATAAATAACTGGTAACTGGTAAAAAGTATGGCAGTAAGAGAGGATGAATTGGGCAATTATGGCTTGGAAAGGGTTAGAATGATCATTTAGGCCAGCCCTCTATATAATGCAGACATTGACCTCAACAGAATCTTTGATAGATAGCCAGGGACAGGCCACCACCCAAAGCAGTCTGTTAAAAAACTCATATTGTTAACTCTCCTTCCTTGTAATGTTAACCCACTTTTTTATCCAGTCTTTTGGAACTAAGCAGTGCCCCTGGTCTCTCCATGATAGACTTTCAAGGACTTGAAGAGAACTACCCTGTTTTTCAAGGCAAAACATAACAAATGCATCCTACTATTCCTAATTTTGTTTCTTCCAGGTCCCTTATCATTTTGATAGATCTATTTTTGACCCCCTTCAGTTTACCAACGTTCTTCCTAAAATGCAATACTCAGAACTATATGTTCTATTCTAGGTACAGTCTGACTAATGCAAAACAGAGGAACAAAGACGTCTTTTCATATGGTTTCTTTAATTATAGTATATTGATGTAGGCTAAGATTAAATTTGGTGTTTGTTTTGCAGCTCTATTACACTACTGGTTCATATTCATCTTGTAATCCACCAAGATATCACAATCTTTTTGATGTACTGCTGCCTAATCTGCTTCCTTTATTCTATAATTGTGTCTTTGATTTTTCATCCCATAGGATTTTGCATGTGTCTCTTGAAATTTATGTGCCATACATTGTCTAGAGGTGACTTGCTATTTTCTATCCATTCTTTCAGTTTTCAAAAATTATTCTGAATTAGTTTTCTGAGCTATTTGCTATCTGAGTTATCTTTGTATCTTCTGTAAATTTGATAATTGTATTTTTTTTAATTCTCTGTGCAAATCATTTTAAGCATGTTGAATAGCTCAGGACCTAAAAAGAAGTTTCTCATTCAACACTTTGTTCCAGCTTGATGTCGAGCATCAACATGCTTTTGAGTTATGATTATTGAACCAACTATATATCCATCTAATGATAGCATAGTCCAACTCATATTTTGTCATATATTCTACTAAAATATCAAGGAATATCAAATGCTTTGCTAAATAGGAGGTATACTGTGTGTACTACATACTCTTAATTGGTTTCTGAATCTAAGAGAAATTTAGATTGGTTTGACATAATTTACTCTTGATAAACCCATGTTGCCAGGCAAGGTGTTCTTTTCTAAAGGCTCACATACCAACTGCTTAATAATCTTACTAGTATAGCTTCCTGTAAAATCTAAGACCCTATTTACTGAATAACCTATTCAAGTCATGCCTCTGATGTGTGACGTCTGAGATAGTTTGGACAGAAAATGAATTTTCTAGAATTAGTATTTAGGCTTAAATATGAAATAGAAACTGCTTGGTAGCTCTTGATATTAATAGCGCCTGGCCCAACTACTGAAATGTTAAAAATGTTGAAATCTATAAAATCAATTTCTATTTGTGTCATTTATACATAAGAATTGGCTCAAGTTGTACATGTGACAATCTGAGATAAGAAAGGGTTTGAGGCAGTTTATCTATGTAAGAAGTTTCTATGGGTCTCATCTCACAGCTGTGGAGAGTTTTTTTTATAATTGCAAAAGTTTGTCTATATTTTTTGATTGATTGTTTGCAGTAAACTTTTCATTATGGATTTTGAATGTTTTAAAAAACAGGCGTTGATAATTACTGACAGAGGAAACTACTTTTCTTCCTATCTTTCCAAACTCTCACGGTAAAGTTTAAAGTCTGTTTTCTACCACCACCTAGTGGCTTTCTTGTGAATGCTAAGTTTTATTGTTGACTACAGTATTAGTAGCATATTGGATAGTTGTTGTCTGCCAGCACACAAAACCAAAATGCGACACGTGGTGAACACACACCAGTGGGTTCCGGTCCACCAAAACCGAGAGAAAAAGAGAATAAAACAGCCCAAAGCCCTTTCCTATGGTTTATAAACAAAATGAATGAATTAATATAACATGATAGACAATAGATATTAAGAAACCCAAATGAGCATTGCTTTTGTTGAGAAATTGCTGACATTCCAAATCAATAAAAAATTTCAAAGTTATGGTTGTAATAGCATAAATATGGAAGCACTTGTAAATCTTGATAATGAAAGACTAATTTAAGGGATAATATGTTAATCAATGATTTTTTTTAAAAAAATAAAAAAATTGATTTTTTAAAATTTAAATTGAATTTTTTAAAATTTAAATTTAACTTTTTTATTTTTATCAAATTTATTTTAATAAAATGTTTTTAAAGTAAAAATCTATCTAAATATAGTTTTCTATTTAAGATACATTAATAATTTAGTTTATTCAGCATGAAATGGAACTTAAGTTATGTAGCATGAAGCTGTATATTCTGCAACATTTACATTTTTGGTAAACTCATTCAATGAATCCAAGCTCTGCAAGCTGAGATAACATGCACTGCATTGATGCATTCACACAATTTCACAGTAACCATGAGATAAATCATAAAGGTTCAGGAATGTTCCTTTATCCCATTGTTTTGCAAATCTATGTACACTACAAACTATTTTTTGGAGAGAAATGCATCTGTACCAGGCTTGAAGTGTTTTAATTAAATAAAAGAATTTGAGTAGTTCTCCAACTATGTGTGATTAACCTATTAACCTAAAATCAGTTCTGATATCGCTGTTTTACTAACCTGACAGATTATTCTAAATAGGAAACCTTCATTTTGTTTGCAAATAATATTAAGGATTCTAACTACCAGCAAGAATGAGTCTTTACATTTAAAGAGCACCTGTCATTTCAGATCCATCATGGCAGCGCCTGTTAGCGGGCATCGACTCACTTGCTGCCCGCCATGTCCCTCACCTTGTTGTATCACTGCAGGATCACCAGCTATCCCATTAAAGTGAATGGGACTGTTGGTGAGTCAACAGCGGACCAGAGGAATCACTGCGGGACAGAGATGACAGCTGCTCTTTAAAAATTATGATTTAAATCAAGTGGATTTAAATCAAATCCACCCTGATGCAAAATATACATTAGATTCAAATTAACATTTTCAGAGCCTGTTTCTTTCAATCTGCAGATTGACTTTTTGTTCTTATGCCACAAAAATTACTTTTTTTGTTGTTAGATCAAAATCCAATCACTTCAGTTATTTGTGAACTGAATTTAGCAACACCCTTTCCATATAACATGGTAGAAACTTCACTTAACATGCCAACATTTTTACTACAATTCTCTCTTAATATTTAAAGATTACTATGGGTATCATCTTAACTTCTATTGAAGCATCAGTAGAATACACCAGTGTGTGATCAGCACATAATCACTTTCCCATGTTAGTTTTTAAATCTGTGGCAAACAATGGAAATGTTTTCATAAATGGAATTTTGGTCTTTGTATGACATTAGAATTCATTATACATTTTCTAAATAAAGAAGTGTAATTACTTGACCAAAATTTTAGTTGTGCATTACAACATAAGAACATGTGTCTTCAGGTGCAGCTCTTAATTTTTTTACAGTTCTTCACTAAATGAATATTTAGGAGGCATTTCTATTATGGCAATTAGCTATAATATAGCTATTAATATAGTCTATTAATTCGTGTATAGAATCAGACTTTTTGTACAAAGAAAAACAAATTTTAAAAAATTGTATCAATATACTGTTCAGATTATTTTTATGTGCCAAAAGTTGTTTTCAGCTCCTTGTGACCATATATATTTTCTCTATGAAGATCTATCTGTTTTTTTAAATCTCTCACTGGTACACTCATTGCCACACTTGCTGCTGGTTGTCCTTTTTCCACCTTTCCCAGCACTAAAGTTTTTTTTGTAGAGAGCTGGATCTTTGTATAATGTGTCTGAAGTAAGATAAATTGAGACTGGTCATTTGTGTCATAAGAGAGAACTCTGGGTTGATCTGGTTTGTCTTTTTGGCTGCCAATGGTATTCTTAGGAGTCTTCTCCAACACTGAAGTTCAAATGCATCAATACTTTTCTGATAAACCACCAAGTGGCCTCAAGAGCTCTCAGGGAGTGTGCTAATGACTATATGACTGCAAAAAAAAAAATATATGATCCTTCCAACCCTCTCCCCCTCCCACATCCTCTCAGAACTAATATTTTCATCACCCCCACCATCCTGTCAGAATGGATGAAGCTTCTTGGATGAGAAGTGAAACATCTTGCTCAAGGAAAAAACAGTCCAATTGCCTTTTTAAAAAACCCCTATGAGACTTTTCTGATTGTGTTTCTTCAAAGTCTAAATTTGCTTCCATAATGTGTCATAGGGAATACTGTGGCTTGCATGATTCTTATCTTTGTAAACACAGACACATCACAGCATTTGAAAGTCTTTTCCAGGGCCTTTGTGGTTGCTCTGCTGAATGCTAGACTGCAGCCTATTTCTTGACTGCTTGTTCCTTTACTGTTGACAGTTGATCCTAAAAGTCAGAAGCTAACCACCACTTGGATATCTTCTTTGTCAACTCTAATTTCAATTCTAATTTAATTCTAATAACCTTGACTACAGGATTTAAATTTAGAAAACGTTTTGCCCAGATGACTGTAATTCACATTCATTCTGAATTATCTTATTTACAACGGTTTTTAATGGCAGATACCATATTCCAAAGAAGCTGCTTTACACAAGGCTGTGAGCATAAATGGAGTCATCTAAATCTTTTCTTCTAACCATACCTTTCATTCAATCAGGAGGTCCGCCCCACACCCCGCGCCATAAATGACAGAAAACCCAGGCACTATGATGACATGGTTACTTAAAACCGTTTTTGTGGCTTGCTTCCCCTTCCTGCGCTGCCCACTGGACCCGAAATACTTGCGCAAACTCAAGAGCAATGTAAGAGACGGTTCCTCTCCTGCAACTAAAGCCGCAGCTTTCTATTCCCCCTTCTGTTTTTGTTATTCTGGAGAAAGCTCCTGGAAACGAGGACCTCTTCTGGTTTCAGGGTGCAGAAGGGGCCTGAATTACTTTCCCAAAACCGGGACGTTGCTCTCCAACAGCTACGTGACCCCAAACAAGCAAACCATATTGGGGCTTAGCTATGTTGTTTGACTTCAGTCATAACACGAGAAGCTTGTTTACCTGAATATGAGACAATTTGAAAAATATTAAAAATTCTGCTTAACCCGTAGTAAGTCTTGAATGGTCAACTACCTCCTCATGAAATCATTTTTGATGATTTTAGGAACCTGACTGAAAATACTCTCGTTTCCAGAACGCAACCTGTCATTTAGGTTACTCTCCTATGACTGGATTTCAGCTTTTGAGCAAAAACGCTCCTAAGAAACCTTGATGACCAACGGCTAACTTTGGCACAGGACACAGAGACAAACCGCCTGAATACGCTCAGGCCGCAATCACCGCAGACCGTTCCAGGAACTGTACACTCAGCTTGCCACTACCGTGAGCAAGAAATCCAACTCTTATAGGTTGAGGACCAGAGGCTTTTAGCCAATAGGAGGTGAGCTTTTGCGGGGGACTGTCCGCCGGTGTGACCCTTCACGCACTTCGGATTGGGTCGCTGTCTCTGATTGGCTCACTGCCTCTGATAGGCGGGTACGGCCGCCCCTTTCCCGAAGCTTATGCTGAGGCACAGCCGGATCTCTGTCTTGCTAGGAAGTCCGGGCGGCTGGGAGAGGGGCGAGGTCGAGTGTGGAGGCTCCGCCCCTTCTCCTGATTTGAGATTGGGGTGAGTGTGAAGCGGAGCAGGATCGAGGTGAGGCTTTGGTAGCCGGTAGGTCTCCATGATCTGGTGCAGGAATCTGTGCCTTCCTTGAAGCAAACTTCTCCAACCTTGAACCCTCTAGATGCGATGAATTCCTATAGTTCTCGCCAGCGCAGCAAGGACGTGCTGGATGCGATGCTGGCAGCTGTAATTCAGTGCATCTGGACGGCGTCAGGTGGGAAAAGATGCCATATAGGGAATGTTTGCTTTATCGTATCGGTATACTCTAAGACTTAAGTTGTGGGTTTTTGTGTTTTCCTTCCTGGAAGGATGCTCATGCCGGTGAAGGGGAAATAAGGTTGATGACACAGGGACGAAGAGAATGCAGATGGCTGGATTTCTTTGTATCTGGTAGTTATTAATCACAGATCTGTTCATCTATGAATAAATTGAAAACTTTCTTCATTTTTGGAAAAGGATTTAGAGTCTTTTATGTTATGTATTGAGATGATGAAAGAGAGCATCGGTCATGAGTTTGATGCAATTTTATTCAGGTAATAAGATTGCCCAATTAGACTATAATGTAGAGCAGTGGTTCTCAACCTTTTTAATGCCGTGACCCCCAACCGGTTGTAAGTCGAGGATTACTCAACCGGTCGTAAGTCGAGGACTACTCAACTGGTGCAGCACTGTTTGCAGAATGGGACTTTTGGCGGGCTCAGCAGGGCAGAGACAGCCTGGACAATTCCTATTGGCTTTTGAAAGCCAATAGAATTAGACTCTATTCAAGAGAGTCTATTCTATTGGCTTTCAAAAGCCAATAGAATAAAAGGGAGTAGCACAGCTAAGGAAAAGGGGGGAAAAATGGCGGACTGCGTTGTTTGGCAACCCCCGTGAAATGGTCGTTCGACCCCAAATGGGGTCCCGACCCACAGGTTGAGAACCACTGATGTAGAGTGTGATTTGGTCTATTTTTATTTTTTCTACCAGAGATGCACCTTTCACCTTTTGATAAAGAGCATAGGTTAAGCACTTGTTAGCACTTGTCAGCATATTGGTTAGATGATGATATAGGGAACTATTTTCTTTCTAGTTTTACCCTCTGTGTAATGGATATTTATGAAGATATATTTTCTTCATAAAGAAATGATAAATTAATAAATGTAAATATGATTTTATGCTTTTTTGTTTGCAATGGACTTTCCACTGAATTCTCATGCAACCTCTTCATGCAATATCCATTTGTTCATTATTGTCTGAATGGGAAATATAATTTTCTATGGCCTTACAACTATGCAGGCCATGGATAAAATGGCAATTTATGTTTCACTTCAATGGTACAGCAATGAAATACCTTGCTGGTTTATATGATTATTTGGTCATTCATTTTTGTGTTTACAATCTCCACTATTTAACAGGCTTTGAATTTCAGGTTTTAATAGATAATGTTACGTTTCAAAACACTATTATTTCAAAAATCATCTTTGTTCACCTTAATTTTTCCTTCAGGAAAATAAATAAAAAAATAAATTAAATCACAAATGCATATTTATAGTATGCAGGTATCAGAACGTGATGGTGGAGTGTCCACAGGGAATGGATTAGACAGTGCCACAGCATCTGATGCCCAACAAGTTTCGCCCTCTCACTTTAAGCCTCCTTCCTTGGACCTCTTTAATCTGGTAGTATCTTATAAGCAACTAGAGCTGTACCTGGAACCACTGCAGGATGTTGCTGAAGGAGTGTGGTTCCTCCTCAGGTTGGTGCTTTTCTATATAGCTACTTTTTCAGGTCATAGTTCAGCAAAATCTATGCCTGTTGTCATTCTTGAGAATAGATGAATAAATTCTTTTTGTAAAGTTTGCTTTTTCTGGCCTAAACATTTAAATTAAAGGATGTACAACATCTTATGGTCATTACGTTTTTTTTGTCCAGGTGTTAGTTCATTTCATTTTAAGACCATAGAAAGAGGCTTTGTTAGTCCATAAAAAGGCTCATCTAACTTAGCATTCTTTCCCATACCAGTCTGCACTTTTTTAGGATCATCGTTGGTGTGATTCTGAGATTGCATGTAGCTCCTATACCTCCTTTTCTTAGCTCTTAGGGTCCTTTTCACGTTGCTTTTAAACTATGATGAAACAGTTGCTGGTAATCAACTCCTGCCATACTGATGTTGGAAACATAAGGGATTTTTAAGATAGGGTGTTATGTAGGTTTCACATACTTTAAAAAAGAATTTTGAATTGGTTGAAATCCCAGGAAAAAATATATGATTCTAGATCCTTTCTAATTTTTTATGTAGCCTTCTTTATTCACATTTCCTCAGTACTCTTCCTAATTAATAACTAGTAAATAGCATCTTTTTGAGATTGTAAATGTTTGATTTCTTCCACTCCACAGCTGGCAGATGCCCTTCTGCTCTCTCCTTACTTGTTTGGGAGTCAACTTTCTGCTGCTTACTCTGAGTGAAGGTGAGAAGTGTTGGATGTATATGCTGGGGACCTGTTTTCCCAGAAGTCATGAGACTGGATTGAGTTAATGGGAGGAGAGTAGAATATGATTTTGTTCAGAAAACATTTATGATGACTGGCGGAAGCTTGTCATCATGTATAGTGGGAAAATTGCACTGACAGCTGGTAGAGAAACTTTCTTTGATGAGGCAGTATATTGGGGGAACAATAAAACCACTGCTGATTAGATAAGCTGTGGGTGGCTTAATAAACTCTGCATCTATTCCATCTTGCATTGTAGCTGCTTGGTATGGGCTGTGTGCCCTGCTAATCTCAGTGCCTGCCATGCTCGGCTATCTACAGGAAACATGCCGTATCCGTCTTACTGAAGAGCAGCTGGCACGCCGTAGATATCACAGTGTGCGGCGAGAAGATGTGAGAAAAGTTCAGCTTTCTCGAAATGAGGCTGTGGCTGAAGTTAAAGGATTGTAAGTCTGCTTGGGAGAGAGGGGGTGGGCTCTTGGGCATTGTTTGAGCATGGAATTGAAGGGCTTTTGCGTGATATCAGTTGCTTCTTGAGCTAATAAGGCTGGAGAGGGGAATGTTTTGTACTGGCTTGAATTCCTGGAAGAAAGGCAGAAAAAAAATCTTACTAGGAAATTCTATAGGTTGAGTTCACTATAATTTTAATTTTTAATTTTTTTAATGCTTTTTGAGGAGTTGCAAATCTAGGAGGTCATGCATTGGGTTTGTTTGTGACAGTGCGACCTCATCTAGTATCAAATATAGCAAAATCTAGCTACTCAGTCTTGCCAAGGTTTAGTCAAGAGTCTGTTGTTCCCCATCCAGGCCTGCACAGCCCCCAGGCACTGGGGTAACTGGGATAAGGCATCAACAACATCACTGAATTCCTCATGGGCAGAGATATATAACTGGGTATCATCAACATAATGATGATGGTTCACCATTTGGTGACAGGATCTCACAGATGTTAAATAGGGCACTGAAACTCGTAGCATCACATGAGGAAGAGGTTAAGATCATTCACTTCCAATCAACACAACTGAAAGCAACCATGAAGAAAGGAGGAGAGCCACCAAAATACAGTGTTGCCCATTCCCAATCCCTGGAGGGTATCCAGAAGGGTGCCATATATTGAAAACCACTGAGAGGTCAAGTACAGCAAGGAGGGATGCAAAGCCCCCATCCTGCTTTCACCAGAGATTATCTAAAAGTGTGACCAATACCATTTCCATCCCATACTCAGGCTCCTCAAAAATGGCTGCATGGCTACCTTCTCTACCACCTTTCCCCACAAGGGGAGGTTAGAGATCAACAGAAACTGTCCAGTATAGTGGGATCTAGTGATGGCTTTTTGAGGAGAGGGTGAACAAGCACCTGCCAAAGAGGTGGGGGAACAGCCTTCTCACTCAAGGAAGAATTAATCACATTATGAACTGCCTAATATGTGTATATTTGTATTTATTGTGGGAGGCAGAGTAGGGAAGACACATTGGTGGTCTACCCTCCAATCTACCCCTTATTCCAATAAATGCACTCTTTTAGTGGCACAATTTAGAGGTCAACAACTGCATGTGCATCAAACTTGAGAGGTTATTAATTGATTGGCTGGCTGGTTTATATGCTATTCCAGTCTTCCAAGAGTTTGGGAAGGGACTGTGTTTGAAGAAAACAGATATGATATCACAAATGCCACATGACTTGCTGTATGTCCCACACTTTACTGTTTGTGATATGATGTAAACAAGAATTGTGCAATATTGAATATAACCCAATAATGATGCACGTGTGGAGAATTTCTCTCTTAAGAAACATTGGAAGATCATTACATGTTTACTTACACTGCCGCTTTGAGGATTCCCCCCCTCCCCATAGATTAGCTGTTTGTAAAAAGCATTACATCATTTCACCCGCTGGAGATATTATATATCATTACTTTAAGTCTGTAACTCTATATTGGACGGAGAGTTATTGGGAATATAATTTCATTGTCCACTTCACAAAAGTATGCAATGATAGTCTAGAATAATGGATTGATTTCAGTCACTAAAGAAGAAGAGACATTTTTAAATCATTGCTTTTAATAAATATTTGATATGTTTACAACTGTATATAGCAATTACTGTAGATTTAGCATAACAGTTGACTATCATATGATTGTATGATCATATGATTATTAGAGATTTTAGCTTTTATCTTGTCTTCTTTCTTGAGATTGTTCATACCATCTTTTAATGATCCTTATTTTCACTCCCCCTCCCAAGTATATAGTATAAGATGTGCTGGATCAGAATAAGACCATCTTGCCCAATGTTGCATTCCCATAATGATTGGGAAGAAATTCATAATTAGGATAGGAGAGCAGTAGAGGTAATTCATAGTCATGATGGCTAACAGAGGTTGGCAAGGGTACATGCTTTTGCCGGTGCAGTTGGTCAGGACATTTCTTAGATAAGGAACTAATTTGGCCAGGTTCCAGCATTATCACCTTGCCAAATATATAATTTGTGCTATGAAAACAATAAAAATGCATTTTAAGTACTTTGCATGGAATATTTTATTTATGCACCTTCTCTAAATACCAACTGCCCTTTTACCTTTTATAATGGTAAAACTTATGTTTGACAATTTTGTGTTTTTCTTTGAATAGAGTGTCTTTAGGTACATATGTTATTCATGTTAAAATAGTGTATACACTTATTTACAAGTATCTAAATGATTTACCTTTGGGTAGGCATGTATAGAATGGAATTGTTAGCCTCAAAAAGGTTCTGCAAAGTTGCTTGCCATTGTTACTTCTAAGGAATTTCTGCTTATAGCAGATGCTTGTTCAGGATTGCCTAATAAAGTGTCATGGTTCAGCAGGGATTCAGCAATCTGGGTCTCCCATATTGTAATGGATCATGCTGACTCTCAGCTAGTCTGGGAAACTGATACAGTTGCTTTTTCGCCTTCATCTCTGACTGCCAATCTAGGGCTAGCTGGCATAAGAAGCTCCTGCAGGTCTCCCCCAATTCATGCTGGGTGAGCTTAGCATGTCATAATTGATATTTTACTCTCCCAATTACTAATCCAGTGTTACAAATTTGGATAAAAGTTCTCCACACATAAATAATCTGCAACCTTCTGCATCCGGTTTTCACTGGCATGTGCAATATATTCATCCCCATCCAGTAGGTCATGAGATAAAGTCTTATGACAGCACATTTTTCTTTCCTGTTACAACACATGCCTTGTTTCATAGCATCTAGCTTCGGAGCATGTGCAAAAGTAGGAGAAACATGATACCTAGGCATGCTAAATGCACATGTGGCAAAAGTATGTATTAACTTATCCCATCTTTGAGTTACAAAAGCATTAATTTTTTCTGGAATGCTTGGAACTTGTGCTTTAAAAAAATCAGACTTATTAGAGCTGACTAAATTTAAATTTTGGTGGCAACCTTAATCCTAGCGTCTTCTATGTGTGGGCAAGGGGTCTGCTTTTCAACTGTTGCTGCTTTCTATGATTACCCTGGAATAAAGGGCTGGGGAAAGCTTTTTCTGTGAGCCTAGGTTGTTGAAATCTCCATATTGCAGTCACTGTCTGGCTGTGAGCTAGACAGCACAGTTATATTTATAATTGTTGAACTTTCTTTTCAGCTTGATCCGATTAGAAGCCCTCCTGAACAGGCTCTGTGGTGGCTGTGAAGCAGCTTACCGCGTCTTCTTCTGGGAGAACCGTACTGTCTCTTCCCAGTAAGTATTGGCGTAGGTCCTTAGGACAACGGTGAGCAACCCTTTCAGCTCAGAACAAGCTGTACATTTTTTGCTTTGGCCTCCACCCTGACATAAGTTGCTTTAAGTTGATTTTCCTTGAGTTTTCTTTTTCTCCAGTCTAATAAATCATCTTGCAGTTCACCAAATTGTCGTTTAGCCATTGAAGCATTGAGGAAGAAAGGGTTGGGAGCTCTTCATGAAAACTGATACATCACCGCTGGTCTTGCTTTTCTTAGAAGTTGGATATAGACTCAGGCAAATTAGAATATACACGTGATTGGATATAACCGGATAGAACATTTCATTGCATTGGATATAATACATCATGTGCCTGCTGAGATCTGCAAGGCCGTTAAGGCATCATTGTGAGGTAATAGGCCAGGACTATAGAGACAAAGAGGCAGTGTTTCATGAACATAGCTTACTTCCAAAAAATTACTTCTGCTTTCCTGGAGCTCTGCTCACCTCCCAGGATCTTTTCGTAGCTTTTTGGCACTCTTTGACATTCAAAACGTTCTCAAGTATATAAGTTCACCTATTCCCTTCCATCCCAGACACTAGGGGCTTTTTATGTTCTTTCTACACACAAAAAGGCCAGATTTTTAAAAAATGATACAGCTGTATTTAGCTAATAAATAAGTCTGATTAAACTGACAATTAAACTAGTAACTCCCCAAATTGGCAGTTGATGGCAATAATTTAAAAATCAAGTTCATTTATGTAAAAAAGCTCAAAGACAAGTTACAAATATGATCTAAATTCGGCATTATATAAAACAGTTTAATAAATAAAATATTTAATAAATATTACTTAAGGTAATCCTTGACTTACAACTGGTTGTGTAATGACCATTTGGAGCTATGACAGCCTCACAAAGTGTGCTTTATAATTCATAAAGAACTTCCGGTCCTCATAAAATGTCACACTGCCCCCCCAACAGGGTCAAATGACAGCATTTCATGCGCTTGGCAACTGGCTCACATTTACAACTGCAAATTCTGCAGTCACATGGCTGTGATTTATAACGTTTTTTGCCAGTTCCCACCGTTTTCTAATTTCCTGCAAAAAATACCTATTTGGGGGAATGGATTTGGACTTAATGACTGTGTTTTGCTTAACAACCATCTAATTGCTTGACAACTATCATAAAAATGGTTGTAAAATCAGATTTGTTCATGTGGTTGCCTCTATTTCATGGTTTATGACCAAAATTCTGGTTCCTATTATGGTTGTAAGTCAACACACAATTAAAACATTAAAACATACAAAAAATATATCTAACCTTGTTTTTTATAACCATAGTTAAAAATCTAGCTGTTACCACTCACTCATCCACATACAAATTTCCTTTGCCTATGTTTATTTCATTAAACATGTGTAAATATATGTATTTTACTAAAACGTCTGAAACCAAGAGTGAGAAAAAAACAACAGAAGAGGGGGAAAGTGGCTCCAAAAATGCATCAGAATTTTAGACGAGAACAATATTGTTAAAAGAAATTAAATTTTAAATAGTTTATTAGTGTGCTAATTCAAAGGAGAGGGAAAGTTAGTACTGCAGAACTAGTATGTCCCCTGGATGCAACAAGATCAAGGAAAACAGATGAAAGCAATGCAAAGAGAAGTATTTGTAAATGAGGAAGTTGCCCTGTTTGACACTCCACAGCTGAGCCAATGTTTTTGTTTTCCATGGGAAGTTGTATTTGAGTTAGGGAGCTTTTAACTTGTCCCCCCCCCTATTTCTCAGTTACTAGTACCTAAGTGTCATCCTGATGTTCAGGTATCTTATGTGTCTTCTGCTCCATTTTTCTCCTCTACTCCCTAGGTTTTATGGGATGCTGATGGGCTCAGTTTGTGCCCTTTACCTGCTGCCCCTCTGCTGGATCTTTGTTCTTCTTAATAGTGCCCTTTTCTTTCGAAATGTGGCATTTTATCAAGGTAAATTATCAAACTATTATAACAAGCACCTATTATATAAAGGCAGCCTTTGACTTGGAAGCTTCATCTAGTCCAAAGTGCAGTGGTTTGTCAGCTAACTGGGCACAGTTGATTTAACAGCATAACATCTGGATTGGATTGCTGCACTGGCTGCCAGTTGGTGTCCATGTCTAATTGAAAGTAGTGGCTGTTATCTTTGAAACCCCATATGGCTCAGCCCAGTGGTGGGATTCAAATATGTGAACAACCGGTTCTCTGTGTGGATACCACTTCCAGAAGTCCATTCTGAGCCTGGGTAACAAAAAATTAGCTACCATTTCTGCTGAAGTGGTGCAAACCGGCTGAATCCCACCACTGGCTCAGCCCCCAGATTCATTTAAGAGAAGGATACTGAGAATTCTCATCCCATGCCCTTTTAGAATATTTTCCCCCCGTACAAATGGCCTTCATGGTAGCCAAGTTAGGTGACCAGTGTCTTGTAGATCAATGCTACTTTATTATAAAGCTATAGCAACAGAATTTTGCAAGTCTGGATATGCTCTCCCCCAACTTTTCCTTTATCTTTGTGAGAACTGGCGGGGGAGGAGCTATTTAAGATGTTTACTCATGTAACTTTTTTGCTCCAGACTCATAACTTTATTTGGTTGTTGCCTTGATGGTGGTTCTTCCTCCAGTCCCTCAAAGCTATTTCCTCTGCCCTCTACAGCCTGAACTTCCTGGATTTTAGGAAGACCTTAAAAACATTTTTATTATGTATAGCATTTGGGTGCTGGTGATGGTCCTGGGCTGTTCTGGTCAGGATTGTTGAGGATTTTTTTTTGGGTAATTTCATTACAAAGCACTGAGTCCTTTGGGAAATGGGGCTATCTGTAAATGATTATATAATTAAAATGTAACAAATAAATCATTTCACCCATGAACTTCTCTTTGCATTGAAACTTTGGTAGAGAAAATTGGAGAAGCTTGCTGAAAATGACTTTCAAGGTGGATACCTTTTTTGCTAGATACTTGTGCGAGGCAAGGAATTCATTTTATCAAATTCTGTAGCTGATTCTTAATGTAAGTGGGACTAATAAAACATTTTAGGTCAGGGACTGGGGGAAGAAAGAGCAAGAATCGTTTACCCTTTTTTGCTTCCTCAGGCCCATGTTACATCCTTTGGTGCTCATATCAGCCAGGTGGCCATGCCATTTCCTGCAGTGTAACTCTGATAATGCTGGAAGCCTCATCGTTGCAAGACCTTCTACTTGAAGAAGTTCAGTTTGCAGTTTCATATGGAACACACTAACAGAGAACAAGGAGTAGGATAAATGAGCTTTTGAGTCTTAATAGAAATGGGAGTGCAATGATCTGCGGATATTTAATAGACCTATGAAATGCACTACTCATCTGACTAATTTTAAGAAGGAGCTTTTCAGAGCTTAGCAATTTCATTGAAACCCACTTCTAATTGCTCTCCTCTTGTTGAGATGTTTTTTTTTGCACTTGTCAGAATCATAGATTGCTACAGTAATGCTGGACTAAAATTTGGAGAGGGTTTTTGTGACATTTGCTTGGGAAGGCAGCGATTATTGTATCTTTCACACAGTTGAAAATTGAGACTTGTGACAGATTTCAGTGGTGTGTAACTTACGTACCTTTTCACTGATGGGCTACTAAAAGGATACCCGTCTTCAGAAAGACAGCCCTGTGTCGTGAGTCGTATTGAGAACGTGATGCTGTCTGCAACATTCCAGTTGCATTTCTTTGTATTACTTGATACAGTAGGTTTTCAGATCCCTTTTTGGCCCGTGATCGACAGAAAGCCCTGTTGGGTGCTTTGTCCCATAACATTTAGGGAAGCTAACCTCCTCCCAGAAATATTTCTTTCCTCACTTTACAAAGCTAGCAGAGTTCTTAGGCCAATGTTCTGAGGTGATGAATAGTCCACCAAAAATCTGGGAGAAATGAATTTAGACCTCTTATTGGTTGGTAGCAGGAAATCAGTATGCAGGAAAATAAACCTTGACTGAATGGCATTAAGGTGTTCAGGTTTTGTGTTGGAAGTGCATTCTGGAGAATGCATTCGTAGCCGTATTTGGCTCTTTTGGTTTATTATATTTTTCTATGTGGTAGCAGACAGTGAAATGGTCAGTAAGGACCCAGATCATTAGACCATAATGTGGTTACTTCATTCTAAACATAGACTGGATTCACACATCACTTTCAGTCTTGCTTTGTTTTATCCATGGTTTCTTCAACAAATCATAGTAACTTGGGTTATATATAACAGAAATAATATTTTTTACATAATACAGTAGTTGGGCAGCATGTGAGTTCATCTTTTATGATTAACTCAGACAGTGGTTGCTCTTCTTCCTGTACTTGATTTCTTGGCATTTGGACTGGTGATGGGAGTGAATGACCTGCTGCTCTGCCAGGGTCAAAAGCTTGAACTGGTCTGTTGGGAAATTCTCCTGAGCTTCTGGAGGTTGTCTAGACCAGTGGTTCTTAACCTTTTTGAATGAATCGCCCCCTTGAGCCAATGAGGAAGTTGTCATCGCCCCCCTCTCAATCACAACATAGGAAATAATTCTTCAATTTATGCAAACACGTCTTTTGTTTTCTTTAAAATTGTCATCTGGACATATCGATGCAAATAATTTATTTCCAGTCTTTTTCCCATATCTCAACTGTGTGAAAAATTTTGGTGCCACCCGTCACTTTATTCCCAAACTTTCCTTTGGAAAGCCAGCTTACTTCACTGTACGAAAAAGTCTCCAAAGTGTCCCCAAAACTTCTCGCTCCATTGCCCCCATATCGCCCCCTTTTTGTTCCTTCGCCCCCATGTCGCCCCTTTTGTTCCAACGCCCCCCTGAAAAATGAAATCGCCCCCTGGGGGGCGATATCACCCAGGTTAAGAACCACTGGTCTAGACATTTCTTTTTTTCTGTTCCCAGTAATGCTGGACATAAAGTCAGCTGCAGAGCAGCGCTTGGGCTTCAAATCCATCCCTGTGGCTCCAGAGCCTGAAGAGCTGGATCTTGGAGAAGTGGAAGCTACTGTCTTGCCAGACTGGACACCTACCCTGACTGGGACTGAGGTAAGACTTGGTGGAAAGAGCAAAGCAGAGAAATAATTAAATCTGTACTTTCTAAAATCTCCTTCATAAGATTTTATCTATCCTGCCATAAAAATCTGGTGACCTAAGGACTGCCTATAGGATTAGTCTTCTGGGCGAGTTGCCATCTTTTTCTTTCCTTCTCCTTTCTGGACTTTTTAAGTCCCTGCTGATTATGGGGCGGAAGCAATGCTGGTTTACATGTAATGAGTTGTTGATTTCTCTGTTCTGCTAT
Organism: Crotalus tigris; assembly: GCF_016545835.1. Lineage (NCBI taxonomy): Eukaryota > Metazoa > Chordata > Lepidosauria > Squamata > Viperidae > Crotalus > Crotalus tigris. Next base: position 501,051 of record NW_024100602.1, on the reverse strand, counting down.
ATTTTTTCATCTCAGTCCTGTTACTTTACTAATTTTCTAAGTTTATTCCTGAACTCCTGCTCCTTAAACAATAACTTAAAACTATTTTTATAGGACCTAACTCCTGGTAGTGTGGAGGAAGCAGAGGAAGCAGAACCTGATGATGAATTCAAGGATGCAATTGAGGTCTGTGGTTTGAGGATCTAGATTGGTCTGTCATGAGAAAAATAAATCAGTTTATCCCTACCCAATGCTCTCCAGAAATTTTGGACTTTAACTCCAAGTTCTTGGCCATGTTGTATGTGAATTGTGGACATTAAAGTCCAATATCTCTAGAGAATACCAGGTTGGGGAAGACTGGAATAAGGAAATATTGATAACCCAGTGGATTAAACATGACATTTGGACCAGGGTATTAGGTGAGCCCTATTGGTTGGTTTGTTGATGCTTTTCATTGATTAAGATGGAATTATCTATTTGAGCCCTTGGCACATATTAATTGATTGTTGTTGAAATTTCTTTTTCAAATTAATTTGTGATTCTTTGTAACTTTGGTTTTAATTTCTCATTAATTGGCTACAAAAAGTGCTAAAATAAATAAATTCACCCTTCTTGTTCTCAGGTTAGTGAGAGGTTCAAGTTAGGTCAAGTTCTTTAACTATAATGTAAAATACTTCTTTATATGTGCAAGAAAGAAAAGGGACCTTTAAATAATATGCTGTCCTGTAAATAGAAAGGGATAGATTTAAAGACATGATACTTGTATTGGGCTGTACTGTTTTCTGTCTTTTGGCCATGTTCTCTTGTCTTTTGTCTTTGCTGCAAGAACAGGAGACTCAGCTGCTTGTAATGGTGAGTGCAAGAACTGGGCTGCTCGGTCCTGAGCGTGAATTCCCCTTTTGTTTTATTGTTTGTGAATCCTAACATCTTAAGAATCATTCTATGCAATTTTTTTCTGGATCATATCCCATTTCCTTATCCACTCTTCCAAGTTTAAGGATTACAGTCACCGGGTCCAGAAGTTTAGTCTTCTGAGCTTTTGGACTTGTGCTGGAGCCTATCCTCAGAGAATGTCTCTTTCACAAGGTATGTGAGAAAGTTCTGGTGAGAGAGAAGTTCTTTGAGGATGGGCTCCAGCACAAGTCCAAAAGCTTAGAAAACTAAACTTCTAGTCCCGGTGGCTGACCCAGATTGGATCCTGCAATATTACCGTGGGACACATATATTTGCCTTTACTCGTTTGAGCATTACCTTTAAAGTTTTTGTGCCGTCCCATCCTTTCTCCAGGCTTGGTCCAGCATTTCCTAGAGCAGTGATGGCGAACCTTTTAGAGACTGAGTGCCCAAACTGCTACCCAAAACCCACTTATGCATCGTTGGATGCCGGGTGGGTGTGGCTCATTGGGTGGGTGTGGCCCATTGGGTGGGCGTGGCTGCAGTGGTAACGGCAGACTGGGTGGGACTAAAAAGTTCAATCAATCAATTCCAACTTTGCAAGATCTTTTTTTTTCCCGTGAGAAGTTGAAATTGACTGATTGAACCTTTTTTTTTTTTTTTGCACATAGCGGCAGAGGCCAAAAGCGAAAAGATTTTATAAAACCCAGCTGAAGGCCTAGGACTGGGGTGATGGCGCACGTGCCCACAGAGAGGGCTCTGAGTGCCACCTCTGGCACCCGTGCCATAGGTTCGCCACCACTGTCCTAGAGTTTGGAACTGTTCTTCTGGATTGTATTTTCCAGGAGGTCCTTATCTTTATGCCTTAGAGCATTTCCCACACAAGATGTATACTGCATTCCTCATAACCTCTCTTTCTGTCTACCGTAGGAGGAAGATGACATCTCTCAGGGCTCAGGAGAGTTTGAGCTTGGCCTTCCTGACAACTCCTTTATGAGCAAGAATGAAGTGATCCGTAGCAAGGTGTCACGGTTGACAGAACGACTGCGCAAACGCTACCCGACCAACAACCTTGGTACTGGACTGAAAGGGGAAGTGATTGAAGGTTATTCGTAGAGGTGCATATTGTTGGGAATGAAGCAGGATTATTCAAGAGTATTGGCAGAAGAGGAGGCTTGATCCAAAAACTACTGCAGAGGAAATTAGCACTGAGTAATTTTACATGGGTCATGACAGAAAAAAAAAAACCCCATCCTGACCACAACTATGTATACAAAAATATCAGGGCCAAGAAAAAGTAATCTTCAGTGTTTTTTGGTGTAGGGGTGGGCAACCTTTTATTGGCCAGGAATCACATATGCCTCTTCCTGGTTTCATTGGTTCCCAACGTCCACAAGAAAATATTTTTAGTTTTTACCTGCTTTCAAGTATGTGTGCAGTTATGTTTTAAAATAAAAAGTTACTTTAACTCTCTTTTTAATTCATCAGTTTCCACTGCATCCAAACTTAATCTTTTCTATGTTCACCTGCTTTACTAGTCATTTCTTATAAAAAAAAAGTTGTACCACTAAATTTCACCAACATTATACTATATATTGCGGCGTATAAGACGACCCGGCATATAAGACGACCCCCGTCTTCGGCACCGAGTCGCATGCCTAGAAAGTCGTCTTATACGTCAGAAACTACCGTAATTTCCGGCGTATAGGACGACTCGGCGTAGAAGACGACCCTCGACTTTGGTGCCGATTTTACCGCTTGCGAAAGTCGTCTTATACGCTGGAAAATACAGTATTAGAAACTTGGGGTACAAAAAGGCTGGGCACTGGGTCCAAAAATGTGTGGATGTCAGATAATGGAGTCAGGATGTAAAATTGATTTTTAAAATCAAACATGATTTTAAATTAATTTAAAATTAATGATAATTAATTATATTTAATTGATTTATACTTAATTGTCTTCTGAGAAAGCACTTTGACCAGAATCATTCAGTAAGATGAGAATTTTCTACCAATCTTCCTCTATTTCATCTGTTAAGATCTGTTGCCCTCTATGTCTTTGGTTCCTCCTGAGTGTTTTAAGGTTTGAGTGGGGGGGGGGGTATTTAACCAATGCTAATTTCCATGTATATGTAAAATTTTTACATTTCCACACCCGGTTCAAGGTTTCAGGTTGAAGAATAGAGCTTATTTATTCAAAGTGTTTTGTTTTTGTTTTTGCTGAATCCAAATTTTGTCATATTCAGATTCTTGCATAGGATTCTCATTCTAAATTTCCTGGTACAAACTGACTCCGGACTAGTCTGGTTGAATGTGAACTAGACTTGATTTTTGTGAGGTATGTGTGAATCCAGTCACCAATGGCATGATGGAACTGTGGATGAACAAAGACTTTATTCAGTGGTTGGAAAAAGAAAGGAAGGCCCGGATTTTGATTTAGTTTACTAAAAGAAGAAAAGCAATTATTAGATGTGATAGTTACTTGTATCCTTCTGCTCTGTTGCAGGAAACTGTGCAAGTTGTTCTGCCACTTTCTCTGTCTTGAAGAAGAGGGTGAGTCTTTTCTCCAGCCCATCAACTCCCTGCCTGGCCTGTTCCATTTGCTTCTCTACCTGCTTCATCATCTTTTTGTGGATCCCAGACTGAACTCTGCAGCCTGCTCACTCACCCATCTTCTTGCGTCTTTTCCTTCTTTAGCGAAGCTGCAGTAACTGTGGGAACAGTTTTTGCTCCAGGTGCTGTTCTTTCAAAATTCCCAAGAGCTACATGGGGGCTACAGGTAAGTGAATACCCCCCCCAAAAGAGAGAGAGAGAAAGAGAGAGAGAGAGAGAGAGAGAGAGAGAGAGAGAGAGAGAGAGAGAGAGAGAGAGAGAGAGAGAGAGAGAGAGAGAGAGAGAGAGAGAGAGAGATGGGACAGAAGGGAGAATCGTTTAGGTAAAAGTCCTGTGAGTGGGTATTTTCCTTTCCCATTGGAGGTCAGGGGAAATCGAGACCTGCTATAGTGGGAGATAATAGATGTTCTGAAGATGTGACATGTCTGAAAAGGTGTAAAGGTAGTCCTTGACTTACGACCACAATGGAGCCTAAAATTTCTATTGCTAAGCAAGACAGTTGTTACGTGAATTTTGACCCATTTTACAACCTTTATTGCCACAATTGTTAATGTGAATCACTGCAGTTGTTCATTGTCAAGCAACTGAATTTGGATTGTGTGACCATAGGGGTGCTGCAACAGCCGTAAGTGTGAAAAACGGTCATAAGTCACTTTTTTCCCAGCGCCATTGTAACTTTGAATGGTCATTAAATAAACTGTTGTAAGTCGAGGACTACCTGTAGTGAGTGGGAAGCTGCATGAGCTTTGGTTAGTCCTGAAATTCTGATTGGTGTTTCTGATTGCAGCCCCAGATGCCCAGCGGGAGACTGTCTTCGTATGTGGGCAGTGTAACCAAGCACTCACCAAGTGAGGAGCCCTTATGGAATCCAGTCTTTGGATGAATCTGCTGTGGATCTTACACTACACTAGTTGCTACTTGAAGGGAGACAAGCAACAGCACTGCTTCTTTTCTTCCTCCCTATACTTGTAAAAAAAAGGGAGGGCCAGCACATGTAACCTGCTGACTGCTCTGTCTGCTCCTGCTCTCTTTCTTGAAAGCAACAGAGGAGGTTATTGCAATCCCGGTTGTGTGGAGGATTCTTCATGCACTAAACTACTGTAGGCTTCCTTCCCTTCTCCCAATTCCAAGAGCAAACATTATTTCATTTCTAGTCTGTGGCCCCAATTTTTTTCTGGAGCTTGGCTGACAGGAGGGTTGGCTGTCCTCATTTTTGAAAGCTCACTCTTGGCACTTGAATTCCTCAAACCTCTCAAAGGGTTTACTATTGCTGAGGTGCCATCCCTTTCTTTCTGTGTGTTTGTGTGTTCTGAACTGAAGGCTGGGTCTTGTGTTCAGATGATGGTTATAGTTGGCTCTGAGAGCAGGCTTTGTAGGGCCAAGAAGACCAATTGTGGTTGTCCAATGGTGAGGTGGCTGGATCTACTTTTTCTGCCTGTCTCAGGTGGGGATAGTGTTTCTCTTTTTCCACTTCCATGCCACTGACTTTGTGTTGCTAGTTTTTATCTAAATCTCCCTATCATGGTCAGACTAGGGCAGGGGTAGGCAACCTTGGCTCTTTTATGACTCGTGGACTTCAACTCCTAAAATTCCTGAGCCAGCGAAGAAGGCCAGGGATGTAGATGACTTGACCGCTCAAGCCGAAGCAGGATGAAATCTGCGAATTTTCAAATTTCTTGCACTCTGCTTTGAGCGCTTCTGCCATGTCCCCTGGAATAGTGGAATTAGAAAATAGAGAGTTTAATGATTCGTCTATCAGGGGAACGTCCAACAAGGATGCGAAGGAGGGAGCCACACTGAATAAGAGTTCTCTCTGAGACCCCCGGAGTGAAGAGAGATCCCAGCTTCGCCCACTGCTTCTGCACCGTATTGTGGAAGAAGGGGGGACAGGGAATATGCTTCTGCATTACCGCCGGCTCAGGAATTCTGGGAATTGAAGTCCACGAGTCATAAAAGAGCCAAGGTTGCCTACCCCTGGACTAGGGTCTGGAAAATGTGTGCTTTTCATCCCTGCATTGTTAAAAGGCAGAAGCTGCTGTGGTTAACTGGGGGTTTTGCTAATAGCAAAGCCTAGCTGAAAGTCAGGGAGTTTTCTCAGGAGGTAGATCACTTCTACAGAAGTGGAACATTATTGGATTATTGCAGAGTAATATATATCCTACCAATAAACAGTATCCTTGGGTATGAAGGCAACATTTTCAGAGTCTGAAGTAATTTTTATTGCTATGAGGACTAGAGGGTCTCTGCTATGGATAAATATTTCTGGAAGAAGAGCATCATTAGGCAGATAGAACAATGGAACATAGGATGCATGGTACGGAATAAGAAAATGGGAGTGGTTCTTTGGGACAATACAGGATATGGTGGTTTCTGCAAAACAGATATATTGTGTCTATAATGTGCTGAGACATGTGGGATAAGAAATGGAGCTTAATATATGTAATCCTAAATGCCAAAAGGAAATGGTTTCTGTGGAGCTGAGAGTATCTTGGACAATACCTTTGAGACTCAACCATGGTGAAATATTGGGTATGCCTGATGGGAATGTAACTGAGAATGTCTTTTGCTTTGGGGACATTAGGAACCTAAATACAAAGCTTGGCTGGAAACAGATTTAGAACACTATGCTTTTGACTTAATAGATAAACTAAATCTCCCATTTCAGATTGTAGACAGTTGTATATATCATCAAAGGCATTTGGTTTTCCAGGGCTAAAAATATTTTCCAGGACTAGATAGATTCTTGCTTTAAGATGTGAAGTGATAGTTTATAAATCTTCAGGCACCCCCAACATTTTTGAGTTGCTTGTTTCATTTGAGGAAAGTGTTGTGGATGCTCACAAAATGATTGTTGGGGTGGAGAAAGGATTTTCCACTGACAGAATGGCTGCTATTCTTTGCTCCAGTCTATTAGAATACTAACCCCCCCCCATTTTTCCAAGCACCCATGAAGTACAGCAATGTTTCCCAAACTTGACAATTTTAAGACATGTGGACTTCAACTCCCAGAATTCCACAGCCAGCAATGCTGGCTGTGGAATTCTGGGAGTTGAAGTCCACATGCCTTAAAATTGTCAAGTTTGGGAAACACTGAAGTACAGTATCAAAGATGATGCTGAAAGTTGGCAATTTTCTTTATAATGCCAGCTTTCCAACTGTTGTAATGCATTATTTTTTAGTATGTAATGTGTGGTGAAAGCAGGAGCCTAGTAGCTTCTTTGAGAGGAGTCTCTGTGCAGAGATGGGAGGTCCCATGAGAAACACGGCTTATAAATTAGATAAAAGATAAAACTTCTTGTTTACTTCCTGCTGTTTTTTAAAATAACAAAAACAGTAGCGACTTTGGTGTCTGTAAAACATCAGTCATGTCTGATTCACGGCCACTCTATGTAAAACACATTTTTGTGTAATATTCTCACCAATAACACTTTCAATTAGGCTTCAAAGTTGTTAATTCATAGAAGCGGTAAATAGATCTGTTCATCCCATCTGCCTATAAGCATTTAAAAACTAGTCAGCTGCTGGGGAAAGTTCTATGCAAGTAACAATACAGCAGTAACAATATATTACTTCAGATTTTGTACACCACTCATGCAGTGTTTCTAATAATTTCCTGTATGACTGGGGGAGTATGATTTTGTTAAAACTTGACCAAATGAGGAATTCCTGTCCCCCTCTCCAAACTGCACATACACAATTGCATGGGATAGATCAATTTACTCTATCCTGATAGTTGTTGCCAAATCCTCTTGCTAAGATAATGTAAAGCTTTTATCACTGTATTTATTAGCCTAACCCATTTTATTGGAAATACAAGGAAACAGTGCTGCTAGTGCTGCTGCTGCTGCTGTCGGCCACCCCGCAGAGTCAGAGGACTTGCAGAGAAACTAATAATGCTGGGTGCTGAACGGGTCAGGGGTTGGGTCAGGACTGTTATAAAGTGAGACCCTGAGGTCTTAGCCAGCCCTAGGGCATTTTATGTGTGGCTTAATAACTTTTCTACATTAAAATTTGTATCATTTTGTTTTATGACTTTCAAGTTAAAAACTTAAAGGATCATTTGGAAAGTAAATTAGTTTGATGAAGCCTGTAGTTCTCCCTTGAATTCAAAAATATTCATTCTTGGTAGAGTTGCAAAAAAAAATAAGAGTAACTGCAAATGATTTTTTCCTAGGAAGTATTTAAGCAAAGATGGGTCTCACATTGGCAGATCTATAGATGTAAGCCCTAAAATGATATAGAGGAACTATAAATCAAAAGATACAATTCATGGGAATGCTCAGATTTCACTGACTGAAAATTCTGTTTCCTGATGGCCAGTTTTACACTTATTCTTCAGGATAATGTTGGTGGAGTTTGTGAGAAAAACATGTAGAATGTTTTTTCTACAACTGTTCTTTGGAGAGGGTGAACTCTAACCTTTTAAATGTGTTTGGATTGCATTAAGTTTGAGAGCAGAAGAAGAGGTTTTGTTGATAAGAATAGATTAAGGTTCTATCATGAAAGTAATTTAGGAGGCTGTTTTGAAGAAGGATGAGACAAAAGTAGCAATTGATATGGAAAGTTGAACAAATGGAATCCAAGAGCTGGTCAATTCCCTTGTGTCAGCAAAACATTTATGCTTCCAACTTTCAAAACTGCATTTGTGTATGTGTTTGAGATGATTTTATGAGGAAAAGACTTGATCTATGTCTGTAGTTGTGAAGCTTAATTGGAGACATTTCTTTTGTCAGTTTTTAACAATATTTTCATTTTATTTAATTAGCAAATAGATACCTTCTTGCAAGGAAAAATACAGATTACATTAGAAGTAATTAAACTTGGAGATTTAGGAACGAAAAGTTCTCATTACTGCAAAATATTGTATCTTTAGTGGCAGTCCCACAGATTTTGGCACAACATAAGGTCTGGGATAAATGGAGGATGGGGAATTGAAACTAAGCCACCAATACTGTTGATTCTGTTCCTTGTAAGGCCATCATATAACCCCAAAGAAAAATATTTTTTAGGGGGGAAAAAAGTAAAAGAGACATAGATGGATAGCAAATTACAATTCAGACTCATGGAGAGTGTATGAGAAAATATTCAGGGCCTGTGTGACATAGTGCTCTTTTCCTACACAACTGATTCTTAAGAGACAATTTTCAAAGTATTACTTTTTTCAAATTCTATCTTGTGCAAATCACCTACCTTTCAGCTTTTTTCCTTCCCTCTCCTCCCCACCCGCCACCGTTTTTTGTTCTAAAACTTCAGAAGTGTCCATATTTTTACCTATGTAAATTCACCTGTTATAAATATTTAAAAGAGTTGTGGCAACAATGATGGCAGAAGCAATCTTGATATCCACAGTGTGGGTGTCATGTAAGACAGCTTGCTGTAGTGGTTAAGGCACCATGCTAGAAACCAGGAGATTATGAGTTCTAATCCCACTTTAGGCATGTGGCTTTGGACCAAGTCACTCTGGCCCAACCTGCCTTATAGAACTGTTATGGGAAAATAGAAGAAACGAATATTATATATATTTGCCACCCTGAAAATAATAAAGGTGGGATAAAAATAAAAATAAATTAAATATGTAAATAAAATAAAATTAAGTATGTCAATTTTGCAAACTTTCACAACTTAAAGTTCACATTTCTTAGAGTTGCCAGGTTGAGATATACTGTTGTAGAGAATCTGAAAAAGCTTTTATCCAGGTTGGAAAAGATATTTCTTCTCATCCACTCTCTTGCTAGTTTTGGCTAGCAATAAGTCCCTATGAAACATGAATTTGTATGCAAGCAGGATTATTCCTTTCCATTTACTTAGGCAGTTCTTCTGTCCTCCAGCCATGCTAATGCTATATATGCATTAGTGTGCCCAGCTGTAGGAGACAAGGAAAGTAACTCCACCTTGTTATCCTCTTGGAGGTCTGGCATCCTGCATGATGGACAGCCACCTGAAAGGCCTGCTTGGTTTGGCATCCTTCCTTGAAGGCAAACACAGGAGTACTGATACTTTGATACATTGCCAGCCTCCAGAATGATATTAGAAATAGTTTTAAAACATATCCAGCAACTTTGCCTTAAAATATGCCTACATGTTTCAGAATAGAGCTGCTAACGGCAGAGATGTAATGTAAGTAAAATTATGGGTAAAGAATCCCTTTTGCTCAAAAGTATTGACTGCCCTTTAGCATCATCTCAAAAAATTGCTCAATCTTTGCTTGAAATTCTATTTGGTTTGGAAAGAAACTAGAAGGGAAAGTTGGGTTGGAGTTGAGAAAGGCCAAAATTTGGTCAGGCCCAATAGAGTCCTAGTTTCAGCAACATGTATTTCTTCAAGCACATGAGAATACGATGATCTGCCATACTTGGAACCTGATTCCTGCACTATTGTTAAAAAATAATGTATTAAGTCGCTTTAAAGTAAGTTTAAAAGGATGTATAAATGAATGGTTCATTAAACATGGATTTCCTGCTCTTAATCTGTATGCATTTTAAGACTTTTTATTAGAATGAAATGAAAATGGAGGAATTTATTTCAAATGTTCCACTTTAATTATGTTTCCATTAAAATACTGAGCAATTCAGATGAAAAGAGGATACACTGAGTGTGATGATGTCATTGCTCAAAGCCACAAAGATTTTTCTTATTTGGCAGGTGATGGTATACTGAGGATAAGGAGGAATTTCTGTAAGATCTCTTACAGACGTCAGATGACTATCAACAATGCACAGACTCTTAAAAATATTTTAACTAAATCCAATTTTCCTATGGAAAACAGACTCCTTGGAAAGATGGACTCCAACAGCTTGTATCTTGATGTCAGCCTACCCATAGAAAAAGGATATTTTTGAATGGGGGGCATTCAATGGGGGTCTGATCCATAAAAGAATGAATAGTGCAAGGAGCATGGATAAGAGAACATGAACTTAACGGCAAATTTCATTTCTTTGTTCTTCTTCTCCCAACGGTAAATGGCCAAGACTAGCAGTCTTCCACCCACTTTTCGACCCATAACCAGAAAGCTGCCACTGAGGTCATCAAGCTGAGGGCAAGGACACGTGCCTGCATTCTTCATATACAGTACCAGCTTTTTGGTGTCCTTGCGTTTCAGTGGCCCCACTTTGAGCACTTTTTTTTTCTTTTGAGTGGCCACTAATCGCCTCTCCCCATTTTCCTTTTTGATTTCCTTGATGTGCATCTTCACCACTGTGGAAGAGAGTATAGATAAAAAATTGCATTAAGGAATTACAACTTAACAACTGAAGTCACTGAAGGGAGAACTAGAGAAGTAGATAGAATTGTAAGTATACAAATTATGGAGTTGATGAGTATTGTTCCTTTACTTTTAAGTTTCAAAACTGACCTTTAAAATGCTGGCAGAGGAAGACAAAAGATAGTAGATGTCTGACAAGTTGAAGCTGCATGACTAAATGGGAGATTTACTCATCCTTTATCACATTTTTCTACTGGCTACTTTTTTTTGCACATGATAGATGCCTATTTGTTTTAAGGCCTAGCTACCAGATTTTTAGCTATGTCACATTGGTCATCTCTGAAGTCCATTATTGTTTCAGTAGTGAGAGCATCTGGGAAAGGTACAGATCATCCAATTTTTTTTTACAGTCTGAATTCAGGGGCTATATGGATTGTTAAAATAAGTTATGGAGCACAGCAGCACTGATTGTACATATAGCATTATGGGAATTACTGCAGTCATATTCATATACCGCTGGTTTCATCTTTTGATTTTTCTATGTGAGGGAAATTCTTTGGGTGACTTGGCACAAATTATTTCTAACAGAATACTACCTATGAATAGACCTTCCAAAAGTAACAAGAACTGGATCATCTAAATTGAACAAGCAAATCTGTATTTGGTTATGTGGGAGAAAATGTGCTACCTTGGGAAGTGCTTGTTACCATATACAATCTGCAAATAAAGGAAGGTCAGGTATTGATTTATGACAATTTTTGGGGAAAACCCTGGGAAAATTTAAGGGAATGTTATAAATTGTGTTTTTGAAGTGAAATATAAAAAAAAAAGTTACTTCAGGTTTGGGCGGGAAAAAGAAACGTGCTCATCCTTGAATCAAATAGAGTAGAATTCAGGATTGACAACCTTAATGTGATAACAGAATACCCCGCAAGCCCATCTCCACTTCCACCTGTGGTAGTAAACTGCTTTCCCTTCATGGCACAATTGCCTTCACAAAGCAGATGTCTTAGTCTGAGTAGATCTAGGTTCTCTGAGGGTGTGAAAATGTACTTGAAATGTGTTCTGCATTGGAGTAAACAAGCTGGTACCATCTTGCTCCTATACAGTAGTTCCTTGATAAGAAAAAAATCTAGTATCTTTAACAGCTATTTTCAGTCTTCTGTTTCCCTATATTGATTATTCTAAATATCTGGTTTATCTCATTCTTTGAAAGGACTGAATTTACAATAACTACATAAATATTTTATTATGATTATTTTTAAAATGTATATCCTGGCTCTTCTACAAGGACTATTCAAGGCAGCAAATAAATGATATAAACTTTTAAAATGGAGAACTACAAAAGAAATTTAAAAAATAAATAAAAAGTACTGGAAATACTAATAATTATAGGGGATGAATAGAGCACTTTTCATTATTATTAGCGCCTGGAGATTGTCTTAAAAAACAAATTCTATGATCAGGCTGTTATTAAAGCTTTTGTTTTTCAAATGTGAGAATATTCAAAGGTGTTGGAAGATATAAATCAGGCAGATCTAAATGATAATGCTGCTTAGAAATGTGAGAAAATATCCTAATTCAATCCATTAAGAGATGAGATGGGTTCAAACAAGACTTTTTTCTGCAGTCAAAATTAAGGGGTTCTGTGAGTCAAAAATCATATTGATTTGATTCCAGAAACAATCTGGAAGCTGCTGAAGGATCTGATTGAAAATAGGTGTAGTTCAAGCAGGGAAAGGGAAGTAAGAATAACAAATATATGCCATATTCCCAACAGCTGCTCATCCCAGATCCCTGCTGCTACTTTGTGTGTGTGATTTACCAAAGTCACTTGAACACATCTGCTCCATGATGCCATCTGCTTTGTGTTCTATCTCGCACTGGGTGCAAATCCTTGACACTGTAAAATGGAAAAAATGAATACGAGGTCAGAAAAACTGGACATACTTAGCATTCTGCCATGTATATTCGCAATTGATTTCAAGTGATGATGTTGATGTCCTAATTACTTTGCCTTGTTATGAACTTTTTAATTGTCACAAAATATCCTGAACAAACAAAAATACAGAATTCAGTTCATCCAGATAGAAACTTCTTACTGAAGAGAGTGGGGATAAGAATACATTTTAGGGAAACGTTTTCCCCCCATATAGCTATTCCTGTATTTTGTTCCCACTTTCTTTTACTATGCAGACATTTTTGTTCCAGTTGATTTCCATTTATTTTTCCTAGCTTTTGAATTAAAAGTCTTGACAATAAAAGGAGTATGTTTAAAGGATATTAGGAAAATCAAAATACATTGTCTCTAAAGGAACTTCATAAATAAGGAATTTTTTTTTAAAAAAAATCAAAGCCTTTGACTTCTTTGGGGGGAAAAAGCCTCAAGTAAAAGCTAAATAATATAGAACTGCTATCAATATAAATAATTTTTTGAAGGGTTAGCTATTAGAAGGTAAAATACTGATCAAAAAACTTTCTCAAATCAGTGCTTACCTATATATGCAAGGAATAAACTCCAAACATCTTAGATGTTGGCTACTGGATAATGGGAGCTATAGACCTTCACCCAACCTATAGCTAAAGATTATATGCGATATTCAACACTTTGGATGCATCCCTCTCGAAAACAATCTAGCTACTGAATTGTATTTTGCATTGTATTTTTAACATAATGTTAAAATGGGGATGCTTAAATAAAGAAAAATATAATTAAAGTTGGACCCGTGCTGTGAGACTGAATTAAAAATATATTCCAGATACATAAAATACATTGCAAGGTAAAGGTAAAGTTTCCCCTGCCAATTGTGTCTGACTCCAGGGCACAGTGCTCATTTCTATTTCTTGGCCAAGGGAGCCAAGTGTTGTCCCCAAAGACAAATACATTGCATGGGAATGTTATTTCTTTAGCTTTTTTGTTATTCTTGTTTCTTGGATTCAGCATCAAGCACCAAATATGACTTGCTTTACAAGCAGGCAGGCAAAAATTCTTGCTAGCAAAGACCTCTTCAGTCTGCCAAACATTATAGTAATTAATCAAGTTATTGACTAAAAATGATAATAAGGACAAAATAAAAGCAGAAGATCTGCATTGCCCTTTTGAAGCAATGCAGAGAGAAACCCCATGAGAAGACATTATTAGCTGTTCCTAAATATCAAATGGGGTGGAAGTCAGTAGAGATTACCCCCAAATACATTTCATAGTAAGCATGTTCCCATGATAAATTTTTGATTTGGGCCAAATTCCCCCTGCACTGGCAGCACTCATAGCTCAGTCATACTAGGAATAGTGGCTTTGTGGAATTCTTCATGCTCTGTGAAAGTCTATCTAATCTGCAAGACAGATTAGTGCTGATGTTTCAAAATCATTTTAATATTCCTCTATTTTCCTATTGTTTTTTCTCTTGCTATTAATAAAATAAAAAGGGGAAATAAAAGTTTGTTGATGGAAGCACTCTGAATTACTCTGGCTTAAGGATCAGACACAGGCTGTACAGCAGAGCAATTCTGAAATGAAAGGAGCTGGAGCTGAAAGCTGTGCTGGCACTATTTGTCAACTTCGTCAACTTGAAGATATGTGGATTTCAATCTCCAAAATTGTCAAGGTTGAGAAACACTATGTGCTGGAGTTTAGCTATTTCCCTAATCCTGGCCTTAGAAGCTTCTAAAGCCAGGGTTAGGGAAATGGCTATATCTGCTTCTTGTTCCAAGAAAATGCTGTCATGAAAATTGCTCTGAATGCTGTAGGGTTTGGGAGCAAAATAATATGCTTTGCCTCCATAAGTACTCTTGATCACATTCAAAAGCCTCTTTGTGGAAAATGGTGCTTACCAGATCCCAGATGTAGATTGGTTCTTAGCAGGTCCAGATTTGGTGTTCACCAAGTCCAGATGTAGAAAAGCAGGGTTTCTGTGTTCTTTTTCCAGCTTGCTCTATGATCAGAATACCTCTGAAATTACCCTGCCTTCTCTTTTGATCAAACAGTGCCTCCAGCTGGCTACTGTGCCAAAAGAATTTGCAAACAACTGCTTGTAGATAGCAGATGTGCATGCCTGTGTGTGGGCAAACATTTGTCAGTTTTAGTTCTGAAATCTCTGTATCCACCTCTCCCTATTGTGTTTATTGATATGAAACATTGGAGAGAAGCTGCTGCAATGATTCCTAGAATTGCATGCCTGAGAGGGCGAACACCTTCAAAGTTTATTAAGTGAAAAAGCTTGCAGAGAAAAAGTTGTTGGATGTTCATCCTATATGAATGCTACTGCTTTTGTAATTGGACTTGGAAGTAATATTCCATAACAAAAGAAACTCTGTGCAGCAATCCTGAAATCATTAGAAGGAACAAATTATACATGAGGCTACTAACAGACTGTACTTTGCACTGTAGTAACACACACGTTAATTACAAAGAATTGGGATATATAGATAGATAGCAAGAAAGAATGAAAGCCCCAGTGTCCTCAAGATATGAGGATAATGAAGCAGAAGGTAATGCCCTGCTCTGTCTTAGATTACAGAGGAAAAAAACATAGATGTGGGAACAGTGTTGTGTGGCAAATGTCTGTACAAGTTGCCTAATATGTAGAACCTTTAAAAGATAGAGGGTAGGAGTCCAGAAGTGTTTTCCAATCTAAGACAATTTCTAGGTGTATTGACTTTAAGTCGAGAACTTCCCAGCCTGCATGGCGATTGCTGAGAATTCTAGTACAGGTAGTCCTTGAATTACAACAATTCATTTAACAACCATTCAAAGTTACAACAGTACTGAAAAAAGTCACAACCAGTCCTTGCATTTACAATTGTGCCAGCATTTCCACGGTCACATGATCAAAATTCATAAGTAAAGGAATACCTATAATAGAAATCCAAACATCTGGAAGCATTGACACTGGGAAACACTAATATAGACAGAAGCATGCATAAGATTTGTTTCTGGGAACCAAAGTCCAAGGAGCATTGTAAAGTGGGTTTCCATGGGAATGGTATAAGAAACAGCTTTATTAATTTTTCCCCCACCTCCTCTGCTGTCCATGCTCTTACCTGGTGGCTGAGTAACTTGGTTGTTTCCAAACTGCACGGTGATGCACAGGTCGTTGTCGAAGGGAAATTTGTTGCAGTTGAGCATGTCAGGCCAGGGGAAGCCATAGGATTCCATGACAGGTGCACATGAATCCCGCACAACTTCACATAAGGAACGGCATGGGTAGATGGGCTGGTCCAAACAGACAGGTGTAAATAGAGAGCAGAGGAAAATCTGTGTGTCTGAGTGGCATCTCTTGGCCAGGAGAGGTACCCAGCTGTTGGCTTGTTGCTTGATCTCAGGCATAGAATCATGCTCCAGCAGATTAGGTAAGCGCATGCGTTTGTAACCCACATTATGGCAGAGCTGTAGGTCAGCTGGGATGTCTACACACTGTGATTGTTTGGTATAGAAGCGTCTGTGCTGAAAGTTATCTGAAGGCCAGCTGTAGTAATCGTATTCTTGACTCATGGAATGCACCCAGCCCTGCACCAGAGCCAGCAGCACTGCATCCAGGACATTCCATTGACGAAGTAAGATCATGGCCCAGAGATTACGTGCCTCTGCTGGAAAACAGGCAAGTGGAACAGAGTTACCACAGGTGCTATTGGCAATTAACTTACTGCTCAGTCCTAATCCCAGTCCAACTGAGCTGCCAGTCTGCTATTGAAACCAGGTACCTATGCCCAGGAAAGCAAATCTCTCCGAGTGGTTCTTATCACTATCAGCGGGATGGAAGGAGCTGAAGCTGGATTCACTTAAAGCTTTAGCACCACCCCCTCTAAATTTGCAAAGGAGCCTCTTGGGGGTAGTTAGCAGCCAATCTTCACTAGCAAGCTTCCCTCCTCCCAAGACTGACTTGGATGCCAGCCACGAAGATGTCCCCACCTCTAACTATCCCTCAGTCTCCCCCTCCCTTCTTCTTCTTCCCTTTTCTGGACTATCTGGGTTATTCATTTGCCTTTCACAACAGCCTTGTTCTTTTCCATAAGATACATGGCATCAGGCCACAGCTGCCATTGCCCTGAAATGCTACAAAGCAGCTCTCATTAGGCAGCAGATTTTCTTTCCCCAGGCTTCCTTTCTGGGGTGTATTAAAAATGAGCAGATTAGTATAAAGCTGCTTTCATTCTCCCATCCTATTTCAGGTGTGAAATATGTTAGTCCTGTTAAGCCCATGAAAAACCTATCTGTTTTGATTAGCAGTCTCTCTAATGAATTGAAACAAATGTTTAACCTACTAGTTAAATAATGAAACAATCACATTCTGACTTTTTCATGTAGAGATTACATGTGAAGGTTTTGGTGAGGGTGGCAGGAAATTCAGCCATCCCCTTTACAATATTTTTTGAGAGAGGCAAAGGAGAGCAGGTTTATGTCAGTTGTATCAAATTAACAGTGAAGGGACCTTGTCAGGAGGAAGATCACATGGAATGAAGAGAAGAATCCTCTTCCATCTCTCCTTACACCAAACAAGTAAATAGATGGTGTGTATTTTTTCTGGAGAACAAGAACTTGGACCATGTAGGATACCAGAAATTAACGCTGGGAGCATATGGGAGACTTTTGAAAGGGCCATTGTTGTTATCAGATGAATAAATGTCTGAAGTGTTATTCACCAGACAGAATGTGAACAGAAAGATAGTAGTTGCTTAAAGATCCAAGCACCTTATTCTTTGGGTTGGAAAACTCTTTGTACTTTCATATACTTTATGTAAGTATATACTTCACAAAACATTCTGGGTTGCAAACAAAAACAACATGATAGACTGATAGATAGATGTAGGATATACATCTCCCAAATAAAGACTTCATGCTAAAATAAACCACTCAGGACCACATATTAGCTGTGCTTTTACATCATGCAAACCCATGATTAAATGAATTACCCTGATTGCCCAAGTTTGCACAATACGTTGAACTCTAAATTAACCACACTGACTAGGTTTATCCACTATAATTGATGGTGATAATCTTTATGCCACTTTTCTGCTTAGCAAAAACATTTAGTATTACAGTTAAAACAATACCTACAGTATGGTATTTAATGTGCAGTAAAAATAAATGATATATAAACAACAAAGATTAGGGGACTGGAGGCTAAAACATATAAGGAATGGTTGCTGGAATTGGGTATGTCTAGTTTAATGAAGAGAAGGACGAGAGGGGAGATGATAGCAGTGTTCCAATATCTCAGGGGCTGCCACAAAAAAGAGGGAGTGAAGCTATTTTCCAAAGCACCTGAAGGCAGGACAAGAAGCAACGGGTGGAAACCAATCAAGGAGAGAAGCAACCTAGAACTATGTAGAAACTTCCTGACAGTTAGAATAAATAACCAGTGGAACAACCTGCCTCCAGGAGCGGTGAATGCCCCAACATTGGAAGTTTTTAAGAAGAGACTGGACAGCCATTTGTCCGAAATGGTATAGGGTTTTCTGTCTGAGCAGGGGGTTGGACTAGATGATCTCCAAGGTCCCTTCCAACTTTATTATTATTATTATAAACAAAAAAATGAAAGCACAGATACAGTATTTGTGCATTCATTCTGATTATTTATATTCTCCATTTTCAAATCCTTCCAATTCTAGCCAAGTGTTTTCAAGCAACATAGATAATTCAATAAAAACTTTTTTAAAAAATAAAATAAACAAACATAGAAACTAAACCCCTTCCCCAAGGCAGCTGATACTAATGGCCTTATAGTGGAGAAGGGAGAATTTTGGAGAAAAGGCTTTAATAACCCCCCCTCCCCTCCCCTACATGGCTTAATGAATAACTCAGCCAATTCTGATTCAGGAAGCTGTGTTTAAAACATACCATAGTTTAGCCCAATCACAATCCTTTTGTGGCAATATAGCTAGAATAAAATCTGTTAAGATTTCTAATACTTTACCTAATATTTCACAGCTGTGATGTATAAAAATAGCATTACAGGGCCTGGGATAAACCCTGAAATGTTCCTTACCTAGTCTGTGTCCAAAGTAGGATATGTTTGGAAAAAAAAGATGGGCTTGAATGTCTGCCCACTCCTCTTATAAATCCCACATGTTTCTCAAACTTGGCCTCTTTAAGATGAATAGACTTCAGTTCCCAGAATTCTCTAACCACTGATGTAAGTGATGATGCAGAGCTACAGGTCTTTGAAATCTGTAATTGAGCTTGAAACCAAACATCTACTTGAGCTAAGGAGCAGAAGGCTGTGTCCTTGCTGACTGTGTGAATGTGACTGGAAGGCAGCATTGAATCCTATTGAACGTGGCATGTATTCATTTCGATGGGATGTGTTAAACCACTCATTTTTTTAGGAAGTGATATTGAATCTAGATGGCAGCAAAGACACAAAATTTCTGTATCCCTATATTGCCATTTAGCTGTAGTTTGGATTTCTGCAACTTTGATCCACGTACTTGCACTGCCTTTGGATGTGTTAGGATTATAATGCACAACATCTCTAGCCAGCATAGTCCTTAGATAGGCTGGAGGTGGAAAGGAGTTACGGTCAAGCATATCTGGAAAAGCTAAACTTAACTATTACCTGAAGCCTTTGCTTTCTGCAATATAAATAGATCCAACAGACTTGGACTCCATTACTTGGGCCAACTGTGAGATGATAGTACAGGTAAGTCCTCGCCTTACAACAGTTTATCTAGTGAACATTCAAAGTTACAACGGTAATGAAAAAAGTAACACGACCCTTTTTCATACAACCATTTCAGCATCCTCATGGTCATGTGATCAGAATTCCGACACTTGGCAACTGATTCATATTTATGCTAGTTATGTCATGGGTCATGTAATCCTCTTTTGTAACCTTCTAGCAAGCAAAGTCAATGGGGAAGCTAGATTCACTTAACAACCGTGTTACTAACTTAACAGCTGCAGTGATTCATTTAACAACTGTAGCACTTAACAAATGTCTCACTTAGCAACATAAATTTTGGGCTCAGTTGTGGTTGTAAGCCAAAGACTACCTGTACAGAGTCAGAGGAAGTGGGGTTTTTTTGGTAGCTGTTTGCTTCCATCTACTAGTTATTCATATTTTTGGGCCCAGATCTAGTAGCTCTAAATATAAATATGCATACGCAATATAGAATAAAAGAGGAAGCTAACCTACTTGATAATATGCTAAAATTGCCATTGTGTTCTAAAAAGAATTTTGAAATCAGCAGAAATTTAGCCCATGTAGTTTTCTCCTTGCTGTTGAATGATTTGACTGTTGTTAAATATTTTTAATTCCCAGACCATTTCCAGTAAATGTGAATTAAGTGTACAGCAATGTCACCAACATTTGTGATTAAGTAAGGTTGTGGAAAAGACCTGCAAAGTTCTGGATGACTGCTAAATGTTAGCTAATACACAAACATCTCTTTGCTTCTGTCTAGTGGTTATCTAGACTTTTTTCAGCCCTAATCTTATACTGTAGCCCTAACTAAATATTCTCTTAACTTTTAATAAGAAACAGCCTTACCTGAAAAAGTTGAGGTTGGGATAAATACTGGAGCCCATTATATTGAGGGAAACCTAGCTACTTATTAAAGACAATATTTTATAAATCTTGTGAGAATTTATGTTGCAGCCAACATCATTAGAGAATTATTTCAAAGGTCAGACGAAAAACAACATGAAGCCAGAAAACCACCAAATAACATTATTTGGGAGAATTGATATGCTACCACTCTGCAGTGAAATGTGTAGAGTTAATGTAGGTTTCCTTCCAAATATTGAATGATGTACATTTAGCAAATTTAGAGGTGTTTAAAATGAGCAATTAGATTTATCACCTTTTCATTTTATGTGAAAATGTTGTGCTTTAAATAGACAAAGTCAATCAAGATACCTTTCTCTAACACTGAATCTTATCAGTGAATCTAATCAGTCATTAGAATTTCTTCTAATTAAATTATCTCTGCTTAATAGCTATTAAAGCATAGCATTCAGCTGGGTTTTATAAAACCTTTTTGCTTTAGGCATCCACCACCGTGTGCAAAAAAAAAAAAGGTTCAATCAATCAATCAATTTCAATTTCTCATGGGAAAAAAAAAGATCTCACAAAGTTGGAATTGATAGATTGAACTTTTTAGGCCACCCAGTCTGCCGTTACCACCACAGCCATGCCCATCCATTGGGCCATGCCCACGCAATGGGCCAAGCCCACCCAGCATCCGATGATACATAAGTGGGTTTTGGGTTGCAGTTTGGGCACTCGGTCACTGCACTAGGCCCTGGAAATGGGGCAGGAATGAACAAACTAAGGAAAGAGTTTCAAAAAGATTACGCAGTTCTGGGAAAGAAAAAAGCTTGAGAAGGACATTCAACAGAATCTCACTGTGACATTGTTTGGTATAAGATGGGTAGGCAACCTTGGCTCTTTTATGACTTGTGGACTTCAACTCCCAGAATTCCTGAGCCAGCCATAAAAGTGTCAAGGTTGCCTACCCCTGAGTAGAAGAGAGAAACTCCTAGAAGCTTTCAAGCTTTATTATATCCTACAACAATAGCCAATTCTTGAAATCCACATTGCTCCTGTTTCTTGACCTTACATGCCTCGAAGGGCTGACAGTGGGTAACATCCTATATATATTAGGTTTTGCTAACAAAGAATAAAGAGAGAACTGGTATAGCTATTTCGAGTTCCTTTAACTCTCTTCAGCCAGACTTACTCTTCTGAGATTCGAACCTGGGCTATCTGCATGTTAGGCAGTTGTTATAACCTCTAAGCCACAGGCTCTCTCTCACTTTATCTCCCAAAATAAGGTTCAGTAAACTTTCTTCCCAGGTAAATAGATCTAGGCTTATGACTAAAAGACTAACATCTTTATAGTTGGAAAATGTTTAACATGACAGTAAAATATTTTTAAAATGCATTTCAAATAAAACCTCTTTGCTAATCTTGCTATTCTGGTAGCTTGTATGTATTATGTGGTCAACATCAGGTGCTGTCATCCAGTTTCACATATACTACTTAGCAGAGAGATAACTTTTGGGGGACATAGATTCCAGGTGGGATCCAGCTTTGGTTTTTTAGTTGAAGTGGAGAGACACCTTCTCTCAAGCATATTAATTGGTGGCTGCCACTGGAGTTCAGATAAGATAAAGCCGTGTGGCTTTATCAAACCCACTGACTGGAGTGAAGGGGATGGCTTCAGGGCCCCAGTTATCCCAGCTAAGAACAAGATAAGCTCTCTGGCTCTGACAGAAAATCACTGGCTTCTGATGAATGTGCTGCTTTGATGTTGGTAATGAACAGTATGTGGAGGGGGAGAATGACAGGTTTTGGAGTGTGAGTATCACAAGGTGAGACTGCGTTATGTGGGAATTTATAGGAGTGTGAAAACAAAACTATATGAATCAGCCATCTGGGGTGATTTGGGGCTAACTGCTGGTTGTTTCTATTCATTATGTTATTTTTAAGGAAGAAGAGAATTTTATCTCTCTTTTGCTTGAAGGAAGAGTTAGCCTGAAAAGATTGTACACCCACTTAGAAAAGACGGCTGGGCCATTTGTCTTTTTTTTGTGAATGGCAATTAAGCCTTACCTGCCAAATTCTCAAGATCATTTTTGTTCAGAAGCTGCATTTCTACAGGCATCTTCATTCATATTGTCCTTTTCTTTTCTAAGATCTAATCCTTCCCAGGTGGTAGACTACTGTGAAAAAAGTCTAATAAGCCTGGGTCAAGGGTAGGAAGGAGCCAGGAACAAGCTGCCCTTCAGGTCCTTGAAACACAGATTAACAAACTCCAGCTAAAGTATTCCACAGAGATGCTCCATCTAAGGTCTCCTTCCCACTTGTACATACATTTGCATTAACCCTGGTGGAATACCTTGACTACCCTGATAGCTGACAAAGCCAATAGAGAAAGAGAGGATTGTTATTCAACTCACTTGAAGACAAATGTTTCCACAGCTTTTGGTTATAAAAAGAATCCTTTTCACTAGCAAATGATTTCTGGTCATCCAACCCCTTGACCTCATGCTCTTCGGATGTGCCATGTCTTATATTTCCTGCTCCTAATGCTCAGCTCAGCTAAATATCTGCAGAATACCCAAGACACAACCATTGAAACTGGAGGATTCACCATCACTATGAGTTCTAGAGAGATAAAAAATATATGTATTATTGTATTACAACAAGATAACTGAGCCATGTTACTCTTAACTGAATCATATAATTGATTGCCTGCATTTACAAAGTACGTTCATCCATTAATTTGCCATTAATCACATTTTGGCATATTGGGTTCATAAAATACAAATCAAACTAGCATATTTTGTGAATCTAACCATTAAGTGGGTGCATTGTATAGAGCAGGTGAGATAGATACCGGTATTGTGGGGAAAAAACTGCTGAGATTGACTTGATTAGGAATATATGCTTGTGAGTTCCCTACTTAAGGTAGCTGGGTTGCCAGACTTTCAAGTTGTAAAGAAAGGCTTAGGAGATAGAATACTGTATAGGGCTTGGCAGTATGCATATAAAAATGTCTATTGAGATCAGTATATAAAGCCTAATAGCACCTGATAAATGTAAGGGATGGCTATTTTGGAATGATCAGTCTGGAAATATAAGGGTTAACAATAACTCCAAACAAACCAAAAAGTGATTTGCTTATTTCTGGATTGTTATCCTGCAATTTTGTTCCTCTTGTTGATTCTAGAAGAAGGCAACAAACCTGAAGATTCAAGTAAGAGTTCTGGCTATTTTTATACAAGAGTCCAGTTCAGCCTAAAATGAAGTTAATTTGTGGTTCTGCATATTGTGGGAATTCAGCCATTGTTCTGACATATTGGGCAAACAATGTAATTCCATTAAGCCATAAAAGTTTATTTCTGTTGCTGCATAATTTTATACGAACATAGCAGTTGCCCTTTGTCAATTTGTGTTAAATTAGTTGTGTGAACCCAATTAGTATGTCTAACATTGTTTAAGTTTGGGCCATCTATGGTACTAAGAGGATTTTTCATTCTGTTATCAAGGAGATATAGGAGGAATTATTGGCATTTTAAAATGGTTTCTTTATAGCCTAGATCAGGGGTAGGCAACCTTGGCTCTTTTATGACTCGTGGACTTCAACTCCCAGAATTCCTGAGCCAGCATAGCTGGCTCAGGAATGTTGGGAGTTGAAGTCCACGAGTCATAAAAGAGCCAAGGTTACCTACCCCTGGCCTAGATAGCCACCTTAGAATTTCTTCTTGTTCTGCTTGCCACAAGATGTATGGGGACACTTGTCCTAAATTCGAAAATGAAGATTTGTTGACTAGTGTAATTTAGTGATTGAGATATACAGGCAGCTGGTGTCCAAAGAAATGTCTAGATCAGGGAAGAAAGGGGTTAATTATGATCAGAGTCTTGTTTAGATAGCGAGAAAGCAGGGGTTAAATCCGCCCTCTAGCTGGGGGATAGGCAGCTATGCTCAAATGCCGGTTGGGAGGGGCAAATAGATTTCCCTGTAGAGTCTTTTTGTTTGTTCTTTTCACTGAGAGACATTATGGTGAGACAGGATGACGCCAACCTGAAAATGAGTAGAGGGAGTTGGGGGTATCGCTGTAGAAAGGAAAACAGAGGGAATACCAGGTATTGATAATAGGGGTGGAGGGTGTGGCAGCCTCTACTGATTGTAGATTCCTAGGTAGATTTGCTTACCATGTAGCTTGACAACTTCCCACAAGTTAACTAGCTAGGGAATGTCCAGATGGACATTCTGCATAGTTACTGAAATATGTGATAAAGAAATCTCAATGTGCATTCTCTGTGTGATTTCACCTTCCCTAACCTGGTTCTTTCATCATTGTCCAACTAATAGGGCTGTTAGCTCTTTGCAGAGTAATTATAATTACATGGGGAACTGGATTGAGATCTTTTTCTCTTGCTGAATGGAATCATGTTCTAGCTACTCCTCTAAATTTGGAGAACTAGACATGAGTGCAGTATAATCCTTAACTCATGTATGTGTGGAGGGAACAGATATCCATGTACCATATGTCTTAAGCCAGTGGTGGCGAACCTATGGCATGGGGGCCAGAGGCGGCACTCAGAGCCCTCTCTGTGGGCACGCACGCCGTCGTCCCAGTCCTAGGCCTTCAGCTGGGTTTTATAAAACTTTTTTGCTTTAGGCCTCCGCCGCCGTGTGCAAAAAAAAAAAAAAAAAGGTTCAATCAGTCAATTTCAACTTCTCATGGAAAAAAAAAGATCTTGCAAAGTTGGAATTGATTGATTGAACTTTTTAGTCCCACCCAGTTTGCCATTACCACTGCAGCCATGCCCACCCAATTGGCCACACCCACCCGACACTCGATGATGCATAAGTGGGTTTTGGGTTGCAGTTTGGGTACTCGGTCTCTAAAACGTTCGCCATCACTGCCTTAAGCAATTCTTTACATTTATTGGTTATAATGTTGCCAAGATTAGAATTTTCTGACTCTTCCATGTCCCTTGTCTTAAGTATACAAAAGGAATGAAAGAAATGCTCTTTCTGATGTATGCAATTTATTTTCTCTCAGGACCTCAACAGTGTAAATGCCTTTTTTTCTTTACATTTTTTTGATGTACAGGCATATTAGTGATGCCTTTGGATACTTGTACCTAATCGGCTCAAATGGTGGAGTTATCTTTGACCAGGAGCTGCTTAGAATAACTTAGCTGGGAAAATCAGCCCAGAGAATATTGTTTCTAAAATTCTGTTGAGTAATAGTAACAGATTTCAGGATCTCCTGCAAAGTTTACTGAAGTCTTGAGATCCAGGAGCAAAACAATATGCATATACTAAAAATATACTCTTCAAGCTCCAAATGTGGGTCTCTGGTCCTTCCTTTTCATAAGGACATTGATGGTTGGGAACAGTTCAGAGGAAAGCGAGTGAGTGGCGATGATAATTGGTTTGGAGTGTGAGACATAAAAAGACAAAAGAACTAGGCAACTAAAACAAATAGAAGAGAATACTGATAGCACGACACTGTTTTCTGATAACTTGGAGGGTGATTGGGCCAGAATAAAGGAATATAGACACACAGAAATAAATCAATTAGCACTGGAGCAAACGGCTAGCTGCTCCACCTCGACTTTTAAAAATAATTTGTGGCACTAATATATTTTAGGAAAAATATTTGAAAGTCTTTTCTGAAAAGCTGTAGTAGTTTCACTTAAAGAAAACCAGTTAGTTGGTTTGGAGGTCTTTTAGCCTGTTTTGCTTCCAAGGTTGCTCTTTGTTTTCCTTGCAGACTTTTGTTGCCTTTTCCAGCTGTACTGATGATCATCTAGACTTCTGTTGGGGAAAATGGACCATCTGTTGAATGCGGCTTGCAGAAAAACACATTATGGTTCATTGATAAAAATATCACAACTCTTTTTGCTGCCTAGTCTGCCATGTTGATTATGTGAGCAGGCCTGTCCAGGCATTAAGTGTATCTTTGTTGCTTTCTCTCTTCTCATTTATAGCATGCTGCCTCCTGTTACAATCTGTTCCTTGTCCATCAAAATTGAATTGAGCCAATCCTGGAGTTTCTGTAAAAAGTTATCTCCTCAGAACATTACAGCAACACACACCATTTGTGCCTTTAGCACAGGCGGCCACAAGATATTATTTGCTGTGAACTGCATAACTGAGTTTAACTGCTTTGTTTAGAATTTGCTTTATCTTAGCCTTCTCTCAATTTATATATTGATGTGATCCACTGTTGCCTTCTGCATATATAGAGACTAGGGATATTCTTTTTTCTGAGCATTCTATGTAAATTTTGAAATGTTAAATACAACCTTCATCTTCCCCAAACTCATGATCCAGATGTTGGACTTTCAACTCCCATAATCCTTAGATTCCATTGTTGTGCTGGCCAAGGATTACAGAAGCTGCAGTCCTATGCATGTGGAGGGCATCTAGTTGGTAAAGTCTGATCCAAATCAAAGTATTTCCTACATTCACTTGCTTTTCTGTAAAAGAATCTGTATGATGTCTGGATGGCACAAAGATGTTCCACATTTTCTCTATGGCTCTTGGTTGAATTGGCTCTTGTTGAATTTTACTGTATACAGTATTTAGGTACATATCACAAAGTTTGGTACCCCAGTAAAGAATTGGTTGATAGAGGGTGTGAGAAATAATGACTGTGGATGACTTAACAGGTTTAAAAATAAGATTTCATTTTTTTAAAAAAATGATCCTAGTGAAATTAAATCCCCCAATATCATTTTTCCTCTTGTAAGAATGATTATGTATTGGTGAAAGGTCACACGGAAGATACTAAGTTTTCCTAACTACAATCCCATATTTGTTTTGGGATAAACTAAACAGCTGCGTTATGCAAACAAGAAAAGATTAACACAGAATTAACACTCTCTTTTTGCTGCTGGGACAAAAATGAATTGCAAAGAGGCCCCACAAATATGGGGCTTCTCTAGTAACTTCCATTCTCTGATCGTTTTAATGACCTGGTTTTGTTACTGAACTTTGATTTTACAAAGATTCTGGATTAGGAGAAGGCTCAACTCAGAGTAATGTGTACAAAAATCTCTTTTCCATTTTAGTGTCTGCAGGTGGAGATAGGTATTGCTTTTCCTAAGCGACTTGTCATATAGTCAGACCCAAAGTGACTAATATGGTTTTGCTCATTAAGATTCCTGATCTTAAATCATACAGAAGACCTGTATTCTGCCCCTATGTTTTACCACCATCTTATTCATATTCCCATAATTTCATGGTTCTGTTGGCCCTACTTTTATGCAAATTGGAATGATTGACCAACTTAGGATACTGCTGCTAGAATTAGAATAGTATCCCATTTTTCTTCAAGCATCCAATTTTTTATCCTCTACTACAGAGGTGTCAAACTGGTGGCCCACGGGCTGGATGCATCATGTACAGGCCACACCCACTCCAGCTCCATAAAGGCAAAAAACGTCGCGATACATCACGATACGTCCCATGACATGATCAAGTTTGACATCCATGCTCTATTAGGATTAACTGTGATACAGTTAGTTTAGTTTATTTATTTAGTTTTAACTGTTCAGTCATGTCTGACTCTTGGAGATTTTATAGCCAAGTGCTCTCCATGCTACCCTGTCAAGCACAGCTTCTTTCAGTTGATGGATGTTCATCTTTTTATCAGCTTTGGTGGTATCAAGCCAGTGAGTTCTTTGCTTGGCCTTTCTTCTTGATTCACTAACCATTGCTATCATAACTGACTTCTCCAATGAATTTGCATGCATGACTTGGCTAAAGTAAATCAGATGTAGTCTTGTGATTTTGGCTTTTAGTGATGTTTCTAGTTCAACAGTTTGTTTAAAGCCTCCTAAATTAGTGTGCAGTAATCCACTATCTGAATTTAGTGCTAAAGTTGCAAAGCCAGGTGCCATCTCTTCCTTCGGGCAGCAAAATGTCTTGAGATGGCCTTTTCCCAGATATCAGCAGAGTCTAGTAAAAATAAACTTAAAAGGCCACCGAATTACCTTTCTGTTCAGGGGTTGATGAAAGGACTGGGCAGGATAGGCTTAAAGCCAGCTGGATAGATACTCCTGTCTGTCAAGACACCCTCATTACTACCTCTCTGATCTTCTAGCTTATGGGACTTCAGTGCTCTTGATCTTTGGAAAATAAGAAAGATTAATGCATCAAATTCCTGTTACATGACTCCAACTGACTGGATTGGGCTGTGTTCCTATGCCCAGGTAATTTATACTCTGCACATTTAATTTCTGCTTTTCTCCCTATTCTATAATGCCTCCTGTCTTTTATGTAGAAAACATAAAGAGTTCAGTG
This sequence comes from Crotalus tigris, assembly GCF_016545835.1. NCBI lineage: Eukaryota > Metazoa > Chordata > Lepidosauria > Squamata > Viperidae > Crotalus > Crotalus tigris. The sequence goes on along the minus strand of NW_024100602.1, from coordinate 472,594 downwards.
TCTTATGACTTTTCAGATCCTCAACTTTGTAAAAAAATTCTTCCATGGATGTGGATTTGCAGAGCTAAAGCTTTGATCAAATTGTAGCTGAGGAACCAAGGCATTGGATCCCTTTACTATTTTTTTCTTGTTTTTGATTGCTTCCCAGTTATAGCTTCCCTCTGGCTTTGCAGAAGAAGCTGCTTTGGAGAGTAAATAACTGCTTTGCAAATTCACTGGGCCTGTGGTGCACCTGTGCCTGTCAGTGACAGGCTGGGGTTAGCCCAACCTTACAGCAGAGCAGTGTGGGAGACAGGAAGAATCCTGTATTTACTGCAGATCAGTACAGGTTCAACGTTTATCTGAAAATGCTTTGATACCTTCATCTAGGATCAGGCAACTGTTCCATTGCAGGTAGGGTAATAACATTTTGTTCTAATTAGTAGGCTGCTCACAACAAAATTCTTAATGGCCACACTATACAGGTCCTTTGTTTTGTAGAGCTAGGATTTCAGATCTATGGACAGGATTTATCCTTTGTTTTGATGTTCTGTTTACTGCAAGGCAGTCCTGGTGGGCTGTTCACCTAAATCAGTGGTTCTCAAATATTTTAATCTGTGAACCCCCTTACCCTCTTAAAAATGATTGAGAGCCCCAAAGACCTTTGGTTTGTGGGAGCTATATATATATTTGTACTGAATTAGAAATGCTAAAATATTAATTTGATTTCACGCACCTTTCCCCAGAAAATATTTTGAGGACTTCAGAGCTCCCCAGATCATACTTTGAAGAACACTGACTTAGATAAACAGTCCTAGGTCCAAAGAATTTTTGGTCCAGTCCCAGGTCTGTTTTGATTTGCCCTGTTATCTCAACAGCTCCATGTTCTTGTAGGAACTGACTATTTAAATCACAGGAAATGGTGTAGGAGTCTGAAGATGATTGTAAAGGAAACGGGTGAAATGCTTTAGTAAGGCAGGGAAAGAATACATTTAGAGAAGTATTGGGAGCCCAGATGATAAACTGAGGAAATTGTGGGATGATAAGAAATTGCCTTCTCTAGATTCTGAATGTGGCCTTCAGATTTGGGCAATTTCTGTGATACATGGAAAGGAATCATCGGCTGAAGCTCTTCCAACCAATCCATGGCAGCACCAGCTGTTGATGAAGCACATAACATAGAAGTGATGCTTCACCAGGACTCTTTAGGATGCCCACATTCTAATTCTACTGGCCTCACATCACTCTTGGCTTAATCTGCCTTATCTCTATGATGCATATGCAAACTCTGGTCTCTGAAGCTCCTAATTATGTTTTTGATTAAAACTCACCTCAGCTGTGAAGGAGTAAACTGCACCTGAGGATTTCTCAGTCTTGTGCTGTGCTGCAGCTTCAGCTACTAATACCTCCTTGCTGGCTGGTAGGTGAGCTGCACATATGCTTGCTGTCTTTACACCTCCATGGCCTGAATCCTTTTCCCTAGAAAAGGTTGGATTGGCCTAGGGCAGTGATAGCGAACCTTTTAGAGACCGAGTGCCCAAACTGCAACCCAAACCCCACTTATTTATCGCCGGGTGCCGGGTGGGCGTGGCCCACTGGGTGGGCATGGCTTTGGTCATGGCAGACTAGGTGGGTGTGGCCAAGGTGGGCATGGTCACCTCAGTGTTGCTCATGGGGAGGGACGCCTGTGGGGGCCAGGCAGGGTTGGGGGAGATCCAGGGGGTCTCTGGCAGGTGGGGCGGTGGGCAGGAGGCTCGTCCTGCAGGGAGAGGCGAGGCAACGTGAGGCAGGGCGGGGGTGCCATTGTCACAGGGCAAGGTGAGGCAGGGGCCAGGGCCGGGGCGGCTGCTGCCTGACACCATTGGCCCCTGCACAAACAGACCAGCAAGTGCATGGGTGCTGGGATGCATCCAGCCACGTGGGACCCCGGCGAGTTAGTGGGCGGCTGGTTGAAGAGGGATGGTTGCCATCTCTGGGGCATGGCTCACATGCCCACAGAGAGGGCTCTGAGTGCCGCCTCTGGCACGTGTGCCATAAGTTCGCCATCACTGGCCTAGGGCTTTGAGCAGCAGGAGGTCTTTGTCATGCTTTGGGAGTATGAACTGCTATGATGTCTTTCCTGCTTTGTTACATTTATAATGTTCTCCCTGTCTAGTGGAGCTGGCAGGAAGATATGAAATATGAATGGAAAACCTGTAGCAGGGATTCATAGAAGGGCTGCTGGCTGAACCTCCCTTCAGCTTTATCACTACCACACTCTCATGGGAATGTTAGGCATTTCTCCTTGATTCTTCCTGTCTCCTGAGGTCTGGATGCTTCAGAAGGATTAAAAGGAGATGCTGAGAAGCCACAGTGGTGTTTCAAGGGGACAGATTACCAGTTATGGAGGAACCAACAAGATGATGGACTCCCTTTCACCTGATGTATTCAGGCAGAGGTTAAAATGTTCTTTTTTGAGGAGAGTTTTGCTTTGGATTCATATCCTGAGCAAGATTAACTCCATAAAACCAACTGGATACTAGTGCAGCTCTTGAACTAGCAGTTTTACATGGATGAACTGCAATATTTACATAATTACTTGAGCTGTTACATTTTGGACTAACCACAGCTTTGGAATATCTTTAAGGGCAATCCCATGGGGAGCACGCTGTAATAGTCCAAATGGGAGAAGAGTAAAGCAGGAAATACCTTGAGAAAGTCATGCTGCTCCAGGAAAGATAACAATCGGCATACCAGTTGAGCTCTGCAAAGGCTTTCTCAACCACAGATACTACCTGCTCTTTTTTTTTTTTTTAATTGTGCCTACAATCAGTAAAATGCTTTCTATCCTGTGCTGCACCAATCCTTTTCTTCTGGACTAAAAAACCCTCTCAGATACCATTTCTTTTCGGTTCTTTGTATCTAAAGCTATTCATATTTCAGTTGTGAGCCATCGTATGCCAACTTATGCCAGACATTTATATATCACCTCTAGTTAATTTTTGCATGTGACAGAGTTCATAACTAGCACCTCACTTGTGATATAACACCTATAGTCTTGTTCTTCTAAGACATCTGAAGTTGTAATTTCTCTAATTTTATCCTCTGAAAATGCAAAGATGATAAATACAAATATTATTCCATTGCATGTCATTAATGTGGAGGTTTAAAAGTGAAAATCTACATGATTACTTGGAATCTACATGATTACTATATGATTACTTGGAAAATCTAAATGATTACTCATTATATTCAGTGAAGTAAGCCCCAAATTAGTATGGCATATACAGATCTGAAACTTCCCCCCCCACACAATTCCATCAAATTATGTGAGTTATAAATATGTACATGAAAATTCGTGAGCTACACTAGCTCCCAATTCAATTCAAGATTGTTTATATAAAAATTACATACAGGACTACTTTTTTCAATTATTTCTCCTTTTCCCACATTCTAATAGGGTAAGCATACCCTTCCTTTGTCCCTTGGACCAAAATCACCCAATGGGACCCAAAAGGCAATAATTTCTTTTGTGGTGTCTACTCCCTGGAATGACAGCCCTCACTCCCCTGTTATAGCATTGATCCCAATCGTGTTGGCTTTTAGGAAGGCATTAAGAATTAGGTTTTCCCCCTGGGTGCTAGGACCAGGATGTTAGGAGATCCCACCTTGTAAGGTGCATATATATTGAGAGTTCCCAATTTTCTATTTTTTTAAAAAAAAGATTTTAGCCCATCTTTTTTCACATTCAAATCAAGCAGCAAACATACCATTACTCCCTTGTCCTCTTATTTTTCTCTAAACATCTCTATGAGGTGAGTTGGGCTGAGATAAAATGACTGGCCAAAAGTCACCTGGGTGATTTTTCATGTCTAAGGGGTGGGGGTGGGGGTGGGGGTAGAACTCACGGTCTCCTGGTTTCTACATCAGCACCTTAACCACTACATCAAACTGGTTTTCAACTTTTGCAATTGTAGTTTTAATTGTAATTTAATTTTTTATTATTCTTATTGATGTATGTCACTCAGCTGCACTTATCTGAATTGGAATTAAATAGATAAATAAATCTCAAGAGACCGTATTAGGTTATGCCAGAAATTGGGTACCTAATATGCATAGAATAAGTGTGCATTGATCCTTTTGAGAAACTGATGTAGGCCTAGTGCACTACTTGTAGTAATTACAACTTCTATGTCAAGAGTGAAACTTCTATTATCTTCAACCATTGGCATTATGGTTGGAGCTAATGAAACTGATTTTGGTCAAGAGTATTTCTATAGTGCTAACAGCAGTTCCTTATCATTTTCCCTCCTATTATTTAGAGATAGGGTGAATAAAACATGTTGGACTTACACAGGTTCCAGAGGTTACCTATAAGGTTTATATTGTCAATTTAGACATTGATAGGAACAGGAATAGTTCCTGCACAGCAGGAACTGGAATAAACTGTCCTTGAGTAATGACTTGCTTGACAGCAGACCATTGAAATTGTGAAAGCAGTCTAAGTTTTCCCTACTTCTAACAAAACACTGCATTGTCTATCACTCACAAAGAGGGACAGCATATTACACTGAGCTCTGGTTTATTGAGTAAGCTCCCAATTACTTGGTTTGTACAGCATGCTATACCATAAATCATTATTTGGCAGTTCAATTGAATACCAGACTTTCTGAGTAAAGATGTCAGTTTTGTCAAAAATCGACAGATTCCCAGCTTTGAGGTGAAAAAGTACAAGGAAAAAACCACACCATGGAAAGTACAGGGAAAAGAAGCACTAGGGCTGGATTCCATATTGAGAGAGGATAATCACTTGTTCTAAGTGGCTTAAAAACAATATGAATGAAAGGGTTATAGCAGCTGTGTCAAGATGTGTGTCAGTACTTCCTGCTTGTTCAGGGACAAAGATGCCCCTGGAACCATTTGTGGAGGTATGAACATTATGACATTATCCTCAACCTGCCCCTGGCGCACCACAAAGGCAACTTCCTTCCATCTTTTCTTGCTTCTCATCAAAAATAACTTCTACCATTACATGTGATGCTTGTGGAACTTCATTTCATTGTAGGTAATGCTGCCACTCCAATCACTTAATTGATATTGTAGAGGGCATGCCTGCTCCCCTCTGGTCACTGGTCATTGCCCTCCGTGACCATTTCATCTGGGGCTGGTGGGCTGCCTGCCCTTCAAAAGGAACCCCCCACATAAAGCCTCACCTTGCTTCAGTTTATGAGGTATACTTTAGGACGGTCTTACTTGGACCCTTTAGCTATATAAATGTATCAGAGTTTTGGAATATAAATATATTATTCACCATAATTTCTTTGTGTTCCTAATAAATGATTCTTGTAATGTATTGATTTCCTGGCTATGTCTACAGAGTTCATCTGCATGTGATTTATTTTTACATTAATCTATCCAATTCTGCTACTTGAAAAAAATGATGCATAGTTTCACAGCTTTGAGAAAGTATCCTCTCTCAACAGATCGCATCTGTTTTAGACAAGAACTAATTATTCAGTGTGGCTAAATAGATTCCCACCAGACCAGCTTTCAAGGGCTTTTTTGGGGTGGGAAGTGGAGGGGATGCTGATGAATGATTATTCTTCTACTGATCTCATAGGCGCTCATTCTCAGTTTTGTTTTTTTTTATTGGAAGAATTGTGAGTTGTCTTTTATGTGAGAAGATCACATTATGGCAAGATCATCAGTATATTGCCTTGCATTTAGACGGCCCTACGGTGTCTTGAATTCTCCTTCAAAAGAACTAGGAAGACCTCTGTCTCAGAACAGATACTAGTCCAAATAGCCCAGCAGTCTGAACTTGATTCAGTCAGCTTGATCTGTTCAGATGCAACTCTACCCTCTCCCCCCAGTAGAGGCTTGGCCCAACTAGATGGTGAGAGAAAGTTAAAATGCACTGACTATACCAGGCGTAGGCAACCTTGGCTCTTTTATGACTCATGGACTTCAACTCCCAGAATTCCTGAGCACAGCTGGCTCAGGAATTCTGGGAGTTGAAGTCCATGAGTCATAAAAGAGCCAAGGTTGCCTACCCCTGGACTATACCATCTGTCTGCCCTGCCTGCTACCTGCAGAAAAAACAGTTTCCTCACACATTGAGGCCTCCAGCAGAGGATTACCCAGGATTGCATCAGTTACTTGAGCTCAAGAACTCATCCTTGGTGGGCTTGCTGCCAAAATTTTGCTCCAGAAAAAAAACACTGCCCCTCTCAGTGGTCTTAGGGCCAAGTGCATCCCACTTTCAATGCTTGTGTTTTGTTAAACCAACTTTTATTAAATGTTAAAGAAAAACACAAATTAACAAAGAACTAAGCAAAATAATAATAAAAGGAGGGGAGAAATCCCTTTGTATTATTGTAGTCTTATGCTACAATAGCACGAAGCCAAAAACACCAGCCTGAAGATGACGAATGGGACTTCGTTGAAATGTCGCCAAGACACTTCCAATTTTACGTGGGAGAAAACCCGAATAACCAAAGACCTACATACATACATACATACATATATACATACACATACATACATATACATACATACATACATACATACATACATACATATATAGGACCTGGCCTGGTTGTTTGTGGAACAGCCTCTCCCTGAGGTGACTGCCCATTCCACCAGGTTAGATGGAATGAGCACACTACAGAGCCTTTCCCTTAAATTTTGCTATTTGGTATGATGTTAACGAGATGACTTTTACATGGCCACTCCTACCCTTTGGAACAGCCTCATCCTTGAGATTCAGAGAAGTCACCTTATTAGCTTCCAGAGGGCTGTGAAGACCCATCTCTTGGTCCAGGATCGAAACTAGAGTAGTAGTTAACCTAGCAAATATAAAGGTGTGTAGAGCTTATGGAATATTGCAGTGCTGTGATAGAGAAATATGATTTGGTTTGTTTTATTCTGCTTTTACTGATTATTATTGTGAGCTGCATAAGATAATTGTGTATACGATGGACAGATATATAAGTTTCTAAATAAATAGGAAAACACATCTTGGGCCATGAAAAAAAAAGAGAAGTAGACTGATGACTAAGCTTCATTTCATTTCAGGTTATAGCCTAATCGAGGAAGTCAAGATGACAGTCATGGTGGCTTCTCCAACTTAAAAAACAGGTTAGTTGCTGGTAAAACATACTTTATCCAATACTTAAACCTGAATGATAGTGCTGACCTGGTGTGTATTTCAGATAATTGTTTGAGAGAAGAGAGTAGAGTTCAACTCTGTCAGATTTGTCTTCTGAGTTATTCTATAGTATAATAGGCTGAAAATGAAAAGTTTGAAGGTGAATGACCATAAGCTATAGAAATTCCATCTTGCTGATGAGATGTTTCATTTGGCACATTGCCAATGCTGTGTTTGGATGGGGAGGGTACCATTGAGATTGTAATACAGTCCTAGATACTATGCAACCCTTAACCATAATGAATAGGCTCCCTTTTTTTCTCCCTCTAGTGAAGTTTCACTATAACAAGTGAGGGGTTAGGAAGTAGATATCTGGGGGATAGTGTTTTTACAAGTCATTTATTTCTCCTCCTGGAGGAAAAAAAATCTCAGAAATAGAATGACAGAAAACAAATTTCTGCTTCAAGAAAGGAGTTGCAGACCATGGTGGATGTATTACTGGGGATCTCTTATTCATGGATCCCAAGGCAGAAATGTTGCTATAGAAACCACAGCATATCCCTTTCTGCCAGCTGGAGAAGACTTGTGGTTAACAACATGCATGGAATGACAGACATGTGGCACAGTAATAGATGCGTTCAGGTGGTCTATGAGATAGTTACAGAAAGAGAAAAGGGGGAACCAAGTAGCATTGGCATAACATGTTGATTAAACCAGGATATCCAAAGTAGCCCAATTATTTCAGTTTCTAGAGCACATGGAAGCACATACCAGCCAATCACATTTTACAATGTCTAAACAAATAGCAATGCTCATTGCCCTTATTCTTTTTCTTTACACAGTTCCAATGATTGCTGCATTCTTGGTTAACCTTGGGTTATGTAAGATACCTTCTCTACATTCTATGAGAGTAGCTGCAATGAAATATGTTTTGTAGTAGCAACTATAAACCAAATGGTGTAGCTTGAGCCCATTAGGAAGTAGGCATAATTATGTGCTATAAGACACCGTTGGTTGTAGATTTCTTTTTTCACATAGGGCCACTAATTTGTTAAGCATATTTCCTTCCCAATTCTGGGAGTTGAAGTCCACAAGTCATAAGAGGGCCAAGTTTGAAGACGCCTGATCTAAAGAAAAACAGAAAAATCCAAGCCTTAGTGACATGTGCAGTAAAGTCTCTATTTGCCTTGCCTACTCTTGTTTTCCCTTCCTCTTCCTGACAAATGTTGATGGTAGCCTTAGGCATAAAAAGTTCTAAAGCCTTTCTTTGGCACCAGTCACTTGCTAGACAAGATGGAAGCAGAATTCCTAATGAGATGTACATCTAGCTTATATATTAATAATGTGATGCCCTACCACAATTAATCAAACAACTATGAGATTTTAGAACTTTCAAGAGCATCCTATCCTTTTCATAACAGAGGTCACAATAATTTAAACAGTTCAGTGACTGAGAGAGAACAAAATGAATTGCTTAGCTAGACAGAAAATGAAAATAGGCAGAAAGAAGCATGTAAAGCAGGGGTATCAAACTGCCGGCCTGTGGACTGGATGCATCATGCCAAAATTGTGCCCACCCCATTGCCGGCAATGGGAAAAAAAATCACAATACATCACGACATGTCATGAGACATCGCGAGTTTGACACTTGTGATGTAAAGCTTATGATACTAAACAATTGCAGGGGAAAAGTATGAGGTTGAATGCAGATTTTCATTTCTTGAGAACTTCAGTTTTCATATTCAAAGTGGAAAAAAGTAACTCCTTTTCATGTGAAAATAAGATCTAGAAAACAACAGATAATGAGAATTCCAAAGCCATATGAAGATTACAATGAAGTTTAAGGAAAAGAGTCTACACTATCATACATAACTATTATTACAATCCACTATCTATAGAATAATTATGCAAACCAAGCAAAGGCATTAAAAACACTACATTTGATTAATTAATATAGACTGTGGAATTAATCACATGCTATGGAATGTGAGTCTCTTTACTGTTTCTATGTAAACTTAAGAAACCATATCTTAGATTTACATTAGCACAGCAAATTAATCAATCTTACTTTTTTTTAAACCATTTCTTCTTTGGCACTGAGTGCAGCTATGTGACAGCTGGTATTGGACTTTCACCAGATCAAAAAAGAATTCTGGAAGTGGGAGCAGTCTCAGAACTTTCCAGAGAAACACTGCAATCCAAAGCCTTAGAAATAAGGGTGAAGAGACCTGCCAAGCAGCTTGCTTGCTTGTGAGCTCCTGCAAGACAAGCAGGAAATAAACGTCAGCTGAGTTCTTTTCCTTGCTCTGGCAGCTCCACCTCTCACAGTCCCTCCCCTGAGTTCGAGCTGGATCTTGTCCCTCCAACATGGGGATGCAGGGAAGGGAGGGTGCAGCTCCCACTTAAAGCTGTTGATCCCCTCCCCCTATGATGCCACTAACTGAGCCAGCCTGTGCAAGGAAGCTGAATTATCAGCTGAGGAATCAGCTTGGGAAATGGGTCGTCAACGCTAGATGAGATGCTTGCCTCCAGTTCCTGTTTTTCAAATAGCAAGTTTCAGGACCAAGGATAGCACCACACACTCTGCGTCTATTTCCCACCGCAGGCGCCACCTCAACGCAGCAGACTAAATTCCGCCCCCGCTGGCAGCAGCTTCGAGATTTGAGCGCTTCCTCTGACTATAACACCAGGGACAGCGCCTTTTCTGGGAAAGCAGTCTTCTTCCTCACCAAATTGCTATCATCACAGCTTCAGTCTCCCGTGTGGAGGAACAGCATTGAGCCACGTTGGTGAAACATGGCAACTGAGGTGAGCAACGCCGGCAAGGTAGAACACACATGTACTGGAACTATGGTTCTGCCGAATCATTGGAGCTGCAGTTAGCTTTTCCTGGTTTGTGCTTGTTCTCTCTGATGCTGCAGGAAGCTTTAAATCAATCACCCTAATGTTAGCTGTTATTGGTTGTTGTAGCTCCATGTTCCTTGGTTTGCTGTGCTAAGGGTCACTTGCATTTCCTGAGTTACTGATTTTTTGCAGCAATTGTATAGGTTAAATAAAGAAAGGAAGTAAAAAAACAACCCCTGATGGTCTCTGAGGGTTAAGAATACCATCACTCACTACAAAGTTAATTGCCTGATTTCCAAGCCCCCCTCCCTTGGAACCAAAGCAGGCAATTGTTAAGAGAACCAGGTGGCCCTTTGCTCAGCTGTGAATCAATGGATTTCCCTGAACACATGGGAGACACACATAGACAGAAAATCAGAAGCCCAGGGGAGCACTCCTCAGTTGGACTGTGCTAGCAGCCCGGTCAATAGCCATGCTTGTGGGTTGATATTATTGTTGTGTAATGAATCTGAAGGGAACAAGGTTGGGTAAGGTTGCTTTATGTCTGATGCTTTGGATCTGGTCTCAGTTATACCTTTTGTAAATAGGAAAGAAAGAGATACATGAGCTATGATTTTCTAGAATAAATGGAAGCTCCATTATTCAGATTAATCAATTATGGACTAGGAGGCAGGTCCATAATATGATTTTTGTTGTTGTTGTTAAAATAAGATTAAAATGCTATAGGAGAAGAAGGGAAAGAGATTTTTGAAGTGTTTTCTCTAATGGTGCTATATTCTGGTTTCAAAACTCTTTTCAAGTCAGCCCCTATCAAGAACCCCATCCTTCAATGATTTTTTCACAACCATTACTGCTCTTGCTCCATATTTCCCATGTTCCCATTTCAACCAATAAAATCCTGTTTGTCAATAAAAGATGCATCCCTGAACAGGAGAATTAATCTGAGTCAGAGCAGAAATAGCTAAAAGCTTGTTTGTTGCTAAGGGAAGGGCAACAGTTCCTGAGGGCATAGGAGGGCAGGTGGCAAGAAGCACAAAGGACTTGTTAAAGACTCAGTGAGATATCCTTAGACCATGAAATAAAGAAAGCACAAAAGTACACAAATTCTCTCTCACTACCATCACCCCATTTACAAAATAATAGGTAGTTTTTATAGTTATCTAATTTCAATTTTCTTCCACTCCTAAAGTAATTAATTTCAGTCTTCAATTTCTGATCTTGGAAGTTTTCCATTTAAGCACAGAATAAGATAAACATCAGGTCCAATTTCTGTTGAGAGAAATCAGGGTTGCTTTCAAATTTAGTATATCTGTTAGTTGTTGTTGTTATTATTGTTTTATCATAGAGAATAAATACAAAGCAGTAAAACAAACAAAATGAAACAAAGTGATCAATTAAGTTTAATATTTAACATTTAATATATAGGATAAGCACACTGACTGGGTGCTGAAAGGAAAGAAAAAGCAGTAAATTCTCCCCCCCTTTTACACACACACACACACATAAGAAGAAAAAGCAGTCAACAGGTTGAGCTAAACATTACACTAATCTTCAAATCCCTCTGTTAACCATCTGTTATTATATTTAGGGTGTAGAAAGTCTACAAACGGTTTGCAGTCTGCCTAGTCCAGGCATGTCAAACTCGCAATGTCATGTGATGTTGCGTGATGTATCACAACTTTTTCCCCATTGCTGGCAATGGGGTGGGTGCAGTCTCGGTATGATGCATCTGGCCCGTGGGCCAGCAGTTTGACATGCCTGGTCTAGTCCATTATCCCTAATCAAAGCAGTTAATTTCACCATCTCTGCTAGTTCAATCAATTTCAAAATCCAAGTCTCCATTCACCACGATTCAAACTTTCTGGAGTGTATAGATGGGCTTCAGGCCCTGTATAAAGCCCAATCTAAAATCCATGTTTTCCATTACTTTACACACAGAGGCCCAGTTCAAGTTGTCAAAAGCTTTTTCTGCATCCGGAAAGACTAATGCAACCTGTTTGTCGCTACGTTGTAAATATTCAATTGTATTCAAAATTATTTTTACATTATCTTTTAGTTGTCTTTTAGATAAGAAACCACACTGGTCTTCAGGTATATAATCCTGTAAAACTTTTTAAAATCTTTCAAATAAAAGAGATTATTAAGGAGAGAAATTGGCATGTAGTTCTTCACAGAAATTAAATCCAGTCCATCTTTGGGTATTAAAGAAATGTAGGCATTCTTCCAAAAGTCTGGTACAAGGTTTCCCTATAAGATAGAATTCATTAAGTCCTTCATCAGAAGTAGTTGATCTTCAAAAAATTTATAGAATCTGCGTGATAAGCTATCTAGTCCCAGAGCTTTGCCTGTTTTAACTCTTTTAATTGCTTCTATTATTTCAAAAATTGTTATTGGACTATTCAAAATTTGTTTGTAGTTCTCTGATATTTAGGAAGATTTTTATTTGTTATATACTCCTCCATAGTAACTAAAGAGATTTCTTGTTCTTTATATAAATTGGTATAATAATTCCCAAAATTTTTTTGAATGTTTTTGTTATCCATATAAGTCTTATTTCCCTCATGAAGCTTGGTTATCAACTTCTTTTCTATCTTCTTTTCTTTGTTTGTATGCCAACCATCTGCCTGGTTTATTTGCATATTCAAAAAAGTGCTGTTTTGTATATTTTTTATTTTCAATGTCTGAAACAGTCAACAAAGAAATTTGTTGTTGCAATAATTTTAGTTGATTAAGTATGTTAGGATGTTCTAGTGCAGGGGTTCTCAACCTTGGCAACTTTAAGACTTGTGGACTTTAACTCCCAGCAAAGCTGGCTGAGGAATTCTGGGGGTTGAAATCCACAAGTCTTAAAGTTGCCAAGGTTGAGAACCCCTGTTCTAGTGCATTCTGGAGTACGGCCAGAAAGTTTTTGGAAAAAAAATAGCTTTAGTTGCTTTATGAAGCAGACTTTTTGCAATCCAAATCGTATCAGTTCTAGAAAAGGATTTGTGTCTCTCCGAAAAGAATGTAAAATATTTTGTTAGTCCACATTTACACCTCCAAACATCAATCAAACCTAAAGTATGGGTCAGCTTGAAAACAGTTTGAGGCAGTTTCCCTTGTGTTTCTTTAATTCCTTTATCACCTGATCTATCCAATTGTGGGGTGACTACCCCATTGTAATCTCCAATTACACACCAATACTGAAAAGAATAGAACAGTAAGTGTTCAGACAGATGTTTAAAAAACTTGGCTTTTTCTTGATGTGGGGTGTATAATCCCACCACAATAGATTTTATTCCCTGTAATTCAATTTGCACAATTACATACCTGCCTTGATCATCAGCAAACAATAAATGTGGATGTAGTTGGGGTTTTATATACAACATTACCCCATTTTTTTCCCTTTGAGTTACCAGAAATAAATTCCAGGCTCAAGATGTTATTTGTTAAATACTTTTTATCAGTCTCTTTAATACAAGTTTCTTGCAAATGTGTTATATCATAGTTCACTTTTTTTCAAATAATGAAATAACTTTTTTCTCTTTTGTCAAAATCTTGCAATCCATCTATTATGAAGAGGAAGTTCCAGGGATTCCAGCTGAGGCTCCCATCTCCACAGCCTGTCTTTGATAAGCGTCAAACCTCTTTTTATGTTTTTCTTTCTGATCTTTATCTTTTGAAAAATAGTGTAGTTCCAATTCATGTTTTTCCAAAAAATCTTGTGCTTTAAGGACTAAGTTTAGTCTATACCATTGATTTCTAAAGGTAAAGATAACCCCTTCCAGCTTATCCCAGTGAAAGAGAATATTATTTTGTTTCAGGAGATCTGTCAGGAAAAAAATATTCTTTGCGTTTCCTTAATATTGGAATTGGAATTTCTCTGAATAGAAATCTCTTTTCCAAAAATGTTAAATCTCTGGTGGTAATGTTTCTGAATTACTTGTTCTTTAATATATTTTCTTATAAAATGGATCATAACATCTCTTGGCAGTTTTCTTCTGGCTGCATATGTTGAATTTATCCTGTAAATCTTGTCTATTTCTTTAGAGAAGTCTACTTTCCCATCATTAAACCATTTAGTCATTTCTGTTTCAGTTACATCTCTTAAGTTGCGAACAGTTTTCTAAATACTTAGGAAGTTTTATTGAACTGGATGATCTCATATTTAAACTAATAAAACTTGTTGGACCTTTAAGAACATAAAAATAGCTTCCCTGGCCCATTTTTGTTTAACATTATGATGTCATAACCTGTTATTTCATTTTGAACCACTTCGACTCCTAGGGCCAAGCAACATACAATGTGAGAAATAGACTTAAAGGCAGAACTGAGTCTTCAACACTAATATTTCTTAAACTGCCCACTATGAATTGATTAAATAGCCATAATGTCATGATAATGCTAATGGATTTTATATAAATTTATATTAAATTCAATGCATCCTATTTTCAAATCATATTGCATCTGCTCCAAGTTTGATATAATCCACAACCTTAGCCAATTCAATGCTTTTAATGCAACCACAGGCTAAGAAATTGAGTCTTATAAGAGCTCCTACAATGCAGAGGTTTCCTTCTATGGATGATGGGAAGTTTAAAAGGAAATAACCCTTATTAATTTAGGCTTGTCCTGTTTAATCCTGATTGTATTTCAACAAGTTGTATTCACTTGAAGGCTATTTATGTGTACAAATATAGAGACAAAAACATATGTTTATTTTTTAATGTGAAGTATCCAGTAACATATCATCTTTGGTAACATAATGCTTGAACATCTTCATTCAACTTGTTAATTTAAATTATTTTCTGTTTTGTGACCTTAATTAACAAAAGGCCCCCTTCCCACTTAATAATCATATATTAGTCTAAGTGTAGATAGCTAAGCATATTTCAGTGTGTTATGAGAAAATGATCTTTACATTGGACTCAAATATAAATAACTGAGATTGAAATCCAGTTGTATCGCCATTTAGCCATGATGCTTACTGGGTGATTTGAGGAAAGCGTATTATTTCAGCTTCACATGCTGAAAGGCATTATAATGAAAACCAAATTCTGATGATCCCAATCAGAACTGAAATTGGACCACTCTGTGTGTGTGCTATTTGAATGGGAAAAAAACCTAGAATTAAGAAATAGTGGGATATTGGTTTTCTGTATTACAGCCTCATAAAAGATGCTTTAATGCTTTGGGAGGATGTAGCATGGAAACATATAATTAATCTGTTAGACTATTTTCAGTATACTTTGACTAATTAAGAAGACATTTATCTAAATAATTAGGTAATAAAATAATAATTTTCTTTTAAAATGTGTGAATTCAATTTTTAACTGAAGTATATAGTACAATTAGAAGCACCTGCAGATAATAGCCCGAAAAGCTTATACAAAAAGAACACCACTTTGAAGATGGTGCCAAATGACTCATGAAACATCATGTAAAAACAATTTCAGCATTCTATCCATATCCCATTAGCATGCATTTTAATGCAGATATTAGTGCTAGTTAGAGATTGTCCCAGTTCCAATTGTTCCTATTTACAGTATGTGCAATGATCAGTAACTACATACATACATATTTGAATGGTCATCTATCTGAATGGTGCTGATGGTGTGAATCTCCATGGAAGCAGAAATCATTGAGTCTACTTATGGTAGTTAGGCCATTAATATTTTTTCTTAAACAATCCTGATAATTAAGTAGCTTTTCAGTGGCTTCAAGAACAACTGATCATTCTTAAATGGTTAATTAAACAATTGAAATGTATAAGATTAAATGCTCTAAGACCCTTACTCTTTTGTGATGCTGAGTGCATTGAGTTGTTCCCTTACTATGTTATAGAACAGCATGTATGCCCTAAGACAGCAAACAAAGCAACCTATCAGTATGTAAATTATCTTGGCGAGGACTTTAGTATGCAATGTGATTAAGGAAAAATTATGTGTTGTCTCTGAATGAAAATGAAGAAAAGAACAAAGTGAAGCATAGAGCACTCCAGGAATGAAAAAAGTCCATGCATTTGATCTGCAAGTATCAGGATACGGTGTGAGCCCCCCACCAGTACTACTGTATAGTAAGATTTTCCCACATTGTAACCTCCCGGTTTTAATTTTCTTCAGGTCCACAATCTCCAAGAACTGCGGAGGAGCGCTTCATTGGCTACCAAGGTTTTTATACAGCGAGACTACAGTGATGGGACCATCTGTCAATTCCAGACCAAATTCCCCCCTGAACTGGACAGTCGGGTAAAATCTGATATTTCCTATGGTTCTCCTGGCTTACAGACTATAGCAAACTTTTATATCAAACCAATGAGTAGACTGGAGCTCAGATTAAGCTATGATGTCCCATTAACATTCTATGATTGTTTCAATGACTTTCTTACTTTATTTATTTAAAGAACTTAGATGCTGCCTATCTCACCTAGGCAGCTCACCCCGTTAAAACACATTATATTCTTCCCACCAAGGGACCATAATCTCCTATAAAATTAACACCTGAGACAACAGTTTTGCTGTTAGCTGGTAACAGAGTACAAAAGGGTGGGGTTGAGTACCTGAAGAGTTGTGAATAAATCTGACACTTTGAAGGTTTTTTCCTAACCTGTTAACTGTAGCAATCACACATTAAATACACAGTAGAAGAGTGATTTCTTTAAAAAAATATATGAATGTTCGCACATAAATGGATATTTCTTACAACATAAATTATTTTGATTTATCAATGTCTCTGTTCTGCCTTTTGGCATTTGCATAAAGGAGAACATCACTAGCCATTAAATGACATGCTGCATATCACTGTTATGTCATTTCTTCTCTTTTCCCCTTCCAAAGATTGAGCGGCAACTTTTTGAGGAAACAGTGAAGACACTGAACAACTTCTATGCGGAGGCTGAGAAAATTGGGGGCAGCTCTTATCTGGAGGGATGTCTGGCCTGTGCCACAGCCTATTTCATCTTCCTTTGCATGGAGACCCACTATGAGAAGGTTTGGAGAACATTTACAATAATTAATATCACAATGGTTTATTATGCTGTATTAATGGCTCCCAAAGTAGGGAGTTGAAACAATATCAAGTTAGCTATTTTAATTTTACAAGTTATTGAAATAAATAATGTGCAGTGGCCAAGCAATTTGCCCTTGTTTGCACTGCATAACATGCAATCTTTTTCTAATTATATAACTCAGGGTTCTTTACAAAAGAGTCCTAGGATTTAATCCCTGGGCATATTTTTAAAAGGTAAGTTTTATTGCTTTTCAATTAAGAGGAAAAAAGAGCCAAACACAAGGATAAAATGGAGTTATGTACATAACAAGTGCTCTAAAAAAGGGAAAGAAATACAAAAATGAAAATGAATGTCATTATAACAATACACAATTTCAATTTTATATATACTTGGCTAATTCAAATATGTATATATATATATATGTATATGTATTCTGGTGAGAGAGAAGTTCCCTAAGGATAGGCTCCAGTTCGAGTCCAAAAGCTTGGAAGACTAAACTTCTGGTCCTGGTGACTGATCCAGATTGGATCCTGCAAATATGTATATATCTCTAATACATTTATACAGCTGGATTTTTTAAACTACTGTATTCTGTATAAATGAGTCCCATTATATGGTCATACTTGTCTATATAAAATCTACATCTATGGGCAATCAACTCATAAGGGGCAAGTGCAATCAGATCTTCAATCCATTGAATAAATGGATCCATACATTTAGTTTTCCAGTGCTGCAAGCTCAATCTTTTATCCATGAGCACAGAGAATCCATTTATATTATCCAGATGTTAAATTCCATATACTAGGTTGTTGTTAGTTGTGAAGTCAATTCTGACCCATCGCGACCCCATGGACAATGTTCCTCCAGGCCTTCGTGTCCTCTACCATCTTCTGGAGTCCATTTAAGTTCACGCCTACTGCTTCAGTGACTCCATCCAGCCCCCTCATTCTCTGTTGTCCCATTCTTCTATTGCCCTCAATCTTTCCCAGCATTAGACTCTTCTTCAATGAGTCCTTCCTTCTCATTAGGTGGCCAAAGTACTTGAGTTTCAACTTCAGGATCTGGCCTTCTAAAGAGCAGTTGGGGTTGATCTCTCTAAGACTGACTGGTTTGATCGCCTTGCAGTCCAGGGGACTCATAGGAATCTTCTCCAGCACCATAGTTCAAAGGCTCACCATAGTTCTTTTGCACTCAGCCTTTCTTATGGATATACTAGGTCTATGGTGGTGAACCTATGGCACGCATGCCAGAGGTGGCACTCAGAGCCCTCTCTGTGAGCACAGGCACTGCCTCTGCCAGCAGCTTGCCAGGTCCATTAGGCTGCCACCGCTGCCTGGAGTGGCAGCCCCACCCAGCACAGAAACAGCCAGCTAGCAAGCTCAAGTGGAGTGGTAGAGCACGCCCACACCCAGCATGCCAAAGGCCACCCCGAACAGGGAAAGCCAGATCTCCATTGGCGCCATAGTCCCCCAGTACCAGCTAGGATTGCGTGCCTCCCCCACATCTATGCTGGGCCTCCTGCCCACCGCCCCACCTGCCAGAGATCCCCTGGATCTCCCCCAACCCTGCCTGGCCCCCACAGGCGTCCCCCCATGAGTAACATCAAGGTGGCCATGTCCACCCCAGCCACATCCACCTAGTCTGCCATGACAACTGCAGCCATGCCCACCCAGTGGACCACACCCCCATGCCCCCCCTAAGGGCACCACAATGCTGATGTGGCCCTGGCACTTTGCGATAAATAAGTGGGTTTTGGGTTGTGGTTTGGGCACTCGGTCTCTAAAAGGTTCGCCATCACTGTACTAGGTAGATAGTTCAAAAGAATATTATCCTCTGAAAATTGTAGCTTTTGTCACACAGGTTCCCCCCCCAAAGTTGACTTAGTGCTACCATCCAATTATTTTACTGATGGATGTCTACATTAGTATAAAATAAACTTTATACAATCCTGCCACAGACAAAATGCTGGCGAAGAAGGTTACCCTTATCTATCATGTACAGGGTATGTTAAGGAGAATAGGTGTGGATTCCCTGGACTTTGGTTGACTTACATCCCACAAATGTCACTAGACAATAGGGAAACTGCTGCCAGTCTATCTTTGCAAGGTGGCTGGAGAGAGAGGTGAGTTTTAGTAGTGATGGATCTGTCCTATCTCACTCTGGCTTTGTGTTTTGCACAGATCTGGATGGCAGCACTTTAAGTCAGCCTTGGGAAAAAACCTGTGTGACGAAACTTACAATTTTCAGAGGATAATATTGGCACAGGTTTTAGTGCTATTTTGGACACATTTTAATAGGATTCCAAAACGGTATTATTGTTCAGAAGGAAGATGACTATCATCTGACAAGGCATGGAAAGAACTGCACTATGAAGCAGAAGAGAGAGGGTAGGAGGGAGGGTTGGGTGGGTGGGTGAACCGAGGAAAGTCCCTAAAATCATGAATGTGAACATAAAATATGATGGATAAATAAGTGCAAGGATGATTGTTTTGTTCGTTCTTATAATAGTGCACGATTTCTACGAGAACTTGGAACTTTTCTTAATATACCTTCTTCTCAAATTTGTACAATGTATTATCTGGGAACATGAAACAGGTACTCATTTGGTTCTGATTGGCTCACTAATTATTTCTTCAGGTTCTGAAGAAGATCTCCAAGTATATCCAGGAGCAGAATGAGAAAATCTATGCTCCACGAGGGCTTCTGCTGACTGACCCAGTGGAACGGGGCATGAGAGTTGTATCCTTCTTGGTTGAAGTCAGGGATGAAATTAGAATAGGTTATCATCTAAAACTAGGTAGCTAGCTCTGATTTATGCTGCAGACACTCATTATAACCTATGTTATTATTTTTCTATCTCTACTGAGATTTGGGTTCATGTGGATATTATATATTTATTTTTCAATCTTTGTAAATGATAATAATAGTGATTCCCAAAGGGTTTCACATTCACAATAGGATACAAGAGAAGACTTCATGAGCACAACAATGTGGGGTTTAGTGGTCTATGAATAATGCGGGAGTCTTGGGTTCAAGTCTACCTTTAACAATGGATGCCGAATAAAACATACAGTGTACATTTTACACAATGCACAGTTATCATCTAATTTACCATGAAGTGAAATGAAGCGTTAAGTAAATTCTGCATCTTTCAGAGACACATCTTTTTGTGTTTGCTATTGTTACCCCAACTTGGCTCATTTCTCCCATGCAAAATACATTTAAATTGTTAAGTTAAGCCATTTTCATTTGAAATTAAGTTAAAATTAAGGTTAGCATACTGTGTGCATGCAGCTGCTAAGGTTTCAAGTATGTTACATAAATCCAGAAATTAGTTCTTAGGAAGTGGACAGACTATTGTAGTGCTGTAGCTCTTCCTGGTTATTTGCACTACAGAAGAGCAGGGCAAAGGAAGATGGACTCCACATTGACTGAAGACTTAACTATGCACTGGCTTGCCAGCTTGGGATTTGGCTGTGATGTGTATGTGAAGAGACACTAACCAGTAGCTTGGCTTGGGAACAGAAAAAAAGTAAGGTGATCTGCTCCTCTCCCTCCCTCCCTGGCTCCCTGTGTGTCTGTGTCTGTGTCTGTGAAAGAGCAAAAGGTGGTCTGAGGAAAGAGAGCACAGTTGCATGAATGACATAGATTGGGGGGGGGGGAATGGCTGCAGCCATGCTCATTGTAGAGTTGACAGTCTCCATACCTGCTTAGCCAACAACAAGGTGACCCACTGAGTTCCAGTGGAGAAAATGTATTTGAGAGAGGACCTCCTTAGCTGAATATGGGGTGGAGCAGGATTTTCATGCATTTGTTTGGTATCCTTATCTTCTTGCTTTCAGATTGAAATTTCTATCTATGAAGATCGTTGCAGCAGTTCCAGCTCAGGCAGCAGCAGCAGCAGCAGTGCTGGGGGAGGTGGGGGAGCAGGGGGCCGGTGACTGGCACAAAGTCCCGGCAGGGACTTGTACTGCCGGGACGATGGAGTCTCTGAGATTCGCAGGCTGCGCTATCAGAGCACCCGCTTCTGAGCTCCTTCGGGGGGGGGGTGTCAAGATGCCAGCAAGGAGTATCACGACACCCCTGGGATTTACAATGGTCAGTGAAATCCTGCATCCCAGAGGATTCCTGACTTTGATTTGAGTGTCTGTTACCCCTGAAGGAGCTCAATTTTTATGACTGAGTTTGTTATCTCCTGAAATATTGGCACTTCCTGTGAGTTCCTGCAGACGTGATGGCCCCTGATTATTACTCCAATTCTGTCCTCAATGGGCTCATTATCTGAACTGACTACAACTACTAGCTGAAGACAAGTGATCAGCAAATAGCAACCCAACATAGTGACCTGGGATGGGGTAGGCTGAAGGAACAGGAGAATTTTTAAAACCAAGTTATAACCCCTTCACTGAATGTTCCTGCCTTGTTCCTTAACAGGCCACCTTACCTCCTGTCTTTGGGTGCTATGTGTGTTCCTTTTCTGAACTTCAGGCATGCTAT
Source organism: Crotalus tigris (assembly GCF_016545835.1). Classification (NCBI taxonomy): domain Eukaryota; kingdom Metazoa; phylum Chordata; class Lepidosauria; order Squamata; family Viperidae; genus Crotalus; species Crotalus tigris. Next base: position 451,157 of record NW_024100602.1, on the reverse strand, counting down.
ATGCTTTGAATATTCAGTGTCCATAGTGCTTCCACTTCAATTGCCTGCATTCTCTCCTATACCTCTCGTGCTGGTACTTCCAAAACATGTCTTTTCACTGATGCTAGGATGTCTTCTATTCTCGGAAACCATAGAACATGCCTTATGCTCTATTTCTTTCAGGGCACTAGAAAAGAATATAGAGCCACAGAATGGAATTGCTCCTTAGTTTGGGACAGTAGCATGAATACTACTGAAGACTATAATTTCTTCCTAATTTGGAAGTCTGCACCCCATTGACTCTGGCAACTCCAAAAGATTTCAGTACAATTCTGGGATCGTGGAGAGCATTAAAGATATTCTGAGGCTTTAAAGGTGCATTGTGGGTAGAGAGGTGGGATAATGGTTTACTTAGTTGCTTAATTTAGTCCAGCCCAAGAAGCATATTTCAAGTATGTATGTAAATATCTACTATAGCTCTTACCATCTAGACTTCATCCTGCCTCTACCCCTGAGTTGGTACACAAAGTCACAAGAAAGAACATTTTCTCAAGGCTAATCAGAGTGTTTGTCCCTACAGCTCTTAACTTATTTCCCAACACTGGTATTTTGCAACATCATCTTATCACTTGTATGCACAAGTTGTTCCTTGTGGCATGTTTTCTCATCCTGTATATAGCTGTTTGGGTCCTACAAATATTTAAGAAACTCTAGGTATTGGTGCTTCAGTGCCACTTCTCTGAGTCCCTTGGTGCCATTCTGTGAAATAAGATTGATCAAGAGAAGATGACGCCAGGTTGTCCAATGAATCAGTATTCAAATCATGGATGATGTTTCTCACTACCTCCAACAACAAACAATAGATCCTTAAATACTTCCAGTTTCTCACAGACTACACATCTGTCTCTGTGTATGGTAAGCATATGCACGCTGAAAGCCTGAAAGAATAAAATTGTACACATGTCTAAAGAGGGGGGAGTCTTGAGTTGAGTGCACATTAGGGCATTATTATTCACTGAATGCCTGGCCTGAGAAACTTTGCTGCAACTCATTGTCATTACTCAGGGGGCATGGTGGGGCATCTGCTGAAAGCCCTGGTGCTAATAAAGATACATTGCCAAACGTGCCATAGCAGGCATCAATCCCTTGTCCGGTGCTTCCGTAGGAAAGTTCTTGCTGCGTCAATAACTGCTTTCCACTGTTTCTATCCATTGCTCCTCTTGTGGCTCTCTCCCTTCCTTGACCTGATGAACCTGCTTCCCACATTCCTAGTAAAGTCTGAGCCGCACCGACTATGACTTGCTGTCATTGCTGTTGGCCACTCTAGGCACGGCACTTATGGATTATACTGTAGAATGATGATTAAGCCAGGCCTATAGCATCTGCTAAAAGTTGGGGGAGAGAACCAAAAAAGTAGGGAGAAGCTTATGCGGACCTTTAAAAAAAAACATATTACAGGATGGGACAGAAAGATGCCACATTAACTTTCATACTTATAACTACTCATGGGGCACAAGAGTGAAGGAGACATAACAGATTGGAAGAGGCAATAAGTAAACAGCAATGGGGCACCTTACAGAGATTGTGATAACAGAAGTTATAGAAGATATGGCTATAGGATTCCCAGATAAAACAGGGTCGCTTCAGCAGCACCATGTTAAAGGTTCACTAACAACAGGAGACAGCCTTGTTTATTAGTATTCTCACCACCTTGATTTCAGAATTGGATTTTCCTGAAAGCGAGAAAAGAATTGGAGATTGACCAAAACTTGTTCTGTGGGATTGGAACAGCAGAGGCTGTGGCAGATGCATAGAAATTAGGCCAGACGTACCCAGATGCCTTGAGCAACTGCTCCTCATGCTATATGTTGGTTATCATTTTTGCCACACGAATCTGGTCATTACTCAACCCAAAATGTCTCTACATGGCAATTTCTAACAATAAATGGCAAGTGAGAATATATTTGTGTTTTGTTCTTTTTATCCATCACTTTTAGTAACAGTGTATTAGTTCCCACTTCTATGGCTAGTTGTTTCATGCATAATCATTCTGAGTCATAGTTTCAGGTGTATGCATGACTAACTACTTAAATAGTCTAGGTAATATACAGGACTATGTAAATAATAATAATGATGATGATGACAACAACAACAGTAACAACAACAACAACAATAATAATAATACTGACTACTGGAAAGACCAAACTGGCCTACAAGAAAGACCAAATGAAGAACAGAATAGAGCAGTGGTTCTCAACCTTTCTAATGCCGCGACCCCATAATACAGTTCCCCATGTTGTGGTGACCCCCAACCACTTATACATCACCGGGTTCCAGGGGCGTGGCCAAAGAAAAGGGGGAAAAATGGCGGACAGCCTTGTTTGGTGACCCCCGTGAAATGGTCGTTCGACCCCAAATGGGGTCCCGACCCACAGGTTGAGAACCACTGGAATAGAGGCATGGGAAGACAAAGCACTACATGGCCAATATGTTAAAAAAATAGCTGGGAAAGCAGATAATAACAAGACCTGGCAACGGCTAAGAGCAGGAAAATTGAAGAAAGAGACCGAGGGACTAATTCTGGCTGCACAAGACCAAGCCTTAAGGACAAATGCATATAAAGTCAAAATTGAGAAGACAGCAACAGACAGTAAGTGCCGCCTATGCAAAGAAGCTGAAGAAGCAGTGGACCACCTGGTAAGCTGTTGCAAGAAGATTGCACAGACTGACTACAAGCAGCGGCATGACAAAGTAGCAACAATGGTGCATTGGAAGATCTACAAAAAATATCATTTGCCTGTAAGCAAAAACTAGAGAAAGTCATAGAAAATGATAAAATTAAACTGCTCTGGAACTTCAGAATTCAAACAGACAAGCACCTGCAACATAACACCCCAGACTTAACAATTGTCGATAAGAAAGACAAAAAAGTCTGGATAGTGGACGTGGCAGTGCCTGGAGACAGCAGAATAGAAGAGAAAGAACTGGAGAAGATAACAAAATACAAAGACCTACAAATAGAAATAGAAAGACTGTGGCAAAAGCAAGCAAGGGTAGTACCAATAGTGATAGGCTCCTTGGGTGCAATCCCAAAACAACTGGGAGCACCACTTGAACACCATTGGCATTGACAAATTCGCTATTAGTCAATTGCAAAAGGCAGCCTTATTAGGAACTGCTTCCATCCTGCGACGATATCTGTAATACCATCAAACATCCACATCTGCCTATCCCAGGTCCTGGGTAAGGACTCGATAGGTAGACAAAATGCCAAATCCAGTCTGAACATCTGGCTGACTGTGCGATGATCCATAATAATAATAATAAAGTTGGAAGGGACCTTGGAGGTCTTCTAGTCCAACCCCCTGTTCAGGCAGGAAACCCTATACCATTTCAGACAAATAGTTGTCCAATCTCTTCTTAAAAACTTCCAGTGTTGGAGCATTCACAACTTCTGGAGGCAGATTGTTCCACTGACTAATTGTTCCAAATATCAAGAAATTTCGAGCTTGTTTCTCTCCTTGATTAGTTTCCATCTGTTGCTTCTTGTCTTGCCTTCAGATGCTTTGGAGAATAGCTTGACTACCTCTTCTTTGTGGCAGCCCCTGAGATATTGGAACACTGCTATCATGTAACCCTTAGTCCTTCTGTTCAACAAAATGCTTCTTAAAACTTAATCAGCCAATATTCTCTTAACTTGCAATCCAAATTGCCTGTGATTTTATGTAGCTAACCAGGTCATCATCCCAGGAAGGAAAAGCATCTTCCACATGAAAATTGTCTCAACAATGTGACTTGTGCATACACAAAAGTTGCAACCTATCTCAGGAGTACACATTTCTATTTATGTGAATCTCATTTCAGATTAATCTAAAAATTATAAATTAGTTTAGATTACACTTAGTATTTTTTTTCAGAGGCAATCAGAACCTCAGGGGAAAAAAATCTGCTAATCTATTCTGCCCTCCAATATTTGCAACTCCTGCTTTATCCTTCCATCCTCTCAGCTTCTCTCAATTTTCTTCCTTCAGTTTTCTTGAAGCTGTGGGGTAAACAAAAAAAAAGTGAAGGTATGTTTTTCTGCTGTCTCCTCCTCCTCTTACATTTGGTGACAATTTGTTGGGCCATGAAAATTAGGAAGGAGGTACGTTAATCAGTGGAGTGGATTGTACATATTTCATTTAATATCACAAGGCATGAGCATTATGGATTACTTGTATGGGACACTTCTGAAGGAATTTAAGCTGCTTCCTTTCACCACCACCCCAGCTCAAAGAAATGAATAGTGGTAAACCTGGTAGCATTGACTATGGAGAGTGCATTCATGGAGTTGTTACCTTCTAGTCTCTATAACACACATGAAAAATGGGGTTCACTAATGAGACATAGATTATACCAAAATAGAAACAATCTGAAGATAAGTTTAAACATTCCGGTAAAAACAAACAAAAATAGATGTCTGTGATTATAGATCCCTATGATCTCTTTAGATCAGGGGTAGGCAACCCAAAACACTTAAAGAGCCACTTGGACCCGTTTCCCACCAAAAACAAAACACTGGGAGCCGCAAAACCATTTTGATATCTAAAATGAAGATAACACTGCATATATCCTTTTTTACCTTTATTATAGGTGTGTGTGTGTTTGTGTGTGTGTGTTTGTGTGTGTATGTATGTGTGTGTGTGTATATATATATATATGTATATGTATGTATGTATATATATATATATATACACACACACACACATACACACACAGGTAAAAAAAAGGATATATGCAGTGTTATCTTCATTTTAGATGTCAAAAGGGTCTCTCTCTCTCTCTGTCTCTCTCCCTCCCTCCCTCTCTATCTGCCCTTGGTCTGCCTGCTACTCCTCTTCCCCCGCTCTCTTTCTTTCTCTCTCTCTCTCTTTCCTCTCTCTCTCTCTCTCTCCCTCTCTCTCTCCCTCTCTCTCTTTCTCTCTCTCTCTTTCTCCCCCCCCTCCTATCTGCTGCTCACCTGACAAGCTTCAAGCTGTTGTCCAACAAGATAAGAGGTAGACAACCTCATCTCTTTTATGACTCATGGACTTCAACTCCCAGAATTCCTGAGTCAGTCTAGCTGGGCTAGCTAGCTCTCTCCTGCCCTTCCTGCTTCCTGCAGAGACGCAGCAAAGGGAGGAGCTCCGCCCAGTAAGCTTTTCAGCTCCTCGGAAAACACTGTGAGTCCACTCTCTTTTTTACACACACACACACACACACACACACACACACACACAGAGAGAGAGAGAGAGAGAGAGAGAGAGAGAGAGAGAGAGAGAGAGAGAAGCAGGGAAGCACAATTCCTCTCTCTGTCTCTGTCTCTCTCTGCAAAGGCAGACGAGGCTGGGAGCCGCAGGGGAAGGCTCAAAGAGCCGCATGCGGCTCCGGAGCCGCAGGTTGCCGACCTGTGCTTTAGATTCATAATTGTGTAAACAGCACTCCCAAATATTCAAGTGATAAAAGAACTATAACTAGAATGGAATAAACAGTCTATCTTCCCTTAAACACTCAAAGCAGAGGGATAACTGGTTTTAGATTATGTCGTGCCCCTGCATACAGGGTCTTCCACCCACCCTCTTGATATGTATGTGTGCGTTTGTGTGTGTTTATGAAATTTCTCTAATTTTATACAGTGTATATCCTGTGTAGTGATTTCATTTACATTAACTACTAGGACACATCAGTTTCATCCCTTGGGGATTCATCAAACATAGATAGGTAGATGATATTTCAAGAAGTTCAGACCACAATGTTATATCATGTTACATTATGTGATGCCCAAAGCTTCATCTGCATATACTGTATATGGTCAACTGAAGGTCAGTGAATTCTATTCCTGATACAGAGTTTGAATTCCATAGAATAACAACTTGCTTCCTATGTCTGATGAATCCCAGAAAAGGTAAATCTAGCGGGTGGTGTTTCCTGATGGTCAATATAACGGATAATCAGAATTACAGTAGACAATAGGCAGGATTTCTGCAGTCTGCTGTAAGGGGCCTAGGATAGAGTTCCTTCATAATCACGCGTTGTTGTACTTTCAATGGGAAAATATGTACCTCAGAAACCAAGAAGAAATCTAATTAATATTTTTAGTAGCATGGAATGAAGGAGAACTTCTCTTTTCAAACAGCCTTGGTACCGTAGCAGGAAGAACACCAGACTTCTTATGATGGAAATTGCCCAGCAACATCCTTGGGAGCTTAATTTGTTTTTCAAGCAGATTTGAAGCCTCATCAGTAATGCCTGTAGTGTTGCAGAACTCTGGCTTTACTTCAGACAGAGGCAAGTGGAGAACCTTCTTAATTAGCTAAAAGAACGTCTAAAGGAATCTTTGGTTTTGTTTTCAGATTCAATATTTAGTGCCATCTGCTAAGGAAAGTTATTTTGATATTTAAAGAATGCCAGGGCACATTTAGAAGTTGGAAGAAAATAGACAACATCTGCATGATTATCCCTTGCAGAGAAAGGGAAGGAATGGATGGGGCTTGGAGTTTGAGACTCATTACACCCGGACGAAAGCAAGATGGATGTCAAACAAATAAATACTGTTGCTGGAATGCTGGCAGGAGACCCAACATGAATTTAAGAGTTAACCTGAATTTACCACTTTCCTAACTGATGTATTGAAGTCTTATCCACCCATCCATGAATCACAGAAAACTCCATCAACCTGAAATTTGCTGCCCCCATTTTGAATTTCCATCATATATTTATAGTGTCCTTTCAGTGAAGCAGTCGATGTGATGTGCCGATGCCTGGAAGATGTGAGGGTCTGGATGGGGGTGAAAAGGCTTAGACTCAACCCTAACAAGACCGAGTGGCTCTGGGTCCTGCCCCCCAAGGGTCATCGTGATGGTCCATCATTAGTCCTGGGGGGGGGTAAATTTACCTCCCTCAGTGCAGGCACGCAACTTGGTGTCCTCCTGGACTCACAGCTAAATTTGGAACAACATCTATCGGCTGTGGCCAGGGGGACCGTTGCCCAGGTTTGCCTGGTGCACCAGTTGCGGCCTTATTTGGACCGGGAGGCTCTACTTACGGTTACTCATGCCCTTGTCACCTCAAGACTGGATTACTGTAATGCGCTCTACATGGGGCTACCCTTGAAGAGCGTTCAGAGGCTGCAGTTGATTTAGAATGCAGCCGCGAGAGCGATTGTGGGTGCACCAAGGTACACCCACGTGTCACCTATCCTCCGTGAGCTGCACTGGCTTCCTGTAAGTCTCCAGACGCAATTCAAGGTGTTGGTTATCACCTTTAAAGCCCTTCATGGCTTAGGACCAGGTTACTTACAGGACCGCATACTGCCGCATAGTTCCCAGAGACCGGTGAGGTCCCACAGATTGGGCCTCCTTCAGGTCCTGTCGGCCAGACAATGTCGGCTGGCGGGCCCTCGGGGAAGGGCCTTTTCTGTGGTGGCTCCGACATGGTGGAATCAACTTCCCCCCAAGATTCGAACTACTCCCACCTTGCCGGCCTTCAAGAAAGCCATTAAAACTCTCCTGTTCCGGTAGGCCTGGGGTTGATGTCCCCGGGGGGGCTGGGATACGATTGGGACATGCTGTATGAATACACTTATTTTTATTGTTATATTTATTGTTTTAATTTTGTACGCTGCCCTGAGTCCCTAGGGATTGGGCGGCATATAAATTTTATTAATAAATAAATAAATAGTCTCTGTTCTGACTCAATCCTGAATGGTGCAGTTCTAATTATGTGAATACAATTGATTGTCTCTTTTGTCTTGTTCCTGCTGCACTGATGGTATGATTCACAACTGGGGTCACATATTAGATCTGGTTTTTGTCTCAGGACAGCAGCAACGTGAATTAGAGTTTGGGGTGTTGTCATCAGTCCTTGTCACAGATTTATTTACTTCCAGTTAGTCTTGGAGTTTTTGAGGGCTGCTCCCTGCCACTGCAGGGCTAAAGGACCTATTTGAACATTCCACCGTAGGTGACTGATGGAGTCTGGGCCATGCCTAGGAGGCCCTTTGCACAATTATACCTTATACAACAGTTGCACCCATTCCTAGATTGGGAGGCACTGCTTTTGATCACAAATGTCTTAGTCACTCCTCAGCTGGATTATTGCAATATGCTGTATATGGGGCTGCTTTTGAACAGTATTCAGAAGCTTCAATTGATCCAGAATGCAACAGCACAGGAAGTACTCAATTTCCCAAAGCACTCTCATATACCATTGTGGCTTCAGGAGCTGCTGGATCTCTCAGTGGGTTTCCAAGCACAATGTGTTGGTTGTCTCCTTTAAAGCCTTACATGGCCCATCCTGCAAGATACCTATCCCTGTAAATCAAGCAAAGTAGGCATGGTCTGAGTCCCGTTAGTGAAGCAATGCTTCATGGCTGCTCCTTGGAAGCATTGCCTTCTCTGTCGTGGCATTTGTCTTGTGGAACAGGCTTCATTTTGAGGTACGGGTGGTCCTACACCTGCTGGCCTTCCTCAGTGCTGCAAAGATCTGTCTATTCCTGCAGGACCTGCGGTCAGGGTGTTAATGGACCTTTGATGTGGTTGCAGATCTCTCTGCTTTATTTTGTGAGATGTTTTAATGGCCTCAACTGCTCTTGCTATTTCATTTTTATGCCATTTTTTACCGTTATGGATTGTGATTGTTGTTTTTATTTGTTTGCTGCCCAGAGTGCTTTGCTAGTTGGACAGCCATGTACATATCTTAAATAAATAAAATAAATAAATGTCACCTGCTGATAGCAGTATAGCATTCCAGAGTGGGTCACCTCTAAACTTCTTCCCATGGTTCTCCTCTTTCACCTCATTCTTTACTTTCATATCTTAGCTAATAAAGTTAAAACCAAAAACAAATCAAAGTCATGAAAGGAGTAGGGTCACAAGGAGCACTTTTCTTTAGGATTTCCTTCCCCTTCTTTCCTTTATGTTGTTGTTGTTAATTGCGAAGTCGTGTCCGACCCATCGCGACCCCATGGACAACATTCCTCCAGGCCTTCCTGTCCTCTACCATCTTCTGGAGTCCATTTAAGTTCACGCCTACTGCTTCAGTGACTTCATCCAGCCAACTCATTCTCTGTTGTCCCCTTCTTCTATTGCCTTTCTTTATGTAGGTAACAAATAATGAATTCCAGATTCTTCCAGGTACTGTTCAGGAGGGAAGGGTCAGCAATACCATTTCAGTGTTATGTTATTTCAACTTGCTATATCATTTCAGGCTGTTCACTGATACACATTTCAAGCTTCAGCAGGTAGTATTTCCCCTGCTTTATGCTGGGTCTCATGCTTCAGAAAAAGGGGCAGGAAAGGCTGACCAGGGATGGAGAGAAGGGATGTGCCCACTTCAACCCGAAAGAGCCATCCTGTCTCTTTGTTCCCTCTGTTTCACTTCCAATTTAATGGCTGGAGGAGACCATCAGATTTTGTACTTCTTGCATCTCATCTTGTAACATCATTTAGTTTTGACACCAGTGTATCTAGGTATTACATCATAAGCCTTTCCCATCATTGGCTGGGTATCAAATTATGGCAATGTTACACAGACATAGCAGCAACTCTGGTTTAAGGAGCTGGGGGACCCAATGCAACACCAGATTTATCTCCAAGCCCTAGATTAATATGGATTGATAAAATTATATATTCAAAATGAAATGCTCACAGACTATTGAAGTAAAAATTAAAGATGTACCTAGTAGAACCCTATTGGATTTTTTAAAATCCTGCTTTGCTGACCCAAAATTGGCTAAACCTTAGCTGAACCTGGGTAAACTTGGCTGCCCCCAATTTCTTTTTTAAACAATCTTTATTAAAAGTTATACAGCTAAAAGTATATAAGAAAAAAAGAAAAGAGAAAAGGAGAAAAGAAAAGGTGCAGAAAAAAATACAAAGAAAAAAGAATAGTTAGTAAAGCTATTTCTATTCTTCTTTATTGTACAGCAGTTAGAGACAAATTCATTATCCCTCTTACCTCTTTAACGTAACAATGATCCCTTCAGCCCCTCCTTCAATCTTTTTTCAATCATCAAATCCAGAAATCACCACTTAACTTTTTTTCATTTTCAGGAAAAAGTCTATAAAATGTTTCCAGATTTTTATAAAAACTACTTATTGTTTTGTCCTTGACCAAACAGATGTCTTGTCATCTCTGTTAGTTTTATCATCTTCATAATCCTCCATTGTGGGCAAATATTTTTCTTTGTGGATATATTTTCTAATATTGATTAGAAACATCTTTATACATTTTAGATAATTTCTCTGATGTAATATCATATACAACGGTAACTCATTTTGTAAAAAACAGTCCTTTAAATGGTAACACAATGTGACTTTCAGTTTCTTTATCCACATTATCTCCCATTGCCTTCTATATATTGTAATCAAAATTCTTAGTCCATTTCAACATGCAATCTTTAACTTATTCCTCTTCTTTCAACTCTCAACAAATATTTATACATTTTTGCAATCACATGCTCATCATTTGTACACAATTCATTTTCAAATTCCATGTTATGTTATTCAGTCCCCATTACCTTTTTGTCTTTATTAAATCTTTCTCATAACTGTGCATATTAAAACCACTGAAAATTAAATCTCTGCAATTAATCGTTCTCTTGACTTCATTTTAATCTGTCCCTATTTTAATATGATCTTGATATGTTAACAATTTCTCTATCTTGATATGTTAACAATTTCTGTTTGCCTGATGTTTCTTTTCTATAAAATACTTTTTGCACTGACATCAGTAAAGGTATTTTGGGACACAACTTGGGTTTATATTTATTTCATATTTTAGTATGGCACTTCTTACATGATGATTTTGAAATCCACATTAAATTTATCATACCATGTTAATATGTCAAAATTGAACACTAGGGGGAACTAAAGTCCACGCGAAAAAGAAAACAATAACTCCTTTATGCTTGTGATTTACAAAATGACACAAAATACCATAACATATAAAATATTAAAAGAGACCTTCAAAGAACGGGGCCAGAAATTAGTAGCAATTATATCAACAATATCATTAACAAAATCTGGTTCCGTGGATAGGCTGTATCTAAATATGTTAATGAAGGAATGACAGATGTGAAATAAATCTGAGGCAGAAACAGTGGAATCAGAAATAGTGAATAAAAAAAATGTGGATTACAAAATAGATAAGGCATTCAAAGTGAAAATACAAATTTTAGGAAAGCGGTGGGCTACAAGATAGAGAAATGCTGGGAGAACCACCCCGATACAGACTTTTTACCAATACAAAAAAGTTGGTTAAGGCTTTGAAAATCAAAGGGAAAAGACAAAAAGACAAACCAAGTCAAACACCTGGATAATGACTTTCCACTGGATTTAAGAAGAAGTCTGTTAAAGCCTTGAAGAAGATGGGAAAAAGAAAGACAACATTTAAATGAATTAAAAAGAAAAGACTGTTAGAAGTAAAAGAAAGGAAAATTTGGCTTGTTTGATGAAGGCTAAAATAAGACACCTTTTTATAAAGCTCTGGTAAAGTGGGAAAAGAGGAAGCAGTATACAGACGTGTCAGGGGATGGGGGAGCCCCTGCGCCACATGTCAGTTGGGGAGGTGGTGCAATGCAGGCCGGGGCCTGTACTAGACCTCCGAAGGCATCTCTCACCCCTGAGGCATCCCGTGCTCTGCTTAACAACCTGCATGGTCACTTAACCTGCAGAGCAGGGATTGGGTTCATTAAGCAAGGTAATCACATGGGCATCTAGCTTAACCATCACCATTATTTGCAACCATAATGGACAGGCTCCATTACAATTGTAAGTCTAGGACTACCTGTATTATCTCTTCATTGTCTTGAGAAAAAGCCACTTTGATCTTCATGTATAAACTCTTGCAAGATACTTTTCATCCTTTCAGCTAAAATCACACTAAATGTTTTATAACACTGTTTAATTTCATCTTTGGTATTGGTTAGTAAATTTTTGGCAAAGTGAAATCTGGATCTTCTTTAGCAATTAATGCCTTATTTATGTCTGTCCAACTTTCTGGTATCCTTCATTATCCAGAATGAAATTAATCATATTTGAAGTGATTGTAACAGTTTATCTTGAAAATATTTATATTAGGGCAGGGCTTTTCAACCAGTGGTACGGGTACCACTGTGGTACATTGGCACCTGGCAGGTGGTACGCGACCATCCTAGAAAAGTGGTAGCGGAGGAGGGGAATGAGCTGAACCGGTGGCAGCACAGCACAAGCCTGAGCAAGAGATGGCTGGAGCTGCAGGGCTCAGTGGAAGTGCCAGGATCAGCGCCAGGCTCCAGCTGGAGCTCAGCGCTGAGCCTGGTGCTTCTCCTGAGCCCTGAAGAAGCAACAAACAGCTGGAAAGCAGCACTGATCCTGGTGCTTCTGCTGAGCCCAGAAGAAGCGCAGATCAGCTGGAATATTGCAGCATCTCCAGGGTCTTGTGATTTACATTCAGATGCTTGGCAACTCATATTTATGATGGTCATAGTGTCCCAGGGTTATGTGAAATGACCAAAACCTGCTGCAACCATCCAGCAGATGGGGGGAATAAAAACCAAACACCCCACCCCCACCCCCACTGCCAATCCTCAACAGAAATGCTCACAACAGTGAAAACCTCGGACAGGAGGAAGAGCGCGGCTGGGCTGGCAGGCAGGTGTCTTGCTCGGCTGTGGTTTGGAGGGCACTTTTTTCAGTGCCATTGTAACTTCAAACAGTCACTAAGCGAACTGTTGTAAGTCGAGGACCATCTGTACTTTATCACTTTTCCCCCTTTTTTTTGGTCATCAAATTTTTGACACCTTGCTAGTGGTACTCCTAAAAGTGGTACAATGGGTGAAAAGGTTGAAAAGCCCTGATCTTTGGTAATTTTTTTTTCAAAATATTCATTTTTGCTGGGGAAATTTCTTCTTCTTTACAAAGCTTTGTGTAATACTGCTGAAATGTTCTTGGTACATTTGCATTATCTGTTACCATAACATTCTCATTTTATAAATTTAATATTATTTTCTTCACACTTTCTTTTCCCAGTTTACAGGCTAATCATTTCCCCAGTTCATTTGCTAACTCAACATTCTTCTTCTTTGTGAAATTCATTTTTATTTGCATTTCTCTGATTGTTAACATAAGAAGCTGGTGTTGTAAAAGTTAGATTTTCTGTAAGATATTTTTCCCTTCCTGAAGACCTCTTTATTTCCTCCTCTTCCATTTTTATCTCCATCTGCCATCAATTCCCATTAGCGGCAGCCTGACTGAGCTCTTGCCTAACAGGGAGCTGCATCAGCTAAAGGGAGACTGGCCCACTTAAAAGGAGAAGGTTGTTTTCTTAGGTTTGGAGCAACAGAGGCAGGCATCTATACAACATGCTCTTATTATTGTTTCTTTCCGTAGCTCACTTAGCTTAGAGCGCCACCACATTTCTGAGCCTCAATGAAGCCGAATATGCTGGGATTACCCCTTAAACTAGTCCTGCATAACTGAAAAAAAGTTGTTGCTGGGGTATCTTTTTAAAGGCCTTTAGATTCTGTTGCATGGCAAGAGTGATGCCGAGTGAAGACCTAATTGAACTGCACTCATTACAAGTTGCCTAGCAACCAGGTGGATTTAAAGAAGCATCTTTTTGACCTAGGGTTTTCTAGGTGCACAAAGTGTACACATATAGAGTGCACTTTTGCTTTGGATCAGTTTTGCTACCCCTCCAGAGAACTGTTAAACTGACCTTTTGTTTTAAGTCTATGGCTCCTATTTCCTCTTGAATCAAGTATAATGAGCCAAATTCTTACACTCACTTGATTCAGCTTGAATGTTTATTCAGGCAGTCTACTACTGGTAGTAACTTCCCTCTGCGACTATCATGAGAAAATTTCAAGCTTTTTAATGAAAGTCTGGAATCTGGGCCCAGCACATAAAGCAGACAGGAGTTGTCCCCACGAGTACAGGATCCGTTCCTCCAGATTTTGAGCAGAAAGTCTCTGAAGAACCCCTGGGCTACAGGAGCGAAAGCATCACTAGGTAGAGAATCAAAAGGAGTTATAATTGAGTGGACTTTCATGTTGGAAGGAATAGATGTCAATCAGATGAGTGGAAGATTACATTTTCTGGGATTTCAAAAGAATCTAGTGTTGGAAATAGTATCTACAAATTGTAAGTGCCTGAGCTGGGCTTGCTAGCATTTTGTTTTTTTATCTTATGATAATATTTTAGACTTAACTGATGAGTATTGCAATCTCCTTTAGTTTTTTTTGGGGGGGGGAACACTTCCAGTTTGCAATTATTGCTCTGTTCTTTGGTTGCTGCTGATTGCATAAGAGAAAGTTATAATCTAGCAGCCCTCATTAAACTCTTTAGATAAGATAGCAGGGAATTATGGGAGTAGTGTGTTTTTGAAACTGTAGGGAAAGGAACCCCATCTAACATCAATTTTTAGGCAATTGAGTATGATATAATCAAAACCTTTCTGATACATCCTTCAACATTTCACACTGATGGAATTAGATGAATAGATGAAATGGATACCTTGGACAAGCATAAGATTACAAATGACCCTGTCATTTTGTAAACACAGTACAATATTTAATGCTCCCAACTACTCTAAGATATTAATTAAAGCTATAAGATTATGTAATATCACTGAAAAAAATATTAGCACTATAAGCTTGCATGGATCTCAGTTGAGAATTAATCACTTATCCCAGTTAGTTCAAAATCAGCTTCACGCTGATTTTATGTGATGACTGACACCAGATTAAATCCTTGCCTTAAATATGTGTGATAACCACTAAATTTTTGACCTCATGACACTTCCTGCATCCTGATACCATACATCAGTGGTGGCGAACCTATGGCATGTGTGCCAGAGGTGGCACTCCCAGCTCTCTCTGTGGGCACACGCGCCGCCTCTGCCAGCAGCTTGCGCAGGTCCATTAGGCCACCACCACTGCCCGGAGCGGCAACCCCACCCAGAACAAAAGAGACAAAACGGCCAGTTAGCAAGCTCAAGTGGAGTGGTAGAGCACGCCCACATCCAGCATGCCAAAGGCCACCTCGAGCAGGGAAAGCCAGATCCCCATCGGCGCCATGGTCCTCCAGTACCAGCTAGGATTGCGTGCTCTCCCACATCTATGCTGGGCCTCCTGCCCACCGCCCCACCCACCAGAGATCCCCTGGATCTCCCCCAACCCTGCCCAGCCCTCATAGACGTCCCCCCATGAGCAACATCAAGGTGGCCATGCCCACCCTAGCCACACCCACCCAGTCTTCCATGACAACTACAGCCACGCCCTCATGCCCCCCCTGAGGGCACCATAATGCAGCCCTGGCATTTTGCGATAAATAAGTGAGTTTTGTGTTGTGGTTTGGCCACTGAAAGGTTCGCCATCACTGCCATACATGAAAGAGTGGTGTCTTAATTTTTCAAAGCCAGTTACAGTGTTTCAAAAACATGTTGAGTATTTTATAGTTGAGACTGTACTAATGGAAGTTAGTGCACAGGGATATTCTCCCTTGCTTCTGTTAACACAGATGTAGATACAGGTTTTTTTTGCTTCTTTAGCTACCCAATTCCATTTGGTAATGTGATGCTGGCCATTTGGAATTGGGTAGGATAGGTTCCATGACCAGTCTTTACAACTGATTCCCTCCTCTGCTTTTAGCACTGATGTTGTTATAAAGGAAGGGGATGGAGGGGATTATATAATGGCCTTCTAATCAGCAACTAGTGGTCAGATGAACCTGGAAATGCCTGGCTGGATGAAATGAAGTCTGCTGAGCAAAATGTCAGGAAATTTACAGAGACCAGAGGCCAATAGCTAATCAACGCAGGCTATTGGGCAATGCAAAGATGGGGTCAGCCTCACAGCAGCAGAATACCTAACTCTGCTGAAGCATGGAGCACTACTGGTACAGGCCAGAAACAAGCGTTCTGAAACCTTCTCCTGATATCACTTTGAATTTGTCCCAAAATACAATCTTGCAACAATGGAGTACCAGATTGCTTTTTCCTCCCAAATACCTAACATTCTTTTGCCCTGTAGAAACGCCTTAGAGATTTTCTTCTCACTCTGATAAGAAACAGGCAGTAGGTAGGGGAATTGGTAATGTAATGATAAGTACCAGAAGCTAGCCTGAGAAATTTAGAGATGGATAATTAAATTTCAGAGGTAATTACATCTTTTTAGTGTGAGGATGATCTGGGAAGTTCCCTGTTCCAATCTTTCCTTGATAATAACTTCAGCCTTTGCTCTTAGCTAAACTGCTTTCCATTCTGCCTATGCTGCAAGGCTCCTGCTCATGCTGATGGAGTTCTGAACAGACTCATTTTAGGGAACAGGAAAATATGTTCTGCAGGTTCTCATGTATGATTACACAGGAAGGATTACTTAGATAATCTTTGTGAGGATTACATCAAAGAGTGCTACAGTAATGTTTTAATAATATTCCGCTGCAGGTAGTATTTAGAATTTGAAAAATATATTCTTCTTTCCTTGTCTGGCCTATAAATTATTGCTATAAATATATCTACTTGTAAAGGAATATTTTCCTTCCTTTAGCTTATTCTTAAACAATCCATTTCTTAGTTCATTGACTTTTACTTTTCCCTAACATATAACCAAATGAACTTAAATGTGCTAGCAGATTGTATTAGAAACTGGAGCTTAACTCAGACATAAAAAGACATTCCCTACCAATTATAAATTTCAATTGGTTATGTGTGCTGCTAAAATAATTTCCTGTTTGATTATAAAATAAACATTAATTTTAAGTTGGTTTGGAGCAAAGCCATTAGCTTTTGTGTAATTCAGAATAAAATCACAGTAGCAATCAAAATAAAAAACATAAGTAAAATGTGGATCACTCTTTCTGCTTGAAAATCATGTTCCTGAAAATGATGTTGTGATATATTAAACATCACAAGGTTAGCAGAGGGGATGAGGATAGGATTTTGCCCAGCTCTTCTATAGATCTGGATTTTCTACATAAATATTCCTGCTAAGTTAATATAACTGATCTTGTATTTCCTTCATAACATTTTGTATTGCAATACTACCCCATGTCATGTGGCATTTGCAGACTGAGAAATCATAAACTCAAAAGTGATAAGTTGATATCATCTTGCTTGGTGTTCATGCCTAGAAAAATAACTCTTTGGGGGTAACAGAATTTTATTAACCCTTGTTGCATTACCAGGAAAAAAAGAAATGAAGCAGGCAATACCTGAGGGATACAAACTACCACATTCCCAATGAAGGTCATGGAATGAGTGGGCAAGCATTTACTTTGGATTCAAGTAAAAAAAAGAGAATATCTCAGTTATTCAAACTTTATGTCTGATGGTAGAGGAATGACTACCTTGAATTGAGAGAAATAATTGCCTGTACCATTTAATAATTGGGACAGTTTACCTGCCACATGAAGGGGTTATATGAGCCAATGCATGCTATGCAGTTCGGGCAGAATACAAGGCAGTATTCACTGAGAAAGCTTATGCACTGATCAGTTTTGCAGACACTGATGTCTGTTTCCAAGGAAAAACCTTGCAGGCAGTGAAAATGAAAAGTATCAGTTCATCAGTTCAGTTCAAGAACACATGGGCTGATCTCTCTCACCTGCATTTGGACAACAACCACTGGAATGTCACCTACTGTGAGCAGTAAGATTTGAGTGGCATTGTGGCATTGTGCTTGGCAGAGAAAATAATCTCCCTGGTCCTAATCATACACAAAATTAAAAGTTATGTCTAATTAGGGCTGCTTCAAGAGTTTTGCTGTCTGAGGGGAAGCACAAGATCACACTCCCTCTGATTCAAATACCAACTGCATTTATAATTGAATTTCTCTTTCACACTGGTGCTGAGGTTGTATCTTCCATTGCACAAACTCAACGAGAGGCATGGGGCAGATTCTGTATCAAGCATTATCTACTCCATTGCTTGAGGCAACTTACTCAGTCGAATGGTAGAATAGATCATGAGCTTCTTAATTATCCTCCACACCTCCTTCATTCAGACAAAATAGTATTCTAATCCTGTAAATAAATCTGTAAATAAAAATTCCTTTATATATATTTGTGTTAAGAGACATCTCAGGATGATTTAAAGGAGATTCTGGGCCACAGCTCTAATTTTTGTTTGAAAGCACTAAAGGCTATTTCCTTACTAAGCCAATGCTATTTACATACCTGATGGACATCACTGCCATCAACCTGGTAGTAATAAAAAAGTACCCATCCTATGTCTTGTTACAGATGTGCCCACGGTTATTCATCCCAATCATTAATACATGGGCAAGGAGGGGGACCAAGAAGTATTTTACAGTATTTACAAGAATGTGTAGAAAAGACCTACAATTTCTTTCTGAAATATGCTAGTGGAAATTTGGCCAGGACTGTAATTATATGCAAATAAGTTATGTGGAAAATATTTAGCAGCAAGCAGGCTTCATCTATTTGTCTCTGATCCATTTTCAAAAATCTAGACTAGTGGCAAAAAGATGGGGAATTTGTGGTCTTCTACATTTTATCATCTCTGTTAGCCAGGCTGGCATGAATTAACACTCTGGAGACATGTCTGCCACTCCTTCTGAAGGCTTTTTTTTCTCATTCTTCAGCCTGAAGCTTCAAACCATTTGTTATTCTGATTTTGTTTCTGTCCTCTAGAGGGCACTAGCTTCATAACTGTTGTTACAACTCACTAATGATATTATGCATTGGGAGGCGGAAATACTCGGTAATTATTTCTAAGCTTCTGGACTTAGTGGGCCATGTAACCTGTCTCTTTATTTTTCTTTTATGGAAGCTGGATGAAATCACATGCCAGGCATCTTACACAGCTGAGCAACACGATGTGACAGGCAAGGAATTCAGTTTCTATTTGCTGAAGCAGCATCTCAGAGCCACTGCTAAACCGGGCTAGTGGGAAACGGAAGCTATCCTCAACAATTCATTTGTTATGATTCATTTGACAATCCCTCTTTCATCAGGTATTCCTTAAACTCTTTTTAAAATTAGTAATTATTTGTACATAATTCTTTCCCTTCAGTGTTACCATGAATTTGTCTGATGTGTGTTTTTTCTTTCGTTTTAGCTAGTGCGATTTGGTGAATTTCCAATACTTTCCAATATCGCTACTAAGTTATTTTCCATTCATGAAATGCAAAAGCACAGTCTTCCCAGCATGTACTAAATTTTGGGCAGAAGCACAGACTTGTAGACATCCAATGGATCACTTAAAGGCCAAATTGTTTCAGCCTCAGAAAAAACGTAAACTTAAGCTTTTGCACAGAGCCCTGATTATTTCATTGTGGCGTTGAATGACTTTGCTAACTTGTCCCTGAGAGTTCACCTGAAAAGCAGCATTTTGTGCTTGGACTTTTATTAGCTAGGTTTAAGAGCAACTTAACCATTTGCATGCTACTTAGCCACTATCTCTTTTAAAAAATGGCGGAGCGAGATGCATTGGTTCTGCCCTAACAGGGACCCTTTCTCTCCAAATGGAGAGAATGTTAAGTTAACACTAAGATGCCAGGAGAGATAGTTATGAACTTAAAATAAGTCCCCTTTCCATTTAGTAAGGGGAGAAACTGTGCTAGATGGTCACCTGCTTCTAAGTCAGAGATGGACAACCTGAAATTTTTTGGGTGGTATGTGGCTGCCAAGCCCTTGTAACCTCTAACATTCCCTAAAATCAGCAGCAAATGTCTTTATAATGGCAACATTTTTTCCAAATTTACTTGCCAAACAAAATGTAAATACTAGCCTCTGATAGATTTAAAGTATTCATTTTATTTAACTTCCTATCTCAACAGACCAGAATGAGAAGGGATGAAAAGTCATCTCAGTAGCCTTCAGTCATATTATGTCACTGTCAAGATTTTGTGGCCCTTGACACAGCTGCCAAAAATACCTTGAACATACTGGTTGCCCATGCCAGTTCTCAGCTAACTTTTCAGCTCAACATGCAACATCCTACCTTTAAATCATTGCTGAAAGGTTCTATCCAGGCTACCATTTCTACATGCTCAAAATATATTTGGGATTTTCTAAGCTACTGTAATTCGCACTTCTCTGCAGAACATTAAGAATGTTCCTTTTAATCATGGGTAGCTTGGGTTCTTCAATGGTGTTTCTCTGTTTTAGGTCTTTCCTGTTATTAAGAAGCAGCTGGGTGATAAGACAGATTCATTGTTTATGCAATAACAGATCTTTTTAATCACATAGCAGGAATGAAGTCATTCAACTATAAGTGACAGAATAGCTGTAAAAGCACTTTTGTATCACAATTCCCTGTACTTTAGCCTTGAAACCTAAGAAAGTGCTAGCATTCCAGGAAATTGGATACCTTAAAACTGCAAATGGCTGTTTTATTATTGTTCATGCAAGTTCATCCCACAGCTCCAGAAACCTAGAAAGCTACCTAATATTAAAGTTGAGCATAGGTTCCTTCAATTCAGCATTTTTTATTCTGTCATTTAGTCAGTTCTGACTCTTCAGTAGGCAGTGGACCTCATTTTGTCAAGATTGTCTGCCCAGAATGGCACTGGTTCCTCAGAGACCTCAGGTGAGAGTTTTCTAGCCGTGCAGACTTCATTGTACATATTTAGTCATGTGAATGTTTAGGAATAAGAAATTAAAGTGAAATGGTCCATCCAGTCTTTCACAATCCGGTACATGCCATCTGTATGACCAAACTTCCAGAATTCTCAGCAATTCTGGAAAGGCAGTTGTAGTTGGTAGTAGCAATATATGCTTCTTCAGCATTGTTTCATGATCCTTTAACAAACATTCTTTACATTTTGTTGCAACAAAAACACATACAGAAAGAAAGCACCTCTAGTTCTTAGGGTGTAGCTTGCAGTGCAGGGTGAAACTAACTGGATTTTCCAACAAGGTGATGTGAGGTGTGCAAATAATGTATCACCTATTGAAGGCTGCAAGCAGAGCTGGGTTAACAGAAAATCTTCTAGAATTGCATGAAGGATATTCAAATATTTTGATCCGATTTTACATTGCTACGAAGAGAAAATTCCAAAAAGAATAAAAAAGCAGGTTAATCTGTGCTGCCCACTAGCCTATTTAGTCTACAGGAAAAATGATGTATGTAAATTCAAGAAATGAAAATATAAATGAAAACCTCCACTATAGGTAAGAGAGTTAACATAACGGTAGTCAAAAGTGACTCTTTCCAGATGTATTGAAAGCTGGTTAAAAGAGAACACCAAATACATACATCTAAAATTTGAATAATGGATTTTTTTTTTTTTTTTTTTTTTGCAGAATGGTACAACATTTGCTCAGCAAAGAATGGCATCTTCTTTGAAGTTTTGAGCTCTTCCTCTTTTCACATATCTTTTTGTTTAAGGATAGACAAACTTGTTCCTGTTAGATTCAGAAGCAAAAAAAAAAAAAGGGGGGGGGACCCCTCTCAGATATTCCCAATCCACTATTGAAACTTTCTCTCAGTTGCAACTGAGGCTTGGGACGGTAATGAGATCAGATCCCATCACCGGTCCTTTTATCCACAGCTGGTAGAAAATAAAGATCTCTTTCACGGGCCTCCATCCGCAGCTTCCTCTGCTCTTGTGGCTAGCATGTCAGATGGCAGGTTGGAGGATGGGGATCAAGGTTTCTCAACCTTGGTAACTTCAAGATGTTTGGACCTAGAATTCTCCACTGGCTTAAAGTTGGTAAGGTTGAGAAACACCGATATGGAGGCCTGTGAGAGAGCTTGGGGGAGGGGGAGGGGAAAGAGAGAATTCACATTCTGACTTCTCATTTATTCTAAGCCAGAAAAAAACTGGCATGATATGATGTTTGTCTCACTACACTATGAGATACCAGAGTCCATCTGGATTTGTGTTTTAACTTGAAGTTATATAATGTCTGGATCGCTATTAATTTCACTAATTAAATAATAATAATTTTACCCTATCGAAATAAATGACAGTCTTTTCTTTCAATAGCAATTAACTGATCATTTCAGAATTTGGGAAGGAATGTCAAGCAGAATAAAGTTTCTTTGAAGCTTGACAAGGAATTCCTAGCCATCTTGCTCACATTGGTTGACACCTATAGAACGGTTACCTCTCTGCTCTTTTTTCTTCTGACCAACATCATGTGCCTTCTGGCCTTTTTTCACCTCACCCTTTACATAGCGGTCATGGTTTCAGTGGATCTAAGTCAGGAGCAAAATTACTAAATGGAATATGCACTTGCAGACATAAAGCACAATCTATTGCAACTCTACTGGCACATGAGCTTTGTGCGTGTTACAACATAGGTCCCCTTCAAAGTGATAGTATTTACCGTGCAACAAATAGAAGACGTAGTGCTTTACAGCCCTCTCTAAGTGGTTTACAGAGTCAGCATATTGCCCCCAGCAATCTGGGTCCCCATTTTGCCAGCCTTGGAAGGGTAGAAGGTTGAGTCAACCTTGAGCCGGTTGGGATCACATTCCTGGCAGTGGGCAGAATTAGCCTGCAATATTGCATTCTAATCTCTGCGCCCCAGGGCTCCTTTGCCTCATAATCACAATATTTTATAAAAAAATGTCTTGCTCACATCTACTTTGTGCTTGCAACAATATAATACACTTTTAAAGCATGGATATGAAGAATGATTTGGCCCCCACATTTCTTAAGTTGCACAAGTGGACATAATTTGAAGGTGGAATCACAACATACAGAAATACATCATACATGTAGAGAGCATAGTTACTCCTGCTGTCTCATTTCCAATTATGTGTACACAACAGCAGTATAGTTATACCCTTCCCAATTCCCACTTCATTCACCAGAGAAGGTTTAGCCTTTCTCCCAATGTGAACCTGCTATACTGTAGATAGTTGTTTCTCTACTGCCATTGGCAGATGGGGAAAAAAAGTATCTGGAACAAGTTTGCACAGAGGCAAGACTTCAATTCCAACACACACACACACACACACACACACTTCTTGCCATTTAGCTAATGATTGTTCTCATATGTGGCCTACAAAAGTGAGTAGAACTCTATTGGCCACAATAAAAGCATTAAAGGCTGCATTTGGTCCATAAGTTGCCTGTATCTGTTTATTAGATTTATATCGTGCCTTTCTTCCAAGAGCTCAAGGCAGCATGTACCACATCGCTCCTCCAATTCTATCCCCTACTCCCAGCCTCCTGAAGTAGACTGGGCTGAGAAACTGAGACTGAACTAAAGTCACCCAGTGAACTTTCATGTTTGAAGGTAGATGGACCAAAGTCTCTCTGGTCCTAGTCCAACACCTTAACCACATACTGACACAGGACTGGGCCTGATCCACTTGCATATGGTCTGTACCTGGGAACCTTCCAAATGCATGGACTTCAATTCCAGATTTCTAAGCCAGATTTACCTTTGCTAAGAATCTTAGGATTTGTCATTAATACGTTGGGAAGGGGCTTTGGTTGGGAAGAATGTGATAAGGAAGTAAAAAAAAAGGCATCTATAGTAGTAGGAATGTTGAAAAGCAAGTGGGAAGGGTGCTGCTGCAAAAGCAACTTCAGTCAGAGATGCTACCAGGAAGGGACTTCTAGTCAGATGTGCCGGGCCCTGTAGGGCAGAATTCAGCTGGAGTGGCTGCTACATATTTTAAAGTGAAGTAAAACCAAGTAACTTATATCTATTTATGCAACTGCTCTTAGGCATTCATAAGTCTGCCATAAAGTAAACAGGGACCTAGCTTAATACTAATCTCATTTTCCGGCCTATTTTCTTCTGAATATTAGCCATTGCCTCCAATTTCACCCACATCCGAAGCACAGTTGCAAGTAGATGCCTTTTGACAATGTAGAGTTTATTGGTGGGGGGACTGTTAAAGGAGAGCAGTTCTCCAGCTGGAAGATTGTTTATTTAAATTGCAGACAAACCAAGATCTAGGTTTGTATTGGGCTGGAGAGGAGGAAAAGGAGGAGCATGAGGAAGGATAGGAAGCAATTGCGTCGTAGGCCAAACCAGCAGGCACAGAGTAATTCTATTGATTTAACCAAGCAAGCAACTACCAGCAAGAGCTACCTTCTTGGTTACAGGCAAGCTCCTAAGAAAATGGCCACCCTACAGAGGTGACAAGCATTAGTGGGGCCTCTGCCCTCTCTGTTTTCTCAGAAAACATGCAAAGGGTATATTGGTAGTGCCAGTGTCATCAGCTGGGCTGTATAATGGATGCTCCCACCTCAGTTCACGTTTCCAGTGACCACCGTGAGAAAACTGGATGAGGGGATATGGAGGGAAGGAGGAGAGGGGAGGCTAAGTCATCCATAAAAGGCTGCTTCTGTCCTTTATTGGCAAGGCTTAAAGTGCATAGGAGTAAAAGCAGAGTCCAAGGCAAAGTGAAAGGAGAGGGGCTGATAGCAAGGTTGAGCCGAGCCAGCTCCCTGAAGAAGGATATCCACCGAAAAAGGCAACTTGAGCTACACACAGAGAAAAAGAGAAAAAGAAGCAGGATAGAACACTTGTTAGTGGCACTTAGCAAGGAGATGGCCTTTAGGGGAAAGGATACAGGGCTACACAGAGAAGTCCAAAAATCCCAGCCACCATCTAGCCATGGAATGCCGGTAATATCTGGGAAGCAACCGGTAGAAGGAAAGCAAGCACCCTTGTCTCCACCTGCCATTTCTCTCTGACAAGCCACAATTAGTGAGAAGCTGCTCAGCAGTGACTAGTTTTCAGTATGTTTGATACCAAATTTTCTTAGCCTGAGAAAATTGTCTATCATTCTTCTCCTCTGCTTAACAAACGTAAGTATTACCCTCTACAATAATTTGTTATTAGTTAAGGTGAATTTAAGAGCTTGTTAGCTAATTTGCTTCCCGCTCCAAACATTCCTTCCCATCAGCTACATATCCTAACAAAGAATTTCAGAGTTTCACTGCCTGACAGTTTCGTATGAATTTCCTAGCTGGCTTCGGGAAATAGCTCGAAACGGTTCTCTCTTCCGCCCGTGTCATCACTCACCAACACAAGCAGTGCCGTCCTCATTGGGTTCAAAGCCCCGGTTACAGCGCTTGTTGCTGCGGCAACGGTACCCACCATATGTGTTGATGCAGATGGGTCTGCCTCTTGGACACACAAAAGGAAATTCTGCACACTCATCCATGTCTGAGAAGAAAGGAAGTGAGAGAGAGGAGAGGAGAGAAAGAAAGCATGGGAAACAATAAAAGATAGTCTCAGTGCCGTCTTGTCTCAGAAATCAGCCACACTGCTGGGTTTGGATACCAAAGACGTCATTCTACTTCAGGGAAACCCGGCTGTGGGAACCAAGAAATGTCATCCCAGGAGCATCTGCTGATTTTCTCTTGGCAGGTGACTCACCAACACAACGCCCGTTCTTGTGCTGAGAGAATCCTTGGCCACACTATAAGGGAGAAAGGAAAACAGGTCATCAATAGGCCATTGATTCTTAATCTCATTTTTGTCATATCTATTTTGAGGGATTTATTCTGGAATTTGTATAGTTTCAGTTTCTGCCTCAGACCATACACTATCTAATACAAGTAGTCCTCGACTTACAGCCATTTGTTTAGTGACTGTTCAAAGTTCCAATGGCACTGGAAAAAATGACTCATGACCGTTTTTCACCATTGCAGCATTGCTATGATCACATGCTCAAAATTCGGGCACTTGGCAACTGGCATGTATTTGGATAGTTGCACTGGCTTCTGACAAGCATAATGAATGCAGGAAACTAGATTCACTTAATGACTGCATGATTCGCTTAACAACTGTAGCAAAAGGTTGTAAAATGAGGCAAAACTCACTTATTTGGACAGTTGTACTGGCTTCTGACAAGCACAATGAATGCAGGAAACTAGATTCACTTAATGACTGCATGATTCGCTTAACAACTGTAGCAAAAGGTTGTAAAATGAGGCAAAACTCACTTAACTGCTTTGCTTAACAATGGGAATTTTGGGCTCAACTCTGGTCGTAAGTCGAGGACTACCTGTATACAGCTCCCAATCTTGAGGGGCATTTTTGTTATAATATCACTTCTGATCCTCTTGTACAATAAATAGTAGCAGCCGGTGCTTCCTATGTAGCAGCAGAGACTTCATATGGAAATCAGGCCACCACAGTAGATTTTCTGGATAAGAAGGTGCAGCAAGAAAAAAAAATCTGCACTGGGCAAATATCAGTCATTGCAAATTTGAATCTGTTCACTATTTATTGTGAATGTAGTTGAGAAATCACAATCCAGTATTTGCAAATGGGAAGGTTCTGGTTTTTTATTATTATGGTTGGTTGCACAGTCTGCCAGATATGTAAACTCAATTTGGCCTTTTTGTCTACATATCAAGTCCTTCCCAAATGCCTGGGATAGGCAGATGTCGTTGTTCAATAATATTAAAGGTATTGTTGCAGGATATAAGCTGTTCCAAGTAAAGTCTTTACAGATTCATACCCAATCTTTTCATTACAGAGATGGCACTTTCAAATTCTGTTTCAAATTTTAGCAGTCATTTTTTAGTAAACCCTATCATCCCATTATAGGCAACATCCAATATACAATTTAAAACAATCAAAACAAAACACATAACAACCCAGGCAAAACAGCTGTAACAGTACAAAAATCATGATAGGGTCTCCATTAACATATTGAACCTAAGAGAGTAGGTGACATCTTTAAGGGGATCCTTCTCCAGACGTCAGAGGGCAGGAACATAGAAGACATGGTTCCTTGGTTCACCATGTGACACTATTTAATTGAAGGAATCTGGACTGCACCCACTTTGTCTGAACATACCAGGCAGATGATTGGTGATGAGGCAATTCTGCAGGTAAACCAGAGTCCCGTGGCATGAAGGTAATGACCAACACCTTAAATTGCACTTGGAAGTCAACTGGTAGCAACACTGACATATGAGTGTAACAAGAAGTGCTTGCATTTCTACATTTTCCACATATACAACTATAGCTCCCAGAAGGTCTTCAAGGGCAATCCCATGTAGAGTCTATTGCAATAGTCCAGTCACAAAATGAGTAAAGCTTGAGTATCTGAGGGCCTCCTGGACAAGAAAAGGGCTCACCTGATGCACAAGATGAACGTAAGCAAAAGCCTCCTGGCCACAGCTGCCACCTGCTCTTTGAGCAGTAGCTGCAAATTCAGGAAGACCTCCAAGTGGCACCCCAGTCTCGAAATGGGGAAGTGTAACCCCATCCAGCCCCCTCCAAGAAAATGTTCCCTACCCGGGAGTTCAGACAGCCACAGCCACTCAGTCTTGTGAGGACCAAGCCAAAGTCTATTCCTTCCATCTAGACTGGCTTAATTGTGAAGTTTACCTCAAGAGGAACTATAATGGTGGGTGACCCTGATGTGACTTCAGGATAGACAATCTCCAGTACAGAATTGATCTCAGTGCTCACTACAGCTCTGATGATAAACTTGCCATCTGGCCAAGTCACTTCCAGGCTGCTGGGTTCATCCTGTCCTACAAAGAAAAAGCACAGGGAATTGCTGAATAATGGAGAAAACTGCAGCCACCATGGTCAGAGGAATGGTTGTTGAAAACCACCTTTCCTTCAGGTTCATGCTTAGTTTTCCTCCTCCCAAATTTTAATATCTGTTCCCAACAGAGATGAAAGAACTTGAGATGCAATGGGGTTGTATTGTTCTGTCAACTATTTTGTGCCAAGAGCAGCAGGAATGTGTAATATTTGGGCATATAGGCTCCTTGAATTTCTGAGCCACTTGGCTTCACTTACAGCGCAATCTAATCTGGCAAAGCCCCACTAAACCAAGCCACCTCAAGGATGCAGAAGACTAATGAGGTGTGGAGAAATGCAGTGCTTTCTACAGAAACAGCTGAAGGAGCAAACCAGGGCTTCACTGTAATATAAATAGTCTGCTCTCTGGGAATGCAAATTATGGTAACACCCTTTACACTCCTGAGGATAAATTAGCTATCATTAATACATAAGATAATAAAATTAACTTGCTAAATATTTTCAAAGTAAAAGATTAAAATTATAAACCACTTTATTGCAGCAGTGGTTTAATATCTGTGGATCCCCAATAAATAGGGATTTTGCTAGAGCTCTTAAAAAACTTGCTGCTGAATTGGCAGACTTGGGAAATCATCTGAAGGCATGAAATGTATTGTAATGTAGATTCTTCAGGATGCTTGCTGGACCTTAATAAAATTGAAGGAATGCAAGGGTGAGGCCCTCAACTAAAACGTTTTGGAGGAATAGAAAGATAAGGATGTAAGTGAAGGGACAGAACTAAGGTTTTATCTGGTTTGCAGTGTTTCTGGTGATATTTGGTGAGTGTTAGGAAGGTTGAGACACAAGGAAGAACCATAAAAAAACTAAAGGACCTAAACCGGTCACAAGAAAACAAAAAACAAAGTCCACATTAAGGCAATGCCTTTTTTAGAGTTAACTTAGGATTTAGAAAATAACATGCAAGCGTTTGAGTTTTCAAGAACTCTAATTAATTCAAAAATAAAAAAGCAGTGTGGAACAGAGTGGGGAAATACAAACGGAAGTTTGTTAATAATTGACCTATGTTTGCAACAATTTCAGGGTCACATGGCACTATCTGTCTTCATATGACCCTATCAGATACAGAGGTGGTGTTAGGTTGTACCAGGCTTCTCTCTCTCAAATTTGATTTGGAAGAAAAAATAAGTACTGTATATTACAGGTAGTCCTCAACTTATGACCACAATTGAGTCCAAAATTTCTGTTGCTGAACAAGACAGTTGTTAAGTCCCATTTTACTATGTTTCTTGCCACAGTGGTTAAATGAATCTCTGCAGTTGTTAAGTGAACCTGGCTTTCCCAGTGACTCTGCTTGTGAAACAGTCACAAAAGGTGATCACATGATCCCGGGACACAGCAACCATCATAAGTACATGCCATTTGCCAAGTATCCGAATTTTGATCACATGATCATAGGTTGCAAGTGTGAAAAATGGTCATAAATCATTTTTTTCAGTGCCATTGCAATTTTGAATGGTCACTAAACAAATAGTTGTAAGTCAAGGACTACCTGTGTTGGACTAGTAGGCAGATGGCCAGGGCAAAAGAGACCTGAGGCCACACACCACTCTGCATTACAAACCCTGCCTCTACTCTTCCTCACTCACCCAAGCCGAAATGGGCAACAGGCTCCATCTCACACAAGTACCCAGACCCTCCATCAATGATGCGCAGATGGGCACCACTGTGCCGTGTGAACAGCACCACTTTAGCACCACGAGCAAATGCCCCAAAGCGTGTACGTGGAATCACCCGCAGCCAGTTGTTGCCAGCACCCTGTGGAGATGGACAGACAGACTCAGCCAAAGGATGAAGTGGTCATGGAACTGAGGAAGGACTTTCATGCTTGTTCACATATAGATTTGATCTTAAGCGCATTAAGAGAGGTACCTTTCTAAACCTACCTCATTGACTTTGAAGACTGAGAGTGGTTGTGCCATGGATTCACCGTGTGAAAGAATTAAATCCAGCTTCCCATCGCCATCAAAATCTACCACCACACCTCCTAAAATGATATAATCTCAGTAAGGAAATGTATCTTTGGTCATCACTTTTGTGAAAGGACCGCATTACTTAACAGCGATATTGAGTAATATAATGTCTAACATGAGAAAATTAGAATATAGTTTCTTCTTCTCTGTGCTTGATTCCATTCAGTTTCCCTGCAGGGGTGTATTTGCTATGTCTCTCTACTTCACAGATATTATTTTCTCCTAGTGCCAAATCCTCTGTTAATAAGAGCCCTTTCTGCTACTGATATTCAGGAATGAAGTCTCCTGACTGTTAATAGGAGTCATAGACAAAGGTCATTCTTCTCTTCCTTCATATGCTTTAAGAGGCAGCCAATCACAGGAACAACCCATAGGCCAAGGGGTCAGGCCACATGGATGTTTTGTCTCTGAGCCTACTACAAATAATTATGCTCTTGTTATGATGCATCGCAGAATCCAGGTGAAGATTTGCCAGTCTCTCCCTTTCTCCCTCAAACACCTGCAGCATTTGCATATGTTCATTGAGTGTTTACAAAACACAGATTTCATGTAAACTTATCATATAAATACACTGTTATTTGAAACCATTACACTCAGAATTTGACATTTCCTAACTGTGCCACTGCCAAGAACCCAGATATCTAGATTTTCCTGGCACACAAAGGGGTCACTGGTACACAATTCATCACTGGTAGAATATTGCCAATAGGTTACAGCAACCTCTTTTATATCTGTTTTATTCTTGCTAAGTGATGCATGATAATCATGCTCCACAAAAGATATCACAATGATTCACCTGTGCCACGCCCCTCTGGTTCCACCGCATCACCAGGGTTTAGTTCTTCAATAGCTGGGTCGGCATGTTCTCGGCGGATAACCCTGCAGCAGAAAAGGACTGCAGTAATGAATGTTGTCTTCCCAGAATAGGCCCTTAATTTTGAAGATCTATTTCTGGTGATCACCACCCTGTATCTACAGCCTAGATCTGTAGGCTGTATCTGCTTTTGCCACTGTTCTTTTCTCTAGAAGAGACCTTGCACATTTGCAAAATGATAAATTTGGCACGGACTCCCTAGACTTGCCATATGCTGCTGCTATCACTTTATTAGTCAGAGAAATGTAAGCAACTCTGTTTAACAAGCCATTGATTGCCTACAATTAATGGGAACTGTGCATAAGTGCTAATTAGTGAAAGCCAGAATCTCCAGGGATTGGTCTAGGCAGAACAGACTGTTGTATCAGTAGTGAGATAGTCACAACATTGTCAACTGTATGAAGAGTGGCTGGAACTGAATGGGGCCTTTCCATTCTGCTGGAACCGTCTCACTCCTGTGGATTATGACACAGGAGAGTAAATGCCACTGTACAATGGATCAAGAATTACCCCTCCCAGCTGTCTCATCTCATGTTCTCAGTTTGCATGCAGAACTTTTTAAAGACAGGATGATTTCCACCAGACTCTTCTGGGAAACCTTTGTTGCAGTATCCAGGGCCAAGCAAGATAGGGAGCCCACTACCCTAGCCTCTGGTGGCCATGTGGCTCTCACCCACCGGAAGAGGCGGTTGGCAGACGAGCCACGATATGCGATGTTGTTGAAGAAGACCTCCAATTCCTGGTCATTGTCAAAATCAGCAGCGATGACGGTGCGGACAGGTGATGGCATAGACAGTTTGGGCGTGGCAATGTCCTGGGGGAAGGACGGGGATTAGTGGGGCAGGGCTTGGGCTTGAGCATGACCAAGAGGAAGTAAAGATTAGGAATAGATTTAGGTGGCTGGAGACTGGGCTGAAAAGTAGGAAGCTTATTGCAGCAGGCAATATTAAAAGTCTATATAGTTTTATGAAGGAGGGTTCTGCTGATGGGTAGAAACCAAGATGAGGAAAATGCTGCCAAATCTACATTGCAGGAATAAGGAACATTCTTGAGCTGGGAGATTATCCTTAAAAAAAAAGGAATTTCTGGTCATCCAATTGGGGTATAGACATCAGTCTCTTTGGTTACTGGATCTAATCTATGTGCTCCATTCTTTCTTACATTACTTCATTACCAGAGTCCCCACATCCCATTTCCCTGCTGAGAGCCCAGGACATTCCAGGCATATGCTGGTTTTGGACTTCCCTTTTCCAGATGAAACTTACTCGGAAGCGGATACGCCCACCTGCATTAACTTGCAGATAGAGCCGGTGTGGTCCATTCCAGTTACCATAGATTAGGTCAACTTTGCCATCACGATTGAAGTCAGCTAGGGCCACTCCACGACCATGTTGGTAGGGATCATCCAATCCTATGGAGGATGATAGGGAAGTCAGCTAGATGAAATTTCCCATGTATTATACCAAACTGAATCTTATGCTGTTGTGGAGCTCAGGGAATTTAGGCTCCATGGTAGCAAAGGACGGAAGAGGGTTTTCTGGCAGCTAGTGCTGCTTACTGAACCTGTCAGTGACAGCAGGGCCAGGGACAAAAAGAACAACAGGTTGTGTAGCATGGCTAGTTGAGTAGGCAGGTGAGGAGCTGGCAAGCTGCTATTTCACCTTCCCCCCGCCCAAGCTCCTTCTCGCCAATGTGTTCCTATTCCCTTGATGACATGGAAGGAATGTTTCTAAAGAGAATAGGTGTCATCAGCAGCACGGCGGTGATGGATGCCAGCCTGACATCTCGTTAAACTCCAGTGATCATCAGCCAGACGCTAAATAACTGGTGGTTGAGCCTGGGTGCACTTATTACCC
The DNA here is from genome assembly GCF_016545835.1 of Crotalus tigris. Taxonomy (NCBI): domain Eukaryota; kingdom Metazoa; phylum Chordata; class Lepidosauria; order Squamata; family Viperidae; genus Crotalus; species Crotalus tigris. Next base: position 418,969 of record NW_024100602.1, on the reverse strand, counting down.
GCTCCTTCTCCAGAAGTAGGGAGGCTGGGATAGGGGAAAAAAATCTCAACTCTAGTAGGATTTCAAGTGTTCAGCAACTAGGTAAATCATTTTAATCTTATAAGACATGCCACCCCCAACACCCTCGCCCAGGCTACATACTCACCAGTGCTGGGTGCTACATCTATGAAGGTACCATCGCCCTGGTTCTGAAAGAGGAAGTTGGCTCCGTTCTCATTATCACAAAATATGTCAGAGGCAGCTTCACTGAGAATGGGACCCACCGCTATGCCCCGACCCCCTGGGAACAAGAGGAGTGAAAGCTCCAGAGCACTCCCAATCACCTGTTCTCTGTGAAGCAGAAACTGCACTGGAAATAAATCCTAGCCTGAATATAAGACCAAAACCCCAACAATGGATTCATTCTCCTATTTCCCACCTCTGTCTACAGTGAATCCTACAAATTGATAAACACTGAAATCCATTGTGAGGATCCCTATTTTACCCTGAAGTTCCCTAATACCCACAAAAATATTTGGTAAGAATTCAGGACCTTTGAGACTGAATGCTGAGCCAAGATGAAAGGGACTAGAGTCAGAGACTGGCCCAGGATAGGCAAGTTTCCCCTCCATCTCAGAGGTCTGTTTCTGGCAGCCACAACTCAATTGGTGGCTACAATAGTGTTGCCCTAAAGCCCCAGATATGCTGTTAGGCCTGAGTATTGTAGGATTTTAAGAAAGGACCAATGGAAGATTCTGAAGCAAAATGGTATCCATCATGGAGAACTCCCATTTGTTTCCTGCTGGAAGCCATTTTATTTCCCCCCACCCACCCACACACACAATGCATTATGGAATGGAGAATTTCAGGAAAAGCAAAAATAGGCTACTGTTCAGAGGAAATGCTAACATGGAAAAAAACCCCATAAATTATGTTCTATGGCACTGAAAGATACATTTATTCTGAAACCTAGGGCAACACAACAAAGGAAAAGCCCACAGAGGACAAGAGTTCCTTCAAACCTGCAGTTCACTCTGATCAAAGGTCTTCCCCGTTTATATCCTCAGGTCTTCTTCAGCAAAATAGTAACCCTCTGCTTCCCTCATACCTGTGAATTTATTGACTCCAGCTTCTGCAGCCACATCACTCAGTGCCACAATGCCATGCTCTAGGTCACTGGCAGCTGTGTCCATCTCAATGAGGGCATGAGGACCAACTCTTCCATTGGCATAGTTAGCTATGTAAATGGAATAGCGGCCAGACCCCTGTGGGAAGGAAGGGAATAGAAGCACTGAGAACTGGAGCTCCAATGAAGCATTCCCATCAATTCCCCACATGTGGATAGAATAGCTAGATTCACACAACATGTGAACCCACCAAACCAGATGTTCCTATATTATGCCCAAATGTAAACTGTGATGGTGTAACACAATAATCTGATTCATATAACGAAATGGTCGAATTTCCAAAATATAATGAGCCACAAAATATTCAAGCTGTGGTCTGGCATATTGTGTACCTCCAGTGGGTTGCAGTTCCACAGCTGTGATAAGGATAAGTCTGGTAAAGAAAACACCATGCCATACCCTTAAATATACAAGCAAAAGGAGTCTACTCAGACATGGTTGTTTTCTTATCCTTGCTAGGGGGCTTCCAAAAGGAACATGCCAGGTCTTCACATGCCCATGTTTGCCCCAGGCTTCTTTGTCAACCACCATCTGCCCCCCTTTGTTCTCCCATGGCACCCTGATTTAACAATAATCATTGGAAAACAAACCACGCAAGGTAGAGAGAGAAGAAAATGCAGGTGACAGGGGCATAAATCACCCAGACAGGCTGGTGTTTATCAGCAGCACGGCACTCGCCTGGCACTGCAGCCCCTGATGGGAGTCCTGACAGCTGTGGGGGAGGGAGCAAAGCCTGGTCACAGGGGAGGCTGGGTGGAGAACAAGGCCTCTCCAAAAACATTTTCTCTTTACACAGCTTAGATTATGCTTCTTTGGTTCCAATTTCTTTCTTCCACATATATGCCAGAGACCAGTGCTTGTGAAATGATAGCCTCAGCGAACCCACCTCATGCACTCACCTGCCTGTCTACGCATGCCACGGAACGTCCAGCAAACCGGCTTGCCACACCCCGATTCACCTCATCACTCAAGATGTCCTCCCAGCGCCCACTTCGGAACTTGAATAGTTTATCTGTATAGGTGGCTACACCTGGGAAAGAGAGAGAAGACATCAAGCATCTTATGCCCTCAGGCTGTACTCTATCTCAGTACATTCTGAGCTATGTTTTCTCTAGATTCCAGTAATCAGAGGTGGAAAAATTTGGCATAAGCCCATCCTGAAACAACACAATTGCACTGTGCAGATGTGAAATTTGTATGTACGTGCAGACTGTGCATGTAACCATCAAACACTCCCTACCCCACCTTGCCTCTACAAACCAAATCCTTCTTTTTCTTGTCCGGTTTGAGCACCTAGTTCCTGATCGTCAGTCTTTACAGCTTCTCCACTCCAATACCCACACTCATGAGTCTCTAACTGCTAGCTAGTATGCAGGGCTGCGACTGGGACTGCACTGCCGTGAATGCAGCAACTCCAACAAAGCTTAAGTGTTGGTAAGGGAGGTCCAGAAGAATACATTCATTAAGGAAAAATGTGCGAAAGCAGCACAGAGCCATGTACATCATAAAGGGAAAGGGGAAAAGAAAAAATCGATGGCCAGACCCTGATGCCGGGAGTAATGTGATTGGCTGGTTTAAAGAGTGGGAGTCTTTGGGAGCTGCAAAGCTGTAATTAGGTGTGTCAAGAAGACAGATAAGCAGAACCAAGAGTAGATCGATGAAGCAGGTAAAGGGCCCAGCCCAACTCTGGAAGGAACAGGGGTTTGGCAGTGTTTTTTGTTTCCTAGGGAAAGGGCCACAGAGATCTAAAGAAGGGCTTTGAGCAAGTGGGAGGAAAGCAATAATTGTCCCAGGGCTGCCACAAGCTATTCAGAAAGAATCTAGAAGCAGTCAAAATCCAGCATGGAATTTTAACAGAAAAAAGCCAATGGTCAAGCAGCATTTCCTGGAACTTCCCATAACCCCATCTGAAGCCCAGAGAAGAAAAGGGGCCTGTTAGTCTAATTGCAATTTTTATTAAGCAAGGGCTAGGCCATAAGATTAGGCTGGCAGAGTATGGACGTGGACTAGTGCAACATATGTGACTTTGGCAAGAGCATATCATAAAGGAGTCTAGTGCCAGCCTAGCAGCTAGATACTCATCCTCCCAAAGGAAAACAATAATGGCAGTGGAGCCACAGAGGCCTAGATGCTTCAGAGGTTCACCATCTTTCCTCTGTCCTATTCACCTCAAGGATCATTGTCCCAGAGGCACTCCTTCATTCCCTGCAATTCTAAGCCCTCAGAGCTGCAGTCAATGCTGGCAACTAGAGTTCTGGCAAAACCCTGAGTCAGCAGCCAAGTCTCTCTACACCGCCGCCCCCCCTCATTGTCTGCCAGCCCCACTGCTGCCAGAGAATCGACAAAATCACTCAGCTGGGAAATTAACTCCAGGCTTGAAACATCCCACCCTGGTGGCCAATGAAGGTCAGGAAATGAACGGCAGTGGTACAAGGCTAGCAGGTGAAGTCCCAGAGTAAACTATGCAGAGGGAAGCCCATAGAATGCTACAAACAAGCATAGAAGCCCATAGAATGCTACAAACAAGATGGCTTAACAGACTCCTGGTCTTCATCCAGTCCCCTCTGAGAATCACTTTCATGTTTCTGTCACCTCTTTTGGGCAATTTAAATAGATCCTGGAACAAGGCAGCACTGGTCAAGCTGCTACAATGATTTCCAGACATATAGTATGTTGTAATAACAATGTATATTTCCCACATACCGTATGTTGTACTGACAATGACAAAATTCTATTTTGGCACCAGTGAGATAACGTGAATTAGCAAGTTGAAGCCATAGGTTTAATGGAGCCATGAGATGGAAGTGTCAAAGCATGAATGAGTGAAGATATTATATGAGGAAGACGTGATATGTAATCAGCCCTGGAAGACTGTTGAATATGTAGGATATGTTGATTCTGATTAGCAGGATTTGAGGGTATAAATATCATAGTTGGATGAATATCAGAAGATGAAGGGAAATGCATAGAACATTCAAGAGGTTTGATGCCTTAATTTGATTGTCAGTGGTAAGTTAAATGTCAGGGATGGATGACTTTGACACACACCAGAAAAGGCATTATTGGTGTTTAGGAAGTAAATTTCCTCCCATCCATCTCCATCAATGTCACAGGCTGCCACACCAATTGCATTGCCCTGACGATCCCTCAATGCATAGTAGGGGGAGCTGTGTTCATCCACTGCAAGATTTAACAGCCGTCCCCGGGCCTTGTCGTACTTCAGCACCAGATTGGGTCCATTGTACCTGAAGGAACAGAGAGTAAGAAATGAAGCAAGTGTGAGCAAGAGTGTTTTCAGATATTAGCCCTCCTCAATAGTTTTTCTTTTCTTTTTTTTCCTATCAAAGTGAAGTCTTCTATTGCTGCTAATGTAGTTCCTCAATTAGGCAACCAAGCATTCCCAGTATCTTCTATTCTTGGAGAAGAGAAAGGAATGGACTTTAATGAAGAGAACAGTGGTGGGAACCAGTATGCTTTCCATATTTTCTCATCATTTCCACCGCTCCGCCTTATTAAGAAGCCAGTAACTCAGCCTGAGTTCTAGCACACTGGATTAATCACCTCCCTGCTTCTTTTCTGCCATAATGGATTTGTTAGATTTTAATGAGTCACAAGGCTCTCAGCAACTGCCACAGCTCCCTTTCCAAAAAACTGTCCAATTTTGTGAAAAAAAGTCAACAGAGAAAAAGGAATAGAGCCATTGTTTTCCTCAAGTCTGCTGAATACATCACACATTTATGAAAATGCTTTGAAGTACAGATTTAATACATTAATCTGGTAAGATTTCAAGACACATAATTCACCAAAGTTGATTAAAACCCTTCACAGGGCAAGGTACAAAGTTCAGGACAAGGAGTGATGCTTATGGAATTTAGGATTATATTTTTTAAAAATATCAGGAAAGTCTATTTTTTCATCCAATACAAGACAAATGCACATAAAAATGTTATGCCCCTTATGGTTAAGCATGTTTAAATCATTTTGTTTTACCACATAGCTTTATACTGTTCCCTTCTTCCTTCTTCAGATCAGTGAGATTCATTGGGAAAAATAGGTTAAAAAAGAAGGGCTGGATTTTGTGTTTCCTATATTTATAGAGACAGAGTTCTTTTTCTAAATCTTTTCTGACATGCTGAAGGATTTGGGGATTAAGTCAGGCACCACTGGGGCATCTCAGGAAAATGGAGACCAAATGGTAAAGGGCCAGAATAAATTTCTTATCTTATTTCAGACAGCTGATGTATGCAAGATGCAAATAGAAGTTTCTCCTCCTATTCAGGAATCAGGATTTATCTGGGGTCGTATTGTTAAAAGGCATATAACATGGGCTTGACCTAAAGCCCTTGTCAGGAAGAGACACTGGGAAGATCTCTGAAACAGAACTGACAAAAACCTAAAGTACTGTAGTATCAGATCAGAATACTGCTTTTATAGAGTACTTATATGTCTTGTTAATGAATTTGGCCAAAGTATACTCTTCCTCTAGTTGTGTAGAATTCTGTTTGTTTGATTAAGGGAGAGTTCTGAATTCTTTGAGACATCCATCCATGTTAACATCACACAATGCAAAGTTGCAGAAACGCCTGAGTGATTTCATCTGGCAGCTAATGATGTGTGATTCTAATGTGGTTAGCATAGAGTTTGCTAAGGCTGAAAATGTACAGCACAGAGAGAAAATACAACAGAGAAGGGGAAGGGAGTCCTGAGAGCTAGTAATAAACATAGAATTTGGTAAAATCTTGAGGGCAATATTTGAAAACCCAAGAGAAAATATCTATCCTCAAAGGAGATCAAGAGGGGAGCCTTTCAAGAAACCATTTAATGCAAAGGGCCAAGGCTGCATCAGAGGCTGAATTTTATGTGTCAGTGGGTCTATGAAATGCCCTTAATAACACACTTTGGCTATTGTTGTAGGTGCATTTTGAAATGAGAACTTTGTAATCTTAAGTAGGAAAAACTGCCTTCAGAAAATATGGTAATCCTCTATTTTAAGATGTGTGTCTTGTTCACATTTGGTGCAATATATATATATTCTGATTCTTCACCCTTTAATAAAAATAGATTCAGAAAACACTGAATTTGGTTTATGTTATGGCTGAAATTATTATATATAGATAATAATCTGCCTCTTGGAATCTTTCAGCTACTTGAATAACTCCAAGATCTCCCATATTCTTCTTCTATAAAAATCAGTGGGAAAGAAACTTACATATAATACAAGCCACACATTTGGCTTAACATTGTTTTGGGTTATTCCAGCATCTCTTTCAAAAAGATATTCTTTAGTTTATTTAATCGCTGCAAGATTTGAAATACGCTATATTAGGAAGCATAGCCCTGGCAATCCTAGGGTGGAAATCTTCGCACAAAAGGTTGCATTCTGCAATGCAAAGCGGTCTAAATCTGGGCAGCTGCAGCCCATGGCTGAATGAAATACTTTGTTATCCTTTATTAAGAGCAATATCAAAAGGAAATTAGAAATGCTGGGTATATTAGATCTGCAAGTGATACTTATAAACTTTGCATAGACCATCTTCTGGTGGCAGCAGCTCTAATATATTTCTCAATCTTAAACTAGGAAGTCCAAAGTATGGGTTTTAAGTGCCTGGCATGGTAATATGCTGCTACAACTTGTGGGCCTCCTGTGTGCCAGCCTGCCAAGGTATTACTTAGCACTAATATCTCCTCCGCCATGATCAAGTGCTCCTTCCACAAGTGTGATATTGTTATATCCTTTCACTACAAAATTACATTTTTTTGGCCCTCTCAGGAATTTAGGTAACTTGTTTATTGCTGTTATTGTTTTTTAATGTATTACCTTTTAAATATGTTATGATTACATTCTCTTTTGTTTTTATTATATTTTGTTCCAATTCTGTCAAGAGGCTTTAAGCCTATATACCAAAGAAGTCACTATTGTACCTTAAAGATGTATATGTGTGTGTGTTGGGGAGGGCAATTACAGTGCATCTCAGGCTAAATGTGAGGAAGTATAGCAAAAGCAGAAATCCTTTTCAGACTACAAATAAATCATATCTCAGAAGGAAGCTCCAATTGCTCTGCTTCCCTCTGCTAAGGCCATAACTAAAAAACTAGCATACTGTTTCTACTTTAGCAAAAATACTAACAACTTGGTGACAGTTTAGGACAGAGTGATGGAGATGTCGCATCTGGAATGCACATCCATGAAGGAAGGTCAGAGGAACGACGGGAATAAAAAGGATGGATGGATTCAGGTGAACACATAGATTAATGAGTAAGTTTGTCGGGTAAAGTTCCCTTCTAAGAAATTGAAGAAATCAAGGATTAATCAGGAACAGGTTGAATGTAATTCTTACCCAGAGAAATATCTTATTGTAAAAAGCCTCTCCCCCACATCAAGTGCATGATCACTTCCATCATTCCGAGTGAATTTGGTTGAACTGGCATTCTGGCTAGCAATTATAGGATTGTGTAGCACAATGTACTTAGTCACCACCGTTTGGGGGAAAGTTACAACCTTTCCCATTTGGGCACTCTCAAGATGTTTTGAACTATCTTTCCCATATTTTCCAACCATATGTGGAATGGGTCTTATGGATTTGTTATTTGAAATAGCTAGAGGGGACTAATTTAAGGAAAGCTGCAGGGTAGGTATCCTGTAAAGAAGTCTACAAATTGGGAGAAGTGCTGATTCCCACACTTAGAATTTATTATCATTTACAATGATTATCCATCATCATCATTTTAAGTAATTGCAGTATTATTAAATACGGGATGTGCAGCTCAGTTTTTAGTCTCCTTGTGTTAATGTATCATTTACAATCATTCAGAAGGGACCATTAATTTCTTTTAGTAATATTTGAGAATTAAAATCGATTTCTCCAGATTTGGAGCCCCTATAATTCCTAGCTACTAGGTAGAGTTAGGGGTGAGAATTCCTAGATAGAGATTATGAGGATCTTTTAAGAGCAACTGGACTCACACCATTCTAACATAGAGTCCCTTTGTAAGGGAGATGTGTGGTTTAAAAAATGTGATAAATAAATAAGGTATTGCTTCCTGTGTGATAACTTGCCTCTTCTTAATGATACATTAAAGTAGCCCTGGCAAGTATGCACACATTCCTGATTGTTCATTCATGGGAAACTTCCACTTCTCCATATGCACATTTGTCAATGCATGTCTAGCATGATCACCCTAAAGGCAAAACATGCTGTTTCTCTTTGAGCAGCTGGCCAGGCTGGTTTCCATTTCCTTCTATCCTTCCTCTTCAAGGGACTGTCAGATTAGGGATACAAGGAGCACACAGCTGAATGCCTGCTCACTCCTGTGCACCAACTCAAGCCAAACACACTGTCAATAATGCGATGAAGCACTCTCTCACTCTGCTGCAGCCAATTAACACAATGTCAGGGTGCACACTGAGGCTGTCAGAAGAGCAAGAGAAAAGGTTGCCTTTTCTCAGAGTGAGAGAAAGTTTGTTTTTCTTCAGGTCAAACCAGGGCACTCTTCCACATGTCTGGACTTGCCATAAACTTTTCCTCACCTATGAGAAACACCTGTCTGTCCACAGTTTTCTAGGCTTAGTAAGATAATCTGGGTTCCAATAAACTGTACAAAACAGAATTCCCCAGCCAAGTTTTCCAGTTGCATTGGGATTACAAATCCCAGAATTTCCAGACAGGAAAATTCTAGAAGTTGTCATTACAACACAACTGGAGGCACCAGGTTGGGAAGGTCAGCATGAAGAATTGAGAGGAAAAAGTTCCCCAATCTGTGTGAAAGGAGAGAGGTCATTCTTTAATTTAGGGTGGGGTATTACCAGTACAACTATGACTGTATGGCCCCACTTCAGGATATATAGTAACAGCTTCGACCTGGTGCCTAGAGGCTAGAACTAGGTTCCAACTACAGGTAATCCTCGACTTACGATCTCAAGCCCAAAATTTCTGTTGCTAAGGGAAACATTTGTTAATTTTGCCCCATTTTATGATCTTTCTTGCCACAGTTGCTAAGTGAACCACTGCAGTTTTAAGTTAGTAACACAGTTGTTGAATAAAACTGATTTTCCCATTGACTTTGCTTGTCAGAAGGTCGCAAAAGATAATCACATGACCTTGGGACACTGCAACCTTTATAAATATGAATCAGCTGCCAAGCATCTGAATTTTGATCATGTGACCATGGGGATGCTGCAGTGGTCATAAGTGTGAAAAACCATCATGTCACAAATCCCATTGTAACTTTGAATGGTCACTAAATGAACTGTTGTAAATCGAAAACTACCTGTATAGTAATTGATGACCTAGTCATCTAGGTTGAAATATGCTCCAAATAGGTGACCCTTAAAAACAATAGAGTACAGTACAGCAGAATAACAGTTATCCTACAAGGCTATATTGGTTCCCAGTTAGCTGCCAAGCCCAGTCTTGATTCGTTATAGCTCAAGTCTTTTCAAAAAAATATTGGGACCCTCTACTCCAGGTACCAGATGTCTATCCAGTGGGGGGGACATGCTGGCTGGCATGATATGCTGCATGTCCCCCCAAGACATGAAGGAAATGGATGTTTGAGGGCAGGCCTTTTTTGCATGCTGTCTCCTGGCCTGGAACAGCTTGCTGACCCAATCTGGGTGGCTCTTTCTCTGTGATCATTCAGTAAGGCTGAAGACTGCTCTTCCAAAGAGCTCGTGTAGCAGCATGTGGACTACAGTTTGCGAAGTAGTTTAATGTTTTACTGCTATGAGCAATCTTTGAAGACGTGACGTATAAATGAATCCAAATGAAAAACTGCTAGCCATAGAAATTGGAATCTGTTAGTGAAAGATCCTGGGAGACCACTGAGATAGAATGCAACTTCAGGCAACTGAGGTCCCCAGCAGCCCAGTGGGGATGAAACAGAAAAATATGGGGCTCTAAAATGATGGCCCTAATACTCCATGTGTTTAAAACAGACTTGCCATCTTGTCTTCCTGCTATAGGGATGGTAGATGGAAAACAACAAGAGCTAGGAAAAATCAAGGCCAAGAAGAGATTGAGAGGGCTCGGTGAAACAAATTTGGTTATATAAACAATTTCCCTGTTTTCTAGGAAATCCTAGACAGAAGAGCTTTTCAATGGATATATGTTATTTCCAGGTCAGCGCAACTGAGACATGTTTTATGACAGTACAAGTTATACAAGCAGTGGCCGGGTATAAAGAGACAGTCCCCTCTGGCCCCTACTTCCTAGGTCATGATTCCAGCCTGGACAGGTTGGGGAAACTGTGGTGGGAGTTGAGAAGGCTACTGGCAGAGGCAGTTAATCAGGGAAGTGATATGGGAGACAATTAGGCTGTAAGCGTTGAGGATGCAATTGTACAGTAGTTCCACTGAGAATCCACATACACATCTGAAATTGAATCATTGCACAGATGTTATTTTTGGTTTATTTCAGCAGCTCCATATAAACTTTTACATGTTCTAAGAACAAAGTAGAATATGAATATCTATACTTTTCCTTCCTTTTACAGCCTTACCCAATTTAATGCCTTTCAGAGGTTTTCAATGACATTTCTCATAGGCCTCAACCAGAAAAGCAGATCTCACTAACTGGGAGTGTTAGCAGTTTTAGTCCAGAACATTTGTAAAACCCCACAAACATAACAGTGTCCAAGTTCTTCTGAGAAACAGGGTCTGAATTCACAAACTGTAGTAAATTTTAATATAATTTGTTTAGTTTTGAATTAATACAATATATGCATCCAGCTATTGTCATTATAAAGTGATTTAGGGCTTTTCTTATATGTAAATTAGACAATTATAAGTTGTTCAATATACCATGATGAAAATAAATAATAGTTTGGGCATGGCTTACAAACGAATCTATATTTGGATGAACTTTCATACAAATCTATATTGGATGAACTTTCTAACTTTGGATGAATTCACATACTGTATGGCACTTAGCCAAAACCACCCAGAATTGCTTGGGATTGTGAGATAGGCAAAATAACAACAACAACAACAACAATAATACATTATCCTTTTTTGACACTTTGTATGAAACCAGCCTTTGGGATGTAACCATCTACCTTGCATCCTGTTAATTCTAGACTATTCTTTCTCCTCAAATACAGCTCATTGTGGGGTAGCAGCCCCTCCCCCCAACTTCCGATGCATCTAGGAATACTTAGCATTTTCCTTGGTACCTACCCAGCCACGATAACCTCGAAGTCTCCATCCTGGTCTACATCAGTCACAGCCACACCATAGTTGAGCTGAGTTGGGTTGCTGTCATAGTCAGGGGGAAGGACTTGATCTGTAACTGCTGTGAACATGGGTTTACTACGCTGGGATCCTTCACCAGGCCAAGGCAGAACCAAGCTCCACAACAGCAGTAGCAGCAACCTTGGCACCTATAAAGAGAGGCATGTGGCTACATCACCAATTCACTTAGTAGCTGAGATTTTTTTTTAATGTAAAATCCTGTAACAGATTATTACATTATGGAAAATAACAATAGGAATAGCACTTAGACTTACATACCACTCCAAACTCCTTTATAGCACTCTCTGGTCAGTTTACAAATGTCAGCATATTGCCCCCAACAATCTGGGTCCTCATGTTGCCAACCTCAGAAGGATGGAAGGCTGAATCAAACCTGAGCCAGTCAGGTTCAAACTCCAGGCTATGGACAGAGTTTGCTTGCAATACTGCATTCTAACCACTGTGCCACCAAGGCTCAAAATCTAGCTTGTTTTGCCCAATTCACTGCTACTTACCCATGCAGATAAGCACTGGCAGGGATCTGATATAACCATCCTGTTAAATTCTTAGGAGTAGGCTTGCCACCACTCCTTGTAGAATTGGGCAAGCAGTTTTGGAGATTTTGGTTTAGTTCTGAATTGGTCAGCAGTTGCCTAATGCTCAAGTACCAATAGAGAGATGTTGTTTTTTATTCCATTGTGGGCAGGAAACATCTGTTTCTTAATCTTCTGAGCTCTAGGGGGGAAGTATTGGAATAATAAAACTATGGAAAATTTCAGCTGTTGTGAAGAACAGGATGTGCTGACAGTATAATTCGTACCAAACATCTAGTTTCAGGATTGAAAGTGAATTCAACTGTCTCAGAATTCACACTGGAATGTGAAAACATATTAGCTTCAGAATTCCACACCTCTGCTGAAGAGAAACAAAAATATACTAGGTTAGACTATTAGATCTCACATCCATTCATCAGAATTAAAAGGAAGAGAAAGGACCTTAATTCATTCCTTCAAGAAGAATGTCCCATCTCTCTCCTTTGATTCCATCAATTCTGTGGCTAGCCCGAGCTAGAAGACGGGAAGGAAAGAATCTATAGAAGAATATCAGGCAACATAATATATATTTACACCCAAAATGCAGTGATGTGAGCAAGCATTTTAATAACATCCCATTTCTGTTTTAAGCTGATAACACTCTGCTTCATAATTTTCCAGTAATTCTGATGAAGATCAGATCCTGAGGGCTATCTAGTCTGCTTCTTGAGGCAGGATCTTCTCAACATTAAAGCACTTCCACAGAATCTCTGTTGATTTCTCCTATGGAGTAATCCATGCAAAAAAGAAGATGGCAGCAAATAAAGCATCTTGTGCCAGAAGTCACCTTTCAGTTCAAGATGGACTCTAAGATACGATAGCTTTCTTTACTTCATGAGAAGGCAATGTTGCAATGAGCTTTGTTAATCCTTAAAACAGATGGATATCTCTACCCTCATTTATAAAGACAACAAGAGTAGTTAAAGCTTAGCAAAAAAGGGGGGGCACTTCTTCATTCTGTCAGTATCTGCATAGGAAAACTCTCATATTTTATGTTAATAAGTATCTTTACTCCCCCAGCCAGGGCTGTCAGTTTGGAGTATTTTTATAATCAGTATCGTAGGTTACAATCAATAGTCCCTTTAAAGTCCCTTGGAATGAAAGTGTGAAGGGGGAGAAGCCCGTCGTTTCATCTTGTTTTATCCACCCCGATTGTGAGAATAAGAAGGCTGTCAAAATGCATTATGGAAGAGGTAATCTGTCTTGTGAACATTTCTACAGATAATAACTCATTAGCTCTATTATTGGCCTTTTTGGACTGTCCTAACCCCTCTTAGCAGTACCCTGTGGTATCAACGCTTCTAGAAAACAGATCTCAAGGTAAGCTCTTGCAAATCTTCCTGCTGGATCCAAACCCAGAGGTGGTCTGGAATAATTGTAAGTATCCAGTCTACCTATACTGATAGGCAGATGGTACTACAACTAGGCATGTCCTATGCTTTTTCTCCTCCTGCTCGAAGATCAGCAAGCTTCCACGACTTCCCATGACTTCATTGAAATCACCATATGCTCAAAATTATTCTCTGAAGAGGCAATGGATGAAATTTATCTATTTCATTATAATTGCAATCGAATTTAGGGCTGCAGAATTCATGATGTGGCCTGAAATATAGAAAACCTACTCAAAACAAAACTGAAAAGAGTAAACTTGGTCTTTCCTGATATATAAGGAATGGTGCATATAACTGCAGTTAGTAATGATTAGAATGAATAGTTATGATGTAATAATACTGGGAGCTATCAGGTTTGGTTCTCTCATTAGGAAAAACTCCACCTATTGGCTTTAGAAACAATGAAGAAGCCATTCGTAGGTGTCTATAGGTCAAAGACTAGGTAGGCAGTACAAGAGCAAATGCATCTTTCTTGTGTTCTTCCATAGCAAAACAATCCATCATACAAGGCCAGTAGCTGGTACTATCCCCCAGTTTAAGCACAGATTAACTCTTCATTAAATAAGTTCCCATAAACATAGGATGGTAACAGGCGCCTGGTGACAAAGACAACGTGTTCTTCTGTCGCACTCCCAGCATTTGGCTTGAGCTAATTAAACTCATACATCAGTGTGCATTTCTAGATAGATCATTAGGGAAATGGCCATTAATTAAGTTGCCTTCCTAAACACACACAAACATGCACTCAGAGCTTGCACCTGTGCACAGGCAATGAAGAAAATGTACTTGATCCTTGTAACCTCTGCTTTCAACTTGTGGGATTTCAATTTTCCCCTTGGAAGACCTGATTTTTATGCTCCTAGCGCCATCGGAAAAAGTTGCCGAACACATTACAAAATCCTTATATGGAAAATAGTTCTGTTTAGGCCTATTTTGAACAGTTTCCAATAGTTATTGAGGAAAACTGATTAGGAATCATGATCATATATTTCATTATATGTTGTAGCCAGTATACAGTATCACACAGGAAAAGACAAACATATTAGAAATTAATCTTGCCTCCAGCCCCAAATTTCATCTTTGCATTTGTCCTGCATTATAATTTGTACACTACTTTCCTGGAAATTCTAACACAAATCTACTCAATTTGTGCCTGGCATTTGCATAGCTTAGCCCCTCCCAAAGTATTGGAGCATTAATTCTCATTAACCTTAGCCAGCATCTCTCACTAGATTGGGATGACTCGGATTTGGACCCCAATATATCTGAAGAGTGTCAGGTAGAGGATAGTTAGTGAATTTGTTATTATCTCCATTTAAATCCATTCGTGATCTAGTCACAAGTCGGCTGGTGAAGTTTCTAGTCCTGAGTGAACAAAATCACAGGTAGTCCTTGATTTATGACCTCAACTGAGCCCAAAATTTCTGTTAATATGTGAGACACTTGTTAAGTGAGTTTTGCTTCATTTTATGACTTTTTTTGCCACAGTTGTTAAGTGAATCACTGCAGCTGTTAAGTTACTAACATGATTGTTAAGTGAATCGGACTTGCCCATTGACTTTGTCAGAAGGTCCCAAAAGGTGATCACCTGACCCCAAGACACTGCAACCGTCATAAGAGTCAGTTGTCAAGCATCTGAATTTTGATCACATGACCATGGGGATGCTGCAATGGTTGTAAATGTGAAAAATGGTTATAAGCCACTTTTTTCAATGACATTGTTACTTTGAACAGTCACTAAATGAAATTGTTGTAACTTGAGGACTAACTGTACTTGTGAATGCTTCCCTCAGTGCTACTGGGTTTCCTGAGTACTATTTCTTTTTCAAGTGAAAAATTGAACCAAGAAGTTGGCCTGTAGCAAAGCAAGAGATCAGCCTCCACCATCATTACCATGAGTGCCTCTAAGTTACCTACGATATTCAAACTTACTTAGAAAACAAAAGTTGTAGGTGGTAGCAACCCAGGGCTTTGTTTAGAAAAGGACCTCCTCGACCACCCAAAAATCTCAAAGGAAAAGTAAAGCTGGGTGTGGAATAGAGTACTTGGGATTGGAAGGTGAGACCAAAGGGAGTAGCGGGGATCAATTTCACATTTCTCTTTTTAAAAAATTGATAGTTTTGTGACTATGGCAGCCATTTTGTGATATTGTTCATGACATAACTCAAAATTCCCAATGTGTCTAGTGGACTCCAAAGGTTGCGTATCCCTGTTTTGTTCTCAGGTTTCAAGATTTTACTTCCTGGGTTGGGGGTGGCCATTCAGCAATCGCTGCTGATATGCCTGCAAAAGTCACTAAAGGACAGCCCTAGAAAGGCTGAAAGTATCAAGAGAGCAGCATGACGTGATAAAGGAAAAGCAAGGAGAATCTCTCCATCCCCATGTTCAAACAGGATTGTATAGAAAAGCAATGGATTGAAGCGAGGTATTCGTGTGCTGCCTATGTTGCTGTTTTTAATCGCTGCCCTTACCTCTTCAGGTCAGTTCTGAAGGTGGAAGGTACTGATAGATTAAGAAGATTCAAGATTGAATCCACTTATATCTTGAACCAAACCAAGATCAGAAACAGTCTTAGATGTCTGTTAGGATTACAAGATACGGATGTGGTTTTTGATGTCCTTGGCAGCTGGAAAAAGGACGCCATTTTGTTCTTGCTGTGGACATTGATGGAAATCATCTGCATGACTTCATGCCCTAGACTTTATGATTTTTTTTATTATACCAGGGGTCAGCTCTTACATAGAGAATGCAGTGTGGACAAAAATGCCCATTCTGAGTCTATGCTGCAGCAAATTTGCCCCCAAACATAAGACTGTGATAATAATCCCGCTTTTTGTAGTTATCTTCTAGTTTTCTAGTCATGTGGTTCCAAATGCTGACTGGATGAAAAGCTTCTAAAAAAATGATGTTTGGAGCAGAGATGTGTCTTGTCAAACTAGAGAGGAGGCACTTCAGGAGGGTATGTCAACAGATGCATATTTCCATGATTTTCATGATCTCTTAGGGTGTGGCTGATTACCCTGCTATTTGTATCCACATATGCAGAAACCAGTGGGGTTGGTGACAATGGATGTCTTCTGTTGGAAAGAAATGGGGATTTGCATAACAACCTAACACTATGCAATAATCTCCTAATAAATGCATGCTTTGATTTCTTGCCATTAGTCAGAGGAAGGGAGAAATTGCATGTGGTTTTCTCAGTCGAAACATTCTCCTAGCAAATCCTATACTTTCAAATGAGTGGCCATAGCACAACCAAAAATGTAAGTGGACCACTATTTTGCATTAGCCAGCAGTTTCTGCTATTTTCCTAAATGATAGTTGAACTACAGAACCTCATCACCAATATAGTATAGATCAGGGGTTCTCAACTGGGTGTGCTTGCAACCCCTGGGGGTGCGAGACGATATTCCAGGGGGTGCGAAAATTTGGGTTTTCAAAATTATAGTGTATATGCGTAATTCGTTGCCTTTATTTTGAACTTTTGTAAGAGGTATATCAGAAGAGTTCTAGGGGTGCGGGCGTATAGAAAAGGCCGGGAGCCACTGGTATAAATGCTTCTCCAAAAGTCTCAATGATACAGGGTTTTCTGCCTCATTGTAGACTAGTGACATCACTAGTTCACAGAGTATTTGTCTAAATGTATTTCTGCATCCTTCTCAATGACATCATGTCTGTTCAGCCAATGACTTCTGCTGGTATCAACCTAGTTAAGAAATGTCACAAGATGCCAACCCACCAGATTCTTGTTCAAAGTGCAGGAGGGCAAACAAGTTCAACCAATCAAAAGCATTGACATCATAAAATTCAGGTTTGAGCCTCAGTAATGGCCCAGTATTGCTTCTGGTTCCAATTGTTTTTTTTTCTGGAGTCACTAACTAAGAAAAGCTATTGGCTTTGTCTGCATTGCTGTCTTTCTAGAGTTTATTATTCCCAGCCCAGATCCTGCATTAATACTGCAGGCAAGTGTTATTTTTTCCCCCACAAAATCAAAGAATTTGGAACCAGACCTATCAGATTTTCAGGAAGCAGTCAGAACTCCGGGCCCCATAGAGTTACACTTCAGAGTTGGAACCATGCCTTTCCTCGGCCATGTCAAACTGCAGGGTACCAAGCCAACCTCAACACTGGCATTGCTACCACTAGCAGCTGCCGCCACCAGCAGCACTAGTGCAATCTGGAGAGCAGCAGTCACCTTGGCGCTCCGTTTTTGCTCACTGCCGGAGGCGAGCACTCCAAGAAACAGCTCCCTGCTCAGGAAGATCCAGCGCGCCATTGGACAGCCGATAGCTGTCTCCACAGCGGCTCTTCCGCACATCCCCAGCGCAGAAAAGTGCTTCCTCGTCCCCATCACATCTGCCAAACCTTCACTTCCACTCCTTACTCTCTGGTTTCCGAAGCCCGGGCTTCTTCACGCGGCCCCTCCCCACCGCTCTCTCCCAGAATCCCATCCCTCAACCCAAAATTCCGCCCGCCAGTCTCACGTGGCCCTCGACTGTGCTTACACAGCCCCCTCCCGCCCCGCATCATTCGCCAACTGCAACTTTTCTGCCCGCCCAAAGTCTCCATCTCTCTGGGAATTTGGAAAACTTTGCTCGGGTCGGGATGTGCACAGTAGGGTAAGAAACAGTTGTACTCACCGGGCAAGTAGATTGCCGGGGCAGCTCCATGCCTACCAGCTGGCCGCGAAACATTCCGAGCGGGCAGGCAGGCGGACTGCCCTGTTCACGTGCGGGTGCTTGTAGCGATAGTGTCCGCTCGCCTGGCCGCCGCTCTTTCGGGCTTGGCGTGCGTGAATGTGTATCTCTCCAGCTCTATCAAGTCAGCAGAGCGAGCGCCTTCTTATGTAAAGGCTTGTGCCCGCGAGGCGACCAATCACTGTGACCGGAGCACAGCAGGCACCCAATGGCAACGCCGGGAGGTGGAGTCGCCTGGCACTGATTTACTACCTGGAATTGCAGGGGAAGCGCGGCCAGGCAGCGCCGATCAATACGGAGGCAAACTGTGACGGGCGGTGAAGCTGGTGTGTGTATGTGTGTATCCGTGCAAACATGGGGTGTGTGGGAAGCAGCTTTCAAGAGCGGGCGTGTAACCTTTATAAGGGAGCAATACTCCTCCGACGGCCCCCCCTCCCCTTGGCTACAAAGAAGAGCAACGTAGTGAGTGGGCGTGGGTATCGCAGCATTCGCCTGTCCTGCGCCTTCTTAAAGCCAATTTTGGCTGGACTATCTTCTATCCCCTTTCTTTTACGTGATCAAAGGTGCCCTGGTTGGAAAATTGAGAAGTTGCATGCAAGGATGAACGAAGCAAAGCCGGGGACCCTCGCATCCCAAGGATGGAAGAGGGGAGTGGGCTTGCCAAAGGGGCTGTGGCCTTGGGGAAGCAGCGCTGGCGACTCCTCCAATAATAACTCCCTTCTCCCCCTTTTCCAGGCAGTGCCCTCAGCTGTGCCCAACATCCGTGGACATTCACTCTTTCCGCTTCCTTTCCTATTGATTCCAACACCCCTCTTAGATGTCCTTATGATCTTCACCACCCATGACCTGTTGCTGTGTGTCTCCACTGCCTCACAAGTTTGGTTGAAGATGGGAACTTTGCTTCTTCTCTGTTATCAGAAAAAAGGGAAAGGATGGAAGACTGGAGGTCGCTGAAGTTTCCACTCTTCTCCTTAAGCAACAGGCTCTGTATAAGTTTCATCTTGAGGGCCCAAAGGGGAGAAGCCTATCTTCTTCCTGAGTCCTTGCTTCTTTTGACAAATCCTGATATCCAAGTTCTCAGCACTGTGCCCACCATGCCCAGGAACCAGACAAATATTCAGTTCCTTTATTTTTTTGTTTTTTCTGTTTGGGCAGCTAAGCACATTAGATTTGATTCTCTGTGTTGGAGGGTATATTATCAATGCCTCTGTATCATACTGTGACATGGTTAGGTTAAGGACGCTGGAAGCACAGTTTTTCTAAGATCTCCATAGTTTGCTGTTCACTAAGTAGAAATGGTTACTACTGGAAACACACTCCCCTCTTCCCAATATGCAACTGGCGAATAGGAACATTTTCATCCTGAATTTTTGAAATTGTCTCCTGATGCCAAAAAGCAGCAAGCATTCCTGGAGACTGCATTGGGTTAAAAGGGTGTTTGAAGGAACTCTTTGAGGCCACATATGCAGCTGCTATTGAAAAGCCTTTCCTAACCTGGCATCACTAGATGTGTTGAATTATGGCTGCCTTCAGTTCCAGTTGATGTGGGTATTGGCTGTGCTACAACTCTGCTGCTAGAGACCTTTGGAGAGAAGAATGAATGCCTCTCCAGAATTATGTGTCCTCCTTTGACCACTGCCATGTGAAGTCTCTTTTGAAGACCAGTGTACTTCACAGTAGAAAAAAGGTCAACTAAGAAAATAGCCATGATATAAAAACGCATGAATAGATCCCTGATCCTTAGAAACTTAGTTTTGTCACCTAACTCATCAATTACGCTGTAGCTTCTTCTTAACCAGGTATGGAGTTTAATGGGGATTAAAGATAATGCCCCACATCTCTAACATCAATAGTATAGCAAAATTAACTACTGCTTTTTTCAGTCACATAAATCATCAGAAACCCCATATATATAACACATACCTCAGTGGTGGCAAACCTATGGCACGGGTGCTAGAGGCGGCACTCAGAGCCCTCTCTGTGGGCACGCGTGCCATTGCCCCAGTCCTAGGCCTTCAGCTGGGTTTTATAAAACCTTTTCGCTTTAGGCCTTCGCCACCGCGTGCAAAAAAAAAAAGGTTCAATCAATCAGTCAATTTCAACTTCTCGCCAGAAAAAAAAAAGCTTGCAAAGTTGGAATTGATTGATTGAACTTTTTAGTCCCACCCAGTCTGCTGTTACCACTGCAGCCACGCCCACCCAATGGGCCACCCCTCCCAATGGGCCACACTCACCCGGCACCTGACGATGCATAAGTGGGTTTTGGATTGCAGTTTGGGCACTTGGTCTCTAAAAGGTTCGCCATCACTGACATACCTCATGTATTATAATTTTCCACATACATATAGTATTTGTTAGAAAGGAAGCATCTGCTTCAAGTATAGCATAGGATAGCACAGGACACTTTAAGTATAGTGTAAGAATTCTTTTTTTTTTACATCAGAAATACATTGCCAAGATGTGTAATGTGTCAGTGGCTGAATATATGCAATGGAAATAGTAATTGATCATTTATTTCTGTAGCAATCATATTGGAGGTTTTGAGTGAAATATAACTAGTATCTCTTTTGTAATATAATTCCATTTGCAAGTAGTCCAGTCAGCTGCCAATGTTAATTTACCCAAATTTGCTTCTCTGCTTACAAGTAGGCTATATAAATTTACAATCATAAGCACCGGATAATAATACCCTCTTTCAAATCATCCCTGCAGATTTAACAATATGCAGAGTCACTGATCTTCCCCTACTTCTAATCTAGCCATCAGACATTTTACTCTTATATATTATGATAAAAACATGTGATTACCAAGGGGTTAGTTCATTAATCTGCTGTAGCAAAAACAATAGTATTGTAGTGTTAGCTTTATTTAATTGACTACAGTCCACTTCATCAGATGCATGACTCTAGAGAAATAAAATGGTATGTCGTGCTGTTACATGCAGAGACATAATACTTAAGAATAAATTTCTGATAACATGTATCTAATGAAGTAGACATTATGAGAAAACTCACGTTGTAGTGTGTTAGTCTTGAAAATGTTAGAAGTTTCTTGTTATCAATATGCATGAAATCTGTGAATTTTGTTGACTGTTAGGGGCTGGATGTCTGGAATGTTTATTCCTTCAAAGTTACAGGAAGATTTTAATGATTTCATTGGATTAGAAATAACTATTAATGCAACTGTCGGTGGAAACTAAAGCAAGCCTGAAAACTGAGTAAGCTCAGCTATAATTTATATTCAATAGGTGGCCAAATGGAAACATTTGCTTCTCATGTTTTCTGTGTTTATAATCTGAATTGCAAACATAATGGACTACTCTCTTTTAGCAGAGCTACTAGAGAATGGAATTTTTCTCTAGTATGTCAAACAGCTGATTTTAGGGGAAACATTTATGAACTCCTTCCTCTCAGCTAACTAGAATATAAACACAGTGATCCTTCCTCTCAGCTAACTAGAATACAAACACAGTGATGACTCTTGAGAAAATTTGGGCTGTTTCATACAAGGTAGAATTTCTTCCAAAGAAGTAGAGGAGCTTAAGATAACTAAGATAATAAAGAGACATGTGATACATGCACATATGCAAACACATGCACATGTAAGGGAATAGACCATGCATAACTTACACTGACCAAATAGGTGTCTGCAGAACTGCACAATACATTTTCACCATCTCTTACCTAATAATTATTTCCAAGTAGAAAATGCATTTGTTAAAAGTTAAAGTTCACATTATTTGCTTTGAAATCACAAAAGGTGACTAGTTTAAAGCCTTGAAAGAGTACCCTGATGTAACACAGTTGGCGCTATATACAACTTGTGTGTGTGTGCACACATGTGTGTGTATGTTTCAAAGCCAGGAATTTATTCTTCACAAAGCAATCAATCTTGTCACAAAACTGGATCTCTCCAATCCTGTTCTTAACTATGATTTCTTTATTTCAGCTGAGAAGTTTTAGTACTGCTATTGTTGAACACATGGGAAAATAATAACCCTTGTTAGGCTATTAAAATTACTTTAAGCCCTGTTAATAAAAAAAACATTCATCATCTTTTCCCATTCTCAGTCTACTTCAACAGCATTTAGAGACCAAGAATGATCTCATGTGATGTTGGGGAAATGCATGTCAACAAAAGCTGAAGTTTAACTTCTTCACCTTCAGCAACCTCATTCGGAGCCTAATTTGAAATCACAGAGTTGCTCCTACGGTAATATAGAAAAGGCCAGTTGACATACATACTGTGTGCAAGACAATATCTCTGTTGGAATAATTGAATTCATCTGTGTTTGACAAGAGCCTGTGGTGGCACAGTGGTTAGAATGCAGTACTGCAAGCTAACTCACTGCTCACTCCAGGAGTTTGATCCTGACAGGGCTCAAGGTTGAATCAGCCTTTCATCCTTCTGAGGTCAGTCAAGTGAGGACCCAGATTGTTGGGGACAATATGTTGTGTCTATAAACCATTTAGAGAGTGCTTTGTAAAGAACTTTGAAGCGGTATATAAGTCTAGGTGCTATTGCTATTTGGTCATTTTGCATAAAGATATGGTTTTCTCTGAATGCAGCAAAAATAAGTGGTGGAAAAGACTTGACTATACAAGTTCAGAACATCATTTCCACTACTATCCAATTCTGCATATTTGAATGCAAGTAGGAAGTCAATTTGGTGTAGTGGTTAAGGCAACAGGCTAAAAAGAAGCAGAGTAAGAGTTCTAATCTCACATTAAGCACAGAGCCAGTTGGATGACCTTGGGCTAGTCTTTTTCTCTACACCCCAGGAAGGAGATTATGGCAAACTACTTTTGAAAAACCTTGCCAAGAAAACTGCAGGGACTTGTTCAGGCAGCTTCCAAAAATCAGGCATGATTGAATGGAATAAAAAAAAGAACAAGAAGACTAGCATATCAAGAATAAATGTTGTGCATTAGTGTTTTTTTAAATTCCAAAAAATAAGGATTACACACTAATTCAAGGGCAAATCCAGATCTCTGTTTATCAATGTCAACTGTATTCAAAAGCTGAGCCAAATTGTTTTTCTGTTATGACGTATTTGAAACTACCAGCAGCAGCACTGCCACCAGTCTAAAGCTGCCTAAGTCTAAAGCTGAGTTACAAGCTTTTCTGGGCCTCTTAAATTTTTACAATGCTTTCATACCTAACAAAGCTAATGTAGCAGAGCCACTTCATAGACTCCTAGACAAGCAGGCAGTGTGGCAGTGGTCACAAGCACATGAAAAAAGTTTCAATGAGGTCAAGGCCTTACTTACATTAAATGATGTGCTTGCACATTTTAATGAAACTCTTCCTGTGTGCATCGCTTGTGAAGCTTCCCCTTATGGGGTGGGAGCTGTACTTAGCCACTTAAGAGCTGATGGAACTCAGGTTCCTGTTGCATATTACTCCAGAACATTGTCCTCTGCTGAGCAAAACTATGCTCAGATAGACAGAGAAGCCTTGGCCATTGTTGCTGGAATTAAAAAATTCCATGATTTTCTATATGGCAGACATTTCACGGTCTATACTGACCATAAGCCTCTGTTGGGGTTGTTTACTACAAACAAACAAACCCCCCATATCATCTCCCCTAGAATGCTGAGATGGTCCATCTTTCTGTCAGCCTATGATTTTTCATTGGTTCACAAACCTGGCAAGGAAATGGGCCACGCTGATGGCCTAAGTAGATTACCTTTACAAATGGTAGAGGCTGACCCTGCCCCTGCCATCAACATTCTTTCCATTCAGGCATTGCCTGAGTCTCCCTTAAATGCCAGGGATGTGGCTGCTGAATCAGCCATGGATCTCACACTCACTCGTGTGTTGTCATGGGTTTTGTCTGGATGGCCTGAGAGTTGTCCAGGTACTGAGTTCCAGAGTTTCTGGCTCAAGAAGCATGAATTATCCACCTTCCAGGGCTGTCTGTTGTGGGGCAGCAGAGTTGTTATTCCTACCTCAATGAGACCTAGGGTCTTAGCTTCCCTTCATGAGGGTCATCCTGGCATTGTCAGGATGAAGGCACTTGCGCGTAGCCATTTATGATGGCCAGGTTTAGACAGGGAAATAGAGGCTCAAGTGCATGGATGCCACTTGTGTCAGCGCTCATGCCCTGAAATGCCTCAGGCTCCTGTGCATAGATGGGAGGACACACGGTCACCTTGGTCGAGGGTGCATGTAGATTATGCTGGGCCCTTTCAGGGACAATTCTTCTTGGTCCTTGTTGACAGCCATTCAAGTGGCTTGAGGTTGTTTATTTATTTATTTATTTATTTATGAGACTTACCGCTTTAAGTGCAAGCACTCTCTAAGCGGTGTACACCAGTAAGCAATGTATATATATTTTACATTGCCCCCAACAATCTGGGTCCTCATTTTACTACCTCGGAAGGATGGAAGGCTGAGTCAACCTTGAGCCGGTGAGATTTGAACCGCTGACCTGCTGAACACAGTCAGCTAAAGTGGCCTGCAGTACTGCACTCTAACTGCTGCGCCACCTCAGCTCTTGTTCCTGTCTCTTCCACCACTGCTGCCAAGTACTGAGAGGGATTTTTGCTGCACATGGCCTCCCAGATGTTCTGGTTTCTGACAATGGTCCTCAATTCACTTCTTTCGAGTTTCAGGCTTTCTTGCAGGCCAACATGATTCGTCATGCAACTTCTGCACCATTCCACCCTTCCCCCAACGGTATGGCTGAGCGGATGGTTCACATCACCAAGGATGCTTTAAAGAAACTGACCTACGGGGACTGGCACCACAGGTTGGCAGATTTTCTTCTTGCTTACCGCACCACACCTTCTACTTCTACTGGGAAGAGCCTGGCTGAACTCCGCTGGGGGCGCAAACTGATCATCAAATGTGACAGGTTGCATCCGGACAGACTGCCTCCTAGGGTCACCCAACCCAGGGCACCGCAGTGTCTGCAAGTGGGTGCCCCAGTATGGACCCAGAACTATGGGCCTGGTCACCTGTGGGTTCCTGATGTATGCAAGGTCACTGATCCGTTGTCCTATGAGGTTTCCTTGGACGACGGTCGTGTCCTTCGGCGGCATATCGATCAGCTGCGTACGAGACTAGACTTACCCTCTGCAATGCCTGGGCTTTCTCCAGGGGGGGGAGGGGGACCACTGTGGGCAAAGGGAAGGGTGTTGGCAACAGCCGGGGCCAAACGGAGAGGCCGAAGAAGGCCTGTTCCAAGGTTCCGCAAGTGTCCCTAACAGAAATTCAGGGGAACAAGAAACAATACAGGCACCAGTGCCTACTCCAGCCAGGGAGTCACCCAGGAGGCATACTCATCATTCACAACCACAATTCAGCACTCCAAGCAGTGAGAATAACCGGGAGCATCCAAACAACCCAAACAAGGCAAGAGAACTGGCACACAAACAATTAAGCTGGCACAGTACTGCTACTGCTTCCAAAAGGAAGTCTACACACAGGGAGGTAGTCAGAGAGGCAAATCCTGATTCTGGCACCTCCAGCATAGAATGGGGGGCAACATAGTATTGGGGCACTGTAGAAACCCCAGACAATCCCGTTACGGGGCTTGGGAGTGAAGGGTTCCATTCCCTTGATAGGTCCATTGTGGACTTGGAGAGCTCTACTGAAATGCCAAATACTGGCAGGCACGTAGAGGGGCCCAAGAGCTACAGTTAGGCAGGTCAACCAGGTTCAGTGGGGAGCAAAGTCCTGGTCTGACGAGCCCGGTGGGCAAGCAAGCAGACCAGGCAACAGGACACAGTTCACGGGGACCACCAGGGTTTAAAAGAGGAGGCAACTCCACTCCAACCTCTGTACAAGAGGAATTAGGGGGTTCTCAGAACCTGAGGAGGTCACAGAGAGAAAAAAGATCTCCCAAATACCTTGAAGATTTTGTAACCTTGCTGTCAAAGCAAGGCAGGTGAGAGGGTGCCTGCTGTTGTTGGGGGAACTTGAAAGTGTGAGTATTGGGCACTTAATTCCAAAACAATAGCCTGGTACCATTCTGTAGTGTGGCTAGTGAGTAGCTGCAACAGATGTTGGCACACCACGCTTGTGTTGAGGTCGCGTATAACTATCTATATAGTTAATAAGTCTCATCCGGGGGGGAAGGGGTGTTGTGTCCTGAGCCTGCAAAGGCAGGCTCGGGACGTTGCAATGGTCCCGAGCTGTTGCAAGCTGCCCGGGACCAGACTGAGTGGCGTCGGCTTCGCGCGCATGCGCGAGGCGCAGAAGCGCTCCAGATTGTTACCTTTTTGCCCGGGGATTCTATTAAAGGAGACAGAGAGTCCTGTGTCGAAGGGAGAACTACTGAGAACTACTGAGAATAAAGGCTGTTGGAATTACAGAATGTGTGCTCTTCATTCGCCATTGACTTGTGGACTCAACAGTGACCAACCGTCCTCCTTTAGGGAGGACAGTCCTCCTTTTGTAAGTTCTGTCCTCCCTCGAAAAGTGTCCTCCTACATGTCCTCCTTTTTAATATTTGAAGACTAATCTGCAGGGCTTTTTTTTCTCATAAACGCTCAGAACAGCGTTCCGGCACCTTTTTTTGATGGTTTTTTTTCAACTTTTGCATAAGCTGTGCTACTCCCCTATTGGCTTTCGAAAGCCAATAGGAATTGCTGCTGAGCGTGCCAAACACCCAACCAGCAAACTTTTCACATGCAAGTTGTCTGCAGCGAAGGCAAATTGGCAGAAACTTAGCACCCTTGCCTGCTACCCAACTACACCATCTCCTAGTTAGTTCTGAAGATACCATGCTCTGAGAACCATGGGACCCTCTCTACATGGGGCTGCACAGGGTGGGCAGTGATGCTGGTGGGGTGGCTGCAGGTGGGGTGTGTTGATGGCGGGCTGCCCCCCAGGACTGGAGCTGGCACAGCTGGTGCTTTGGGAGCCGCGGGGCCTGCTCTACATGGCAGGGCAGCGGTGCTGGCAGGGCAGCTGCGGGCGGGGGCGCGGCAGGCGGTTAACCTTCCATGGGCCGAGCCAGTTTTTACGATATTTTTTTCTTCAATTTATTTGTGTCCCCCTTTTCATTGTAAAAAAGTTGGTCACCTTAAGATCATAGTTGTCTGAAAGGTGTTTTTTCAAGAGGCAACTGCACTTTCTTGTTTTTCTTTGAAGACATTTCACTTCTCATCCAAGAAGTTTCTTCAGCTCTGACTGGATGGTGGGGAATGAAAGGATTTATATTTCTTGCAGACAGCTGGTCATTTGCATTCTTTTAGAGAGTCAATGAGGCCACCTGGAAGTGTATCTGTGTCCTCAGGGTCACCTGAGTAGTGGAGCCTTCTTGGAACTGCTGAAAGGACTATGTTATAGATTGGAGACAGATGATGTCATATCCCTCCCCATCTATTGAGAGAAAGCTGTTCAATTTTAACATAGATGGCCTTTTTGATCCCTCTTTCAAACCAGCGGTCCTCTCTGTCCAAAATGTGGACTTTGCTGTCTTCAGAAGAGTGGCCTTTGTCTTTTAAATGCAAATGGACTGCTGAATCTTATCCTGATGAGTTTGTTTTCCTACTGTGTTTCTTTTGGGCTCTGAAGTAAGCATTATTTTGCCTCGTCACAGGCCGTCTGTCCACGCAGGCCCTTAAGTGGGGTTTACTTTCAGAGGCCCACCCCACAAAAATCAGCTGGGGCTTATTTTCAGGGGTGGGTTTACTTTTGGGGAAACATGGTATGTTGTGCCAATGCGTTTATGAAGTGGTCGTTTTGTTTCCCCAATGTACAGATCTGCACATGTCTCACTGCATTGTACTGCACATGCTACATTGCTTAGTTTGTATCTGGGTGTTTTATCCTTGGGGTGGACAAGCTTCTACCCTAGTGCATTCTTGGGTTTAAAGTGTGCATGTATGTTGTGTTGGCTGAAGATCCTTCTGAGCCTTTCAGATATTCCTGCAATGTATGGAATGATGACGTTGCTTTGTTTATTGTTCTGTTATGGGGGAGCTCCTGCTGGGTCTTTTTTGGGATTTGATGAAGGCCCAGTTGGTATAGCCACATTTTCTGATGATTTCCTTGATATGTTTTAGTTCTCTCCCTCCCATCTTTGCTGATAGTCAGGTCTTCAGCTCTAGTGGGTGGTGAGAATCAAAATGTAAATATTGCTCTTTGTGTGGGACTTTTCTGTAAACTTCAATGTTAAGGCTTCTGTCTTCCTTAAGTGTATTGCACAGTCCAGGAAAGCTAGACTATTTTCTTTAACATTTTCCCATGTGAATTTGATGTATCTGTCCATAGAGTTATGTTTGGTGAGCACATGTTTTGATCTTGACCCAAGTATCATCCACATACCTATACCAGTCAGTGGGTAGAATTCCTGTGAAGGAGTTTAGGGCTTTGGTTTCTACTTCTTCCATGTAGAGATTGACCACAATGAGGGATAAAATAAGGTGAGCCCATGGCACAGCCATGTTTTTGTCTATAAAAACCTTCATTGTATTTAAAATAGGTAGTGGTCAGGCAGAGGTCCAGCATGGCACATATGTGGTCTGGGCTGAGGTTGGTTCTTTCACCTAAGGTGCTGTTTTGTACCAGAGTTTCTTCACTACCATGACAGCTTCAGTTGTTGCAATGCAGGTAAGAGGAAAGTCATATCATAGGAAACCATGGTCTCATCCGGATCCAGTTAGAGTTTCCAATATATCCCTTAATTCAGCCGACTTACTCTGATTTCCTGTCCTTGTTCCCTATGACACTTTAAAATGTACTTGGACAGTGATACCATGAGTCCACTCAATCTTCTTTTCTACTCATTGACTATCTGAAGTTCTGGGTAGCCTGAAAGTTCTTTCAGCCTGTCTTCATGGGCTGAAGTCCCTGTATCATTTTCATCACCTTCCTCTGAACTTGTTCCTATTTATCAATATCCTTCTGGAACTGTAGTATCCAGAGTCATAAACAGTACCCCAGCATGGTCTCATCCATGCAGAATAGAGGGGAATAAGGGCTTCTCTTTCTTTAATACAAATCCTCTTCTAATTAAATCCAGAACTGTATTAGCCCTTCTAGCAGCTGTCTCACACTTTCAACTCATGCTCAGTTTGTTGTCCTTAACCAAAACCAAATCCTTCTCAGAATAGTGCTTCCAAGCCACGATTCTTCATCTTATATGTGTGTGCCATATTTTGCCCTCTCTAATTGTAATAGCTTAGATGTCTCCCTGTTGAAGGACATCTTATTCCTCTTATCTCAGTCTTCCAGCTTGTCCAAATGAGATTGCCATCTTGATCTGTCATCCTGGATATTGGCCAGATTTCCCAATTGTGTGTGTCAGCCACAAATTTGATAAACAGCCCATGAATTTTGTTATCTAAGTTGTCAATAAAAAATTGAATAAGACTGGACCTAAGACATAACCTTGCATGATCAAACTGGATATTCCTGTCCAACCTGATGTAATCCACTTGAGTGTGGTTGGTGAACCAACTGTGGTGTCTTCCCAACCACAATTTAACAACTTGTAAATGAGAATGTCATGTGGAATCCTGTCAAAGTTTTTGCTGAAATTGAGGAAGATCACATGCAAAGCATTCCTCTAGTTCACTAAAGCAGCTATCTTTTTAAAGGAGATGGAGGACAGATACATGCTGACTCTTGGTAATCAAGACATTGTCTTCAATATGTTTACAAATTGCTTCTCTTATAAACTGTTCTAATATAATATATTTTTCCCCAGTTCAGATATAATTTAACATTCCTAATTATCTTGTAAACGGGACAAGGAATATTTCCAATGCTACATTTCCCTATACAGAAATTAGAAAACCGTTCTCATATAAAGTATTTATTTTAAAACTACTTGAATAAAAAACATCTTACTTCATAGAAATTGTTCTTGGCTCTGAGCTAGGCCCAGTGGCTTACTTTTTCATAAACACATTTTTATTGAATTCAGGAGCATTGCTGAAAAAAATGATACAGGATGGGATCTGGTGAAGAATGCCCTGAAAAGCCTTTTGCTTGGGTTCTAAATTCACATTAAAAATGTAGAAGAATAAACAGTGCTAATGATATTGGCAGTTTATACTAAATTGGGAGGTGTCAGAACAGCAGAGAGTACAGCAAGGAGAGAGGAGGGGTGACGATAGAAAGTGTAGCAAATGTCAGAGGGCAGTAAATGGAAATGCGTGACTTGTGAAGGCATTGAGACAATGAGGGTGCAGACCAGGGAGCTGGGAACAATGAACAGGATATTAGAGTTGAGCTGGCAGGCAGATATGGTGGTGGAAGGCTTGGTAGAGTATGCTGGAAAGGTGGTGGAGAGGAGGAGGGTTCGTATTCTGTGTTTTGCTGTCAGTCCAAATATGGCAAAGGTACTGAAAGACTGCATACATCAATACTGACAAATTGTAAGAACTGTAGAGATGTTAACTTTGTATGATTTAATTGTGACTCAAAGAAAAAAAAGTGCTGTGGAATGGCAGTTGGGACTTGCAGTT
This sequence comes from Crotalus tigris, assembly GCF_016545835.1. Taxonomy (NCBI): domain Eukaryota; kingdom Metazoa; phylum Chordata; class Lepidosauria; order Squamata; family Viperidae; genus Crotalus; species Crotalus tigris. The sequence goes on along the minus strand of NW_024100602.1, from coordinate 388,466 downwards.
TCCTCTTAAACATGTTCTCACTTCATCACATTATGGCAGTGGGAAAGATTCTTCAAAGTATAAATATAAAATTTACGATACTTTGTCAATTTAAATTGCTGTTTTCTTTCTGTAAGTGCAAATTAGTGTAATGAATATTCCAAGCTTGTGATATTTTAGACATTATTTTGCTCAAAACAGGAGTATTTGTTCAAAGTTTAAAATGACTTTACCTTAGCAATTTATCTTATGAATTTAAAATAAACTGACCTAATAATCATTTCTGTGTTGGCTTATTTTTAAAAAACAAAAAAGGCACTTGTTCTAAATGTTACATTTCATGCTCTGAATAAATTGAAGGTTTGGGTACTGGAGAGTGACCCAAGTCAAGAAAAATCTCAGCTTGAACAGAAAAGAAGCAAACAAAAGACCCCTTTCGGATTAGCTTGTTATTTTATCTCTGTGCCCCAAGATTCAAAAGACATATTAGAAATCCAAGCTGCAGACTACAGAAATCCAGGTTGCAGGCTATTCCAACGGTGCTGAACCAACTCCCATCAGTCCCAGCCAATTGGCCATAGCAAGGGACCAGAAGAGCTGTAGTCCAAAATATCTGGAGGGTGCTAGATTGCCTGCATCCCCCTTTATATTTTAAAACAAGATGATATATTTCTTCATTGTATCATCATAGTCCAGATGTTCGTCATAGTGAGAGATTCATAAAAGGTATTGGACAAAATAGAACTCAGTTTTTCATCTGCTACTTTCCCCATAATGCACATTAATATTAAACCGCATAACATGTTTTCTCCTCTCTACCCAGGATGGCTTATTTTTAATGCTTTTCAGTTACCGTAATGCACAGATGTTCTTGAACAAGAAAAGCAACTCAGAAAGACATATAACCCAGGGAAGGAGGTTATGCATATAGTTTGCATTAATACCAGTAACATTCATGATCAAGAGGAGAAAGGGACCTAACTGAAATTTCCCAAAATTGCTATCAAAGAGATTTTCCTCCCAAAGAATCCAGAACCTTGCTGTGTGTATAGGAGGCTGGGTACTTTGCCAGTATTCTTTGATTTCTCCTGATTTTGTTCTGTTGACATGGCATACCTTAACCAAGGTTTAGGTAACCAGCTCATCACAATACAGGATTTTCTCCTCCAGTCAGCTAAAAGAGCATCACCCAGGATGGGTGCCTCTTAGATAGTTCTTCAGCACAATGAGAAATCCTGTTCACTAAATGTATCTCTTTTTAGCAACTATTAGAGGCTTGCTCTGTCCACTAATGCTACTCAAGCTCACCTCCCTTCCATCTTATCCTTCTGCTTTCCCCACCACGCTGCCCATTCCTCATGACTTGCCTTTCCACTGTTCCCTTGGTGGGCTATGCCCTGGGGAGCTATTTGAAATCTTCCTGTCGCCACTCACCAGGACATTGCTCAAAATGTGAATTATTCATTCTCACTAAAAGCCCTTTTTGCTGTCTTGCTTTTCTCAAGTATTTGCTATTGCTGTGTAACCGGAGCTACTGCCACATGGTCCCTTTTTCTGTGGTCATCTCCCCACCAGCTAACAGTCATGAGGAGGGGGCTGGGAGTATCTGGCCTGGCACCAAGGTGCACATTTGCCTAGTCTAGTTTCAAGGTGATTATCAACTTCCCAGGAATTTCATAGACAGCAGCAAGAGAGTCTGTCTCTCAGGAAGGCATGAGTCATTAAATGGAATACCTTTTCCATCATGGCCCCCAATCATGAGGAATTTTCCTCAAAAGTTCCAGAGTGCTTCTTTTTGTTGATCTAATGAAGGATTGAACTACTATACAATTGCCAACATGAGTTTGTCAAAAACAGATCATGCCAGAAAAAAAGTATTGCCCTCTTTGACAAAATGACTAAATTAGTGGACCAGTGAAATGCTGCAGACATTTGTATACTTAATAAGGCATTTGACAAAGTAGACCACAGTGTACTTCTTGGTAAGACAGAAAAAAAAATGGGATAGACTGCATCACCAACAGATGGATTCATAACTGGCCAAACAATGTACTCAACAGAATTACATTCACATAGAGGGAAGCCTGCAGTGGGGTGTCCCAAGGTTCTGTCTTAGGTCCAGTGCTCTTCAACATCTCCATAAACAGTTTAGATGAGGGGATAGAAAGGGAACTCATAAAATTTTCAGATGACACCAAGCTGGGGAGAACAGCCAACACTTGACAGGCTTGAGCACTGGTCCCTATCCAACCTAGAACCAAGGAGAAATTTCCTGACAGTGAGATCAATTAACCAGTGAAATGACTTGTCTCCAGAAGTTGTGGGTGCTCCATCCCTGGAAGTTTTTAAGAAGAAATTGGACAGCCATTTGTCTAGAATGGTATAAAGTCTTGTGCTTGAGCAGGGGGTTGGACTAGAGAACCTCCAGTGGTCTTTCCAACTCTGTTTTATTGCTTCTGAACGGGCCCTATTATCTTACCATACCGTGATAGAATCAGCCTGGATTATGACCTCAAGATAGTCAAACTTCTGCATATGATCAGCAGTCTGATAGCACCTTTTCCAACAAATGAGCTTTATTAAAATGTTTAAATGCACAAAAGATTGTACCACTTGGAAAAGGTGCTCCTAGACTCCCAGGTTTTGGGTTTTTTTTTTACCACCATAGAGAAAAGTTATCTCCTTCTATCTATATGAAGAGTTACCTTCTCCTGTAACTTCTGCACATGTTAAATTTTGGGATGGCTTCACCTATGAAACTAGGAACGTTTGCTTAAAATATTTGTTTGTACCTATAGAAGAGAATATTTGTAGCTCAGTGTTGAGCTGTGGGGTCTTTGGTGCTCTCTGAGAGTACCAAAGACCCTACATTTGTTTGTGTATGCCCACTTGAGCAAAAAAAGATTCTTAGAACAGCTTACCCAGATCAATAGTAAGTTTTCCTTTAGTCTTTTATTCTAAAAAGCCATAGCACACATTGAAAAAGGTGTGCGGAGTAAGTAGCGGAAAAACAAGCTGAAATATGCATAATGTGCTTAAAATTATACTCGGTTAACCCCAAAAAAGGAAAAGCTTATAATTAGTAGCAGTGAGGAGGAAAGTCAGAGCAACAAGTCCCTCACGAATGGCATGAAACAGTCCTGCTTTTCTCCTCTATCCTGCAGCACGTTGGAGTGGGTATTGCTAAATGCCAATTGTAATATTAACTGAAAAAAGATGGTTGTTGACGACAGTAGTAACATTGCTGAAGAAGCAGCAATACAAGGCAAATTGGGACGAGCTGAGGAACAGTGTGCAGCTGCCCTTAGATGTGTTATGATCTATACAGTGTTTCCAAAGCAGGGAGACCAAGCATTGTGCAGATTCTATGCATAGGTACATGGAAATGGTCTTAAGAATGACTGGACATATGCTAAATCTCAAGCCTCAATATTTTAAGAAGTGTCCAAATAAATCTGGGGATCTATTCACTTTCTCATTCCATTGCCATTCATGCTAGAGAGTTAGTATATGTGGGAGGAGAGGAACTAAAGGGCACATTGGTTGAGGCAATGAGGCCAGCCTTTTGTTTCTTTCTCATATATTGGGATAGAATTTGAGATAGGTCTTTGTTTTATAAACCATATTAAAAACATTCAAGTTTTCTTCTGTTTCGTTCCTCAAAATATCAGAAACCATGCCCTGAGTTCCAGTAATTATGCCCAGAGAGGTACACAAAAGAGGCTTGGGGTCCATTTTCGGCCATAGATTGTCCCATTTGTGATATACACAGAGACAGAACCTGCTAAAGATGAGGTATTTTTGTATGAAGTTGTTGTCTGAGAAGTGCCATTTGTCTATTTCCTCTGTGTTGCTTGGCAATTAGCATTTTGTAGCATTTCTTCAATGCTTCCTTCAGCCTGATTTCTGCTGCAGTGCTAACATGTACAGTTATGTGGAATGAATGCATGATAAATGAATGTACAGGTAATGAGAAATAAGAATCACCTGGCATGTATAAGCAGTAAGCAAATCAATGTGGGTTATGTACACATTTAATGTAACATCTAAATACATAATAATCCCTTTTTATATCATATTCAGGTCAAGTAATATTGCAGTTAGATAAATATTATTTTTTTGCCCTCCTTTCACCCTGATTTTTCTATATTCTAGGAATATGGGGTAGCTAGTGGCAAACTGTTGCTTCAGCATCAGTATTGGACAGTGTCATAATCCCATCAAGCTTCAGAGTTTGGAGCCCACTGCAAACTACATGTCGTGTGCTGTGATGCTGCATCATGGCTAGCACTTCTCATGTTTAGCATCTAAAGCTTAGATTCAATAAAGTATCTTAGTACTCTAAAGAAATGTGATCTTGGGAGTAAGAAGAGCATCTGTATTTGTCATATTTATCAAGGTATTAAAGACGATGGAAAATTAAGTTTGGTGTCTTCAAATCTGCTTTTCACTAAGAAGCTATCAAAAAAAGCAAGCTAAAGTTGTGTTTTCAGCTGCTTCTGAAGTCCACTTCTAATAATTTCCTTATCCATGGAGAAGCCAGAATAGCTTGTGGCATAAAAGAGAAATCCAGAACTCGAACTGCATGTGCTTACAGAAACCTTTGGGAAATGGCATAGCTAGAAGACACATGAGTTACCATGAAAGGAGGACAGAAAAGACCTACTCAGCTCCCCTTTACTGATCCTCATGAAAGATGGATTAGCACACACTAGATCATGTTGATTAATCATTTCCATTTATTGTCTACCAATAATTTTTGGGTTTCAAATGGATGCCACCTGACATAACTGTCCCTCCCAGTCAGGGCCGGTGCACACTGATAAGAAGCATCTTTTTACCATTGTCTGGACTGAAATGAGTGCTGCCAAATACTAGGCATAATGCATTGTAACAATCTAACCTAGCCCCTCCCAAAAGTGGAGTCCAAAGATCTGGGCTACATCAGTAATGTCTGGTCTCAGAAATGGTTGCTAGTTGAACAGCACTTGTTAACCCTCTCTACAGCAAGGTCACAAGCACAATCTGAATTTGTGTGACAGTGTCATGTCTTCCAGATAGAGAAGACATTTCCAAAAGCCCAGTTTCCAAGTGCAAATATATTTACTGGTCCTAGCTTTAGACCTTGCCTAGATGAAAGCCCACAAGTTCTGTGTTTCTCTTGGTAACTTAGTTTCTCATGCTAGTGGTCTGTGTAGTCCCTGGTATAGAGTTACTTTGTCACTATTAACGTATTTTAAGATCCCATTGTTATTTCTCCAACACAACCCAGCCCAGCCCATCCACATATGAGAACAGCTCTGAGACTTGAAACCTGAAATCCTTTTGTGTCATTCTACACAGCTGCTGCTCTCATCTTCTCATGTGTAGGAGCTTGGGAGTTAACCCTTTCTGCAGCAAGGTCAGAAACACAATTTGAATTTGCTTGACAGCATCACGTCTGTATCCACCAAGATGCTCTAGGGATGTACTGGCCGTGATGTTACTTGGAGACAGTGATAATTAGCCTCGCTCATAGAATCTGCTCAAGCTCCACCAGTTGGTACCTACCCCAGGAGTCCAAAAAAGGGAAACTCTTCGCTAAAGAGGAAATAGGAACTAAGTGTCATGGTTTGTACTAACAGAAGGATGAATGGCTCTTTACAGTCATGGTAAATAACAGTAACAATAATGTCTGAGAACATTCTATGACATTTTTTTAAAAAAGCATTTTATAATGAATATAAAGTGATAGTGCTGTTTAAAGGCATAACACCTCTCATATACCCAGACACATATAAAGTCTTGTTATTAAGCAAAATGACAACTGAGGGAGCAGTAGTGGCAGGCTTCTATGATGTTTTCTTTGTTGAACAGCCAGTGCTTTTTTTGTACATACATAAAAAAAGGCGCCAGAACTCACACATGTCATATAACCCGCCTTGCCTACCCTACAAGATTCCATCCAAAAAAGGTGCCGGAACTCCGTTCTGGGTGTTCTATGAGAAAAAAAAAGCCCTGTGAACAACAGTTATATATGACATACATCTTGTTCTGAAATCTTTGAAACCTCTAAACTGTTTCAAGCATGATAGTGAATTTCACTCTTTTGCTGGTACCAGACTTGCCAATATCTTCATGTGAGATGGGAAATAGGCACCGTTTTTGTCACCACCAACAAAATGATTAGGGCCATTCTTGGCAACTGGAGATTCAGCTTTTCAATCTAGATCAGGGGTGTCAAACTCAATTTCATTGAGGGCCGCATCAGCATTGTGGTTGCCCTCGGGAGGGCCGGATGGGTGCGGCCTACTGGGTGGGCATGGATGTAGTGGGTGTGGCCTACTGGGTGGGCATGGTCAGCTCTACATCATTCGCATCAAGGGTGCCTGTGGGAGCCTGGGCAGGAGTGGGACAGATCTGAGGGTCTCTGGCAGAAAGGGAGGGACCAGGGCAGAGCCCATCAAGCTGGATATGTGAAGTAGGCGAGGGCCATTTGCTGGCCACTTCCAGGCGATGGTGCATTTCTTCATTCCTCACAAAGAGTGACACTTCCCCAGCATGCAATCAGGGGGCGGGGCCGACACAACAGGGGCTGGTTCCTCACTGTTTCCAGATGGTCTTGTGGACCTAAGACTGAATGCATTTCAGCATAGATGGCCATCACAGAATTGTACATTGGCTCCCGGCCGGCCTAGGCCAGGGCCAAGGCAGCAGGGGCAGTTCCTTCACTATTTCCAGGATGGCTTCGCGGGCCACATGAAACCACTTCGCGGGCCGCATCTGGCCCTTGAGCCTTGTGTTTGACATGTCTGATCTAGATCTATCACCAATTTACCTAGGGAAATTATTATTCTTTTTTGTTTTGCTTTTATCTTTGGAAGTTAGATTGGAACCATCCTGAGACAAGGATCTGTCTTTCTTTATATTACTTTATCAAGAGCCATGATCAGAACATCAGTGTAACAATGAACAATAATTGGAGGCTTTTGTGTTACAACAAATCTTGGCAGATTAATCCCTGTAGACCTTGCTCGTAATTGGTTGTTCTTTTATTTTATCCTTTGTTGAAAGTGGTCTAAATTTGCCAGCTCCAGATGAAATGTATTTTTTTTTAAATTAACATTTGCCTAAACATAAAATAGTGCAATCATGTTACAGAAGCAAGGGGTGGAATTCAGCTGCATAATCTGAGGTAATTTGAAATAAGAAAATTCAGCTCTACTTCAAGAGATGGAAAAAGTAAGTTTTACATACCCTGTCCCACGTGTGTTTGTATACTGCTTAAACTAGACTCTCTCTCTCTCCTTTTTCTTTCCAAATTCTGGATCAAGGAATCACATTGTTTTTATTAAATCCTAGGATTTGGTTTTCTCCCTACAACATGGGTGTCAAACTCGCCGCGTCACATGATGTGTTGTGACATATCACAATTTTTTTTGCATTGCCGGAGCTGGGGTAGGCACAGCTTCCACATGATGCAACCGGTGGCACCCCTGCCCTACAACAGAAAAAGGATTATGGATAAAAAGCATGGTGTAATGAACTAGGGGTTATAATGTTGTAGAAAACAATGGAAAAGAAATAGGAATTCCAAAGATTTCCCAGACATTGTGTTATATTTTAAAGTCCTCTTTATATAACCATAGGGACTAAAACTTTTCTTTAATAATATTAGACAACTAATATTAGATTTTGAACACATTCTGTAAGTTAGCCCACTTGAAATTTCTTGGTTCAAATTGTTGCTCTATGATGCACCATTTTGCCCAGTTAAAGGTTATGACAACAAAGGTTTTAGTATGTATAGATAAACAAATGCTATGATTTTTTTGGAATCCAAAATTTCATATAAATAATGAAAACTGTCAGTTCTATAACTCCTTAATGATATTAGATTTACTGTGTCATGATCTGCACTCTGCAACTCACTTCAACAGATACAGTACTGCAGATGATGGACAGTGCTCTATACTGATTAAATCTTAAAAGTTGCACTTTTCTGTGATGCTGCTTCTGAGGATCTGAGGGAACTTGACAGGAGGCTGATGAGGCAAAAGGCCTCGAGCAATCAGACCCAGTGGAAGAATAAACATGTCCTGAGTCTGAACTTGAAAATTATAAGTTGCTTTCTATTTTAAGGAATGACCTTAATTTCACCAGTTACAGGTAATCCTCAACTTACAACCACAACTGAGCCCAAATGTCTGTTGCTAAGTGAGGCAGTTGTTGCTTTACCCCATTTTACAACCTTTTTTGCCACAGTTGTTAAGTGAATCACTGCAGTTGTAGTAACATGGTTGTTAAGTGAATCTGGCTTCCCCATTGACTTAACTTGTCAGAAAGTCACAAAAGGGGATCACATGACCCTGGGACACTGCAACTATCATAAATATGAACCAGTTACCAAGCAACCAAATTTTGATCATGTATCCATGGGGATGCTGAACAGTCTTAAATACGAAAAACAGTCATAAGTCACTTTTTTCAGCGCTCTTGTAACTTTGAATGGTCACTAAATTAATTGTTGTAAGTTGAGGACTACCTATAGTTCCTTCAAAAAACAATTTTCTTGTCATACAAAAAGATTGTTATATTATATTTAAACAGTTATTTTTTTTTATTTTAGGGCACTTCCTACTCTTTGAAACTGTCCTGTAGAATTCCATAGATGTTTTCAAGTTAGAGCAATTTTGATTTGGCTATCTGGTGGTTGCTCTTTTTCCAAAAAAAACAAGGGCTCCTGTTGCATTGTGGGGCAACAGTTGATGGCCCTGAAAGGCCTTCTCAAACAGCATACAAAGACTGATAGCTCCTTCTTCATGAGTGCTTATCCTGTCACTCACCAGGTCCCTGAGGCCTTTCCAACTGCAGTTACACATCAGCAGATAATGAGAGAGATAACAGCCAGCAGACCCAGAAACATCATCAAAACGGAGTCAAGAAGATGCTAGAGAAGAATGCACAAACCCTATAAGAGTCATTCAAAAAAGGTGATATGCGGTAGCTGAAGTGGAACATTCCTACCATCACAGATAGGACTTAAGAAATTAGGTAGTGTGGCCAATGGATATAGATAATTATGGAAATGAATAGAATAGAATAGAATAGAATAGAATAGAATAGAATAGAATAGAATAGAATAGAATAATTTATTGGCCAAGTGTGATTGGACACACAAGGAATTTGTCTCCGGTGTATAAGGTCTAGATTCCGGGGGCAGAAGACAAGAGGTCTCCTAAACTATTATTTTAAATATGCTTTGGAGCATATTTTTCAAGTCTGGTGCTTTCCAGATATTCTTGGACTGTACTCCAGCTGGAAATTCTGGGAGAAGCAGTCACAACTGGAAGGTTATTTTATAGAAATACATTTGAAATCACAGGTTCACTATTGTCTAAAAAAAAGAAAATCCTCTTCTCTGAAATATCATGACAGTCCACTGATAGGGAAACTATACTAGATTAAATTCTCAGTTCTGTGCAACTACTAAAAGGATAGGTGTCTTCTTAGTGGATGGATTTGGCAACTCTGCTGATAGAATGGGGAATATCATTCCCCCTTCTTCATTCAAGGCCTTGCTTGCCGCAGGAGATTCTGTTGCTGGGCTGAAATAGCTACATAAATCCAAGCAGAGTTTTCTTCAGGATCCATGAGGATAGAAAAAGAGTTGAAACTGGCATCAACCGTCCCTTCTGCACTGTCTTCCGCTTAATAGGCCTTTCCTATCAAGAACCAAAAGTGGTCAGATTTACGGCATCATCCTTTACCCAAGCGGTCATTTTATTTTAAAAATTCTCATGCTTCAGGCTCCTCACCCTCCTTTGTGCCTGGATGCCAATGAATTTTTAAGTTTTCTGGAAATTCTTTAGAAGCAAAAGGTTTTCAGTAAGTGTGCATGGATCATGGAAAGAGGACAATGGCCTGTGTAGATTGAAGAAGGATTGAATAGCAGTATAGTTGCCCCCCCCCCACTAGCTGTTTAACACTCAGGATGCTACTGTAGTGTTCAGAAATGTGAGGGAGGGGAGAATCGCCATTAGAAACTTGGTAGTAAACAGTTATTCTGCTACTGCTGCTATGGAAACAGCAGCTAAAATCAGAATAATGTCCATAGTTGGACTGACAGGAGACCCCACAGTATAGGCTGAATTGCCCAGGTCTGTTGAGGGCTTTGAGAACTCTAGTAAATATTAATTCTCCAACATGCCAGGTTGTCCTGCATAGCAATAGGGTGATGCTAAGAGTAAGCCCTAATATTCCCTACTTTTCAACTTACCAAGTTCATTCCCTACAATATTGGTGTTAGAGCAGGGTTGATAATAGGCTACAGCTGCAAAACCTTTTCTTTTTTCTTGCAATTTTCATAGCCCCTTCCAATGGCAATTGCTAAAAATCAAGAACATGATTTCCTGCCATTTTGTTTTTGTAAGTACATGAAAAATGTAAAGTAAGTCCTAAAAGAAGACTTAAAAGAGAGCTCATCTGGTGGTTAAGGCACCAGATTAGAAAATGGGAGACATGAGTTCAAGTTTTGCCTTAGTCATGAAAGACAGCTCGGTGAGTTTGGGTCTATCACTCTCTCTCAATCCAATCCACCTCACAGGGTTGGGAGGGGGGAAATAAGAGGAGGAAGGTGCACTGGGTATATTCGGTGACTTGGGCTGTTTGTAAAAAATAATAAAATTGAGATACAAATAAATAAATAAATAGAATACCATAGAAATGCTTTAGAAATAACATAGTTAAAATTCCCAAATCCCCCCTCCCACAATTATAAGGAAAGGAAAAAAACCCTCAGACATTGCCTACTCAAATTCACCTTTATAGCATCACTGCCCTGATCAGGTACTTGCTTTCAGAAATCTTAAAGAGCGTGGCTCTATCAACCAAAAAGTTTCACTTTTTCCCCAGCAGTCTTCAGCAATATTCCTAATGTAAGAACTTCAGCAACATTTCTGGCCAGAAGTGGTTATACAAGAGGAAGTCAGACAATCTTGTATATTGTAATATGATTGAAAGAGTGGTGTTTCCTTGCAGGAGCAAATGAAGGAACCCACCGGAAGCTGCTGCTGAAATATACTTCTGTTCATATGTGAGGCAATTTTGATGTTAGAAGAAAGCCTCTTTGGCCTCACTCAATGGATACGTTCTTTGATGTTTCTACCTTCAAACATGGCAAGTCAGATTTAAATGTGACGGGAGGGCATCTTTGAAGGGCACATTTGTACAACAGCCCATTAAACTAATTATCCATTTAAGATCAGCCCTTTCACTTCTCTGATGACCTGCATACAAGCCATCCAGACTTAAGAATCCCCAGCATGCTAATGTTGCATGAAGAGGTGATACAACCTGATTTAAACAAATATTGTTTGAATGCTGTCCCACTAAGGTAAGGTTTCTTCTATCCCTGTCACTTATTATGAGGTCTCACAGAAAAAAGGAACTACAATTTCATTTTTTTTTTAATGACAGGAAAGCTTTACTCCTGGCATAATGATCAGAAGTTAGAGGCCATTCATAACAATTCTTAAAAGAAGGTGCATGGAAGCACAAATGTGTCTAAACTTCATGCATCTTGCACAAGACCAGGCTTCCAGCCACTCCCTTAACCTCCATAAATCATTTTCTAATTTATAACATGAATAATTGATTTTGCTGTAGCAGCCTCAGCGATAAATCTCCCATGCACACATGCATAAGAAAATAATAATCCCTCTTGGAGTGATTGGGGCTCCCTCTATTGATTACCTGTGCAGAGGGGCTCTTGCCCACGATTCATGTTCCAGCTCATCTTGCAGTACTGCTGGCAGATATGTGGGGAGACAGAGGAGACAGATCTTGCTAGACCAGGGACACACCGCAGCTCTGTAGGCATGTGCTGTTTAAGGTCACAAGATTCTCCAGGAAGAAAAGGGGGAAAAGGGGAACTGTGGCAAGAAAAGATCTTGCATTTCTTGTTTTCCTGACACTTTATTTTGGAAAGTACTTGTCATGAGAGAGATGCCTTTGTCCTAACTTTGTATTTGGTGTAGGAACCTTCCATGGGAAGCTGGGATGAGCATATGTGTGCATTAGTTGTGGGGCCATAACAAGGAGTAGGAGAGGCCATGACTGAAGTAAGTGTGACCACCACCCTTTTTCTTTCTGCCCCAGCTAGATGACTTTTGCTGGAAATCTGAAGTTCTTGCAAAAGGCTTTTCAAATTAAACTGTTTTGCAGCTTTCTCTTTAGCTTGAGTTTGAAGCTTGTAAAATGGGCCTCCTGTTTGGAAACAAGCACCTACTTTGCCCTTTAATTCCACATGCTTGAGGGCTGTGTGGCTTCTTATTCATTATGAAAAAATAATTCTGCCCATAACCCATAGCATGCCCATTGCTTATTATTGTACTTCAGATCCTCACTTGATGTGACCTGGGAGTAAGAATGGACAATGGTACAGAACCTTGCACAATCTCAGCTCACATATTTTTAAACATCCCTGCCCCTATGCACCTTTAATAGTAATTGAGAATTGGTTGTTCCATAAAAAGTGCTGGTAATGGGATAGTGCATGGCGGAGGAATTTCCAGTCCCCTATCCTGTTCCAAAGTCTTTGCTAACCTTAAAGTGTCAGAATCTTTATAATAAATCAACAGAGCAACTGCATGCTTACAGTTTCTGCAAAGATATGGTCTAAAGTTGGTTCCTCAGCAGAATTCATCCTTTGTGCACACACATGCATGAGCATAAGACAAGCACAAAGCAAGATTCAGGAGGTGCATGCTTCAAGAAGCTTGGATTAAGATCTTGAGAAAGTGAGAATCGTTTGAAAAATGCACACAAAGTGGCATGTTCTATTGATCTCATTATAATGTACTTCCCCACAAAGTGTGCTTAGAAGATGGCAGCCATGGACAGTTACTTCATTGACTGTTTCTGTCTTTTTACACATTTTCTTATTTCCTTTGCAACATCCAACAGTAGCAGGTTCTACAGGCAATTATGTGCTAACCATAATTTTAGAATTTTCATGGGGGATGAACAGGTAATTTCCTCCTTTCCATGCTCTTATGGATTCACAAATAAATATTCTCTATGGAGTTACAATATCCCAACATATTCTGGGAATGCTCCAACACATGTTCTGATGGACTTGAAGGAAACAATCCACATTATGCATGCACCCTGTGGTTACTCTTAGGAAAAGGATACAGTGCTGGTGTAAATGTGTATTACTATAGTGCTATTTGGACTATTTTCTCCCCCCCCCCTTTTTTTTGTTGTTGTTTGTTCCACTTTAGCCTGTCTTAATTGATCCATTCACATTGACTAAAGTTTGGATTTAGAGATGTCCCTCTTTTATTTCTTGGGTTAATTGGATAAAAGTGTCAGGCATATATATGACTACTGTGTTTCCTTAGTTGTTCCAGGCAATCTACACACACACACACACACACACACACACACACACCCCTAATATATTGAAGCAAAAGTTGTTTCAGGTAGAAAAACATAGAAATACACACAAATGGAGTAGTTATATAAATTTTAAAGCAGATGTGTACTCTTATTCCATTTAATTTGGTCCTCTACAAGGTTATGAAAAAGGACAAGTGGGAAGGGAGAGATTTAAAGCAGAGAATAGGTGGGCAGGTATGCGTGGAACTCTACCTGGGCCTTTTTCCTTAAATTGCTTTTTCTCTCCTGAAGCTAGTTATTTTCAGTCATTAATGGCTAAAATAATTTCAAAAGGAGATTGAAAAGAAAGGGAGATATGATTATGGGGGTGGAGAGGTTACATACATACACACCTGCTCATGATGTGCTTTGAATCCTCCTCTTCCTGCTTTGTGAAAATTCAGCAGCATCTGCTGCCACATTTTCCTTGTTGTGGCCCCAATGTTCAATCTATTTGTCCCAGCATCCCGATCTGTGTGCCTATGAGTGCAGCCATGCATAGATTCTTTCATTACTTAGCAGAGGTCTCTCCCCGTTGCCCTTCCAGCCCAGGTCCAGAGCCCTAGAAAGTTGCAGCAATGTCACTTCAGCCCTGCCGGAAACTAATAAAGCAGGAGAGTAACCGGGTGAATCTCTATACTTTTAATATACAACGTTAAAGGGTAATGGGAAAATCAATCCCAGCAACAGCAGGGTTCCCTCTGCTGCAAGTGCAACAAAGACACAAGTAGCATTTGTTGGGTCCTGCCAAGGAAGCCAGAGGGGTCAAGTGCTGTGTATTTCAAGCTGTGCCAAGTTTTGTATCCCATGACTAGCTGAATGTTCATGTAGTACCATCCCTTCAAAAGTGTGAACAATGAGGTACATAGCAAAAAAAGATGTAACCATTTATCATTTTTTTAGATACAACTTTTTTTTCTGTTTAGCATCATCTGTTAAATGCTGGGTCATCATACCATCCTAAATTAGACCCTGAAATGCATATTTGAGGGGGTAGCACTAGCAGGTGTTTCTGCCTTTTTGGAGGTACAAAGCTCCAATTGCAGAGTAGATAATAATTCTGCAATCTTGGCCAAAGTAGGAAGCTGGGTTCTCCTTACTTAGTCCACCTCCTACTTTATAAATCTAGTCTGGTGTTGGACCACAGAAGGTGCTCTTCTGGCTGCTACTGTTCAGGAGTTGTGGTTAAGGATGTTTAACAACTAACAGACCAATATGGACTGAAAGTGAGCCATTAATGTTTGCCAGTTTCTTCCTAGAGAACCAGGAACTCCAAATCAGATATTCAGCAATTCCGTTTCAAACCCATTCAAATTAGTGCAGAATTTAACAACAATGGAAGCCAGGAGAAAAATAAGTTTGAAATTAACATGGGTGACCAGAATATTTTCTTTCCCTCTTTCAGTCCTCCTTTCCTCCTTCTAGACATCCATCCATGTATTCTTATATCCTGACAAGCATTTGAAAATGCAAGGTTACTGAGAGTTGCAGGAATATTCATATTCCAGCAGTGAAGGGCAGGAATCGCTACTGTTATTACATCTTCCATGGCTTAGAAGAATAGGCACTTATCATCTGCATCAGTAAAACCTCCCTGCTTAGTAAATTAAACACAGCAGAGAGTAACATACCAGCTAGTATCACATATGCTGGCTCCTGCCAAAATACAAGGCACAGCACCTGGTACCTACTGCTGTGTGCCCAGAGTGAAGCTTTTTTCTCCCTATTGTGCATATTTTGTATATCCTCCAATAATATAAAGGAGTGTTAGATTGGCAATTCAAAAGAAATAATTGAATCTATCATAATGATACTGTCTTTGTTGTCTCAGCTAGTTGCCCACTTCAGACTTGTTTGTCCCACCAAAGTGAAATTTTCATGACTTGGAGGCGTTCTGCCTATCCCTATCAAAAAATAGAGCAGGTGAATATCTCCAGCTTTGATAAATTGATTATGCGCCATCAAGTCATTTTCAATTCTTAGCGTCCATATAGATAGATTCTCTCCATAATGATCTATCCCTAATTTGATTTTAGATTCTCTCCATAATGAACTGTCCCTAATCTGGTCTTTTAACATCTCTATAACTGAACCCTCCCAGCTTGCTTGCTAGTAATCCTCTTCTTCTCTTTCCTTTCACTGTTCCCAGAATTAGGGCTTTCTCCAGAGAGCTGTATAATGTGTCCAAAGGAAGATAATTTGTGCCTGGTCATTTGTGCCTCAAGTGAGAACTCTGATTTTTTTGATGATGATTTGTTTTCTTGACTGTCCAACTGTATTCTCAGGAGTCTTCTCCAATCCCAAAGTTCAAAAATGTCAATATTCCTATCCTATTTCTTTATTCATTTCTATAGAGTGTCTCATGGAACATCAAGGTTTGCACAATTCTGATCTTTGTAAGTATAGACTTATCACAACTTTTGAATATTTTTTCTAAGGCCTTCATGACTACTAAGTGCTAATCTGTGGTGTATTTCTTGATTGCTTGTTCCTTTCATATTGGTGGTTGGTCTTAAAAGGCGGAAGCTATACACCACACTGACATCTTCATTATCAATACTAACACTAGTTCTTCTACCTTTTGTCATTAGTTTGGTCTTCTTTATATTGAAATTAAGTCCCATTTATTTCACTTTGCTTCTTGATTTTTATTACTAGAGCTTGCAGAACTTTGAATGTTTGGCTGTCAAGATAGTATCATCAGCACAGCACAGATTATTGATGTTTCTCCCTCCAATTTTCTTCTCATCTTTTCCAATCCAGTTTGCCTTAATATATATTCATTATAGAGATTGAATAAATAATGGCAAGTATATAGCCTTATCAGACTTCTTTGCCAACCTGGAACCAGTCTGTTTCACTGTGTTTTCCCTAAACATTAATTTCTTGATTTATATATACATTTCTCATGAAAACAATGAGATTTTTCTGGGATTCTCGTCTTTCTAGGATTCAACAACTTGAAGTGACTGACAAAATCAAAGGCCTTTCTATGATTAATGGAGCCATAGTGTCTTTTTGGGGGGTATTCTTTGGCTTTCTCATTTATCCCCATGCATCAGCAATAAAGTGTTCCTTGGCCTTTTCTAAAGCCATCTTGAACATCTGGCATCTCTTTTCCCATTTCTTCCTCTAATCCAGTGGTTCTCAACCTTTTTAATGCTGCAACCCCCAACTGGTCGTAAGTCGAGGACTACTCAACTGGTGCAGCACCGTTTGCAGAATGGGACTTTTGGCGGGCTCAGTAGGGCAGAGACAGCCTGGACAATTCCTATTGGCTTTTGAAAGCCAATAGAATTAGACTCTATTCAAGAGAGTCTATTGTATTGGCTTTCAAAAGCCAATAGAATAAAAGGGAGTAGCACAGCTAAGGAAAAGGGGGAAAAAATGGCAGACTGCATTGTTTGGAGACCCCGTGAAATGGTCGTTCGACCCCACATGGGGTCCTGACCCACAGGTTGAGAACCACTGCTCTAATCTATGTTGGATGATCCTAAGCACTATTTTGCTAGCATATGAAATTAAAAATATTATATAATAGTTCGCACTTTCTCCAGTTTTACTTTAACTCATATCCAGAACAACTAATTGGCAACATTCCTAACGGAAAAGTGAGGTGAAGTACAGTTGCAGAAAAGTATTGAACAGAGTTGGATACATGTGGCATCTTCAGGACTGTGATAATTACTCTTTCATTACCTGAGAGTCTGATTAATTAACTTTACTGCTTCCAGGAAAACTAATATGCACACATCTTCGTATCAATAGATTCTTGGATTTCAGTGATCCAGTTCATTTTTTTACATTATTGTGTAAAGGACTTATATTAACATAGATGTGGAATTGTATTTGTCTATTCTCTCTCATGAGGAAGGGGAACAGGGAAAAACATTTTACAATTTAATGATTTTTGACCTTAGCTACTGTCTTGCAATTGCCTTTGGTCAATGAATCAACAACATGATACAAGATTATTCTTGTAACATAGGAATAGGTCTAGTAATTAAGCATAGGTAGAGTTGATTCATGCTGGTTTCAAGGAGCACTAGGACTTTGTGGGGTCCTGGGCACTAGAGGCTTCAGACATAACCATATAGCAGCAGCCATATATTTTCCTGAGGACAAGACGATATCTCTTTCTCTATCATGCCACCATCCTTTTCTTCTTAGTTTTGATGTGATCTTGTTGGCACAATTTCACTGGGGCTAAATACTATAGTTGTAATTAATTTATAGTTAAAATGAATAAAATCACAATTGTATAACACCAAACAAAAAGTTAATAGAATAAGAGCCAAACAATTAGTAAATGAGTCTCAAATGGAGAAAAAAAACCCTTCATGTTCATGGTATCTCCCTTGTCAGGTAAATATCTCCCCAACCATTGATGTAATTAATGTAGCCAAGCAATGTGACAGATCTACCCCACAGGCTGCCATTACAATTTCAAGAACTTTCCTCCTCCTTCTCTGTAAATCTAAGCCAAGAACTTGTTTCTTGCCTCTAAACAAGCTCCCTCAAGCTTCAGCACCATCAAGGATTAGAGTACATAGTCATGCTTTGCTTCTAAGAAGAAACACATTTATCAGATAGGACTAGCTGGGCTAAAGATTCTTCCATAAAGGTTAGCATCTTACCTGGCAAGATCTTTTATAAGTGTCCACAGAGGAAAGGCCAAATTGCAAGTGGAAAAGAGCACTTAACACATATGGGGAGATACATAATATATTTCTTGTGGATTGAATTACCTCTAAGTCTCTCATGTCATTATCATTATAAAAACAGGACTACACTACACAAAGCATAAGGCTCAACATCTTACATCTGAACATTTTGATTTCAGAATAATATCCACTACAGCTAACAAACCGAGTTATGGCATTCTGGATCTTGGGGTTTGAAGTATTGTGTACCTATACAGTTTTGGTTTCTTCATAGTTGTAGATGTTTGGATGAAGGTATCTAGATATTTGACAAATCTTTGACTTGTTCAGTTACAGATACTATTATGTGCAATTGTAAAAGCAGTTAGCTTTTACAATTGATCCACTTCTTCTGAAAGTGGGTGGCCAAGTTTTCTTCATTGCAGATGGTTGCCAAGGTTGCAAACTCTGGATGTGTGTCAGGGACAAGACACCTGCATCATCAGCACAGAGGAGGAGAGTTAGTAGTTTATTCACTAACTTCTGGTGAAATTTATTATGTATTTAGTTAACAAATTTATATAGCTGCCCAACTCACACATAGATAACTCCAGGTGGCTTACAACCTTGATTGACTGTAGTGTGCCATGACTGATTCTGGACAGCTTACATTCTTTCAAAAAGGTAATAAGGATACAATTAAAATTAGCAATATAATGATAATCTAATAATATAACAGGATAATAAATAACAAATTACATGCCAAGTAATAAGAAAGACTAAAATGATTCCTAGAGCCCCAAAATGTCTGCTAAACCAGGCTTTAATGACTTTGTGAAAATCCAATAGGGTAGAGAAATGAAGTTCGAGAGAAAGGAGTCAGAGATTGAGAAACTTAGTTTTAGACAGAGCTTGAAGGATAGAAATGATAGAAAGTTGAAAAAGGAGACCGTAGTACATCCTTAATAACTCATTTCCAATAGGTATTGCCAAATCCTCCAAAGGTGGCGCTTCTAACCTGCATGTAAACTATTTTATGGTATGTAACATTACAATTAATCAAAGGTACTCTAGAGTTCTTTCTGCCAATTTCAACCATAGGTTCTCTGTAGATATTGAGCCAAAGACTGCCTTCAAATTAATGAAAGTGACAAACATTGGGATTGACTAGAATACCTACTGAATACTGAGAATCTATCTGAAATCTTTTCCACAAAGCTCTTCTGTAAAGGTATATGAGATCTTATAGAGCCAGGTTAAAAACCACTAGCTCAAATACATCTTCCCAAGGGAAAACAAAGCACAGGCTCATCTAGGCAGTATAAAACTAAGCAACTAACAAACACTTTACTTAAAAAACTTAGTCACAGAATGTTTAGAAGGCCAAAATGTGCTATAAACTTGGAAAAGATCTTGGAAGGGGAGCAGAGTTCTGGGGCAGCAGAAGAACATAACTTCCTGGAAGCAAACTATGTTCATGATATGCTACCTTTTTGGTCTTTCAAAGTTTATCTTTGTAGTTTACCCCATTACCTCATAGTTATACCCTAATAGCCTCAAATGATATGTGTCACCCAATAAAATTCCAGATTGCTCTGTTGGTCAATCACATGTATATTCCAGTTCACATAAGATTGTAACCCCACCTCTCCTTAAGCCTGTATTTGCCTCCAGTGCTGTCAATAAAGATATTTATGTTTCATTGTAATGTGTCCTGGTCTGCAGTTCACATGGAGAGCATGACAATTAGATATTTTATTACAAAGGAAAGCTGAACTCAATCTCTATTTATTGGCTTTCAATCCTTCTAATTGAAATATCAACAAACATTGTATAGAAAAAAATGAAAGAGAAAAAGAAGCAGAAGCAGGAGGGGGAGAAAGGATAGATAGAATGGTAGCTACTGCTACTCATTGTATTGCCTTAGTATTCTTCATTACTCTACATGGTATTTACCCTCACTATTTATTAGTTGCTCTAGCTGGGCTACCTATGGATCCTCTAAAACCCTAATTATTGGTCCTAAAGACTGAGGTTGATGGGAATCATAGATCAACAATAGTTGGAGAGCACAGGTTTCCCAGCCCTGTTTCAATCTGAGATGCAAGGTTTTTCTTTTTGGGGAGAGCCAAGCTTTTCCTTCCCTACATAATTTGTATTCCAAATCTACAACTCACCCTCAAATGATGTACCACTTGTTTCCAATTATGGTAATTTAAAATTAGTTTACTGATGATAGAAAATGTAATTGGATAGGATAGGAGAAAACTAACATTAAGTTGCAATGTAAAATGAAATAAAAGTCCAGAATGGGACAAGTATGCAAATCTTCTGGTCTGCTGACAGAGAAAACAGTGAAAGCTAGGATTTCTCATGCTGTAGATGCCTATTTCATGGCGCTTCTGTTCCATCGTTGAAAAGAATACAGGGCTTTCAACCAGCCTTTTGTTTTCAATTGAAATATCATCTCTGGATTTGTAAATGTTATCCATAGTACAGCCTTCAGTTTCTTAGCTTCAGGCGAGTCTCATTGCTCCCTAGACTAGCACAAATAAGTTACTATTGACCTTCCTCTAGCATTCATTAGCCTGACTCCAAACCTGTGATACACAAATATAGGCTGACCAGAGGAAAGGACAAGATGTCCTGTCCTTCCATTCCATTTCCAGAAGACAATGACTCTGAGAGCTCAATCAGAGTTCAACTCTAACAAAAGAAACGGATCATTCCCCACATCTGACAATGACAGCAGGCTATTTTAGGGGATGAAGGGTAGACCATGTGGCATATACTGCTTGGTGATCCAAGAGACGAAAATGGCCTAAGACCATACAGAGGCCACAGAAGAATCATCTTGGCGGATTTCATTGTTATCTTCCAATATCTGCTGCCTGAAGCAATAGTTTCACTTTGTCTAATGGCAGGGCGAATACAGCACAAGCAAAATTCTTTCATTTTTTTTTTTTTTTTAAGAAGCAAGAATTCAGGAGAAGCCTGTTGGCATCTTTTCCGGTTAACACAATTTATTAAAAGGCATATGCTTTCATGATGCTCGTTATGATAAAGGGAACTGCAAATTATAAAAATCTGTTGCTATTGCACGGTGCCTCAGGAGACTGGCAATAGGACAATTAATATATTTATAAACTTTTACAAGTGGTTGTGATGGAGAAAGGTCAGGGTAAGAAAAGCTTAGGTTTCAAAAGATATCCCAATACATGTTGCCTTTTTTTTTTTTTTTTTTTTTTTTTTTGAGGCATCTGAGTCTCTGGAAAAGAAAATATCTCATCAGGGCATCAGCTAAGGCAGGCATTAGACCAGAATGCTGCCTGCCAGAAAGTTAATGAATTGTAATATAATGACACTTTTATTGCCTTCTCTTTGTGATATTTTTGATGAACATGCCAAAGAATCAAGCTCTTCAGAAGCAAACAGCCTGAAAGTGATTCAAGAATAGAGGCCTAAGACAGGATTGGCCCCTGACAATAAGGCAGAAATGGGAGATGACAACACAAAGCACAGTCAAATAGATCACATTCAGTCTAATGGCAAACCAATATTACCCATATGTTGGTTTATGCTCCCCAACATTCTAACACAGAAATTTTTGTTTAGCTTTTCACCTTAACCATTAAGTGGAAATGTCAATTAGTTTGAAATTTAGGACTTCATACATATTAGCAATTGTTTTTGTCACAAATTAGAGATTCTTATACCATGATAAGAACCAAGATTGTTGTTATGTATACATGTGAACAAGCAAAATTCAAGACCAGTGTTTGTTATTCTGTAAAATCTTTTCATAGACAAAACTCTACTCCTAGCAACCCCACAAGAAGACAGTTTTCTTGCAAACAATACAGAAATGGATTTCCATTTCCTTCATCTGTTTTTTTTTAATCCCCAATCTAGCTGCAGCCCTAGAATTATTTTGGGGTTTCCTCTTCAACCTCTACCAGACAAGCCCCAGCTTCTGAGTCCAAACAAGATCAACTAGTTGCTGTTGCTTCTTTTGCAGTAAGTGCGACATAGTTTCTGCTTTATACTGGGTTGAATTAATCAAATTCCTTGATTTGCTGTCATTCCATGGATATACAGTACAATTAGCTGCATGTTCTTAATGGCACCTATTTTCACTTCTCTCCATTAAATCCTTGTGACAGATGACCTTATATGATTACCATTCCACCACTATTTGCATACAGTATCTTAAAATTTCTTTGTCAGTTTTCCTATCTTTATTTCATACTGTACCCAGGTGCACAATTTCAGCAATTTGCTCTTCTTCTTTTTGGAGTTGTTACGTATGTACTTATTATTTGCATTTTCTAGTAAAACAAAGCTACCTCCTTGGTCTTTGATAGGTTAATGTTCAGATTCATCCTTCTCCTTGCATTATACTAAGATTTGTTGCAAATCATTCAGGTTCTCAGATAATAATAAAAAAATCCCTGCTCACCCCTATGGGTACAATGTGTCTTCCTTAGTCTCAGGTCTCTGTCAGTGGTCTGGGAGTTTGACAGTTCTATGCAATAGCTTAGCTGTTCCTAGCACTGCACTCTTCCAGACAGTGACCTCTGTTGTGGTTCCGGAGATCTATTGGAGTCACTCTCTCAGTTTAGGAGTCACAGCCCTGAATGCTCCTACTTTCTGATATTGCTGTTGCTTGGCACTGCTACATCTATCACCATCATTATCTTCTGCTCTTGTCTACACCATGATATCTTGCTAATTTGCCTATCAATCCTTCTGGATCTGGAACTCCCACAGGATCATAGCCCTCTTATTTTCCACAGCCTTATATGAAATCTCCCATCCAGACTTGGCATGGTTTTGCCCATACACTGAGCAGATGTTCCTGTACACAATGCCAGCTACTTGGTTGTGCCTTTTGGTGTATATGCTATTCCTGCCTGCATCTTACATCTCACCACTACGTATTGGACTGTCTCTGGGGCCCCTCTGCACCTTGGTACTGTCTAGTGTGGTAAACCTTTGCTTTTATGAATCTGTTGCTTAGTGCCTGTTCTTGTGCTGCTGTGATCAGTGCCTCATACTACCTTTTAATCACACCGTTTCTAGCCTTCTAGGATTTTCCAGTGTCTGCCATCTCAGCTATCTGCAGGGTTTTGTCTTGTCATGGCACTTCTTCTATTTGACCCCCCCCCTCCATGTCTTCTGCTGCCTCAGGCATTCTCCAGCAGTTCATCTTTATGCGCCATATTACTGATGTGCTCTTAGATGCTCTGGCTTTCATTCAGGACAGTGGTTTTGACACTCACCAAACCCTGCCTGCCCTCTTTCTGGCTGATTTACAGTTTCTGGATATTGGACTTGGGGCAGAAACCTCTAAACATAGTGAGGAGATCTTAGGTTTTCACATTGGCAGGTTTCCTGTCTTGTTTTGGCCAGCCTACTTTTCTGGCAGGATATCTGATGACTGGCAGTGCATACACGTTGATGACATGGATCTTGTTCTTCCCATTGAGCTGGCTCTTCGGGGCCTACAGTGTATTATCCTTTGATGATACCTAGATGTTTCTGTCTTCCTTGAGTACTTATCAGTGATTGTGGAATACCAAGGTACTTAATAGCTGGTCTGTATGTCTGCTATATGGCACACTGGTAGTTCCACCCCATCGGTCACAACTGCTTTCCCTCTCTTGACTACCATCTGGCCAACTTCCAAATGACATCCCAATGTTCTCACTTTAGATCCATGTCTGATGGATCAGTGAGTCAATATCTTGTTCACTCTTAGCATATAACTCGATATCATCCATGTAGAGGAGGTGATTGATGATAGCTCCATTCTTGAACTTGTATCCATACCCAGTCCTTATGGTTATCTGGCTGAGTGGGTTCAAGCCTATGCAGAACAGCAGTGGGGTCAGTATGTCACCTTGATACACGTGATGACCATTTGTGTGAGCTGTCTTGAGTTGACTTCCAGTGTTGTCTTCTGCAGTCCCATTGAATTCTTGAGGAGTGTATTTAATGTCCTGTTGACTTTGTATAGTGCCAAGTACTCACACATCCTTGTATATGGCATTGTGTTGTAGGCTTTCCTGTAATCAATCCAGCTTCTGCTCAGATTGGTTGGTCTAAGACAGTGGTTCTCAACCTTTTTAATGCCGCAACCCCCAACCGATCGTAAGTCGAGGACTACTCAACCAGTCGTAAGTCGAGGACTACTCAACTGGTGCAGCACCATTTGCACAATGGGACTTTTGGCGGGCTTGGCAGGGCAGAGACAGCCTGGAAAATTCCTATTGGCTTTTGAAAGCCAATAGAATTAGACTCTATTCAAGAGAGTCTATTCTATTGGCTTTCAAAAGCCAATAGAATAAAAGGGAGTAGCACAGCTAAGGAAAAGGGGAAAAAAATGGCGGACTGCATTGTTTGGCGACCCCCGTGAAATGGTCATTTGACCCCAAATGGGGTCCTGACCCACAGGTTGAGAACCACTGGTCTAAGAGATACACTAGAGAAGCAGAGGCTAAGAAGATAAATGCCCTGTTCTCCAAAGGTGTACTCTCATGTGCAGTGCAACAACACAGTAACAGCAGAGCCACCAACAGCAGGCACTGAAGAGTACTGAAAAATCATATAGGAGAAACAGAAGACACAACAGCAATGCAAAGTGGCTGCAGAACCTAAGAGGTGACCACAACAATCTCCCAGAACAGGAACCAGTCATTTTCACAGTAGCAGATACCCAAGAGCAGATTAAGAACATAAGAATCTGGACAGCACCTGGCCTCGACACCTACTTGAATGAGTCTACATTCACATCTACTTGATAAAGAACCTAATAGCACTGCACAAATGCCTAGCAGCACAGATGAACCCATGCTAGCAGCAGGTTCCCACTCATACTGGTTAATACAAGGAAGGATAGAGCTGATTATGAAAGCCCCCTCATAAGAGAATGGCACCGCCCATCTACTGGCCAACAACCTGCCTTCCCTCAACATGGTAAATCTTATCGGGAATCATAGTGGCCAAGCTATAGGACTACACGGGCCAGTATGTGAGCATAACTCAAAATGGCATTGAGAATAACACCAGAGACTCAAACACTAGTTGCTCATAGATAAAGCAGTTGTCTAAGACAAGCTCTAAGCTCATAGCAGTGCTTT
The DNA here is from genome assembly GCF_016545835.1 of Crotalus tigris. Classification (NCBI taxonomy): domain Eukaryota; kingdom Metazoa; phylum Chordata; class Lepidosauria; order Squamata; family Viperidae; genus Crotalus; species Crotalus tigris. The sequence continues at coordinate 363,280 of NW_024100602.1, read as the reverse complement.
GAGCCTTTGTTTAGCAGATTCTAGGGTTTCAAGTAGACTCAGGTCCTTGTTTTTTTTTTTCAGTAGCTGGGTCTTTTCTTTAATGTTCACACCCTTCTATAATTCCACCAGCTCTCTTCAAGTTGCCTTAATCTTAGTCTCCAACCTCATTTTCTGGGGAGGGATACTTGTTGCTGTTCTTATTGATTGTGTAGCCAAGCATCTCCAGAATTACAGCAGCTGTGTTGTATATTAGTTCATTGGTCTGAAATATGGTGGTAGTAGAGATTGTCATGAGGCCCCTACTGACATAGCATACTATCTGACGGTACTTCTCCACTGAGCCTTGGTAATCTGTCTCGAGAGTTGACTTTAGCTAGTTTATCCATAAACTTATGCCTCATGTCAGCATCTGCACTCTATAATGGAGAGGTGGTAGTGATGTTCCAGCTTCAGGGACTGGCTGCATATCTATTATCCTTCTGGATCTTCTTGAATATGGGACATAATGTTGATCTATCTCAAGTTGTGAGACCAGCTTCCTTTTCACTATGTTGAAGCATTAGGTAACTACCAGTAGCTGTTTCTCAGTTAGTATGGATGCAGGTCTTTTGTCCATCCACAGTTCCTTCATACATTTCATATATTTCCTCTGTCAGATCTCCTGTTGTGGTAGCATTCCATAAATTTTAGGTTCTCTTGTCTCATCCATGTGGTCTACTCAAGTAGTGCACTTATCATCAGATTGTCTTAGTTCCCCAACAGCTAATATGGGTCTTGTTAATTCGAGTCTGTAATATTAATTGTAATATTACATTTGAGATAGACAGGTAAACTGTTAGTTTGCTTTTGCTCAAGGACTTCTAGTGGTAAGGTAGGTGCCAGCTAGAATTTGAACTTGTCTCCTTGTCAAAAGCAGCACTCTAACATTATGTTATTCAGCCACACACAGTATTTGTGTGTGTGGGTTCATTTTTCCACTCAATACATTTCTAATGTCATCACAATATTTCTTATTCATTTATCTGTAAATATATTTAACAAATAGGGATGCTCTGTATGAACCATTTACTATGCATGCTACTTATTTTTGTGCATGATTTACTTCCATTCTATACAATGGTGGGATTCAGATATGTGAACAACTGGTTCTCTGTGTGGATGCCGCTTCCAGAAGTCTATTCTGGTCTGGGCAACAAAAAATTAGCTACCGGTTCTGCCAAACTGGTGCGAACTGGCTGAATCCCACCACTGACTCTATAGCATTCTTATCAAATTCTGTAATCAATATTTAACTCTATATTCATGTAAAACATTCATAATTCAAGCCTATTCAGTTTAGCATACATTTTCTCCACAGCAATGGATATACAATGGAATGTCTTTCTTATATTTATAAGTTTCTTAATGAACAGTAGGCGTGAGCTTAAATGGACTCTAGAAGATACAGGAAGACCTGGAGGAACATTGTCCATGAGGTTGTGATGGGTTGGAGACGACTTTGCAACTAACAACAAAATGAACAGCAGAAGAGCAAAAAACTAGTCTATACCCCTGCTTGCCATTTAGCCATAATGCACTTCACAAACTTTGCTCAATGATGCAGCTCACATGGTCTTCAGGCATACTTAAACCAATTCCTGCCTTCCACCATATTGGTGAAATTACTTTCAGGTAAAGCCATGTGAGATAATGAATGTGCTGAAATCTTACTAGCTGTGCTGCTACTATTTTAAAAGCAGTTCTGAAATTGAACTTAGCAGTCTTACATATGGTCCACAATCAATAATCATTTGCTAATACCAAATAAATAATAGTTGATAATTGTTTTCCATATTTAAATTATTTGGCTCTTTATGCATTTCTATTGCCTTTCTAATAATTATGCAGATTTGTTACAGTGTGCCAAGATGCTGACATTCACAAAATCTATTTTGGATTTGGTTCTTGTTCATTAAGTCAAATTCCTTTCATGTTCTTTAACTCTTTAAGTTTCATTTGTCCAATGTAAGTGTTCCTACACTGATCAATTTATTTTACATAGTCTTTCAGTTCTTAGATGACCATTTATCCTTATTAAAGGTAACTGTTGTTATATCTTGCCCATCAACCCAAATCCTATTGCTATACTTTTTTGTATAACATTTCTCATCAAGTTAAACACATCTGAGATGTGTAAATAGTTTGCAGGCTGTTCATACTTTGGCTGTTCTGATATTTTTGTTGCTCTAATAATGTTTTTAAGTGTATCCATTATTTATAAGGGTGTTGAATTTCTTTTGGTTTGATGGCTACATCAATTATTCTCAAATGCAAGTCATAACATATAGAGCCAACTACAATCAAAACATTCAAAGTAGCAATAGTAATAGCATTTAGACATATATAGCTCCATAGTGCTTTACAGCACTCTATGAATGGTTTACAAGATCAAAATATTGCCCCCAACAATCTGGATCCTCATTTTACCAATCTCCGAATGATTGAAGGCTGTGTTAACCTTGAGCTGGTCAGGATCAAACTCCCGACTGTGGGCAGAGTTAGCTTGCAATACTGCATTCTAACCATTGTACCCCCAAGACTCTTACTTCTAAAGCATGACATAATAAATCCCCCTCCTCTAAAGCATTCCTACAACCCACTGCAAAGACTGAGGAACAAGCAGGTGATATTATCAACCAGTCACATATATCCAAGAAATGAACAGTAAGCTCCTCTATCTACACCACCCAAGCCATCATGAATTCTAAGATTTGTAAATCTACCTTCTCCATTGTGCCCATTGTCAGCAATATCAAGTCACCCATCTATAGACATCATTGCATATTGAGAAACATCTCTAATATTTCTTTGGAAAATAGCACTGTTTGATAAAAAGAATAACCAACCAACCTTGGAGCATTTCAGTGATATCTTTATAAAATTGAGAATAAATAATTTAATGACACTTTGGTGTAGTTTACATTTTTATTTATCAGCAGATTTAGCATCCCTGAACCACCAGATATACACATAATAAAGGAGATATGTATAGGCAGTTGCTTCAATGCTTCAATGCAACACAACCCTCTATAAAATGACAGCTATTCCCTTACCTTCCCTTTTTATTATTTGCTATTCTAAGTCATAATTTTCCATACATCATGCTTGTCACTAGATGAGCCCATAGATCTTGACTACTACCAATAATCACGGCTTTTGTAAATAGAAATGTTAACTTAAATCTTTTTATTAAGCTATGTAAGAAGTAAATAAAATTACAGCTTTGTCATGCCTCAACCACAATACCCAATGAGGTACTGGATAATTTGATTAATATGGCAGAAATGCAACTAGTTTTATCCTAAGTAACTTCACATTATTCTGTACAAGCTGCCATATTTAAAATCTAAACACTGTGTTATATTGTGCACATCTTATCAATTGGGAGGAATATATAGTATACTGATACACTCAGGAATGACAGGATATTTGGAAATTGCAGAAACATAACAGTTATCTCTCTGTGGATACAAAGTACATAGCAATGAAGGAAAAAGCTCATTTAGGCTATTCCAAATTCTGTGGGAAAAGATTTTGCTACTTGTGAGTGTTCCCAAATTAAGTGATAACCAATTAACTGGCTGTGGACATTTGATCAGATGTATTTACATTGTTTTCAGAACAGCCAATCATCTACACATATACTGGGTAAGCAAATTAGAGTATGAGACTAACAGTCTTAACATTGTTATTTATAACTTCCAGAGTTTCTGGGCAAATTATATGGCAACTTTCTACTGACTTAATGACAAAAGTCTTCTACCCAGAATCCTAACTACAGTAAGACCCTGACAGCAAATTTTCACTGAATGTTATTTCTCTATCTGTCCTCCCCATTAGCTCTAGCTTTACTCAAAATATGTGCATTTTCAATTCGGTCAGTGTCTTGTTATCAGCACCAGCCTTCTAGCGTTGGCATTTCTCAAGAGATTCTGCTGGTTGGTATTTCTGACTTTGCAATATGGTACTGCCATTCTTCAGTACCACATGAATACTCTCATCACAATCAGATAAGCAGCATCAAACAGACACATTCAGACAGAAAAGAAGTCCAGACAGAGCTCCTCTTCTGAACATGAATACCTAGGGATTTAATAACCCAGCTGGGTCAATCTTTTATATCCTAGTTTCTATCACCCAAGCACTATCATGAAACTATCTAGACTGATTGCCTGCAAAAGATAGAACCACCAGTCTTTGACATATATAGTCAAAGTCACTACTCAATTCCAACATCCAAATTAAAGTATCTCTGACATATGACTGCCTTGATTATAAGAGAACACTTTTCAGAAGGAGCAGTTTAAATAGTTTTGCTGCCAAATTGCTCTTATTAGGAAGTTTTTTTCCTTATTATTCCATCTTTCCTTTAACTTCTCCATTATTTCATATCCTGAATTCTGAAATGATGTGAAACAGATTTCTTTCTTCTGTATTCCATGCATTCAGTTATTGAGTTGCTATCATACTACAGCTTCCCTCAGCATTCTGTTCATCATTATCATCACCATCATTTTAGTCATTGTCTATCTCCATGGTGGTGAACCTATGGCACGTGTGGCACTCAGAGCCCTCTCTGTGGACACGCGTGCTGTCGCCCAGTCCTAGGCCTTCAGCTGGGTTTCATAAAACCTTTTCGCTTTAGGCCTCCGCTGCCGTGTGCAAAAAAAGAAAAAGGTTCAATCAATCAATTTTAACTATTCGCAGGGAAAAAAAGATCTCGCAAAGTTGGAATTGATTGATTGAACTTTTTAATCCCACCCAGTCGGCCATTACCACTGCAGCCATCCCCACCCGATGGACCACGCCCACCCAATGGGCCACACCCACCCGATGGGCCATGCCCACCTGGCACCCGACAATACATAAGTGGGTTTTGGGTTGCAGTTTGGGCACTCAATCTCTAAAAGGTTCGCCATCACTGGTCTATCTACCACAGGATGAAGGTCTCTTCCACATGTTTCCAACCAATATGGTCCTGAGCTTTCTTTTGCCAATTGGGCCCACAATATTTGCTGATGTCATTGATCCATCTTGTTTTAGGTCTCTTTTGTGGACACTTTTTATCCAGTGTCTGGATAAAAAGTGTCCACACTTGATGACTGCCTTGGTGTACCTGCCATCAGTTCTTCTTGCCATGTGACCATTTCAATTCTTTTACTCTCTTGATGATATCGTATACTTTTGTTTGTTCTCTAATCCATGTGCAAGTCTTTCTATCTTGTCTTGTAATGCTGAGCATGTATCTTTCCATGGCTCTTTGCTTTTGTATCTATTGTGAGGTTAGTGTCCAAAGATACTGTAAGGACCCACCCCACTTTGCATCTTAAGAAGACAGAACTCTTGGAATAATTCTTACAACAGGAATCCTTTATTAAGAGAAAATGGTTGCAGGCATGCTAGACAGGACTTGGGGTCCAAGCTCTTCCATTCAAGGTTTTAAGGGGTTCCCCAGTAGTCCCACCCAATCAACCCCCCTTCCAGTGATAGTTTCAAGTATCACAATTCCACCCCTTTTCTTCTTTCTTCCGTCTGGATGGAGACTTCAGATAACTACATGAAATGCAAATACTCTCCTTTGGTATGCTAACACTTCGAGGTTACAATAAACACACATTCAACATTCAGCCCTTTGAAGTGTACTGAAGGAAGTGAGGGCCATAAAGCCCCTTTGTTCTCCCCCGTCTCTCCCTCTTATGGCAGAATCCAGAGATGGCAGAATTGGGAGTTTCTATATTTGATAATTAAAGATGAAATATAATTGGATTCTGACATCCGGCCCCTCTTAAAAATAAGAGAGATCCACCTGAAAGAAAACACAAGTATAAAATTTAGTCAGGCTTGTTAGGATACTCTGTGTGAAACTTCTTCAATAGCGTCGGGGCTCTGACATGACGTTTATGGACCCACTCATTTTGTGAGGGAGGGAGGTGTTTCCAGGCAACTAGGTACTGAGTTGCCCCATGATATCTCCTAGAATCAAGGATTTCCTTTATTTCGAAGTGTTGTTCACCCTCCACCATGAGTGGAGGTGGTGGTGGTGGGATTTTTGGCCGTAGATGTGACTGATGCTCTCTTTTCAGCAAGCTGCAATGAAAAATTGGGTGTATTTTCCTGAGGTTTTTGGGTAATTCCAATTCTACTGTTACTGGATTTATGATTCTTTTAATTGGAAAAGGTCCTATATATTTTGGTCCAAGTTTTTTACAGGGCTGTAGGGACTTTCGGTATTTTGTAGATAAGTACACCATTTCTCCTATAATGAATGGTGTAGGCTCAACCCTTTTTTTATTGGCTTGTGCTTTGTATGCCCGCCTAGCTTCATCTAGTGATTTTCTGACTATTGCCCAGGTGTTTTGTAGGTTTTCCATCCATTCTTTCAGTGAAGGGATCGTTGGGTCTTTTGGGGTTAACTCTGGCATAGGGTTGAAACTTTGACCGTTGGCTATTTGAAAAGGAGTGTAGCCTGTGCTGGAGTGGACTGCATTATTGTAGGCAACTTCTGCAAAAGGAAGTAAGTCTGTCCAATCACTCTGTTGGAAATTTAAAAAACATCTCAAATATTGCTCAAGTACCGACTGGCAGCGTTCCGCTTGTCCATCTCCTTGAGGGTGGTGGCTAGATGTCAATCCCTGAGTGGTCCCTAAGAGGGATAAAAATTCCTTCCAAAATGCAGATGTAAATTGCACTCCCCTATCAGAGATGATGCGTTGGGGTGCCCCGTGTAATCTGTAAATGTGCTGGATGAAAAGTTTTGCTAAGGCCTTTGCAGTGGGAATTTTTTGGCAAGGGATAAAGTGCACCTGTTTGGAAAATAGGTCCGTGACTGTCCAATAAAAGTATTATCCCATATTGGTTTTCAGGCAATTCCACTATAAAATCCATGGCTATTTCCCTCCAAGGGGCTGAGGGACTTGCCACTGGTTGTAACAGCCCTGGCGATTTCCCTTGCAACCTCTTTGCTGATGCACAGGTTGGGCAGCTGGCAACATAACTTTCTATGTCCTTTTTTTATTGATGGCCACCAAAATTGCCGTTTAATTAAGTGTAAAGTTTTTACAAATCCAAAATGCCCTGCTGATTTTGTGTCATGGCAAAGTTGCATGAAAGTTAGTCTTTGATTTGTTGGTATATATAACTTTTCCCCTACCCAAGGCAATCCGTCTCTCATTGTGCACACGTTTGTTTTTCTGGAACCAATCATCTGTTTCCAAACTTTTTCTGAATTCAATCCCAGTTTGGCTGTCCAGTTGTGGTTTTATTTTGGCTTGGGTTCTTGTGGTTACTGGCGCTGCCATTTGTGACTCTGCCATTATTGGTCTAGAGTCTGTGGTTCGTGCGCTGTTATATTGGGGCATGCGAGATAGTGCATCTGCCAGGAAGTTCTTTCTTCCTGGTAAATGTTTGAGCTTAAATTGGAATTGGTGAAAATGCTGGGACCAGCGGGCGTGTTTGGGATTGAGTTTCCTGGAAGTTTTCAGGGCTTCCAAATTTTTGTGATCAGTCCACACCTGGAAGGGGATTTTGTTGCCTTCCAGGAACTGTCGCCATGTGAGTAATGCCCAACGTATCCCATAAGCCTCCTTCTCCCATAAGGCCATCCTGTTTCTGTTTCGTGAGTTTTTCTTGGATGTATATGCCACAGGTTGCAATATGCCTCATCCATTTTCTTGTAATAGCACAGCCCCCACTGCCACATCCACTTGCATCTTCCTTGTCTTTGAAGGGCTTGTCCATGTCTTGTGCCTTAGTACTGGTTCGGCAGAAAAAAGTCTCTTTAGTCTCTTAAACGCTGCTTGGCACTCCATTGTCCATGTTAGTGGCTGGCTAGGTTTTACTGAGGATGTTCCCTTCGTTTTTAGTAAGTTAGTGAGGGGCAAGGCTATCTGTGCAAATGAGGGATGAATTGGCGGTAAAAATTTGCAAAGCCCAGGAAACTTTGTAGGTGCTTTCTTGTGCGGGGTGGTGCCCAATTTAGTACTGCTTTGACCTTCTCCGGGTCCATTTCAATGCCCTGTGGGGATATGCGATAGCCTAGGTAGTCTATCCTTTCCTGGTGGAATTCGCATTTTGAGAGGTTGGCATATAGGTGAGCGGCTCGCAGCTTCTTTAAAACCGCTCTGACAAGTTTGACGTGTTCTTCTTTTGTTTCAGTAAAGATAAGAATGTCGTCCAAGTAAACAAGGACCCCCTTAAATAGGTGCTCCCTTAGAACGTCATTGATTAATTGCATAAAAACTGCAGGGCCCCCTTGTAATCCAAATGGCAAGACTTTGAATTGATAGCACCCCATGGGGCAGTTAAATGCAGTCTTCCATTCATCCCCTTCCTTGATTCTCACGCGATAGTAAGCTTACCTTAGGTCTAGTTTAGAAAAATTTTTCCCTTTCAATAGGTGTGACAGCATGTCTTTCTGAGGGCCAGCGGTATAGGTGCCGTTCACTGATTGTTTCAGGGCCCTATAATCCACGCATAAACGTAAGACCCTCCTTCTTTCTCTCTAAAAGGACGGGCAGCCCACTTTAGGCTTGGCTGGCTCAATGAAACCTCTCTCCAGGTTTTTTTTTAATAATTTTTCCATTTCCTCCCTTCTCCTTTGGACTCATGGAGTATAATCTGGGCTTTGGGAGTTTTGCCCCAGGCTTGAATTCAATGGTACAATCTGTGGGTCGGTGGGGGGGAAGCTCATTCGCCCTCTCCTCACTGAAGACTTCAGCAAGGTCCTTATAGTCCTCTGGTATTTCTGTTAATCTTTTTTCCTCTCCTATGGATGCTTTTTCTATTCTTGATTCTGGTAGCCTCCCTTGGGGTTTTAAGTCCATAGGGTCCCCCTTCGGGAATTTGATTTCTGTCGTCCTCCAATTTACCCAGGGGTTCCATTTTTTCAACCATTCCATCCCTAGAATCATTGGGCATTCCATACCTGGGGTCACCACAAACGTTAAGTCCTCTTCATGGTTGCCCAGGGAGAGTGTATTGGCAGAGTGGCTAGGGTAGCTGGCACCCCCCCTGCTATGGATCCATCTAGCTGGCCAAATGAGATTGGTTGTTCCAGTCTCCTGGATGGGAGCCCAGATTCCCCACTAGTGTTGGGCTAATGAGGCAGCGGGTGCAGCCAGAGTCTATTAAGGCTTTCACCTTCACAGCTTCGGGCATGGGGGGGATTAATATAGTCACTGTTTGAAGATGGGTGTGATGCATCCACTTACCAGGGGTTCGCCCTCCGAGCTGTCATCTGAGGCATCCACCGGCCCTGTGGTGTAGGCTGGAGTCCTTTCCCCTTGGTGAGCAGAGGTGGGGGTTTCTGCAATTTCCATCATTCTCATGGCTGTTTCTTTTGGCTTAGCTGAATACCCTCTGGGTTTGTTGATTGGGGATCTGTCTGGGTTGTGCTGGGGGGCCTTTGAGCGGCATTCTACAGCTCGATGCCCTTCTCTTCCGCACTTGAAACACCCCATTGGCTGTATCCGATGATTTCACCGGTTGGTGTGTCAGCTCAGGCGGGGGGCGGCTCCATTGTTTTCTTCGGCGGTGCCTCTTCAATATGTCGATCTCTGCTTCCTCTGCCAAGACGTACCATTCCTCAAGTCGATGTGGGTCCCCTCGGGGCAGGCAAGCATCATATAGATCATAGTTTAGTCCATCTTTGAAATGGCCAAGGAGGATGTCTTCTGGCCAATTCAGTTTGCTGGCAATGGCCCGGAATTCTTGTGTATACTCAGCCACTGGGCGTTTGCCTTGCCTCATCGTTTTTATCCTTTCACGGGCTTTGCGATCAGCCAGGGGGTCTTCAAATCGTCTTCTCAAAGAGGACATGAAACGGTTGAAGTTACTGAGTTCTGGGGCATTGGAGTCATGCAAGTTCACTACCCAATCCGCAGCTGGTCCATCCAGGGCAGATTGCACGATCCGGATGCGGGCTTTGTCGCTGGGAATGTCCTGCCCATATTCCTCCATGTAGCTGAGTACTTGGGTTAGGAAAAACCCCAAGCGTGTTGGCTCCCCGTTGAATTTCACCTCCAACGGTGGACGTCTTGGAATGGATCGGTGCCTCCGTTGTGGGTGGTAGTGTCTTCCGTCCAGATTGCCATCTGTGGTCCGGTAGGGGGTGGGGGCTCCTGGATCAGTAGATGTCCCTGGGGTTGCAGGTTCCACGTCCCCCTCGGTGTCTCTCCCTTTGTGGCTCCAGGAACTGGGGCGGCCGTAGGGCTCAGGATTCTCCTCTCCTAGGGAGCTGAGAGTTCTCTTCATCAGGTCAATAGCTTTCTCTAGGATCCAGTCTGAGTACGGTACCCAGCTTCCTCCCTCTTCACTTGCGTGCAGGGATTTCTCCATCTCCTGCTTCCATTCTGGTTGCTTGGTCCCCCGTCTCAGGGTCACCTTTCTTGATTCCTTTCTCCACTCACTTTTCTTTCCAACGTTCATCGACCAGCGAGGCTTGTGGTCCTGTGTCTCCACCACTTCTTCTCCCGAGGAATCTGACCTCTCAGATCCCAACATCTGGCAAGGTTCCAACTGGGTCAGCGGCTCTCTTTCCAGGGAGTTTTCCCCCTCTCTTTCTCCATTGTCTGACATGGTAAATTTTTTGCAAAATCCCCCGGCAAGGGTCTCCCTTCCAGGTGGATTAATTTTGCAAGTCCTGTCTAATGTAAGGACCCACCCCACTTTGCATCTTAAGAAGACAGAACTCTTGGAATAATTCTTCCAACAGGAATCCTTTATTAAGAGAAAATGGTTGCAGGCATGCTAGACAGGACTTGGGGTTCAAGCTCTTCCATTCAAGGTTTTAAGGGTTTCCCCAGTAGTCCCACCCAATCAACCCCCCTTCCAGTGATAGTTTCAAGTATCACAATTCCGCCCCCTTTCTTCTTTCTTCCGTCTGGATGGGGACTTCAGATAACTACATGAAAGGCAACTACCCTCCTTTGGTATGCTAATGCTTCGAGGTTACAATAAACACACATTCAGCATTCCGCTCTTTGAAGTGTAAAGAAGGAAGTGAGGGCCATAAAGCCCCTTTGTTCTCCCCCTTCTCTCCCTCTTATGGCAGAATCCAGAGAAGGCAGAATTGGGAGTTTCTATATTTGATAATTTAAAGATGAAATATAATTGGATTCTGACAGCTGGGCAAGGGAGAGTCAGGGATAGATCTGGAATTCCAAAGGCCACATTCAAGAGAATTAAAGCAAAACAAAAGGAATAGAAAACAAAGGATATACAAATCTAAAACTACAGAACACAAAGTAGATGATTATAGAACCAGTAAGTAAACATTAGTTGTGTCTCACAGAATAGATCACATTAAAATAGGCAATAGAAATTTCAAACTAAATTGAGCCAAATAGCTTCAAAGTATAACAGTTTAGCAATAAAAACAAAATCGTTCTTTGTGCAGAAATCTTTATTTTATATAAGGTGACCAACTTACAGAAATAAATTGAAGAAAAAAATATCGTAAATAAAAGAAACATTTTATTCATTGCAACAATAATACAGAATACACTATAATATGATAAATGCATAATAAAAACATTTGTAACAATAACATTTTATATTGTAATTATGCTTACATGCTGCACCCCCGCCTGCAGCTGCCCCACCAGCACTGCTACCCCACCATGTAGAGCGGGCCCTGCAGCTCCCAAAGCACTAGCTGCACCGGCTCCGGCCCCGGGGGGCAGCCCACCATTGACACACCCCACCTGCAGCCGCCCCGCCAGCACCACCGCCGACCCCGTGCAGCCCCATGTAGAGCAGGCCCCGCAGCTCCCACAGCAAGGGGCAGCTCACCACTACCGCCCCTCACACCCCCGCTTGCAGCAGCCCTGCACCCCTGCCCCTTGTGCCCGCAGCCGTTATTGCCCTAGCAGGGCCGAAGATCAAGAGAAAGTTACCATGGTGTCACCGCTCCAGTCTCCTCCAGGTATCTTCGGGACTAACTAGGAGATGGTGTAGTTGGGTAGCAGGGAGGGTGCAAAGTTCCTGCCAATTTGCCTTCGCTGCAAACAACTTACATGTGCAAAGTTTGCCAACTGGATGTTTTGGCGCATTCAGTAGCAATTCCTATTGGCTTTCGAAAGCCAATAGAGGGAGTAGCACAGCTCATGCAAAAGTTGAAAAAAAAAAACCATCAAAAAAAGGTGCCGGAATGCCGTTCTGAGCGTTCTATGAGGAAAAAAAAGCCCTGCAGATTAGTCTTCAAATATCGAAAAGGAGGACATGTAGGAGGACACTTTTCGAGAGAGGACAGAACTCACAAAAGGAGGATTGTCCTCCCTAAAGGAGGACCGTTGGTCACCTTAAGGATATACCAATCTAAAACTAGAGAACACAAAGTAGATGATTATAAGTAAACATTAGTTGTGTCTGACAGAATAGATCACGTTAAAGTAGGAGGTAGAAATTTCAAACTAAATTGAGCCAAATAGCTTCAAAGTATAACAGTTTAGCAATAAAAACAAAATTGTTCTTTGTGCAGAAATCTTTATTTTGTAATACTTTTAAATTAAAAACTCCATTCATTTTGTATCCCTGCCTTTAACTACCATAATGCCATCTCACAATCTATAGCACTAATCTTCAAATGTTTGAACTAATTTCAACTTTTGGAGGATCATGATGACCAGAATTGATTTAACATCTAGACGAGCCAAAGAGGAGAATGCTAATTATTAAATACAGAGGAAGTAAACCAGAAAATAGTTAGCAGTGCTATTCTACCCCACCTTATCCCATGCCTTGTGCCTGAAGACACAATTGGATTTAACTCATCCTTTGCAGGCAGCGTTTCCCTTAATTAGTTTGGATGGCTGAAGTGAAAACACTGTTGAGTCTATTACATTCAGAAGCTACAAAGCTGATAAAGGCTGATGTACAAATAAGGGATTATGTAAGCTATAAGTCTATCTAGAGCAGGGCTTTTCAACCTTTTCACCCATTGTACCACTTTTAGGATATGGCAACATCTGAGTACCACCAGTCGCCTAGCAAGGTGTCAAAAACTTGATGACCCCCCCCCAAAAGGAAAAAAGTACAGGTAGTCCTTGACTTACAACAGTTCGCTTAGTGACTGTCCGAAGTTACAATGGCACTGAAAAAAGTGCCCCCCAAGCCACAGCCGAGCAAGACACCTGCCCGCCCGCCCAGTGGCGCTCTTCCTCCTGTCTGAGGTTTTCATTGTTGTGAGCATTTCTGTTGAGGATTGGCAGCGGCGGTGGGGTGGGGGGTGTTTGGTTTTTATTCCCCGTCTGCTGGGTGGTTGCAGCAGGTTTTGGTCACTTCACATGACTGTGTGACATTGTGACTGTCATAAATATGAATCAGTTGCCAAGCATCTGAATGTAAATCACAAAACCCTGGAGATGCTGCAACATTCCAGCTGATTGGCACTTCTTCTGGGCTCAGCAGAAGTGCCAGGATCAGTGCTGCTTTCCAGCTGATTGGTTCTCCTTCTGGGCTCAGCAGAAGCGCCAGGATCAGCGCCGAGCTCCAGCAATCTCTCGCTCAGGCTTGTGTGATGCTGCCACCAGTTCAGCTCATTCTCCTCCCCTGCTACTTTTCGAGGATGCTCACGTACCACCTGCCAGGTGCCAATGTACCACAGGTGGTATCCGTACCACTGGTCGAAAAGCCCTGATCTAGAGAGTGCATTGTGGATAACTGTTTTTATTCCTGTCTGTGGAGGTTTTATCTGATCAAGCTGGAAAGTGGGAAAGGGGCAGGTATTTTATGCCGGTTATCTTGGAGCTAGCAAATAGTCAAGATACGAATGAACGTTTGCTTATGAAATGGGCATTCGTTTATGAAATGAGTGATGCTAGTGTTCATGGAGAAGGCACAGTGATGGAGCCCAAAAAGATACGCTGTATTGGACGACTGATATCTCAGTTCCTATTGGAAAACTATTTAGCAATGTCATTCTGAACAGTTTTAGGCAAAGATGTATATTTAGAATTTTGACTCAACTCATTATGAAAAAAACCACAACCTTTTCTTAAAGTTCACTTTGAAAAGTATTATAATGCCTTCAGCAGAAGTTCCCCATTAAAAACCAAATAATCCTTTTTCTGTCTTTTGGCTAAAATCCAAAATCCACCAATCAAGCTTTTAACTCTGGAAATGGAAAGGACAGAATGTTTACTTGAGTTACACAGCTGTCTGCTAACTGGAAATACTATTATTAACACCTTGCCTTTTGTCCATGTGATTCTCAAGATGGCTTATGCCAATCAGAGACACAAACTATAAATGGTATGCCGTTTAAATTCATGTACTACATTTTGTTCTTTGAAGTTAGCAGTTTAGAAAATGAGAATTATGAGGAAACTCCAAATACTAAAAATAACCTTTGGATTATATTTTAATGGATCAGTTTTTCTGCCTTGAATGAAAAATACTGATGCCCCAGACTGGGGTCCTCAACCTCTGGGCAGTAGCCCAGTACTGGGCTGTGGCCTATTCAGACCTGGGCCGTGTGAGCAGCGGGCCAGCGCATGTGCACATACATGCACAGCTCAACTTGCGAAATTATTCCCCCGCATTGTCCTTTTTCGGGTTACTCTTCATAATTAAAAAGAAACTGTGCTGCAATAATTCTATTTAGGGTTCGAGTGCTGTTCTTGGACATAATGATGATAAATTGCTATCCCAAATTCCTGCATATGATTGTTATGTTTTCTAGAATACAAATACAAACTTTTCCAGGAACAAAACCGTTGAAAAACCCACTAAATACTGAATCCGCCCATTTAATATTAGCTAAAAGTAAAATCAAGTAAGATTGAAAATCTATAATCCAAGACATAAGTCTCAGTGAACTCACAAATACTTCCAAGCAGAGCCATACAGAAGCACTCTGTCACGCTATCATCATAAAATACATGTTAGGGAAAAAAAAGACCATTAAGTAGATTAAATCTGCTCTCAGTAAGAATATAAGTGCCCTGTAAGATTTTAATTCAGTGTTTCTCAACCTTGACAATTTTAAGGCATGGGGACTTCAACTCCCAGAATTCCACAGCCAGCAATGCTGGCTGTGGAATTCTGGGAGTTGAAGTCCCCATGCCTTAAAATTGTCAAGGTTGAGAAACACTGTTCTAATTCTAAACATAAAATCAATAGATTTACCTCCTAATAAACATATATATGATTGAGCTGCTAAAACAGTCTTTAAATTGCCAACCACTGCCCTATGACTGCATTATGAGTCCAGGGAATTTCACCACAGTTCTGGTCTAAAACACAGCATTAAAAAAGCTGAACATTATTGATGACAATGGAAGCAGAAAGTGGATGCTTGGTTAGGAAAACATCTTAAGAAATTTAATAGCCAGTGGAATTTAAAGAAAAAGGCCGAAAGATAAATGATTTGAAAACCAGGCATGAGACTGGACTCAACAGAGATATCTGCAAAACTAATCTTAACACTTAAAAATAACATTTCATTGAGTAAAGCATTTCAAGGCTGAACCTAATAATTTTATAAATATTTTTCTTAATGAATATTTGTGGTGTATTTTAAGAGGCTATATCCAAATAGAAAGTAGATAACAGAATCTCAAGAGAACAATGAAATGCTTTCACAATGACAAATTATGTCAAAAAACAAATTAATTCTGTTCAATTAATGAACATATATAGTACCCTTCAATGTTAAGAAATGGTTATTATAAAATATCTCTTTCTGCCTGTACAAGCCAATCTCCTCCAACTGGATGCCATCCAATTGTGATGGAACAAGGATTCCAACAAGGACATCATATACTAAACACATACAAAGTTAAGTTTTAGTGAGGATTTCATTGGATCAGGTACAACACTATATATTTGAAAAAACCCAATCTGAACTAAGGTAGATTCGGTATCCTTCTAAATTAAGATAATTAAGATTTTCTCTGCTTCCTCATACAACTTCCTTCTGATTATTGGATTCAGATTCCAATAGCTGCTGCATGAAGCTAAAGCATGTTCTAAATCTGTCTCTTGTGTTTTTGGATTTACACCACTGTATATAGATGATCTAATGCCAGTATAAAATTACAAAACATTGAGATTACATTTATAATGCCCAGGAAGGCAGTGGAGACCTGCAGGCAAGCCAGGTGGTTTATAACGTAAACGGCTGCAGATCAAAGAACAAATTAGAATTGCAGCAGTGGTTGAGCTGATAGCAAAACAATGTTTATAATAACTATCCAGACCAGGATGTCCTCAACATCATAACAACAGGTGATAATAGGAATCCTCTGGTTGCTTAATAGGGATCAGCTTCTTCCAGTTGATCCAGTAGAAAGAAATGGTAGACAGTCTAGAAATAGTTGGAGCAACCAGTCAGATGCGGACAAAGAAACAGGTCGGAGAAATAAAATCATTCTTAACTACCCTAGTTTGATTAGAAAGGTTGAAAATCCTTTCTAGGAAGTATTGAAAAAATAGATAAGGCCAGAAAGAAATCAAGAGAACAAGAGATTTATCAGTGGGTGATGGATTTATGGCTTGGGCAGAGAAACGATCCTACCTTAACTCCTTTTGGAAAGCAGTTATACATGGACAAGAAAATTTGGAA
Source organism: Crotalus tigris (assembly GCF_016545835.1). Lineage (NCBI taxonomy): Eukaryota > Metazoa > Chordata > Lepidosauria > Squamata > Viperidae > Crotalus > Crotalus tigris. Next base: position 346,695 of record NW_024100602.1, on the reverse strand, counting down.
GGAAAGCCTTTCTCTTAATGTTAGCAAAGGAACAATTACTTTACTGGAAAGCTAAAGCAGCACTTAAGGATTCTCAAAAACACAGAAAACACAACCAAAAGCTTGAATATGAAAAGTGAATGTGGATTCCCCTAGCTGTGGACACTACTGTGCTAAACCGTATGCATAGTAAAATTTTATGAAGTAACCCGTAACATTTATCATCTCTGAATGAACATGTTCCAGAATGAATGAGTCATTTACTTAATCAGTTTATCAGAAGACACATGCCCTGGCCTAGTCAGAGAGAATATCTGTGAGAGATAAATCTTTCTAGCCAATCCTATTTCCTGATCACTTTCAATTATCTTTAAGTGGCTCTAAAAGAAGGTGTTTTCCTTACAGTACTGGATTAGTACATTGAAAGTAGGGGTTTTAATAAAGTTAGGCTATTAGCTAAATTAGGCTTTGGGTGATTTTCCAGCTGACAAATATATGAAAGATTTTTTTCCTATACAGCATACTATGGAAGCTAAATATTAGCCATATAAATTTAGCTCATAGAAGTTATGTAAACTATGGTTTTTACATGATAAGCCATAGTTAATATTTGCTACTGTAGTAGCATATCTAGATATTTTCTTTGGGAAAAATATATTTCTGCCACTTTTGGGCTATCTATTTATCTATCTATCCATCCATGTATATCCATCCGTATCTGCCCTTACTGTATTATTTTTACAAATTCAACCATTTGTGACCCAACAAACTGAACGAAGCCCATCAACCATGTTTTAAAATAAATAACTTATCTTTCCATTCCAAAAGTCCCAACTTCCCTAATTTCCATACTGTTCAGCCCCGCTGCTAACTGTAATAGGAAAGTAATGATTTGCAGTAGGATCACTGGGAGTCCCTGCTCCTTTCAAAAATTCTCCATTAAATTACTGTTTCTCCATTGTTGTTAGAAGCAGATGCCAGAAAATTGGAACAGGCTCATTGGGAATGAGAAATCATAAAGCTCTACTGTGTATATGCAGATATGTAGAGCCCTCAGCCCGATTCCATGTCTGGTTTGCAGACTAAAATATTTATTCAGACGAAAAATGGCTTTTGTAATTTTTCTGATATGATTTTTAGGTGCAATGTTAGTTGAGTTGTCATAACTATTCTTCCTTTACCAACCACCAGAAATGAAGGCACATGACCTCCTGCCTCCCATTCCTAAAATAGATTCACAAAAGCAGAAGACAGGACCTAATATCTGCATTCCTTTTGCCTGAAGCTGATGTTTTTGAGTGGCAATTCTTCTGCCAGGAGTGGATGGGCTCAAATCAAACAGGATTCTAACACCTGCATGTAGAAACGAATAAAATCAATTTGTGCAAACTGTTTTGGAGGTGTCTGAATTCCCCAGTCAGCCATATTTCAAATGTTACCCTGCTTCTATAACATCTGAAAACAGTTCGGGGCTTGGGACTACACTCAAGAGTTTATAAACCTTTCCTACAATAGTTTCCCTTCAAACATTAGGGCTGCAATATAAATTCTCGATGATTGTTTTAATTTTGTACGCCGCCCTGAGTCCTTTGGGATTGGGCGGCATATAAATAAATAAAATAAATAAATAAATAAATAAATAATACTACTTGTGTATCTAGCTGGCCATGATTTCTAGAACATCTGAGGCTACTTTAAATCAGCTACATCATCTAAATACTTCCCTTTATCTGAAATATTTATATTTGATGAAAGACTTTATCCCATCCAGGATATAGCACAGAAAGGATGCTTGATCAGGATCAGCAAGATTGTCTGGGACATCCTCTTCACAACCTGTTTTCCTTGTCCCCTTCTGGGAGGAGGGGGGTCCGTGGTATCCGAAGCAGAACATCCAGATTCAGCCACAGTTTCATTCCATACAGTATTAACCTTTGAACTCTCAAGCTTCCTCCTTCCGTTATCTATTCAAGAGGGACAGTGTTTAATATTCATATATTATGTATAAGTAGGGGTGTAGGTCTATACATATGTTGTACATAGTATGTATATGCTGTATATGTTTAGGTGTGTGTCATGTATGTGTTCACTTTGTGAGCAGGCAATTAAATTTCATTTTTGATGTGTGTCATTGTGCCCACAGTAAAAAAATTACAATAAAGGTTATCTTATCTAGTCCAGGGCTTTTCAACCTTTTCACCCATTGTACCACTTTTAGGATATGGGAACATCCAAGTACCACCAGTCGCCTAGCAAGGTGTCAAAAACTTGATGACCCCCCCCAAAAAAGGAAAAAAGTGATAAAGTACAGGTAGTCCTCGACTTACAACAGTTCGCTTAGTGACTGTTCGAAGTTACAATGGCACTGAAAAAAATGCCCCCCACGCCACAGCTGAGCAAGACACTGCCTGCCCATCCGGCGATGCTCTTCCTCCTGTCTGAGGTTTTCATTGTTGTGAGCATTTCTGTTGAGGATTGGCAGCAGGAGTGGGGTGGGGGTGTTTGGTTTTTATTCCCCCCTATCTGCTGGGTGGTTGCAGCAGATTTTGTCACTTCACATGACCCTGGGACACTGTGACCGTCATCAATATGAATCAGTTGCCAAGCATCTGAATATAAATCACAACACCCTGGAGATGCTGGAACATTCCAGCTGATCGGCAATTCTTCTGGGCTCAGCAGAAGCGCCAGGATCAGCACCAAACTCCAGCTGGAATGCGGCACTGATCCTGTTGCTTCCGCTGAGCCCTGACAGCCCTGCAGCTCCAGCCATCTCTCACTCAAGCTTGTGCAGTGCTGCCACTGGTTCAACTCATTCCCCTCCCCTGCTACCACTTTTCTAGGATGGTTGCATACCACTTGCAAGGTGCCAATGTGCCATAGGTGGTACCCGTACCACCAGTTGAAAAGCCCTGATCTAGTCTACAAGTCAATTAGGCTAAGGAAATGCTAGTTCTGAGGCTTACACAATTAACACAAAGTAATGGGAAGTGAATACAGTGGGTGGGGACTTCTAACCCTTATTCTTAATTGCATCTGTTTTTATAAGAACTAGCTCTTATGAAAGGGAACTGTTTATAGTGCAAGCATCAGGTCCTGGTAGGTCTCCAAAGATACCCTTGTGATCTGACCTTCCCCAGAAGAACTTGGAGGTTTATCTGTCTCCAGTGTACAATACAGTCCTTTCAACAGGTCCAAGAAAGCTCCACACCCATTTGCACTACTCTGGTGACCCTGAGGACACATATAAACCTCCAGATGTCCTCAACGACTCTGTAAAAGAATGCAAATGATCAGCTGCCTGCAAGGAGCATAAATCCTTCCATTCCCCACCATCCAGTCAGAGCAAAAGAAGCTTCTTGGATGAGAAGCGAAATGTCTTCAAAGAACAACAAGAAAGCCCAGTTGCTGGTGAAAAAGCACCTCTGAGACTCTTGTGGAAAATGAAAGGAGACTTTTACGAATTCCAAAGCGTGTAACAGAGAGGCTTATTTGCGCAAGGTTCAGAAGCCGGTTAACAACAACAAATTCTGAACAAACTACAATTTTTATACTTTCCATTTCTCAGGAACAAAGAAGCTCACATGGAATCTACATTGTATATCATTCGGTTAGTTTCTCACAGGCATACAATGAAGAGAGTTTTTCTTTATATGTTTCTCAGTGTGCATTAGGTCAGTCACATATCGTTAACACAGCTTTTGCTAACACAGCTTTCTTCCAGGCATTATGCAGACACATCATTTTACTTGAATAATGATTTTTCATTATCATTATTATAATTCTACTTTATTCTTCATTTTATTCTATGTTATTCTACTTTATTCCACTTTAAGACAACTATGATCTGGATGACTAAGAATCTCCATAGACATAAACTAGATTATACCTCCCACTTTATCTAGCTTTATCCCATTGGACACCTTTTCCCTGCAAGCCTATGTAAAATAAAAATTAAGGTTCCAAGTTCATTGGAGATTCCACTGCAGGGGAAGCGTAGCTGCAGGGTTATCATCGCGCGGGAGAACACAAAACACCCAAAACGTTCCCCCCCCCCCGCAGAAAACAAAGACAGCACCCCCCCCCCGAAACCGAGCCACCCAGAAGCAAGCCCCGCCCAGTCCTAGCCCCGCCCCAACCGGTGAAATCCCGAGAAAGCCTAAGCACGCGGCCGTATTTTATCCTTGCCCCGCCCCGCCCCCTTTTCTTCCCTCGCGAGCCAATCGAAAGTGGAAAGTCAGATGACGCGCCGGGTTTTTTTCTTCCTTTTTTTTTTAAACGCCATGGAGGCGGGGCTTCGCTCTGGGGTTTGTCTCGCGCTGGCTTAAGAAGGCGGGGTGGGAGGTGTACAGAGTAAACGGAGTCCCGAGAGAGAGAGGGAGAGAGAGAGAGAGAGAGAGAGAGTCGAATATAAAAAAAGAAAAGAGGAAGGGGCGGGAAAGAGGTGGATGAGAACCCGCGCGCCTAACGGCTACTAACGACCCAACGCTCAACCTGCCGGAAGCGCAAGCGCCGAAAGAGAGGGGGGGGAGGGAGAAGAGGAAAGAAACGGACACGCCCCCAGCTCGACCGTCGTCCCATTCCCGGCCAGAGAGCGCGGCGAGCGGTGGCTGCCGTGGAAGCCTGCCGTACCTCTCCCCCCCCCCCCGGTCTTCGTGCCCGCAGAAGAAACCCAGGAGGGAAGAAATGGCGTCCTCGCCGGTAGCGGCGAGTGCTGGGACGCCTCTCGACCTGTCCGGCGGACGCCCGTCGCGGCTGGGGCAACTCCCGGCGGAGCTCTTCCGCTGCTGGGGCTGCTTCAGCTTCCTGGGCGAGCCGGTGACGGCGCCGTGCGGACACACCTACTGCCGCCGCTGCCTCCGGGAGAGGCTCCACGCCCATTGCCGCCACTGCGGGGAGCCGCTGGCGGGCACCTCGGTCGCCGTGGTCCTGGCTCACTTGGCGGAGAAGTGGTTCCCGGCGGAGTGCGCCCGCTCTCGGACGTGGCGCCGGCTGGCCGATTTGCTGAAGCAAGGGCGGCCCCGCGAAGCTCGGGAAGCCGCCGACCAGGCGCTCCGAAAGGGTAAGGCGGCACAGGCCCGCCGCCCACTTCCTTTCAATAACCCGGCCCGGTTGCCTAAAACGCGTGCCGAGTCAGGTCGTGTGGATGGGTTTGGCCGTGAAGGGAGTCTCCGACCCTGGGTTACTTGGGTTGGAGGGACCCGGGCGGGGGGGGGTGGGGGGAGACGGCAGATTAGAGCTTGCAAAGAGGCAGCCTCGGAGGCTTCGTGCCTGCGGTGACCCGGACGTTGCGGATCCCGGAGTTTTTGGAAGTCCAAAGGATTCCTCGGATTTTGTTGTGTAATGAAATGCGTCCTCCGCTCCTTCTGCCCTGGAAAGCCGAAGCTAGTTTGTCAGTGAAAGTATCTACAGTAAATCAAATTTCAAACCATCCTAGGAGTCTCAGATGCCGGTATTTTTACTGGCTGCTGTAGGTTTGAGACGGGAAACGAATAAACCCACCGGATTTTTTTTCTTTCTTAATATATAAGGATAGAAAGGCTGATCGTAATTTGCCGGGTGGGCTGAAACGGCTTGCTGTGTTAGCCATAGCACAGTTGTTTTATATTTGGCTGTATACAATTCTGCAGAAGATACAGAAGTTGTCACTTTTATTTCCTTATAGGAACAGGTTGGGGGGAAGTTTAGTTAGAGGCATTCTTTAGGGTTGTAGCAGCTAAGAAGTAGGTTACTTTGTGCCCTTATTTTCTAGAGACGGGAAACAGCTGTCATATTTCAAACGTCATCTTCATAATGTATGCACTATAAGGAAATCTTTAGAAGATGGACAAGCTAATATGTTTTAGGAAACGGCTTAAAAATGTTTTCATGCACCTGTCTGGAGGATTATGAATCACTCTGGACCTAGTAATTTTAGGGAAAGGACGAGTATATGCAGCCTCCTTCAAAGGTTAAGATAATTCACCTGCTGGTGCTGGTTGCATAAGGAAATGTGGGCGTGGAAGGGGAAACATTGTATAATATTGGTGATATGTGTACACTGTGTATACACATATAGTGACAATAAAGTTTATAAATAAATATAGATAAGCAGATAGGGCTTTCACAACACATTGCTGCGAGAAGACTTATATATACCAAGGTCGAGAGATTAGTGTAATTCAGTTAGCACCTTAGCGCATTCTTAACTAGTAAGTACTTACAGTGCAATGTGAACAGTATAAAGGATAGTTAATCATATTGCTTTATTTCCTTATGCGTATGGACTGGTAGCCATCATGACACTAGATTTGTCTAATTGTTTTTCTGATAACTTCTCAGACTACAGATTATGTGCACACATATGTAAAATATATTCTTTATTAATATTATTCAGTTTTTATTTTGTACTTAAGATTCTATGAGCTTCATACTGCAATTTTCTAAAATGAAAACATGCAGGAAAAGAAACAATCAGTTTAGCATAGTTTCAAGTTTGAAATTTGAAACCAGATTTCTTCATATTGATGGAAAGATCTTTTATACTTGATCATTTTGTCAAGGAACTCATTTAATATATATGAATTGCAAAGCATTAATAAAACATTCAATTCTGGGCATTTATATATCTTATAAAGGATGATTCTGAGTGTCAGATACATTTATTAGATAATGAGATGTGGAAATAGCTGCAGTAAAAGTCTGCAGTCTGACTTAACATGCATGGAGCAGAGTAACAGTAAACTAATGCAAAGCATAGTCAGGAGTTCCCAACCCCTGGTCTGGGGACCGGCATGCCAGTAAACGGGCCACACAAACAAGCAAAGCTCCATCCTCGGGATACAGGCAGTGTTCAAAACCATACCCCCTCTGGTCCACAGAAAAACCTTTCTCCATTGCACCAGTCCTTGGTGCCCAAAAGGTTGGGGACCTCTGCTATAAGTTATTTATGTAAAAAAATTTAATATAATAGAATATAATTTTAAAATGTACTTTGTTTATATAATCTAGCATAAGACTTTATTAACAGAAGTTGTAAACTCCAGGTCTTAAGAGATCAGTTATAAGGGACTTCAGCTATATTTGTTTTAAATATTTTTTCCTACTGTGCATTAACAAATTTTATAAAATATTTGGAAAATATCTGTAGCGATAACTTTTTAAAAATATTAGATTCCAAATGTGAGCAATAAAGCCTTTTGACAGTTTTAAAAATTGCTGCAAGTTATTGACTAAAGTTGTGTTACCAAGACAGCAATTATATAATTTTGGTGTGCTGCCTTTGCACTGCTTTCCTCATATAGAATCATTAACTTGAGTGCAGATTTTGATGTAACCTTATCAAAAAAATGTTTGAATATTAATGTAATTTCATTTTCCCCTCATGGTTACCCATACATTACAAAAGAGATAAAAATATTTAATCCAGTAATGTAATTGATTATGCAATAAGTTCAGTTTGGAGAAATTAACAAAATAGCTTTTTAAAAAATTTTTGTAAATGTATTTAAGTTGCTTTTAAACCCTTTTAAAAAAAAAGTCTTGTGCCTCTTACAATTAGCTCTCTAGGGTTCTTTTAAAATTATATGCTTTTGTTTTTTACAGTGTCACAACTTCAGGTGACATTGGAGATACAGTACAATTATAGCATGGTTCTTTCCTAACTTACTTCCCTGCCATAAGCAAATGGCCTTTAAAATGAAGATTAGTAAACCTTTAATCAAACGTTGCATTGATTTTGGCTGCTCTTTTTTTATATTTGTAAGTAATTGTTTTATGGAACTATCAGTTACAAAATGTACTGCTGAAAAAAAAAATCGTGAAAGCATTGAATTATGCTTTCTTTGCTTTTTAGCACATTAAGAAATATATTTACATAAGATCTTATGTAAATTACATGAGAAACTATTTAAATCAAGGTATTGCTAAAGTGGTATTGAAATAGCTTTCATAAATTTCTTGTCAGCATATATACAATATTTAATTATGCTACCTTCTTTAGTATCAGCCTCTATACACATAGTTGTCAAAATGTTGGCAATCTATCTTCTTCAATCATAGAGGCATTTTCCTGCATGATTATCTAACCATGTGAATATCACATGAAGTATTAATACCACTCTTCAATGCCTTGGTAAGGCCACACTTGGAATACTGCATCCAGTTTTGGTCACCACAATGTAAAAAAGATGTTGAGACTCTAGAACAGTGATTCTCAACCTTTCTAATGCCATGACCCCATAATACAGTTCCCCATGTTGTGGTGACCCCCAACCACTTATACATCACCGGGTGCCAGGGGCATGGCCAAAGAAAAGGGGGAAAAATGGCAGACAGCCTTGTTTGGGGACCCCCGTGAAATGGTCGTTCGACCCCAAATGGGGTCCCGACCCACAGGTTGAGAACCACTGCTCTAGAAAGAGTACAGAGAAGAGCAACAAAGATGTAGGGGACTGGAGGCTAAAACATATAAGGAACCTTTGCTAGAATTGGGTATGTTTAGTTTAACGAAGAGAAGGACAAGGGGGGACATGATAGCAGTATTCCAATATCTCAGGGGCTGCCATAAAGAAAAGGGAATTAAGCTATTTTCCAAAGCACCTGAAGGCAGGACAAGAAGCAACGGGTGGAAACTAATCAAGGAGAGAAGCAACCTAGAACTAGGGAGAAACTTCCTGACAGTGAAAACAATTAATCAGTGGAACAACCTGCCTCCAGAAGCAGTAAATGCTCCAACACTGGAAGTTTTTAAGAAGAGACTGGACAGCCATTTGTCCGAAATGGTGTAGGGTTTCCTGCCCGAGCAGGGGGTTGGACTAGATGACCTCCAAGGTCCCTTCCAACTTTACTACTATTATTATTATCTGTTTTCTAGGTTTATATTACTTTTTATTATTTTTCCTCACAGGTGCAAGGCTGCTTTTCAGATCAAATCAAATGTTGATCCAGTGGGTGTGATAGGGACTGACATGGGCTAAGAGAGAGAGTGACTGGCACAAAGTCACTTAGCCTCAGGCGGGACTAGAACTCACCGTCTCCTGGTTTCTAATGGGGTGCCTTAATTACTAGATCAAATTAGCTCTCTATGTTTCTATTACATACTGTATACTGTTTAAATTACAGAGTTTTACAATTGGGTTCAGTGAACTGCATTCTAAATATGTGTGTGTTGTTTCTTTTAGATCCCAGTGATTTAATGTTAAGAATTTACAGAGCTGAATCTTATGCTAGTCTCCAGGAATTTAAATCTGCACTAGATGAACTGAATGCTGTTACTGCTAAAATACCAAATTGGCCTGAGGTAAGAATAAACCCAAAATGAAGTTACTTATTTAGCATAGGTTTCTTATTTTTCATAATATATCTGAGAGGCCAACATAAGAAATAATAAATTATGCCCATGGGATTTTTAAATTTGTTTTTTAAAGTAAGTATAATGCATATTTCTTGGAAAATATCTGTATCGTTGCTGCCATTCTGTAGGATGCAAAAAACGTTGCCCAGTATGGGTTTCAAACTTTTTCAGGCTGCAGGGATCTGCAGGTTAAAGGGGAAAAAAAGAAATTCCAGAGCCCCAGATCAAAGTTCTAGTGATGAAAATGGCTGTATTTAAATCAACTTTTTTTTAACCTGTAAGTCTCTCATGGAATTTCATCAACTTTTTCATCAAGGGTTCCAGGATTTTTTGTTTGTTTGTTTGTTTAATATACAGGTCCCTGCAGCCTGAAAAAATTTGAAACCCATACTCTTGGCAACATTTTCTGAGTCCTACAGAATTATGGCAATGATACAAATCTTTTACAGGTCAGATAATGAAATAATATAATCAGATAATCAACCAACCCATGGATTAGAGCAGTGGTTCTCAACCTGTGGGTCGGGACCCCATTTGGGGTCGAACGACCATTTCACGGGGGTCGCCAAACAAGGCAGTCCGCCATTTTTCCCCCCTTTTCTTTGGCCACGCTCCTGGCACCCAGTGATGTATAAGTAGTTGGGGGTCACCACAACATGGGGAACTGTTTTATGGGGTCACGGCATTAGAAAGGTTGAGAACCACTGGATTAGAGAATCTGCCTCTTTTTCTGGAAGCAGTCATAAAATACAGTACAGATAATTGAACGAACTATGTTGCATTACATTCTTGAATAAATTATCTTTCCATTGATATATAATTTTATGGTACTACTCCCCCCCAAAAATGGTGTTATTAGCCATCAAACCTCAAAAATACACTTTCCCCAAAAGGTTTCCACTGTATATTTTATTGGAAAATTCAAAAGGTCATGCTTTGACAGGAAACTTGCAAATTCTGTTTCCTCTGTTTGGTTTATAGGCTATATATTCTCATTTCATAGCAATAACAGGTATTTTAGTTGATAAGTCAGACACATCTGCCTGAAATGGTATACAAAGGGCAGTTACATGTGGTCATGAACTGTTATATCTGATGCGAATGTACTTTTAAATTATGTATCCAAAATTTATACATATCACTATATGAAGAACTATTTCATTTATCATGGAGTAAACTTGTGTTACTGTTCTGTACTGGAAAGAAAACATATACAGTTCAGATATAGAACCTTAGATCTACAGTATACAGTATATTTAGTTCCTGTTTCTGAAATGGCTGTCAATTGATGTACTGGAAAGATCCACTAGTATTCCATGTGATCAGGATTTAATGATAAGTTTCATAAGACAAAATTTATATCATTGCTGTGCCTTATTTATAAATTGTGGATGAAACCAACAGAGAAACCAAACATGTTAAAAACTACATTATTAAATGGATGCAGAATTTCAATATAATAATGGATATGCAGCAGTGGAAATTTCATTGGAAGAAAAAATATTACCCTAAATGTTATACTTAGATAGCACTTATATAAGATGTTTTATCACTGGTATATTTTTCTGGTACTGGATTGATAAAATGGAGAGTTCATTTTCAAAAATAGTTGGAAATTAATGGCTGTGTTGAATTGTTTTACTGTAGCTGCTGGCAATGAAGTTAAAGCTCAACAATTTGGGGAATTATTTTTAATAAAATAAATTTAAGCTCAATTTCCAACATGCTAATTTTAAAATAAATATCACTAAACCTGATATTCAAACAAAATGTACCAAATTTATATGTAGTAAATATTGTAATGATACTCTAAGTTTCTTATTGGAACCCAGTTCCTTCTGCAGAAAAATGCTAATTAAGTGAGTATACTATAATATCCAGAATAAATTTGTATTACAAATGTAAATCTGATACAGAATTTAATTCAAGTTGGAAACCATTTTGGGATTATAACTATATACAGCTTGTATCACATCTGAAATTTTGGTTTCAATGTAAAGTCTTCAATTACGTGGACAGAAAGCATTGTAATACTTAATCTCATTTTTTTAAAAAATTATCTGCATTAATTATTGCTGTTGATATTTATATTACTTGAATTGTCACAGTGATTTGTAATTTTTAAAACAATATAATGTAATCTGTTATTAAAAACTAATCAATGAAATATTTAAAATGTAATACTATTATTCTTGGATATTCACTGTTTATCCACTTTATGCTTTATTTTCCTTCTTACCTTCTCTTAAAATGCTTAATAAAATAAAGCAGATGTAATTTTATATTTTAAAACTGCACCAACATATTTCCTTTATAAGTAATGTACTATATTATTGTTTTCCATTAGCTTCATGTCTGTATGGTTTATTTTCGTTCTAGTTTTGACATCAGGGAATCTACCAATGTTTTTAAAAACAAACTTAAACCTACTAACAGGCAATAATAGTATCTTTAGAAAAAGCATGCTTGGGATTAGGTTTGCACATCAAATTCAATCACAATAAATGTGTCTTGCAGGTATATTTCAGAAGAGCAACAATACTTAATAACGCTGGTTCTGTAGAAGACGCCTTAAAAGTCTTTCTTCATTGCCTATCCCTTGACGATGGATTTGTTTTAGCAAAAGTAGAAGCAAAAAAGGTACTTAAACATTCATATAATAGCTTTTCTGGCCAGACTTATTTTTGTTTAAGAAATTAGATTGGAAAGGAAGCAGACTGAAAATAATAATAAAATAGAGATTTTCATGCTGTTGAGATAGGGAATGGTTTTAAGGGAAAACTTTTGTAAGAGTCCAAGAAATGTATTTAGGCTATCAAAAACCAGTATTTATGCCATCAAAGTCCTCTGACAAAATCTAGGAGTTAAATTATCTGCATCACACAATAGACTCTAGGAGTTACATGAGGACCATAGAATAATGTTATGCAACTACTGTTTTCATTTTAATCAGTGTTATAGATAACTATTATTCAAACAAAATGTGATCAAAAAATTCTAACTATAAAACTATGTATGGTTTCAAAGCAGGAGAGTAACATTAGGATAAATAATTGTTGGTTACTTTGAGACTTCTTTCAGATTGTGGGAGAATGATGAGCTATTTAATGTCTAAATGTTGGGACAATATTAAAGAAATCTATTTACGTTACTTATGAAGTGTAATAGTCATTATATTGTATTCCTTAATGTCAATTTTATAGATATTGCGTAATTTGCTGTCACCAGAAAATATTAGTGAGAAGTTGAAAGAATCTGCTTTAAATACTTCATATGTTCGAAGTAAACAACTTAAACACAGCTCTGCATTTGAAATGGAAGAGTCTTGTGATTTTTTACAGCTCACCCCAGTGTCAGTAAGTAAATATTCTCATGGAAAATAATTATGAAGAACACTGGAACCAGTTTCAGATGTGTGTTCCACATATCTGTTTGTGTCTTGAAAATTTTTTAATGCTGATTAACTGAAGTTCAGCACGTCAGTTAATTAAAATGGTCAGGATATAAGTTCAATAAATAAAGATAGAATACTGAAAACTGAATCTGCTAGTGGAATATTAGTTACTTTTTCATTATAAAAAAATGTAGAGGATAGGTTGAATTTTGTTTTTTAATCTTTTCTGATAGGTCTCAGAAGTGCCACAAGTTACATTAGACACTATTGGAGGAAGTTTGCAACGTGCCCAGTCTGCAAATTCTCTTGATTCAGTAGAAAAAGATGCCAAAGACGATATATTAAAAAGAGTATCTTCTGAACCATGGCTTTCTGGCCAAGAGAAAGGTATTTATTTTAAAAGGAGGTTGCCTTTTCCAAACAAAATACTACTATTTGTGAAGATGGAAACAAAGAAAATAAATATTTGGTCATGTGTATTGTTTTATGAGTTATGCTCTATTTCATGTTTTAATTTGTTTAGAAACTCCAAAAGGGAATGCTACCTTTTCAATCACTTGTGGAATAGTTCCAGAAAATTTGGTTGATGTAACAGACTTTGAATGCTCATTGTGTTTGAGGTAATACAGTCTGATTTCAACATTTATGATCTTTTTTATCATACTGTAGCATTACTTAAAGGAAGCTTTAATATTAAACTCAGTGCACAGAAGCTACTAACATCATTTCTTCATGAAAATGTTCTCATGATTTGTTCAAAATCCCTTAATAAGACTGCAAAATAAGGTGAGGTTTCAGGCTATTTAAATAAGCTCTAATTAGACTTCTTTAAAATTAGCTTACTGTAAGACTGGGTGGCCTCAGAGATTATTTTTTAGTAGCATTAGGAGTCTTCAGAATGACACTCATAAACAATACTAGCATACTCTCCACCTATTTTTTTTTTAGCTTGAAAGGAAAGAAAATTGGCTTAGTGCATCTATAAACATTTCCTGTTTCTGGCTTCCATTGCTGGAGAGCCAGTTTGGGATAGTGGTTAAAGGCATCAGACTAGAAATTGGTCAATGGCAAATCAGTGGAGGGGCTTGTACAGGGAGCCTCCAGGAATTGGCACAGACTCAAGGCACAAATAAATAAAGTATAATAAAATAAAATTGCTAGTTGAAATGTTCCCTGTCCCTAACTTACTAACAAACGCAGGTTGTCCTCGACTTATAACAGTTGGTTTAGTGACCGTCCAAAGTTACAACAGCACTGAATAAAGTAACTTAGGATCAGTTTTTCACACGACCGTTGCAGCATCCCCGTGGTCACATAATCAAAATGTTGATGCTTGACAGCTGACTCATATTTATAATGGTTGCACTGTCCCTGGTTCACCTTTTGTGATCTTCTGACAAATAAAGTCAATAAGGAAGCCAGATTCACTTAACCACTGTGTGCCTAACTTAAGAAATGTAGTGATTCGCTTAACAAACTATGGCAAGAAAGGTCGTAAAATGGAGCAAAACCCACTTAACAAATGCCTCGCTTAGCAAAAGCAATGTTGGGCTCCATTGTGATGATAACTTGAGGACTACCTTTGCTAACCATTTTTGTGTGCAGCCTTCAAGTTACTTTCTTCCAATTCAATTGTATTTGCATCTTAATGGTAATTCACTTAAAACTCGCAACCTTTTTTTAGGCTTTTCCTTCATCCTGTGACAACGCCCTGTGGCCATACATTCTGCAAGAACTGTTTACAACGCTGTTTGGACCATGCTCCAGAGTGTCCCCTCTGTAAAGACAACTTAAAAGAGGTAATGCTTTTTATGAACGTTTATAAGAGACTTCTGTCATAAAGCAAAGTTTGAATCAAAAGCTGAAAAACCCTGGTGGAATTGCAATAACCTTTTGTTCTGTGAGTGGAAATGGCTGCTATTTGCAACGTTTTCTTCTTAAAAATGCAAGAAAGACTGTAGATTAATGTAAAAAAGCCCTTATTCCTGACGTTTTATCAAGATCTCATCGTATTTTAAGAATCTCCAAAATCGGTTTTAACATGTAAGAATTTTATTACAGTTATTATTTTAAATATATAAAAATGAGTAACTGCATAGTAAAATGTCGTTGATTTTTAGTTATGAACTGACTTACATCTTTTTCATAAAATTGGGAAATTACTGGCAAGAGTTAACAGAGTTTCTTAGCATGGGAACTTTCATTAAAAGAGATTATATCCTATTTTCAGCTAATGCCAGTGTTGCTTAATACAGACCTTGCTTGAGCACTGTGTATTACTAAGCAGTGGTGCATGTATAGTAAAAGCAAGTGCCTAGGAACATATAGGTACCATGAACCCAACCAGATCTCCAAACATTAAAAGAATTAATGATTGGCTGCAGGACTCACATGCATACCTATAAAGGAATCTAATTTGCCTCAGAAGGAGTGATAGATGGCAGACAGAGATTGCAGACTGCCAATACCATTTTATTTCTTACAAGAGCATCTGGCGTTTGTTATGGACCACCAGTGCTGCTGTTCTTCCCTTACATGCAAGAGCTGTTTATATATGCAAGCCCTGGGCACCAGAACAGACTTTTGACAAGTGAAAGGGGAGACACAATGATTGCTATTTTTGTGAATTTCTAAAAACAGGGCAAGGAAGTGTTGGACCATGAGTTTCTTGATTGCAAAACTAGTCAGGTGAAAGGACACTTATGCTTAGGAGACACCCACACCCACACTGAAAATTCATTCTCTTTCATGTATCTTTATACTGAAGTTCAGTATGGTCAGCTGTTTTCTGCTTAATTCTTTGAAACTGAATTAGAATTCTTTATTGGCCAAGTGTAATTGGACACACAAGGAGTATTCAGTGATAGTCATAGGATGCTAAATAAAAGCAATCAACATAAATCATAAGATACAACAACAAAGTGATAGTCATAAGATGCTAAAGGAATAGGTAATAGGAAAGATATAATACTAAAGATAGGAAAAATAGGAAATGATATGAAACCAAAAAAGCCTGTAGTTTTTATGTAAAAAATTATAATGGTTTAACAATTTATCTTTCATTTAGTTTTTGGCACGTAAGGAATACAGCACTACACAGTTGCTAGAAGAACTAATAGTGAAGTATTTACCTACTGAATTATCCGAGAGAAAAAGAATTAATGACGAAGAAATAGCTGAACTTTCAAGGTGTGTGTGTGTGTACATATGCATTTGTATATAATAAAGCTTATTAACAGACATTTAGAACAAAGACTAAACTGTCTGGGAACAGTAATCATACAGAATCTTGTGTAAATCTTTGCTACAAAGCCAAACTGAAAAATTCTAGTAATTAAAACATCCATGTTCCATTTATACAGTTAAGTGGAATAAGATTTTCTTAACACTCCTTATTTATATTATTATGTTAACTGTAAGACTTTTGTTCAGTTACTGAAAGGGTTTGTAATTATATAAATATGCAGGAGACTGCAGAAAATATCACTATGTATTTAATATGAAAAATAGTGCTATCTGTAATATCACAAGTTGAATGATAGTCCATTTTTAGCCACAATTGTGCTTTGGACTAGTGGTCCAGTCATTTTGAAGAGAATGCACAAGGATATAATGTAATGTTGGGGGAAAGGATATTTCTGAGGAATTTGATATCTTGAGTTAAATCTTCCTGCGTGGGTAGAATTCTAATTTTAACTTTATTTTCTGCATTCTGTTCGAAGTTTGACCAAGAATGTTCCTATCTTTGTTTGCACTTTGGCCTACCCAACTGTGCCTTGCCCCCTCCATGTGTTTGAACCAAGATATAGACTGATGATTCGAAGAAGTATAGAAACTGGAACAAAACAATTTGGGATGTGTGTACATGACCCCCAAAATGGGTAGGTTTATATTCAAAAATCACAAAATTAAAATGTCTAAAATATTTTTAAGCTGGCCATTGACCACAGTGCCCTTTCTTCTAGATTTGCAGATTATGGCTGCATGTTGTACATTAGAAATCTTGACTATCTGCCAGATGGAAGATCTGTTGTCGATACAATTGGGTTAAAGAGATTCCGAGTTATTCGAAGAGGGATGAAGGATGGTTATTGCACTGCAGACATTGAGGATTTAGAAGATATAAAGGTACATAAAACATCTAATTTTTAACTCTACAAGAAGACACCTTGAATATTGCAGCCCTAGTCCAATGTGCAGCATTCACTTAGTTCGATAGGAGGAGGGGAGAGATTCTTGCAGTGAATGACAATATATAGAATTCCATTTAGATCCTATGTTAGTAAATTACTGATTTAATTTGTCGTTCGTAGAGGACAGAGATTTTTAAATATTTTGTGCCACGGATCCCTTTGAGGATTTGTGAAAGGTATAGATATCTCAGAAACATGTATTTAAATAAATATAAAATGCATAAATATAGATCACATTGCAAAGGAAACCAATTATGCTAAAATACAGATATCGAAATATTAACAAACATACAGTAATATATAGTAATTACGTGCTTCTTTATTAATTATCTATCAAACCAGTAACAAGATAGTATTCTTTTTTAGGATATAATAATTTTTGATGGTGACATTTATTGCGCATTTTTGGAGTCTAAAGGCCATACGTTATTTTGTTGCCTACATATAGTTTTGAATTGAAAGCTACATTTCAGTTCAAGAAAATTGAGGAAACAATAAACCAGCTGAGTCAAAACCATGAAAATGAACAGCCTTGTCCCAGAGCAGATCATCTGACCCTGTCTCAGGGCCTGCTGAAAGGGCCATGTTTTTACAGCAGGGTTGGAGCCTTATGGTGCCCCAGGGGCAAATACTGTTCCACGGGGTAGGTGCAGCTGCAGAGAAGACAGGTCTCCTAGGTCAGGGCTTTTCAACCTTTTCACCGATTGTACTACTATTAGGATATGGTAGTATTCGAGTACCATCTAGCAAGGTGTCAAAAACTTGATGACCAAAAAACCCCCCACCCCTGTTCAAAGTTGCAATTGCACTGAAATGACATGATCATTTCTCGCACTTATGACCATTGCAGCTTGCCCAGAGTCATGTAATTTATATTTGGATGCTTGGCAACTGATTCATATTTATGATGGTCACAGTGTCCCAGGGTCATGTGATCCCCTTTTGACAAGCAAAGTCAATGGCAGGGCTGCTGGTGGGCAAGTGCTAAGGCAGGACTTCCTTCCCTCCCTCCCTTCCCTCATTCCCATCTCCTTATGAAGGAAGAATTTGAAATGCTCCCCCCCATATTTTCCCTCTTCCATATAGTCATCAAACAAGGAAAAGCCTCCAGAGACAGAAAAGACAAGCTGCTAAGTGAACTAGCTTAAAAAGGCACATTCCCCTTTAAGAATTAGCTACTGTCTAGAAAGGAAAGCTAAGGAGTGCAGCCGGCACTTAAGGAAGAAAAAAAAATGTAAGGACTGGCTGCCAGCTAAGTCAGCCTCCCCAAATGGCTCCATTCATAGGTAAATTTTGCTACAGGCAAAATTCATTCAGGAGAAAAATACTTCAAAATCCCTTGCAGCAAAACGTATAGCTGTAGCAAAGCAATAGAAGCTAACAAGAGACATCAGCCAAATAGAAATTGCCAAACACTCCTTAAGAACACAAGCCCACATTACACAAATCGCAGAACTTCAGAGTCACAAAAGCAAATAAGAATCCTTCCACTCTCCATCTCCTCCCTCCCTGCCTCACCTCCAGCTGATGCTGCTTTCTTCATTGCTGCCTTTCTTCATTCCTCGTGGAGGGCGACCCTTTCCCCACTGCATTTCTTGCCTGTTTGTTTCTGCCAGCACAGGTGGCCACCACAGAAATTGTAGATCGGCTCATGGCCAGCCTGCTTGATCTCCTCTCCCCCACCCTTCTCCTTCTTTCCCTTTGGTGCAGCTAGACCTGACTCCGCTTCCTCCCAGGGCTTCTCTCTCCCTCTCCCGCCCAAACTGCCTCCTTTTATAGCCTCTCCTGTCTTCACCCCCTCCTCCTCCTTTCTCTTCCGGGTGAGCTGGAAGTGAGCCTGGGGCCTTTGCCTAGCCCCAATCACTTTGCAGCTCTGGAGTACTCTCTCACAGTAAGTCCTGCACTGCGCTGGCTCGTTCCCTCCTTCACTACACTTGGCTGGGCAGGGCCACGAACCACCTGCCCACATGCTAATGTACCACAGGTGGTACGCATACCACAGGTTGAAAAGCCTGGTCCTAGGTGTTACTGGATGACAGTGCTTTTACACCTGGTATCAATTGTTTTAATTGTTTTGGTTTTTATGTTTTATGATGTACACTGCCCAGAGTCACTCGTTGACATGGGTAGCTATGGAGATCAAACAAAGCTGGAGTACGCCAACCTCTACTTAGTCTTACAGTATAGGCAATAAGAGCAGAAAGATAGATGTGTAACTAAACAGGCAAAAGGGACCAACACCTTGAATCACACCAGAAAACCTGCCACTAGCCAGTACAGCTCACAAAGCTGAGATGTGACATGGACAAACATGGGGACTTCTCAACTAACTCATTGGCTACATTTTGGCCAAATTAGCTTACGAGTGATCTTTAAGAGTAATCTAGTGCAGCGGTCCCCAACTTTTTTGACATGGGGAGGGAATGGTTTCAGTTTCGCTTGCTCGCTCACTTGCCACTCACCTCCAGCTGTGTAGCCCAGTTCCTAACAGTATGGTTCCATGGCCTGGGGGTTGGGGACCCTGATCAACTGCACAATGCAATAATCCAAGCAGGAGGTGACTCAGCCATGAATAACTTGTGTGACAGGCCTTACAATCCAGGGTTCTTTTTATTAAAAATAATAATAAAGAGAATTAGCATGCTGCAAAGTAAAGCAGCAGCCTGAGATATTCTTATTTCTCAAAACGCTGTTTCATTTTTGTTGGGACCAAGTAGATTATTTAGATGTACCTTAAGAAATCGTGGAAAGAGATTCTATAGCAGTGGTTCTCAACCTTTTTAATGCCGCGACCCCCAACCGGTCGTAAGTCGAGGACTACTCAACCGGTCGTAAGTCGAGAACTACTCAACTGGTGCAGCACCGTTTGCAGAATGGGACTTTTGGCGGGCTCAGCAGGGCAGAGACAGCCTGGACAATTCCTATTGGCTTTTGAAAGCCAATAGAATTATACTCTATTCAAGAGAGTCTATTCTATTGGCTTTCAAAAGCCAATAGAATAAAAGGGAGTAGCACAGCTAAGGGGAAAAAAATTGCGGACTGCGTTGTTTAGCGACCCCCATGAAATGGTCGTTCGACCCCAAATGGGGTCCCGACCCACAGGTTGAGAACCACTGGTCTATAGGGTATTATAAGATCGTTCTTGGCTAAAACAACCAGATCTTTTACCAGTTTGAAACTGTACATGTAGTTCTTGACTTATGACTACAATTGAGCCCAACATTTTGTTGCCAAGCTAAGTGAGTTGTTAAATGAGTTTTGCCCCATTTTATGACCTATCTTGCTACATGAGCCGGTGGTTAGAATGCAGTACTTGCAGGCTAATTCTGCTGACATCTGGCTGCCAGCAGTTCCGCAGTTTGATTCTCACCGGCTCAAGGTTGACTCAGCCTTCCATCCTTACGCGGTTGGTAAAATGGGGACTCAAGATTGTTGGAGGCAATAGGCTGACTCTGTAAACTGCTTTGAGAGAGCTGTAAAGCCCTGTGAAGTGGTATATAAGTGCTATTGCTATTGTTACAGTTGTGAACCACTGCAGTTGTTAATTTAGTAACATGGTTGTTAAGTGAATCTGACTTCCCCATTGACTTTGCTGGTCAGGTCACAAAAGGTGATCACATGACTCCAGGACCCTGCAGCCATCACAAATATATGCGAGTTGCCAAGCGCCTGGATTTTGATCATGTGACCATGTACTACAACAGTTATAAGTGTGAAAAATGGTCATATGCCACTTTTTTCAGTGCTATTGTATCTTTGGTCATTAAATGTAAGTCGAGGACTACCTGTATGGTTAATTTTAGTAACACAACTTAATGTAGACTATAGAACAGTGGTGGCGAACCTATGGCACGGATGCCAGAAGCGGCACTCAGAGCCCTCTCTATGGGCGCGTGCGCCATCGCCCCAGTCCTAGGCCTTCGGCTGGGTTTTATAAAACCTTTTTGCTTTAGGCCTCCGCCGCCATGTGCAAAAAAAAAAAAAGGTTCAATCAATCAGTCAATTTCAACTTCTCATGGGGAAAAAAAAGTCTTGCAAAGCTGGAATTGATTGATTGAACTTTTTAGTTCCACCCAGCCTGCCATTACCACTGAAGCCATGCCCAGCCAAGGGCCACACCCACCCGGTATCTGATGATGCATAAGTGAGTTTGGGGTTGCACTTTGGGCACTTGGCCTCTAAAAGGTTCGCCATCATTGCTATAGAAACAGAGAGAGAGAGAGAGAGAGAGAGAGACAGTCCTTGAGTTATGATGGCAATTGGAACTGAAATTTCTATTGCTAAGAAATGTGGTCATAAATAGTAATATCACATGACCACATTGTTTACAACAACCATTCCAGCCATCCTGGTTGCCATCATTGAACAAGGACCCCTTGGGGTTTTAAGCAAGGATGTCACATGATTGTGACTACTTCTTTATTGACTTTGCTTGTGGGAAGCCAACAGAGAACATTGGAAATCACAGTCATGTGAATCCAGTTCACTACAGCATTGTGAGTCAGGTGCCAAGTGCTGTGATCATGGTTGCAGGGATGCTGGGAGAGCCAGAATTTTGAGGACAAGTCAGAAGGATCATTTCTTCAGCACCATCACAGGGAAAATGAATGATTATAACCTGAAGACTTAATCTTTTCCAATGATATTGTGTTTCAAAATACAATAACTATTTCACTTAAAAAAAACCTTAGGTTCACATTTCTGTGTATTAAATAAAGGATGAAACTTTATGTTGATGAGACAATGTTTCAACTTTAATACCATTTTTTTCACTTTAGAAATATTTTTACTGGATTATTGTGTAGTGGATACTCAGGCTTTGTTTTTTGAATATTCTTCAAAATCAAATTTGTTTAAGGTTCAGCTTAATTTTTGGACACCAACCTGGACCAGTTATTATTACTACAAATAGCTAGTTCAGCTAGAGATTGTTCTTCACATTGAACTGGTTACTTAGTCCCTAGTAACAAATCATTTGTTACTAGGGAGTCAAGTAACTAGTTCAATTTAAAGAACAATCTTCTAGGTCAGTGGTTCTCAACCTGTGGGTCGGGACCCCATTTGGGGTCGAACGACCATTTCACGGGGGTCACCAAACCACACTGTCCGCCATTTTTTTCTCTTTTCCCTAGCTGTCCTATTCCCTCTTATTGGTGGCCACACCCACTTGGGGGTCACCACAACATGGGGAACTGTATTATGGGGTCATGGCATTAGAAAGGTTGAGAACCACTGTTCTAGGTGAATAGCTATTTGTAGTAATAATAACTGGCCTAGGTTGGTCTTATATTATTAACTGTAGCATTACTATTACATAAAATAGACATTCTGAATTACATACATACATACATACATACATACATACACACACACAAAGTTTTTCTGACAGACCGGTCTGATTGATTGCACCTTGGCATTTTGACTGCTATACTGCAGTTCACTTTTTTAATAATCTCTTTTGCCTTGCAGCCCCCCAACTAGGGGCATTAAGCAGGCTCAAGTCGCAACTGCGATACATTACAAATTCAGATTTCTTTTTTGCTTGACTCGGCTGACAAAAAGGGGAGGAGAGCAGGTGGCCTGGTGGTTAATACAACTGCCTAGCATGTAGACTGCCCTGGTTCAAATCCCATAAAGGGTGTGGCTAGCTGATGAGGACAGATGAGTCCGAAATAGCTATACTAGTCTCCCACTTAAATCTTTAACTCTTGTCAGCAAAAAAGAAATCTGAATATAGATAGATAGATAGATAGATAGATAGATAGATAGATAGATAGATAGATAGATAGATAGATAGATAGATAGATATAAAAAGAGTCATTTTGACATGTTCTTCCACCCAAATATTTCAGTTCTTATTTTTTTTAATGGGGAATTAGATTCTTCTCCATTCTGTACAATTTACCTCAGGAATCCAGTTGAGAGGTATTTTGATTTAAAATTGGATAATAGGTTCTTTTTATCTGGTCACCACAGACCCATCACTATTCTTAGAAATTAAAAGTAATGGCCAGTTGTACTGGCTAATACTTTGCCATTAAATTTACTCATCTAAAGTCAAATGTATGCAGAAATGGTAGATGGTGCTTTAAAGAGCTACATGGAGATGTTAACAAATAATTTTGGTATTTTTTTTCTGGTAAAATGCAGTTTTTCACAGGCTATAACCTCCATGAATCAATTTATAAGTGAAGCTACCATACTTCCAAAATTTCTAAAGTATGTTTTTTGTCCTAAAAGTGTTAGGGAATGTTGTTGTATCATATTATTCACTGTAGAATTCCTTTGTAGGCGAGACCTCCCTTTTTATGGCACTGTTATGCCTTTCTGTTTATCTCCTTCGCATGTTTTCATAATATAATCCTAGTGCACAGGAAACACTGGCTCTCAACTGCTCAGCTGAATTTAAGGTTTTATCAAACTGACATCTGGATAAGGAGTTAGCCATGGCCCAGTAATGACTAACTGTGGCTAAGTGAATTCAGGAAAGGCATTCAGAAACCAGTTGAGAAGGGAATAGTTGGAAAATACTGCTTAAGCCAATAGCTCATTCTCAGTTCCCAATGCTTCGAATGATTGACCACACCAACTTTGTTTGTGATTCTACTTGCTGGTATTTTGAAGTGAGCTGCCTGGTAATTCATTCCCCCCCCCCCCCATTCCCATTTGTAAAGATTGAACTCTTTTATTTTTTATATACCATGTTATCTGTGTAATTTGTATACAGTTTCATGGCTAAATGTTAATGTAGTGATTACACTATACTTTCTTAATGTGCAGGTTAAAGATGAAGGTGAAATGAGGAAACTCCAAGAGCTCCATAATATTGTTTACAACCAGGCTTGTAGCTGGTTTCAAAGCTTAAGAAATAAATTTCACAGCCAAATACTTCAGTACTTTGGTCCAATGCCAGAGAAGGAAGAAAACCTGCAGGTACTTAGTGACTATAGTATCAGATAATTGTCAGTGTGACCTTCACTTGTTTTGCTAGTAAAGAGAGTAATACAGTAACTAAATTAACAGCTTTAAGAAATGCGAGACAAAAAAAGGAAGTGCAAAAACTGAAAAAAACAAGGGGAAAAAAATCCAGTCTGGATTAATTCTGACTTTTTAAAAGTTAGGTCTGGAATGTTGCCGATTACATTTAGCCTAGCATTTTAAACACACTTGGTTTTTTTTAAGTGTGTTAAGTAGTTATTTTACTTCTACGTTTTGTGAAAGATGGTAGTATTTTTAGATTTAGGAAATATTTTCCTTTTAAAACTCAAATTACATAACCACATTATTACACCATTTTTCTCCTAAATGCCCTAAGTTTTAATATTGTTTTATTTCCTTTTAATTTGGTTTCTTCTTTTTAGGAAACAGCTGATGGACCTGCGTGGTGTTGGTGGCTTCTAGCTGTTCTTCCTGTGGATCCTAAATATCAACTTTCAGTGTTTTCTATGAGGTCTTTGAGGGAACGTTTGATAAAAATTCAAGCTATATTGACCTATTTTTCCAGAGATCAGTCCAAATAATTAATGACCTGGACCTTAATACAACAGTATGGCTGTAACTTCAGCTGATTTTTTTTTCTTGCAGAATTTGCACTTTTAGTTCTGATTTGAGAACTATTAGGAAAAATTTTCCTATATCAGTAGTTGCTCAGTTAGAAGGATGCCATTAATATTGCACATACACAATTAATCTAGCAGCAAAATATTTATTTGCACTATAATACAAATGGAATGTATCGTATTATTGTCAAAAAAATTTCCACTGAGTGGTGGAAAGTGCAAGATTTAAAATTTGTCAGTTCAAGTTTACAGTATTAAAGACGACTTCAAAATCTTGCAAATCAGAAATTGCCTCAGCTACAGCACCTTGTTGCTATTTGCACAATTATTTAAATGTATTGTCTATTTGTAGAGCAAAAGTCTGTTTTAAGTCTTTAATTGTAAATTTGGCACAATTTTTTTGTGAAATTATTATAGGAATTTGGAGCCATGTTAAAGAACAGTTGAAAAATATTTCAAGAAGCTGTTGCCACTGTGACATATATCGTGAGACTAGAATTAGACATAGGTGACTATGTTATTTGGAGTTAATTAAAAGATTTAAATTAAGAGCCAAGGTGGCGCAGCAGTTGGAGTGCAGTACTGCAGGCCACTTTAGCTGACTGTGTTCAGCAGGTCAGCGGTTCAAATCTCACCGGCTCAAGGTTGACTCAGCCTTCCATCCTTCCGGGGTAGGTAAAATGAGGACCCAGATTGTTGGGGGCAATGTAAATATATATATACATTGCTTACTGGTGTACACTGCTTAGAGAGTGCTTGCACTTAAAGCGGTATAGAAGTCTCATAAATAAATAAATAAATGGTCTATTCAGTTTATAACAAAACAAAAAAAAGCAGGCATAGCAACACTGTTGGGCTCTGATGGCGAAACCTTTTAACAGGCTTCAAGGACTTCTGTTACCAGAGGAAAAACTAGAGGTGTCCTCTCCTGACCTTGGTTTTGTAAGAAATAAATTTATCTATGTCTGTTCCATGACTGATGAAGCCTCCATATTTGAACCTTATGATAGTCAAGGGAGCTGTATGATTTGAGTAACTTAACTCCTCCTTTAATACTTTTCTAATGCTAAAAAGAACAAAGGTTAGGGGGTACCAGGAGGATGTTTTCAGAGTCAGATTTTTTCCTCCAACTTTGGATGGAAAAATTCCGTATATCCAATACTTCCTGGACGCAGTAACCAAAATCATTCTTATATTTACACACACAATATCAAGTCTACTTACAAGGTCTTCATTTGGAAAAAAATATTTTTTAAAAAAATTGTCGCTGTGTCACCGTACTCTTAAATGTAAGTTGTTCGTGTTTGGGAACTACTGAAGTATGCTTTTTAAAAATAATTTCTGGAAAACAAAAGTTTGAAATGCAGATTTCCATGCCTTATTCATAACAAATTGTACTGCAACACATAAGATGGCAGTGTGTTTGCTAATCGGTTCATTTTGTAGTTTCTCAAATGTCTGTCTTGACTATGATTCATTTTATAAAGTTATTTGTTCAAAATTTTGCTTTTGCTAATATTTAATTTTCAATAAATCTAAAATTTATATTTTTAACTTTGATCAGAATCCTTAATGTTTTGGGGCTTTTAGCATTTATAATACCTTCTAGTGACACAAGGCCCAGGGGCCGGATGTGGCCCACAAAGTGGTTTCATGTGGCCCGCGAAGCCATCCTGGAAACAGTGAGGGAACGGCCCCCGCTGCCCTGGCCCAGGTTGGCTGGGAGTCAAGGTACAATTTTGTGGTGGCCATCTATGCTGAAACACATTCAATCTTAGCTCCACAAGGCTATCTGAAAACAGTGAGGAACTAACCCCTGCGGGGCAGCCCTGTCCCCTGGGTGCATACTGGGAAGGTGTCACACTTTGAGAGGAATGAAGAAATGCTCCATCGCCTGGAAGTGGCCAGCAAATGGCCTTCGCCTACTTCACATATCCAGCTTGATGGGCTCTGCCCTGGTCCCACTCCCTTCTGCCAGAGACCCTCAGATCTGTCCAGGTACCCTTGATGCGAATGATGTAGCACTGACCACGCCCACCCAGTAGGCCACACCCACTCCATCCACGCCCACCCAGTAGGCCCCAGCCCCCCAAGGGTAACCGCAATGCTGATGCAATGAAATTGAGTTTGACACCCCTGTTCTAGAACTTAGGTGAAAGTAGTTTCAATTACTTCAGCATGGCACTGAATTATTTTGAGGTCAGTGACAGTTTAGGGTCTGACTAACACTAAATTATGTATTTTGGAAACTCAACTGTATGACATTAAACATACAAATGGTTCATGCCATCAAAATGAATGGTTTTGGAATAAATTCTTGGATGAAATCTAATGAAAAGGGGGCAAAATTATATATATACATCTCCCACTTTTTGACCAGGAGTTTTATTTTTTTTACACATGGAACAGCAGCATTGTATGGTTGCTTCAGCCCAACATAGCTGTATCTTCCCTGTCTTAGCCCAGCAACTCAACCTCTGTATCAAAACTTTGTAAGGAATGCTTTTGTATGAGTAATCAACAGATTCTCAATATTTTTAATGAGCAGTTGGGTAGAACAGCATATAATTGTACTAGAAATAATAGAATATCTGATGTAGTTATAACTAGTATTGCCTTGTTGAGTTTTGTATTCTCTCAAAATAACATCTTCCCGTTATAGGGTAAAGCTTAATGAAATTCAAAAGTCATATGCTTAAAGTTGTGGCCAAATGATAGGCTGCACATAACCACCTAAAAATGACAAATAGTGCTGTAAGTCAAGCATTCAGTAGTTTTCCAGTGTGCAATTAAGCAATGGAATAGCCTGCCTCAAGTCATGGGTGCTTCATCACTAGATGTTTTCAAGCAAATAGCCAGCCATTTGTCTGCAGTAGTATAATACCTGCACTACGCAGGCAACTAGACTAGAAGACCTTTAATGTTCATTTCAACCCTCCAATTCTATGTAGTGATACAATATTTTAACATCTTGAATAACTTCTTATACATTTGATTTCACGGTGGGCCACATTCTAGAACAAAAGCAAACTGGTCCGTTTATTAATGGCACTGCTAGCTTTAATACAAATTTTAGGAGAATCGCCAGATGGGCATATTACAAGTCAACACAGGTAATATTTCTCTTTAATAACCAGTCATGATGGATCAGTAAGATCTATTCTACCTTAATGCACATAACTCTGCTTTCAGGTTACACTGTGCTAGAAAATACAAGATTAGTTGTTTACAATAGCTTAGAACATGACAGGGCACCTGTACACTCTTTATCATAAAATAGATTAGGAACAGTTTCCCATTAGTACTTATACTAGGAATGATATGTCATCAAATTCTGGAAGCTAAAATGAAAGAGTGGTTTAAGAATTCGTCTATAAAGTATATTCTCTCATCTTTTTGTCAGCCTGTTTTAAGGAGATCCACGTATTCAGAATGTTGGATCGCAGTTTGGCCCACACACAGTGGTCATTCAACCCAAAAATCTGAGCAGCAAATTGGGCAGCACCTTCAGGTGAAAGAACTGTGGAACAGCCAAGACCTGTTAAAAAGCAAGACAATTTTAATTTTTAAACTATATGATTGTCAATGTATTACCACTAGATCATCTTTAGTGTATCAAAAAAAAACCTGATACGTACCGTATATTCCGGCGTATAAGACAACTTTTGAGAGCGTTGAAACAGCCTCCAAACTCGGGGGTCATCTTATACGCCGAGTCGTCTTATACGCCGGAAATAAGGTAGTTTCTGGCGTATAAGACGACTTTCTAGGCATGCGACTCAGCGTCGATCATACGCCGGAAATACTGGTAGTTTCTGGCATATAAGACAACTTTCTAGGCATGTGACTCAGCGTCAATCGTCTTGCGACCCGGCGCCAAACTCGGGGGTCGTCTTATATGCCGGGTCGCCCTACACACCGGAATATACGGTAATATTTTAACAATTCATACAGAACATGGAGTTTCAGATGAATGTGGAGGACAAGGTACCAAAATTCTCTTCAGAACTGAAATTTGTTCAAGTTAGAGAAGGAGCGTAAGTTTTTTGAAAGTTAATGTTTACAGGTTTTACAGAGTATGCTCCTTCTTTGTCTGGACAAGTTTGTACCAGGACTGTGCAAGCTAAGTGTGAGCAAACCCCAGATAAAGGAGCAAAACGACTTCAAAAGAAAAACAAGAAAGCCCAATTTGCCTCATGGAAAAGCACCTCTGGATTTGCTTATTGACCATGGTGATTTGCTTAACAACCAGGGCAAAAAAAGATAAAATCAGGTGTTGGTGAGTTATCACCATTTCTATCTTTTACCTTTAATGCAAAAGTTTTTGTTGAGTGATAAGAGAAAAGCTAAAAATAACCAGTCTACTCATAATGCTGACAAATGTTAAGCCCAGCCCAGGAAAATATGAAGTTAAATATCTACAGCAGTGTTTCTCAACCTTAACAATTTTAAGGCATGTGGACTTCAATTCCCAGAATGCTGGCTGTGGAATTCTGGGAGTTGAAGTCCACAT
Source organism: Crotalus tigris (assembly GCF_016545835.1). Taxonomy (NCBI): domain Eukaryota; kingdom Metazoa; phylum Chordata; class Lepidosauria; order Squamata; family Viperidae; genus Crotalus; species Crotalus tigris. The sequence goes on along the minus strand of NW_024100602.1, from coordinate 317,723 downwards.
GCCTTAAAATTGTCAAGGTTGAGAAACACTGATCTACAGTAAATGGTGTATCCATTTTATTCACTGGGGGTGGTGTGGTGGTGTTAGGGTTAGGTAACCCAGTACTACAAATCTTTTTAAATCCTGCCTTTGAGCACAATCTTCTGTATGTATATTGTAGAAATAGTAAATTTAGAATCAAAGCATTCATTCATTCTAACGTTATCATTATTTTGAACAGAACTACAGCTGATAGTACATAATCTTACTAACTCCCTCAAAATTATTTGTTCCAAGTGTTATGATAAACCTTACCAGTAGGCATTCTCAGAGATGACCATATATCCTGGGCACCCCAATCAGCTGAGAGAGGAGGACAATTGACAACTGGATATGCAGTGTTTCCAGACAACACAGGTCCCAAGCCATTGCTCCTCCCAGCCACTGCAACAAACACTGTGGGAATCCCATCCGCTAATAACAAACAAACATGTATCAGTGTGATACAAATATGCTCACCTAAACAGATACTATATTATTTATCATTTTTTAAAAACAGGAATTGAGATTGCCATTGAACTTAAACAATAGTTCACTAAAATAGATAATTTAGACAAATTTGGGTTAGGTACCTTCGTATTCAGCTTTGATCCTCAGTGTTTCATCTGGTCCTTTGTGAGCAGAGGTCACTCGTAATTCACAAGGCACCCCATAATTGCCACATGCCTTTTTAATTTTCTCACAGTGACCAAGATCGGAAGTTGAACCCATGAAGACAACCACTCTGCCTTGACGTTGTGGTTTCAATAACAGCTAATAGAAAAAAAGACCAAACGACAATTTAAAAGTACTGAAAATGATGGTATGGATTATCCCTATGTGTTTCTCAGAGATGGTATAAATACCTCCACTCTTTCAGCCACCCATTCAAAATTTCTTTTCACCATTTGCAGTGCTTCAGGCGTCACTTCTTTGAGGTCACGGTAAGACTAAAAGCACACACAAAAGAACAAAAAAATTACACATAAAATGCCCAAGATTCACTGACTTCATACCTACTTAAAATGCCAATATTATAATTCACTGACACATCCATATACATATTTATAATAAGGTTTTGACACAGAGGCCCAATGCATGTAAGGATCAAAAATGTGATTTATAAGTTGTTGATGAATCCCCAGTTCCTTTTTTTGAAACTTCCAAAGTTTTACTTATCACTGAGGCAAGTGATATGCTTACCTAGCTCTCCGATATCAAATCAGATAAAGTAATAATTTATGCTTAGATGATTAATAAAATCATGGTTCACTATGCTGTAATGACCAGTTAATACATATTAATATGTGTTTATATCAAATAATAGGCCCAGATTCAACAGTATATTTGAAGGATACTTTTCATAGCTCATAATGGGTAAACAATATTTTGGAATATGAATTTTGTATTCACTCATTTCCTCTTATAGTTGGAATATATAGGTATTAATAGCTATTATCTAAAATATCCATTATTATTGCCAAAACTGTAATTAATTAGAAAAGTCTAAGGCAGTGGTTCTCAACCTTTCTAATGCCGCGACCCCATAATACAGTTCCCCATGTTGCGGTGACCCCCAACCACTTATACATCATCTGGTGCCATGGGCGTGGCCAAAGAAAAGGGGGAAAAATGGCGGACAGCCTTGTTTGGGGACCCCCATGAAATAGTCGTTTGACCCCAAATGGGGTCCCGACCCACAGGTTGAGAACCACTGGTCTAAGGTAACATGCATAAATATTTTATATATTTCTTTCACTAATTTAATTGAAATGTAATTAGGAATTTTATTTTTGGACACTTGAAATGTCTATCATAAAACAAATAAGTTAGCAGAAAGAAAGATATCTAATAGTTTTCCAGGTTTAACTGTAGAATTTGGCTTTCCCCCATCTTCTGTTTCATGCGAAGAAACAAACATTCAGTAGAAGCCAAGGAGAACAGAAGCAGGTTTCATACAGCAAAATAAGCCAATATTGCAGTTTTACAAGGTGTATACACCTTGTAAAACTGCAATATTGGCTTATTTTCAGAATCTGCACCGAAAACAGAATTACCTGTTTGTCCTTTTGTTGTTTTCTATCTCCAGATGGCCACAGCCTCCAAGAATCATTATCAATGACATCAGCAAGAACAATTTCTTTTGTGGCTACATTAACACCAAACTCAACCTAAAAATGGAAACACAACACAAGATTAAGAAAAGATTAGCTGAATTCAATAATTTCATTCCTTACTTTAAAAAAACCAAGATCTAAAATATAAATGTATCTACCTTCAAATCCACCAGCGTACAATTCTGGGGTTGCCATGCTTTTTCAAGTATTTCAAAAATGGCTCGGGTGGATTGTGCCATGATATCTACTTCCGTTTGTCCAATTTCAAGTCCGGCAAGCTTAAACTTAACTTCAACAAGTTGCTCTTCAGACCACTGTGGATCATTTGCTGCATCATCCTATAATAAAAAGTGAGATTTTGTTGGAATAACTGATATCGTCATTCGTGATAAAGCTCAATTTCTCCAGTCCATATAGAAGCAAGCTAGACAGTTTTCATTGCACATTTAGTTGAGGGTGTAAGTGATTGTTTGGGGTGGATGGGCCTTTCTAATACAACTTTTTCTTCTTTTCTGCTTTATATAACCAGTAGACATCACAACAATGCCATCGTTTTAATGATGTAATCTGAGAATTGTTTGCAGAATGATATAATGATGTGTGATGCTACTTGCTCTCTTGTGACCTTCCCTGACAGATGGCCAGACTAGAAAGAGATCATTTCTGCTAGAGGTCTAAAAGTCAGAATCCATTCAGACTGAGAAATAAGTTGCCTACCCAAGTTTTCAGTGAAAACAAACATTTTTGAAGTTATTACAGACAATTCTAGACCATAAATTCTGTTGCTAAACAAGGTGGCTATGTGAGTCATACCCATTGCCTTTTTTGACACAATTGCTAAGCAATTGTTAACTGCTGTTGTTAACTGAACCATGCAGTTGTTAAGTGAATCAACTTTTTGGAGACTTTGCTTATCAGAGTCTGACTAGGCAGGTTGCAAATGGCCTTCGTGTAACCCCGGGAGACTGCAACCATAGTAACTCCATGCCAGTTGCCAAGCTCCCAAATTTGGGTATGCTGTGATGGTCATGGTTTTCCCAGTTGCAATGTACAGCTGTGAAAGTTGGACCATAAGAAAGGCTGAGTGCAAAAGAATTGAGGCCTTTAACTATGGTGCTGGAGAAGACTCCTGCGAGTCCCCTGGACTGCAAGGCGATCAAACCGGTCAGTTCTAGAGGAGATCAACCCTGACTGCTCTTTAGAAGGCCAGATCCTGAAGTTGAAACTCAAGTACTTTGGTCACCAAATGAGAAGGAAGGACTCACTGGAGCTGAATTCTGGGAAAGATTGAGGGCAATAGAAGGGGAAGACAGAGAATAAAGTGGCTGGACAGAGTCACTGAAGCAGTAGGCGTGAGCTTAAATGGACTCCAGAAGATGGTAGAGGACAGGAAGGCCTGGAGGAACGTTGTCCATGGGGTCGCGATGGGTCAGACACGACTTTGCAACTAACAACAACAACTTTGAACAGTTACTAAATGAATGTTTGTAAGTTGAGGACTCCTTATACACAAAACACCGGTTCCTAGTTGACATGACACCTACGATTAGAATCTTGGGCACAAACACATTTTAACGAAATATTTATATATATATATATAAAGCAGAGTCTAAGAATCAAGACTCCTTTTAAGAATCACCTATATATTGCAAAATTCTATCAGTATTGAGAGACAGTATTTGGGGGGGGGGGGGGAGAGAGGAATTATTTTGGGAAGGCTTGAATCAGGATGTTTAACTGAAGCACATAATTAGCCTGAGGTTCAAGCTTACAAAAATGTGGTAATTGTTAAAATTATACAAAACCATCATCTCCATTACAGCCAAATTATGTTTGTGCTACCTACCTTATAAAACATCTCAATTTTAGGTGGATAAAACTTGTAGCCCTCTTCAACACCAGGATTTCTCTTCAGAAAAGATCCAGTAGCGATTCTCCTACAAACCCATTCAATCGGAATCATTTCGCAGTGAGCAGCTATAAATGCTGTATCGTTGTGTTTTCTCACAAAAGCGGTCTTGATACCTGTAAAGGAACTTTCTCGATCAAAATGGTCGCCTGGATCTTAGTTGCCAATAAGCAAAATAAGCAACCTACAGTCTGAAACAGAAATATACAAGTGAAGAATTTTTCTGAGAATTTTCAGCAGACTGCTGTGATCTTCATCCAGATCAGAAAAACCTATCACTGCTTTTTATGAAAATCCCAAGCATGATATTTCAACTACATCTAAGCAAGGGGTAGTCAACCTTGGCTCTTTTATGATTGGTGGACTTCAATTCCCAGAATTCCTGAGCCAGCTTAGCTGGCTCAGGAATTCTGGGAGTTGAAGTCCACGAGTCATAAAAGAGCCAAGGTTGACTACCCCTGATCTAAGCAATCCATTAGTTTCAAACTCCCAGAATAGGATTTGCTTTTAAAGGTAGTCCTCGATTTACGACCACAGTTGAGCCCAGCATTTCTGTTGTTCAATGAATCTTGCCACTTCTCCTGCCATAGTTGTTAAGTGAACCAACATAGTTGGCAAGTTAGTAACACAGTTGTTAAAAGAATCTGGCTTCCCCACTGATTTTGCTTGTCAATAGGTTGGAAAAGGTGATCACATGATCTTGGGACATAGCAACGATCATGAGGCAGTGGCCAAGCATCTGAATTTTGATCACATGACCAAGAGGAAGCTGCAATGGTTATAAGCGTGAAAAAACGGTCATAAGTCAGATTTTTCAGTGCCGTTGTAACTTTGAATGGTCACCAAATGAACTGTTGTAAGTCGAGAACTACCTGTATTATATCAGACTGGGAAGATTTTATAAAGCAAGAGTGGGGGTGATTAAAATTTAAAAACATATCCCCTTAGATTTAGAGACGTAGTAGAGCATAACTTAATTAAAAAAAAAAACTTCCATAAAAATCTGAGGGCATGATTTCTTGAACTTAAAGCTATTAACAAAAACTTTTCTAACTTTATGGGGGCTTAGGAAGGAAAAAGTGTGATGGCACAGCTGGTCTTGGATTTAGAAAAGGTTCAAATCAGTCCTAAGTAACAATGTAATTTTAACCAATTATTGTAAGCATTAATATTAATCAACTTGCCAAGAACAGTGTAGACAATTTCCAGATGTCCAACTGGGGAAAAATCTCACTTGTTCTATGTCTTATCTTAAATGATCTAGCCCAGTGGTTCTCAACCTGTGGGTCGGGACCCCATTTGGGGTCGAACGACCATTTCACGGGGGTCGCCAAACAAGGCTGTCTGCCATTTTTTCCCCCTTTTCTTTGGCCACGTCCCTGGCACCCGGTGATGTATAAGTGGTTGGGGGGGTCACCACAACATGGGGAACTGTATTATGGGGTCGCGGCATTAGAAAGGTTGAGAACCACTGATCTAGCCTATTATATTTTTCAATTTGCCTCCTCGATATGATATTGTTGGTTGTTTTATCTATTTTTATTATTTTTTTATGTGTTACTGCTTGAGTTCATGCTTTGTGGAAATCTATTATTTGCTCACTCACTACCAATCATGCAGGTGGCAGCCTCTTGCCTAAGCTCACAAATTAAGCAGAGTCAGCCCTGGTTGGCATTTGGCTGGGGGAGAACTTCAAGGAACCACAGGACTACAGATTAAAGTACAAAGTAATGGCAAACCATGTCCATTCTGATGCAACAAAACAATTTTAATAGCTCCAGGAAATCAGCAGGAAGCATGCCTGAAAGGAAACTTCACTTTTTTTCAGGAATTGCAGTCCTATTACCAAAACTGTTAGTATACAAAAAGAGACTAATGATTTGATATGAGTGGATACTCAAAATCAGTGGGCACAGATTTTTTTTCTCTTTTTTGTGCTAAATGCACCCCTACATTTTTTTAACGAGGCAGGAAGGCACCAATAAGCTAAAGGTTTGCCACAGAATATTATAAAGCAGGGGTTCTCAACCCTGACTTGTAAACTTCAACTCCCAAAATTCCTCAGCCAGTTCTGGGAATTGAAGTCCACAAGTCTTAAAGTTGCCAAGGTTGAGAACCCATGTTATAAAGCAAATGTTTCAACACTCCATGAGGGAAAAGGTTGGAACGCAGGAAAGTACTCCATCATGTTAATTTTTAATCCTTAAACTTACTCAAAGCAAATTTCTTCATAACACATTAATGTGAGGCAAGGTTTGGAAGTACAACTCAATAAACTGATGCAATTTTTTGGGGGGGTAATCAGTAGCCTTGCAATTTTTGATATGCAATTTTTGACACACAATGCAAGGATTATAATTTCAAGCAAATGATAACCTTCATGGCTGAGGGGGTAAAAATTCTAATAACTCGCCCTTGAGGGTTTTAATCCAAGTTATTAAAGCATGTGCAATGTAAATAGGAAACAAATAATAGCATAGGTCAGTGGTGGCGAACTTATGGCACAGGGGCCAGAGGCGGCACTCGGAGCCCTTTCTGTGGGCATATGTGCCGTTGCCCCAGCCTTGACCACCTCCTCTCCAGCAGCCCCCCTGAACGAGAATCGCCCCTGAGTGTGGCCCACGCGGAGTAGCGCAGCTAAGGACATGGCAGCCAGGCAGTGTAGACAAGACTCTGCCCTCACACTCCATTGTACACAGCTGATGCTGCAGGGCGCAGGCAGAGGGCGTGACTGCCATAGCGCTGCTCGGCTGCCTGGGCAATCCGTGGCGGTTCCTGGAGGCGGTGAGTGGCCCTGCAGGCAGGCGGGGGATGGGGGGGCGGAGCGGGGGCAGGGCCAGTTTTTGAGTATTTGGTCTCTAAAAGGTTCACCATGGCATAGGTCATAAGAAATTATACTTGATTTCAAGTCCTGGGTTAGCCATGAAAACCAGCTGAGTGACCTCTCTCTCTCTCTCTCTCTCTCTCTCTCTCTCTCTCTCTCTGTCTCTCTCTCTCTCTCTCATTTGTTTTATGTCAAAATGCTGTTATCTGTCTAGGACAGTGGTTCTCAACCTGTGGGTCGGGACCCCATTTGGGGTCGAATGACCATTTCACGGGGGTCGCCAAACAAGGCTGTCCACCATTTTTTCCTTTTCTTTGGCCACGCCCTTGGTACCCGGTGATGTATAAGTGGTTGGGGGTCACCACAACATGGGGAACTGTGTTATGGGGTCGCGGCATTAGAAAGGTTGAGAACCACTGGTCTAGGACTATAAATTTGGAAAACCCAACTTAGTTTAAAACAGTCAGTATTGAACATATAAAATATTTTTTTCCCCAATCTATTTGGCTTGGAGTGAGAGGTATATGTTAAATTCCACTGCTCATGTTTCCAAGGCTTCTTCCAATGGCTGCCAATGTTACTTAATGATATACTGTAAGGGACAAATATTTAACGTGACTCATCTATGGAGAAACTATCTTGTATTTTTTTTTTAAATGTGAAAAAAGTATTACTCTTGTGTTCTTGAAAGTCCTATGTTCCTTAAGCATATAGTCATGGGATCTCTTAATTATAATAAAGCCAAGAAAAATTAGCATGCAAGTTTCCTATATAGCAAAAATAGTTTCCATATAGTGAGGCCATTGTTGCTCACTATATGGTTACTCTTCTGCATGAGGGTTAACTTTTCCACCACCTACCAGATTCTTGAAGCAACTGGAACACACAAGATGTTGTTGTATTTGAGATTGCAGCCTTCCCTTCCATGATGTTCTTTCTAGCTGCATTTCCGGCAGTTATTTGGTCTTTTGATTGCAGCAGAACACATCCTGGGTAATTCAGCAATTCATAAACTTCTTTTGTTTTTCCCTCATTTACTTTTTTGCCTAGTTTAAGTTCTGGAGAAATAATTGAGGAAGGGAGATATTTACATCATGAACATATATGAAAACAAGGCACTGAATTTTAAAGTTTATAGAACAAATTTGTGCACGCTTACTAAGACATTTCTATTATATTTAGGGCATCTCAAATTTGGGAAGCCTTCTACTGTCCGCAATTTAACATTTTGTTTCAATATCAAAGACCACCACTCGTTCATTTTGTTCACCAAATGCCTTTTTTTTGCTTTGGCTTGCTAATAAGTGATGTATAAACCATGTCTTTATTGTCAGAATGTGTTCTCCTGTCAAATTTAGCCATTTTTTTAAAAGAGACACATTATGTCTTAGCATGAACAGAGAATTTTGTAAAAGGCTTGTTTTGATGTTGCTTTTAACTAGAAAGAGAATCATGTTGCACTATAAGAAGACTGGTGAGAAGGAAACAGAGTTGAAGTCTTTTTAGTTCCTATGGCAACAAATGGGTTGCCGAATGCAATTTGTCAAATAATCCACATAGCCACGGAAAGCAACCATTCTATTCTTTTCTTGTGTAGTCTGTTCGGTTTCCAGGCTGTGCTATTTCTCCACTTACACTTATGAAGAAAAATAAGTCTATATTAATCTTTAACTTTCTGCCCTGGTTTTAACTCTTGGGAGACAAAATGAAAATATCTGCTAAATTTCTTCTATTTACACAAGGACAGTTCACCCACTGAACTGTGACTTTTGCCTATCAGTTATCCCTTTCCCTCAAAATGAAACCTCAGCTCTTTTTCCTTCGAACCAAGCAAACATGGCTGTAATCACTGTACACTGTACTCTTCTTGCAAGGACATTTTAGGGAACCATCCTTGATTGGTTTAAGGCCGTGGTTCTCAACCTTTTTAATGCCGTGACCCCCAACCGGTCGTAAGTCGAGGACTACTCAACTGGTGCAGCACCGTTTGCAGAATGGGACGTTTGGCGGGCTCAGCAGGGCAGAGACAGCCTGGACAATTCCTACTGGCTTTTGAAAGCCAATAGAATTAGACTCTATTCAAGAAATCTATTCTATTGGCTTTCAAAAGCCAATAGAATAAAAGGGAGTAGCACAGCTAAGGACAAGGGGGAAAAATGGCGGACTGTGTTGTTTGGCGACCCCCGTGAAATGGTCATTCGACCCCAAACGGGGTGCCGACCCACAGGCTGAGAAGCACTGGTTTAAGGCAAGAAGACATTCAACCTCACCTCTCTTTTAAGATGTTGAATTGTCAGAAACTTTTATTGATTTGGGGGCTCTCTTCACATTTCAGGGTAATGAGGAGTTGTACTGAGCAAAGTGATATTCTAAAGTTGACCAGAATCTTTGTACAGAGCTGATCTTTAAAAAAGGGAGGATGGTTGGCTCTCTATACTTTTTTAATGAACACATTGTTACCTAGTTATCATAGATGACTTCAGGATAATCCTGTAAAAAACTTAAAGGGGAGAATGTTGTGAATTTTTAATTGACTAAGATATTGCTTTAACATTAGCTGTTTGAAATCGTCACTTAAATTTCTCCAGTCTTTTTGAGAAACTGTCCATCCAAATCTTAAACTGATATATACAAAGTCTGATACTGGGAGAATATGCATAAGAGAACCAAATTCAGTTGTTCTGATAGATCCCGCACATATATTGCAGATATCTGAATTTGAAGTCTCACGTTGCTAAAATTGCATATTGTACATAGTGGGAGACATTATTAAGCTGCAAAATTTTCAGAACTAAAAGGAAAAGTCCAACAAAAACTTCACAACTTTGCCTATTGGGTCCTGAATATGCTATAACAAACTAGATGGCTATATTAACTAATGAACAGTAGAGGCAGAAGCACCAATCACTTTTGAGTGAATATAAAATACAGATAGTCCACAGCTGAGCCCAGAATTTATGTTGCTAAGCAAGAAATTTGTTAAGTGAGTTTTGCCCCATTTTACAATTTTTCTTGCCACAGTTGCTAAATGAATCGCTGCAGTTATTAAATTAGTAACATGGTCGTTAAGAGAATCTGGCTTCCCCATTGACCTTGCTTGTTAGATTACAAAAGATAATCACACGACCCCAGGACACTGCAACCATCATAAATATGAACGAGTTATCAAGCATCCAAATGTAAAATACAGGACCATGGGGATGCTACAACAGTCGTTAAGTGTGAAAAATGACCATTTTCAGTTCCGCTGTAATTTTGAATGGTCACTCAATGGGCTGTCAAGGACTGCCTGTACATAGCAAGTTTCCCTCCATTCTGCATACAATCCAAAACTCAAATGGAGAATTCAGCGCTCGTTGCACATCTTTCCCATAAGATATTTGGATGGCTTAATCCAGTGATGGCGAACATTTTAGGCACCAAGTGCCCAAATTGCAACCCAAAACTCACTTAAGCATCATCGGGTGCCGGGTGGGTGTGGCCCATTGGGTGGATGTGGCCCATTGGGTGGGCATGGCTGTGGTGGTAATGGCAGACTGGGTGGGACTAAAAAGTCCAATCAATTCACAACTTTGCAAGATCTTTTTTTTCCCCCGTGAGAAGTTGAAATTGATTGAACCTGGTTTTTTTTGTTTGTTTTTTTTTGCACACAGCGGCAGAGGCCTAAAGCAAAAAGGTTTTATAAAACCCAGCTGAATGCCTAGGACTGGGGCGACGGCGCGCATGCCCACAGAGAGGGCTCTGAGTGCCGCCTCTGGCACCCGTGCCATAGATTCGTCACCACTGGCTTAATCCATTTCCCATTCTAGTGGAGACCAACCACGGGAGCAGAAAAGAACGTGCTGTGTGTGCACAATAGCCAAGTTTTCAAAAGTCCCAAGTTATGGGATCGTTAACTACCAGCTCCTCCAGGCAGCCCAGCCAGCAGGCCCACGAATCCCCAACCGTTGCTCTGTACCTCCCCAAACTGAGAGTGGTGGACAGAGATTGCATCGCCATGCAAGCAGATTGGGACCCATTCACGCGCTCTCCTTGCACGTAGAGTCCTGGATAAGAGGCGCAAGATTTATTTATTTATTTATTTTAAAAAAGGAATTTTTTTTGCAGCCCGTTGGTGGCAGAGGTAAAGGTAGAGAGCTCTGCACGGACGGGGAGTAAAAGGAATCCTTTTTATTATGGATCATCGCACAGTCAGCCAGATGTTCAGACTGGATTTGGCATTTTGTCTACCTATCGAGTCCTTACCCAGGACCTGGGATAGGCAGATGTGGAGGTTTGATGGCATTACAGGTATCGTCGCAGGACGGAAGCAGTTCCTTGTAAGGCCACCTTTTGCAATTGACTAATAGCGAATTTGTCAATTTATTATTATTATTATTATTGTTATTGACCTGCGCCTCTTATCTAGGACAAGGAGAGCGCGAAGGGTTCCAACCCAGCGCTGCTCACTTTGTCCTCAAAGAGTTTCTTTCGAACTCCAGTAAGCCTGCCCAAGGCGAAACCTGCAGAGGGCGGCCCAAAAGCAGCGGCTCTCACGTGGGAACCAGGCAGGGAGGCGGCCAACTCGAGTCGGGCCCAGCGGCGCCTTCCTTCTTTCCGCGGAGCCCGCCGGGCCGAGCCACTCACCTGAATGTATCGGAGGCATCGCGGCCAGAGGAGCGGAGGAGGCGGAGGAGATCCGGGACGCCTAAAACAAGAAAAAATAAAATAAAAAGCAGAAAAAGTGAAACACGCGCGAAGAGGACAAGCGAGGCGCGTCGCCGCCTGCCAGGAAAGTTCCGAAGAGGGCGCGGGGAGGGGTGCGTACGCGTGTGTGTGTGTGAAGCGAAGAGACCCAGCACACTCGGGGTCTCGAACTGGCGGCGGAGCTGCGCAAGAAGAAGGGGACACGGCGGAAGGGGCCGGCAGAGCGGCGACGGGGGTGTGCGTGTGTGTGTGTGAAGAGGGTGGAGATTAGCCGCGGAGCTCACCAATGGGCCGCGGCAAGCGCGGGGTGGCGCCCCGAAGTGGACCACCCCGGGCGCGTTTCCCCCCCCTCCTCCCCATCCCCGACCTCCCCTTTCCGAGCGGGGGGGGGAGGAGGTGGGTCCGCTACCTCGGCCCTCCAATCTGCGAGGAGCTTCCACCTCCGCCCCCTCCGCCTTCCACCAGCGCTGCAAAGAGTAACGCGTGGGAAGCGAAGTTGGGTCCTTTCCCCCCCCCCCCGCCCTCCCCTTCCCGCGCGCGCCGTTTTCCAAGATTCTCGCGCCCTCCGGCCCCGGGGGGGGGCTGTTTCGCGCCAGAGTTCACCCAACCGTCCCGCCCTCGCGTTGCTCCGCGGGGAGCGTCCTTTGCCTCAAATGCGCGGCCCCAGCCGCTCTCGGCCAGAATTCACACTCACTCACTCACCCACCCACCCACCCACCCCTTCCCCTCCCGCTGACCCGACCCCGAAGCGTGAAAAGTAAAATGCACCAACTTTCATACGCGGCTGAGAGGATGTGAGAAAGTTCCGCTGCAAAACTTTAAAAAAAGTTTCGACGAAAGGCTGGAAAACAAGCGGTCCACGAGGAGCGCCTGTTTTCCTGCCCTTTCCTTCCCCCCCCCCCGGCCCGGCCCGGGGAAGACTCGGGAAGGGGGGGGCGCGACTCGCCTGGGGTCCCGCCTCCCCCTTCCTTGGCGCCTTCCTTGGCCCAGCGCCTTCCTTGGCCCAGAAAACAACCCGGCCGCCCCCTCCCCATGGGACTGAGAGAGAGAGAGAGAGAGAGAGTGTGTGTGTGTGTGTATGTAAATAAGGCCAGGGGTGGGAGCAGGGAACTGGCGCTGCAAAGGCCAGCCCGCCTCCTCCTCCTCCTCCTCCTCCTTTCCCACAAACTCAGGCGGCGGCCGAAGCGGTAGCAACACGGGAGAAGCTGCGTGTAAGCATCCGCGCGCACGCATATATATATATACACACAGACACACGTGTTGCCTCGCGCGCCATGGAATTCGAGGAGTCGGGCATCGGGGAAGAATGCGGCGTCTTCGGCTGCATCTCCGCCGGCTTGTGGCCCACCGAGCTGGATGTGCCCCATGTGATCACGCTGGGGTTGGTGGGGTTGCAGCACAGGTAGGAACTGGGGGGGGGGGAGACGGACGGTGGCCGGGGAAGGGGGGGGGGCTTGACAGGAAAGCCTGACCTCTCCGCCTTGGGCACAGGCAGGGAGCGTGGAAGAAGGGGGGGGGGGAGAGAGAGAGTGTGGGAGGAATACGGTGGGATTAAGAGTTAAGCCAGGGCTGGTTCGGTAGGGTCTGCTCTGATAATAACTAAAGCACGTGCTAAGGATGTAAATCCCCCCCCCCTCCTATGCATATGCACTCTGCATGTCCATAAGATCCTTGCTCCGAGTAAGTTTGTGCAGGCTTGCACCCTGAGCCCTTCCTGTTTTTCCCTGATTCCAAGAAAACGAACATGCTTGTCGGTAAGATTAAAGGGTAACTCCCATTAGGCAAAGGATCCTAACCCTTCCTCAAACTTCTAGGATGGCCAGAGCTCTTCCTGATCAAAGTTTACAGGTACTTCTTTAACCACTAGACGAGCCTCAGACTTGCTGAATTGGATGATGGCCCAATAAACCATGATTATCTCCGGATCCGTTTACTTGGCTATGGATCTACAGCAATCTTAGAGCCCTGCTGTAGAGCATTGGACACAAATCAGTTTTGGTAATCTGGCTTACTCTAGGTTTTAGCCATAGAAAAGTATAAAACCAAAAATTTGGATAAAGGCACTGTATGGGTTTGTTTTGCAACATATCCATCCCTTGCAGACTCTGCCCATAATCCCTTCCTGCTGTGATATATTTGTTCTGCCTAATCTGCCCAGAAACATCCAACAAGATAACAACTACAGCCTCACTTGCCCATCCTCTCAGTAGAAAACTCCTTGTTTGCAAACAACATGCTCATCTTATCTACTTCATATCTGTGCTTTATTTTATATTGGCTATATAAAATCCCATGTCTTTTTCAAATTTCTTGACACGGCAGGCTGGGGATGTTGGTAGGTTTAATCCAGCATCTCCACAGAGCATCAAACTGGTCTACATCTCTTTACCCTTGTTTCTCTTGCCTGCTAAAACTTTAGCTGTATGCATTTCTTCATGGAGTGATACATTTCTAGATTCAGTTTGCTCTGTGGATACTTGTTCCTGCTCACTTAGAGCAGTGGTTCTCAGCCTTTTTAATGCCGCGACCCCCAACCAGTCGTAAGTCGAGGACTACTCAGCTGGTGCAGCACCTTTTGCAGAATGGGACTTTTGGCGCACTCAGCAGGGCAGAGACAGCCTGGACAATTCCTATTGGCTTTTGAAAGCCAATAGAATTAGACTCTATTCAAGAGAGTCTATTCTATTGGCTTTCAAAAGCCAATAGAATAAAAGGGAGTAGCACAGCTAAGGCAAAGGGGGGGGGGGGAAATGGTGGACTGCGTTGTTTGGCGACCCCCGTGAAATGGTCGTTCGACCCCAAATGGGGTCCCAACCCACAGGTTGAGAACCACTGACTTAGAAGATTGGGACTGCTGAACCAAGTAGAAACCACAATTCTCAACTCCCTTAACAGAAAATACTCTAAAGCAGTGTTTCCCAAACTTGACAATTTTAAGGCATGTGGACTTCAACTCCCAGAATTCCACAGCCAGCAATGCTGGCTGTGGAATTCTGGGAGTTGAAGTCCACATGCCTTAAAATTGTCAAGTTTGGGAAACACTGCTCTAAAGATGTACCTTCTCTAAGTTTGTGCCCATTCTTCAAAAGTTGCATGGCTGGATGCTACTGTGTTATGTTATATATTTCTTGGGAAGTAATCATGTTCAAATGGGTTCTTGAATAATGATTCAAAGGATCATGTGGCACATGTGTCTAGGATTTACTTTTTAAAAACTCCCTATACAGGCAGAGATATTTAAGATACAGCAGTCACCTTCTTGGTAAAAAGAAAAGAAAAAAATATTACACTGCATAACAAAACGTTTACAACCCCACCCCTAAATTTGCAACTCAAAGGAAATTGAGTTTTCCATCTCAGGAAATTTTCTTCCTCCCATCCTCAATATTGTTAATTTTTGAAGTTCTGCTCCTGCTTTGATAGTAACAGTTTAAAGTATCAACTTGCCAGGTTTTACAGAGTAGCTATCCTTGCACATATGACAGTGGTTCTCAACCTTTTTAATGCCGTGACCCCCCCCAACCGGTCGTAAGTCGAGGACTACTCAACTGGTGCAGCACCGTTTGCAGAATGGGACTTTTGGTGGACTCAGCAGGGCAGAGACAGCCTGGACAATTCCTATTGGCTTTTGAATGGCAATAGAATTAGACTCTATTCAAGAGAGTCTATTCTATTGGCTTTCAAAAGCCAATAGAATAAAAGGGAGTAGCACAACTAAGGAAAAGGGAGAAAAAAATGGTGGACTGCATTGTTTGGCGACCCCCGTGAAATGGTCATTCGACCCCAAATGGGGTCCCGACCCACAGGTTGAGAACCACTGACATATGACCTCTGTTACATAAATGGTGGGTTATCATTCAAATTGTTCAGCTCTACCTACGCATGCACAGGCAGCAGAGCAACTGGTTTCCTGTTTTTAACTTTACATTTTCAATTAACTATAAAGACTTATATACAGAGCTAAATTCATAGTAGCTAATATCTAGTTATAGTTAGGGAAAGTAAGATGATTCTGGCTTCTTTCCCATCATTCTAGAAACAACCTGAGGACCTAGTTGGAACATAGAACTATATAAATTCTGAGCACTTTTACCTCTTGTATGCTTTTCCAACAATGCATTCTCCAGTCAGCCTGGAGAATGTGAGTTTCAGGTGGGAAAATGCGTCAGGTTGTAATATATCAAACTTAGTTGGTAAATCTAGATTAAAGATATATGCAAAAAAAAAAAAATTCAGCCGGGACAAGTCATTGTTAAAAGTTGATGGAGGCAATACAGGTAGTTTTTAGTTAATGACCACTCATTTGGCAGCCATTTAAATTTATGTTGGCACAAAATGAGTGATACATATGACCAGTCTTTGAAATTCTGGCCCGTGCAGCTTCCCCACAGTCACACAGCAATAGCAATAGCTACCAAGAAGTTGGAAGTCACAACCAAATGAGGTCCTCACTAACAACCCATGATGAGTCACTTAATGACAGCAACCAGGGACTGCTGGAACTACCATGGCTAAGTGATATGTCACATGACATTGTACTTTATGATCACATCACTTAGCAATGGGAATTACAGTCCCAGTTATCATTGGTAAGCTAGGACTACCTTTATAAAACTATATAGCAAAAAGCAAGGCAGAAATGAAACCTATGTTTACTATTTCTAAGTCCTGACAGTATATTGGCATGAATTACAGCATGTTATAAGAGAAGGTTAATAATACTAATTGGTTAATATAGTTCTGTTAAGTTATATTTAGATAGATAGATAGATAGATAGATAGATAGATAGATAGATAGATAGATAGATAGATAGACAGACACACACACACACAAACATATATATATATATACATATATACACATATACACACACACACACACACACACACACACACACACACACACACACACACATATATATATATATATATATATATATATATATATATATATATATATAAAGATTTTACTGACAAAGAGTTAAAGTTTTGCAAGGCAAACGCTATCATAACAGTAGACCAGGTGCTCTATTCAGACCAGTTTCACTGGAAAACACTATATGTATAATTGTGTCTATTAGTTGGAGTATTTCATATGATTCATTTGGGCATAAAGTTTAGGGAATATTTTGCATAGATCAGTGGTTCTCAACCTTTTTAATGCCGCGACCCCCCAACTGGTCGTAAGTCGAGGACTACTCAACCGGTCGTAAGTCGAGGACTACTCAACAGGTGCAGCACCGTTTGCAGAATGGGACTTTTGGTGGGCTCAGCAGAGCAGAGACAGCCTGGACAATTCCTATTGGCTTTTGAATGGCAATAGAATTAGACTCTATTCAAGAGAGTCTATTCTATTGGCTTTCAAAAGCCAATAGAATAAAAGGGAGTAGCACAGCTAAGGAAAAGGGGGAAAAAATGGCGGACTGCGTTGTTTGGCGACCCCCGTGGAATGGTCGTTCGACCCCAGATGGGGTCCCGACCCACAGGTTGAGAACCACTGGCATAGATACATAAAATAATTCCTTCCTATATACGTATATGGAGTTTTCTATCCAAAGTGTACTTTTCAGATAATTTAAAATGACTCTAACCTTTGTGGTGCTTTACCCTCAAAATCTCCCACCAGTGTGAATGATGCTAAACAAATAAAATGTGTGCTCTATGTAAATCGTGCTCTAAATATATTTAAAATTATGCCATGAGACTAATTTCTTGAGAACTATACTCTTCCCCCCCTTTTTTCCTTTAACTTTTATAGGCTGAATTAACAATAATGAGATTTCTTTTACAGGAATCTTCCTTCTTCTAATGCACTTAAGTATTGGGACTACTCTGAAGATCACCTTAAACTACTCTTAGGTGATTTTTTGTTGTGTACCCTGGTATATATTTGTTGGAATGTCTTGACACACAAGGTGTAACTGGGCTACATGTTTCCTGGTGTTCACTGAAATTAGATGGGTCCAAATCCTTTCCACAAAACTGAAATAATTAAGAAGCTTGGTTAAAAGCAGCATACTGATTTTAAAGCGAGAGAGGTGTATCCTATGACTGAATTTAAAAGCTAAAAGTTTTTTAAATCTCCAATTTACCAGTTGCTTATCAACCATTCAGAGTTATGAAGGACCCCCCCCCCCAAGGTACTTATGACCCAATTCCAAAGTTCCATTTCCCCCACACACAGTCACATGACTGCATTTTGGGCATTCAGCAACAGCCCCACGTGTACAGCTGTCTGCAGCATCTCATGGTCATGTGATCATGCTTTTCAGTGTTTTTGCCCCCTCCCCCCAAAAGGCATCTATTTCCAGTTTTGGGCAAAAATGCCCCATAATTAACCACGACCTCGCTTAATGACCATGGATTTACTTAACCATGGTAATTCACTTAACAACTGCCACAGAAAAGATTGTAAAATCGGGACGGTAATGTGGTTGCCCCACTTTACAATCATTCTAACTTGCGAGCATAATGGGCAGGTTCCATTATGGTCATGTTGAGGACTACCTATATATCTAAAGTGGGAATGTTTAATATGAAGGTTCAAGGAAACATCCCAAAATAGATCAGATTTCTGCATTTTAGGGCACAATTTAACATTGGATTCACCATTTATAACAATGGTTCTCAACCTGTGGGTCGGGACCCCATTTGGGGTCGAACGACCATTCCACGGGGTCGCCAAACAACGCAGTCCGCCATTTTTTTCCCCCTTTTCCTTAGCTGTGCTACTCCCTTTTATTCTATTGGCTTTTGAAAGCCAATAGAATAGACTCTCTTGAATAGAGTCTAATTCTATTGCCATTCAAAAGCTAATAGGAATTATCCAGGCTGTCTCTGCCCTGCTGAGCCCGCCAAAAGTCCCATTCTGCAAACGGTGCTGCACCAGTTGAGTAGTCCTCGACTTACGACCGGTTGAGTAGTCCTCAACTTACGACCGGTTGGGGGTCGTGGCATTAAAAAGGTTGAGAACCACTGATTTATAGAATGCTTTTTTTTTTTAGTTTGATTTAGGGATCTGCCAAAACAAAACAAAGAATGCTCTTTTACAAAAAGAATTCTACCCTCAGAACATTGTGATTCTGAACTGGCTTTTCCAGATGTGAGCAAGGTATGCAGCTTCACTTCAAGTGTTGCCCAGCATTTCAGCCCACTCATCCCCAGTGGCCAGAACTGAGTAGAGCTGATGGGAATTGGTGTGCAATAATACCTGCTAGAAGTCAGCAGTTCTTAGTGGAAAAAAAAAAGATGGTCATGCTAGAAAAAGGGCAGCTAATTTGCCTTAGGAGTAACGAGTGGCACTCTATTCCATCCAGTATAGCAGGACACAAAGTATTGTGCAGTATGAGGTGTACCCTTATTGATATGATTAAGACACCTAGAGTCGCCTCCAGGCAACATGTGTATTGTATACGTTTACTAAATAAATAAAATTAATGTTTCTTGCATGTTTCATCTTCAGCAGACCAAGCAAGGTATCATGGATTTTAGAAGTACCCGTGTTTCCCTCAAAATAAGATCGGGTCTTATTTTTGCTCCAAAAGACGCATTAGGGGTTATTTTCTGGTTAGGTCTTATTTTTGGGGAAATATGATACTAAATGCGTCTGTATGGCTGAGGATCTTAACTGGGGCATATTCTGGGGGTCAGGCTTATATTACAAGCATCCTGAAAAATCCTGCTAGGGCCTATTTGCCAGTTAGGTCTTATTTTTGTGGAAACAAGGTATGTATCATGTAATCAAAATCATTTACACTGCAGTCCGCTACTCCATTCAGTTAAATGGAGCTAGTAATATGTCAAAAGAGATTTTAAAAAGTACTTTGCTGTTCAGGAATTATCAAGGATAGATTTAAAATACTGGATTGGAGCACTAAATATCAAAACATGAAAAGCAGTTGAATAGTTTTAAAACGAATTCTTAATGAAGAATAAATAAGACCATATTACTAATGATCTTGTTTAGGCAATTAGTCTGTGTTAATCAATATATGAAACAACGTCATGGAAGTCCTTGACCCAAACTGTTCTGCAACATTTTGGAACAAGTTTGCCTGTTAATCTTTTTCTAGAAGATACTTCATTTTGAGAAATACTGCATTTTGGCAAGAACAGGATGGTCACAGATTGTGGGAGTTTTCCCAATCAGAAAATTTGGCAGTTAGTCAGCATGGTTAAGATTTCTTTGGAACTGGACAGATTTTTTTTACGGAAAGAAAAGGAAGGTTTATACTCTTTAATTGTGGGCTTAGTGTTTCACTTTCCTGACCTTGAAAAATAACAATATAACATCTTCTCCAAAGATTTCTCATGTTTTTACAAAATATCCAGTCTTTTTGAAAAATCAATTTTTTCGTAAGTTCACTTAAGGTTACTTACAAAGATTTGTTCCCCATGATGTTCAGAAAAAATATATATGCAACATTATGGTTTATTATACATCTACAAGAAACAATAGTGACATTAACATTTTAAAATGCTAATTTAAAGTAATCCTATCTGAACTTTGTGAATGGCTTGAAATGGAAGATAATTTGCAAGTGTGGTTTGCATTTGTTTAGCTTATTAGGTCTACTGTAGCATGCGGAAAATTGTGACTAAGAAAAGTCCATTGTGTAAAGGATCTGTTGGGACATGGTGCAAGGTTTTGGTAGGCCTAATTTTTTTTTTTTCTACTGGGATGTAGAAACTAGATAAGTAGTTAGTTTCCCTTGGAATACAAAATGAATAGGTACAATAGACCTAATAAGCTAAACAAATGCATTTGTATCACCAAATAAAGACTAAGAATATGGTCCTTAGAATATAAACTTTGCCTACCTCTGTCTGTCTGACTGTCTGTCTGTATCTGTCTGTCTGTCTGTCTATCTACCCACCCATTTACCTACCCATCCACCCATCCATCTATCTATCCATCTATCTACCTATCTACCCACCCACCCATCCATCCACCTACCTACCTGTTTATCTATTTGTCTGTCTATCTATCTATCTATCTATCTATCTATCTATCTATCTATCTATCTATCTATCTAATGAATTGAGGCTGCTTATGGTGATCAGAGTCTCTGTTTGCTCAATGAAGGTCTGCCTATAAATTAATCAGAAGTTGCATCTACAATAGAATAAGGGGCAAATCTGAAATATCTGTCATTATTAACCACGTATCAGTTCAATTTACACAGTAGAAGAAGCTTAAACTTAAACAGAGTACACAGAAAATAATGTTAAATGAAAATAACCTTCTCAAGTTTTAAAGCACATTGGATAGGCAACAACATGCTTCTCTTAACAAACTTAATGCCACAGCCTTTCCTGGTTCAAATGGAGTGTCAATAATGGAGAACATGTATAGCTCAGGGATGAAATGCTGGATCATGGTGTTTAGTGATGGCTTTTTTTTTTTTTTTTTTGCAAATATTTCATTACCAAACATGGTAAACTGGTGATGTTATTTAGTTTGGCTGTGACACATTTGCAAGAATTGAAAATCGAGTTCAGGTAGCCCCCCAAATCCCAACCAACTGTTGGTGTAAAATGAGTACTTTAATTATCTGAAAGGATTATCCATGTCCCACTTTTGGCACCCCTGTTTTAAATAAAACAATTTATTTGAACAAGAAAGAAAGCAGATTCACTGTCAATTCAGTACCTAAACTGCTTGGATAAAGGTCTCTAATTCTTATTAGCAACATCCATTGTTCTTAAAAAGTAGTACGTTGTTTTGTAACTAATAATACTAAAACACAGAATTGGGGGAGGGAGTCAAGAATCCATTTTTAAAAAGCATTTGGACAATAAAATATAATTAAGTAGCTTTGTAGTTAGAAAACAACTTTTAAAATTAAAACCTACAAAATTGAGGGGAAAATACATTTTCAGATTTGAAAACACAAGTTTTCAATAAAATTTATCTTCAGTATAGCTTACATATATTTTTTTCTAAAATGATGGCTGAGCTTTCATAGCATCCTCATTTATTAAACACATGTTTTGTGGTTTCTGATTCATATAGACCTTATGACTGAGTTATTTTCTAGTTTCTTTTGCTTAGCAGAGTCAAACAGTTCTATTTTTGGGAGAATTACGTGAGCAGTCAAGAGTTTTACATTTTTATACCTCATTTCTATGTCTAGTTATACTTCTACTTGCCCAGAACACATACAGCTTCTTGATTCAGTGGGTCTTACTGTCCTGTAAGTATAAGATTGCAGCTCATATTTATATCTTGGGGCACATTTTACTATGTGTTTCATAACAGGTCCTTGAAGTTACTGAAATAAGAGAGTGGCAGCACCTGAAAGTTGAACTTAACTCTCCTCTATTGGACATTTCAGCAATTCATTTGCTGTTGTTTTATTCTTTGCCCAACACCCTTAATAAAGTAAAAATATTAAACAAACCTGTTGCAGGAGGGGAAGGGCAGTGTCCAGTGGTTTTCTTCTGATATCCTGCATCTCTTCCTGTTTGTAAAACCTCTCTAAAAATGTTGTTCGGTTTTTAATAACAGACTGCAAGCCCTCAGACACACATCTTTGTGATTGCACTGTTGTATTCTCCAACATGCTTTTCTTAAATTGAATAGGTGAGGGTTCTGCATGAGAAAAACAGTATCAGATTATTTATTTAGTTTTGTCAAGAAATTGATACACTCTGATTGATTCTAATGTCAGTCTAATCTTATCTATCTATCTATCTATCTATCTACCTACCTACCTACCTACCTACCTACCTACCTACCTACCTACCTACCTACCTATCTATCTATCTATCTATCTATCTATCTATCTATCTATCTATCTATCTATAGATATAGATTGCACTGGCTTGCTTGGGGCATTCTTCCAATCTTTGTATATTTTGCCCTAAAGAAACTTTAATATCTCTGCAAACAAGCCTTTCAAGCCGGAGCACATTCAAAATTTTGGAAACATATTATGGCCATCATGATAAAAGCACCAAGTCAGGAGAAGGCAAAGTGCTAAAGTTGTTCCTTACAACCTATATATTTGTCTTTTTACTAAATAGGGAGGCGTCTTTCAAAGTGCACTGGATTATAGAAAAATACTGTAGGGTTCAGAGATTTTTTTTTTTTAATATAGACTATGCTAAAGGCTACATGATGCCAGTTTATTATTATATTATTACAAATTCCCAAAGAGATTTTGTACCTTGGGGTAGTCCCTTCCTTCCCTTCCCTCTCCCTTTTGGAGGGAAGGGAAACCTAGTGAACCAGGAGTGATCTCTGAAAAAATATTCATACTCATGGAT
The DNA here is from genome assembly GCF_016545835.1 of Crotalus tigris. Classification (NCBI taxonomy): domain Eukaryota; kingdom Metazoa; phylum Chordata; class Lepidosauria; order Squamata; family Viperidae; genus Crotalus; species Crotalus tigris. The sequence continues at coordinate 294,898 of NW_024100602.1, read as the reverse complement.
CCATCCGAATATAATTGCATGCAGCAAAGTGTTCTGTCTCTCCATAATCTCTGAAGATAAGTAGTGGACATTAGTGCTATTTTATGCCCTTTGGGCAAATAAACATGCAACAAGTTTCTTACCGATAGTCCTCCAACCATTCATTTAGGGATGGTGGAAGTTGTCACATCACTGGAAAAAGTGACTTAAAAATGGTCCTCACACTTAAGGACTGTCAGAGCATTCCCCAGGGTCACATGATCAAAATTTGGACACTTGGCAACTGTATGCAGTTACAGCATCTAAGAATCATGTGACTGGCCACGATGAGCTTCCAACAAGCAAAGAGTCAACGGGAGAAGCCAGTTGTCTTAATGGTTGCATGATTAACAACTGCAGGAATTCGCTTAGCAACTATGGCAAAACAAGGTCATAAAATCAGGTACAACTTTCTTAACAACTGCTTTGCTCAGCAACAGAAATTCTGCTCTCAGTTGTAGTCGTAAGTCAAGGATTACGTATATATTGAAACACACATTGGGTTGCTTATCTCTTCACAGTAGATTCCGTGGAACATTCACACACCGAATATAGAGAGTTCCCATGAATTCAGAGCACCAAATATAAACAAATGGATTGCCTGGGCAATTAGTCATTATTTTATATCTCTTACATATCTACCCAATGATATAGTGAAAAATCGTTACCTTCTTCAGAGACTTTTCTCTTGACCCTCAGTGGTGTTGGGTCTGTAATAACTTCTGTAAGCATCTCTTTAAAAAGACAGTAAATATTTATTGGCAATGTGCTATTAAAATTTGGGGTGCAAGATGAATACATTTGCTCATAGGTTAATTTAACTGGCTTAATTCACACTTCTGGAACTAAAATAAGCAAGAACACAGCTAATTTTTTTGTTTTACATTTCTCTAAACTTTGTAGAAATTTCTTCAGTGATCATTGCCTGGGTCATCAATATAGATGCAGAGCTGCATGCGCGCAGGTCAAATCTTAGGATCCTCTTTCAGTGAAAGCCTATGTAAATATACCCTGGATATCTTTCCAATTGTTTAGCTCCTGCTAATAAGACATACACACACCCAAAAAATTCATTCATTAATGTTAGATAAAGACTATTTCAGTGATGAACAAATGCTCTGATCTTTTAACCTCCCTGTGTGATTTTGTGTATACTTGCAAGAGCCATGGGTTTCTCTAAGCAACTTCTCTGAGCATTTGAAAATTAGAATTATATGCTCAAGAAGCATATATGGAGTTTCATTTGGCATGAAAAAATCTCCATGTCGTTACAATGTGTAGAGCAGGGCTTTTCAACCAGTGGTACATTGGTACCCGGCAGGTGGTATGCGACCATCCTAGAAAAGTAGCGGGGGAGAGGAATGAGCTGAACTGGTGGCAGCACCGCACAAGCCTGAGTGAGAGATGGCTGGAGCTGCAGGGCTCAGCAGAAGCTCCAGGATCAGTGCCAGGCTCCAGCTGGAGCTTGGCGCTGATCCTGGTCCTTCTGCTGAGCCCTAAGGAAATACCAGTCAGCTGGAGCTCAGCACTGATCCTGGTACTTCTGCTGAGCCCAGAAGAAGCACCAATAAGCTGGACTGTTGCAGCATCTCCAGGGTCTTGTGATTTACCTTCAGATGCTTGGCAACTGATTCATATTTATGACGGTCACAGTGTCCCAGGGTCATGTGAAGTGACCAAAACCTACTGCAACCACCCAGCAGACGGGGGGAATAAAAACCAAACACCCCCCACCCCACCCCCACTGCCAATCCTCAAGAGAAATGCTCACAACAATGAAAACCTCAGACAGGAGGAAGAGCGCGGGCGGGCGGGCAGGCAGGTGTCTTGCTCGGCTGTGGCTTGGGGGGCACTTTTTCAGTGCCATTGTAACTTCGAACAATCATTAAGCGAACTGTTGTAAGTTGAGGACTACCTGTACTTTATCACTTTTTTCCTTTTTTTTTTTTGTCATCAAGCTTTTGACACCTTGCTAGGCGACTGGTGGTACTCGGATGTTGCCATATCCTAAAAGTGGTACAGTGGGTGAAAAGGTTGAAAAAGCCCTGGTGTAGAGAACTTGGGAAGGGCATATTACACCCCTCAAAAAAGTGGCAGTGTGCAATGCTTGGCAATTCTAGACAACGCCCATGAAAAAGTGGCATAGGGCAGGTGTTTAAATCCTGAAATTAAATAAAAAGTAATAAGATGACAATATTTGGATGAGAATGATGAACTCTCATGACATTTTGACCACCTCTCTCTATATTCTATATATCTGTTCTGTCTGCCTATCCGTATCAATGCAATATAGTGTAGTGATGATGGTGCTGGAGTAGGGAGAATTCCTCCCTTGATCACACTATTCAGCTGGGTGATTTGGGGGCTTTCACCAGCATACCAGCGGTCCCCAACCTTTCTGACTTTGTGGGCCACCGTTGGCGGGAGGAAGAGGGGACGGTTCTGTGTGAATGGTGATTGAGCGCATGCGCACAGCTCCATTTGCAAAAGCAGCAGGCACGCACACACCCCGCTCACACAAATGGAGCTTTGCACATGCATGCTCGCCACTGCTTGCGCAACCCAGCTCTGAATAGGCCATAGCCCGGTACCGGGCCGTGGCCCAGGGATTGAGGACTCCTGCCTTAAACTATGAAATCAAAAGTATTTGGTCAACATGGACTGGTCTAAGGTGCTATAGTCCATAATCTTCATTGAAGAGGTCTTCATCCATAGGGAAGGAATAGGATAATAATAATGACCACCAACAAGGATAATTTGGTGCTTGAGATTTTGTGTATGATTTTATTACAGTGCCTTCTATCTAAATAGGGCATTTTCCTTATTTCACCTATATCATATCCATCTCACTGCCTTCGCTCCAGCTGATGATGTTCTTAGGACCAACAAGACGCAATGGCTGAAGTCACATTTTGCTAAACAAGTTTTCAAACCATGTTTTGTTGAATCCACCTATGCTATGCTAAATGCAGTTTGACTCAAACAACGCTAAGCCATTCGAACCCAGTCAGCTTCTGATAATTAAACTGTGATTTGCAGAATGCTACAAGTAGTTGAGTTAGAGTGGTAGGTTAATTAAAAAATACTACTTAATCTGAAATTCAAATAAATGATCATTAATGCAGTCCTATATTTTACAATTTTAGGCAGCCGTTTGCAACAAGTAATTAATTAAAATACATTCCTTCATCCCTCCTGAACCAGTAGTAGTCTTGCTAGCTACCAGTATATGTACCTTCGTCCCATTGTGGAAAGATTCTGGAATTTTGGGGAACTACCAGAGGACTAGAAAAGAGCTGATGTGGTTCCCATCTTCAAAAGGGGGGGGGGAACAGATCCAAGAAACTTTTGACCAATCAGCCTGACATCAACACCTGGGAAGATACTGGAAAAGATAATCAAGCAACAGACCTGCAAACACCTAGAAGCAAGCAAAGTTATAATCAGAAGCCTACATGGGTTTGTCTATGCTCTTTAGAAGGCCAGATCCTGAAGCTGAAACTCAAGTACTTTGGCCACCTAATGAGAAGGAAGGACCCACTGGAGAAGAGCCTGATGCTGGGAAAGATGGAGGGCAAGAGAAGAAGGGGACGACAGAGAATGAGGTGGCTGGATGGAGTCACTGAAGCAGTAGGCGTGAGCTTAAATGGACTCCAGAAGATGGTAGAGGACAGGAAGGCCTGGAGGAGCGTTGTCCATGGGGTCGCGATGGGTCAGACACGACTTCGCAATTAACAACAACAACAACATGAAAAACAGACCATGCCAAACAAATCTTATTTCATTCTCTGACAAAGTGACTAAATTTGTGGACCAGTGAAATGCAGTGGACATAGTACACATGGATTTCAGCAAAGCATTTGACAAAGTAGACACAAAGTACTTCTTGGTAAGCTAAAAAAAGTGTGGGATAGACAGCATCACCGTCAGTTGGATTTGAAACTGGCTGACAAATCGCATTCAAGGTGTGGACCTCAATGAAAATACATCTATATGGAAGGAAGTATTGGTGGGATATCCCAAGGTTCTGTTTTAGGCCCAGTACTCTTCAACGTTTCAGAAACGATTTAGGTGAGGGAATAGAAGGGGAACCCATAAAATTTGCAGACGACATTAAGCAGGCAGGAACAGCCAACATTCCAGAACATAGGATCTAGATCCAGATGGATTTCAACAGACTTGATCACTAGGCCCTATCTAACAAAATGAAATTCAGTGTAGAGAAAAGTAAGGTTTTACACTTAGGCAAGAAATGTCAAATGTACAGGTATAGATTTAGGTGAAACCTGACTGAATAGCAGTGACTGAGAGAGGGATCTTGGAGTCCTGGTGGACAGTCACTTAAATATGAGCCAGCACTGTGTGTCAGCAGCCAAAAAAGCCAACACAATCCTAGGTTGTATTAACACAGAGATAGAATCAAGATCATGTGAAGTACCGCTATTAGTACCGCTTTATAAAGCCTTAGTAAGACCACACTCAGAATACTGCATCTAGTTTTGGTCACCATATTATAATAAAGATATAGAGACTCTGGAAATAGTGCAGAAAAGAGCAACAGAGATGATTAAGAGGAGATGATTATCATGAAAAACAATTGCAGGAATTAGGATTGTCTAGTCTAGTGAAAAGGAGGACTAGGGTGACATGATAGCACTGTTCCAATATTTGAAGGGCTGCCACAGAGAAGAGGGGAGTCAACCTATTCTTCAAAGCACCAGAAAGCAAGACAAGATGGATGGATGGAAACTAATCAAGGAGAGAAGCAATATAGAACTAAGACATTTCCTAACAGAGAGAACAACCACTGGAACAGTTTGCCTTCAGAAGTTGTGAGTGCTCCATCACTGGAGGTTTTTAAGAAGAGACTGGACAGCCACTTGTCTGAAATGATATATGGTCTCCTGCTTGTGCTGGGGGTTGGACTAGAGCAGGCATGTCAAACTCGTGATGAATTGCAACTTTTTCCCCAGTACCGGTAATGGGATGGGCGTGGTTTTGGCTAGAACAGTCGTTCTCAACCTTTTTAATGCCGCGACCCCCAACCGATCATAAGTCAAGGACTACTGAACCGGTCGTAAGTCGAGGAGTACTCAACTGGTGCAGCACCATTTGCAGAATGGGACTTTTGGCGGGCTCAGCAGGGCAGAGACAGCCTGGACAATTCCTATTGGCTTTTGAAAGCCAATAGAATTAGACTCTATTCAAGAGAGTCTATTCTATTGGCTTTCAAAAGCCAATAGAATAAAAGGGAGTAGCACAGCTAAGGAAAAGGGGGAAAAAATGGCGGACTGCATTGTTTGGCGACCCCCGTGAAATGGTCGTTCGACCCCAAATGGGGTCCCAACCCACAGGTTGAGAACCACTGATCTAGAAGATCTCCAAATCCTTTCCAACTCTATTATTCTGTTATCTGAAAAACAAAAGCTAATCTTATAGTGATCAGAAGATGGGCCGCTTTTACATAAGAATAGATGGTATGTGTATTTTAATTGCCTGGCAACAAGAACAAAATGTAATCTGAGAGCCAGGACCTTTTGTAGGCTTATTTATAACATCAAATCCAAACTTAATTTTCAACTGCAATCAAATTTAATTCGAGCTAGGAATTTATCAGCCATGTTGGTATATAGATCTCTCTAAAAACAAGGGTGGGACCCAATGGGGAGTCATACTCGGCAGGAAGGAGGAAGAGAGCGCGGGCATATAATCTTGTGACCTATTCCTGATTACTAACATAAATAAGTTGCTTGTTTTATGTGCAACACCCCTCCTGTGATTTTCTTTGGAGATGAGGATTATTAACTCTGAATTTCAAGGCTTAGATGAAATTTGTTACCATCGTGATATAGCCATAGCTTTGATAAGGCATTTCTTCTAATATTCAAGCTATTGCTTCTGTGTGATGTTATTGGTATTTTAATGCCAAATTGGTTCTATCCCTGCATGTAAACATACCTGAGGGCTGGTTCCTCAAAATGCAGTCAATTTCATCATAAAATCTCATCTTCCTGCTTGGGCTACCAAGCTGATTGTTTTCTTTCTGCACCGCTCGATACTCGTATTTTAAGTTCTTGTATTTTGTACGACACTGTTTCCAGTCTCTGTCTATTCCAACTTTCATTAGCCTTCTGGCAATCTCCTCAAATATTTCTTTATTTCTTGTTGCTCCTTCAAGCATTTGTTGTATTTCTTCATCTGACCATATATTTATTAGAGCTCTGACTTCATTGTCGCACCAGTGCTTTCCTGCTCCTGTGTCATTGACTGTAATAACTCTAAAGTGATTCTGGGCTTCATCCAAGGTCATCTGATTGTCTGAAGATTCAAAATTAAACAACTGAAACAAATGTATTTCACATAATAAAGGCATATTATTGCATTTCCCTCTATAAGCTATTAGATAAAATGATTTAATGGGTACTTAACTAGGAAAAGGTCTAAACAAAAAATAGAATATGATATAAAGAAATTACGCCCCTGACTGCTCTTTAGAAGGCCAGATCCTGCAGTTGAAACTCAAATACTTTGGCCACCTAATGAGAAGGAAGGACTCACTGGAGAAGAGCCTAATGCTGGGAAAGATTGAGGGCAATAGAAGAAGTGGACGACAGAGAATGAGGTGGCTGGATGGAGTCACTGAAGCAGTAGGCATGAGCGTAAATGGATTCCAGAAGATGGTAGAGGACAGGAAGGCCTGGAGCAACATTGCCCATGGGGTTGCAATGGGTCAGACATGACTTCGCAACTAACAACAACAACCACTTCAGATATAGTCCTGTAACTTCTTAAAACTACTACACAATCCTGGAAAAGTTGTTGTAGCCAGGTGCTGTGTCCATATTTTCTGACATCCCTTTTTATTAGAAAGTATTAGCTACAGAAAAATAGTTTTAAAGAGATTTTCTATACACTATTTAGTATTGGCTTTTTAACTTGGATGATCCATATGTAAAGTAGAGAGTGGGTATCTATGAATTAAGAACCCTGTGTTTATCCACTTCATAATTTGAAAGGAAGCAATTATTTTCATTCCAAAGAACTGATTTACACAAGACATTGTTTCCCTATCTGGGACACTCTCCACATGTGTACATTTTAATTTTAGTGTGGAGGTTACTGAGACTTGTGAGAGCTGAACTCCATACATCTGAAGGCAACATGGGAGACACTGGAAACTAGTTAAAAGTGCATCTTGCAGCTACAAGGAAGGAGATTCAGGTTATTCTTCAGGAGAAACTTCTTGACTATATGGTGGTAGAACATGAACTGCTGAGTTTTCCTTCAGCTGAAATTTTCATACAGGCTGGATGGTGGTGAGACCTGGTGGCGCAGTGGTTAGAATGTAGTACTGCAGGCTCTTCTGCTGACTGCCAGCAGTTTGGCAGTTCGATTCTCACCGGCTCAAGGTTGTCTCAGCCTTCCATCATTCCAAGGTCTGTAAAATGAAGACCCAGATTGTTGGGGGTAATATGTTGACTCAAAATCGCTTAGAGAGGGCTGTAAAGCACTGTGAAGCAGTATATAAATCTAAATGCTATTGCTATGGCAAATTTTCAGAGATGTTGTAAAATATGCTGCTTTGAACAGGGTATTGGATTAGATGACATCTAAGGTCATTCCAAATCTATGTTTCTGATATTCTGTGAACTTGCTTTGTTCTGTAGTGTAGTTTGGTTTAGAAAACAGAACAAGATCTAAGAGATTAAATTTAGATTAAAGCTTAGATATCAGGCTCTTGACTGTACAGTCCCATACATATTTACTCAGATGCAAGTTCTTGCAGAAAAGAGGGCTGTTTCCTGGCAAGTATGTTTTAGATGTCAAAGTATAGTTAGAGGGTTTAATAACTTAAAATAGATGTACTTTTATTTAGGAATGGTGGTAACCGATTTGGAAGCATTTCAAATCATTAATATATCACTGTGTCCTGATTATACTTGGTAGGATATGAGAAAGGGTCTAAATTGCAGATTGTGTTTTACCTAGGACAGCATTGATGTACTTGGGCTCACAACACTGTATTTGTGGCATGTATGGTCTTCTGAAAGCTGATTAAAATTTGGCCTTTTTGAAAAACTTTTGGAGACTCATTAGATGTGGGGTGGGGTTTTTTTTGTCAACAGATAGTTTGATGTTCTTTTTGTAGACTCTTCAGTAGGAACACCTTGCGAATTTTATAAACGCAGTAAATAAAATGTGGCCAAAGTGACTGGTATTGTCGTTACAGTTAGCAGAAAGTGCTATAGGTGGCATTGATATGACTAAGGTTGTTAACCCAATCTACTTCTCTCTTACTAAAAAGCCTCACCTGACCAAAACTAAGGCAGGTGGAAAAGATCAATATCTCTGGTCTCATCTAACATTAGTGTAAGACAGTGGTTCTCAACCTGTGGGTCGGGACCCCATTTGGGGTCGAACGACCATTTCACGGGGGTCGCCAAACAAGGCTGTCCGCCATTTTTTCCCCTTTTCTTTGGCCACGCCCCTGGCACCCAGTGATGTATAAGTGGTTGGGGGTCACCACAACATGGGGAACTGTATTATGGGGTCGCGGCATTAGAAAGGTTGAGAACCACTGGTGTAAGACAAATTGCAATTTAGATAGGTAGGTAGGTAAGTAGGTAGATAGGTGGGTGGATGGATGGATAGATGAATGGAATGTAAGAGGCGTGAATCCTCATTCCTCAAAGGCTTATTGAAACAGGTTTGATGGCTCTGTGGAAAGCCTTGTGCTTATCTGAAGGCAAAGTCTTCCAAAAAGGGGACTGTTACAGAGAAAGATGGCCACTTTGTCTATGTCCCTTTGATATCTGGAAATCCCTAACCCTTTCCCTATTGAAACCCTACAGTCATTGCAGCAAGTAGGGAATGACCATGGTGGCCATTTTATACCAATGGTGGTTTCCAAGTCATCTTCAAAAGACAGGGCCATGTAGAACATGTCACAGGTCACCATTAGAATGTACTGTGCTAAGAGCATGAGTCCCTATTACCATGCCCAATTGGCCCACCGCTATGAGCTAAGCATGAACCCCCTAGCTGTGGCTTCCATTTGCCATTCAAGCAGGAGCTCTGACTCTCAAGAGGATCATCAAATACTGAACCTCGTTCTGTAGAGAGAGGGCGACCCCAGCCAGAGCCACAATTCATGAAAAAAAATTTTTTTTCTTTATCTTCTTCTCCCATTGCTGATTAGAAGCAAAGAAAAGGCTTACCTGTTCCAGGTGCCTGCTTATGCACCGAGAATCCAGATGTATCCTCTGAGATTGTGCTGACTGAATCATCATCTGTCAAAATAACCCAATTGTTCATTATAATGTTGCATGTCTTATATATTAATCTCTAATTAAACTTACTAAAGTTGAAGCAATATAGGAAACTGCTCCTCCCATGGCTATGTTCTTTAATGCTGCAGTTTCATATGAGGTGTTTCTTGGTCTGTAGACTTCAACTGCCTTGGGCCTCTCTAATTTGGTGATTATATAACATTTATTGCAGTGATTCTCAACCTTTCTAATGCCGTGACCCCATAATACAGTTCCCCATGTTGTGGTGACCCCCAAGTGGGTGTGGCCACCAATAAGAGGGAGTAGGACAGCTAGGGAAAAGGGAAAAAAATGGCGGACAGCATGGTTTGGTGACCCCCGTGAAATGGTCATTCGACCCCAAATGGGGTCCCGACCCACAGGTTGAGAACCACTGATTTATTGGATGTGCTTGGATTCACTTAATAACCACGTGATGCACTTAACCAATGTTGTGGTTCACTTAAGGCCCTTCATAAAATGTTCATATAATCTCATCGGGTCACAGGGTATCTTAATTTACAACTGCAAACAACTTTCAAACAATATTTTGGGTTCTATTGTGGTTGTAAGTTGAGGACTGTTTTTACATTGTAAACGTGTGGAGCAAGTAGAAACACTATTTGATAGAGCCAGATCACACACACAAATAACAGTTAATGTCCTGTTTCTGTAACTGGCAATATGATGCTACAAGTTGAGAATCATTGTCATCCAACAAAACTTATGTTTTTGATGGGGAGATAGTTGCACCTGGTGGGGAGTGTTTATTATAGCTTTATATTTGCAAATTTACTAAATTTGCAACAGGTCACAGCCTGGAAATAATTTACCTGGTTTTATATAACCCTAATAAATTAATATTTATCCTGACATAGTTGAGAAGAGCATGCCTGTTACAAGATTGTTCTGCCTGTTTCAAGATATTAACCAAAACAGAAGCTCCAAACAAGTATATGTTATAGTAAGCTTTTGATAGGGATGATTCTAAATATGCTTAGACCCATACCTTTTTCTTCATATTTATAGCATTGGTAAATAGTAAAATCTTTAAAAAGTTGATTGCATTGTGCAGTTTGGATGAATTATTGCATCATCACAACATTTTCATATCTAAAAATGTCATGTTCCCAAATAAAGTTGTAACCCTAAATTGGGAAAAACAGCGAGTCTCACCCCCAATACTGGTATATTATTAATAAAGATTAGTAGTATGACTCTAGTCCATAACACTGAAAGAATCTTCTTTACTCCTCAATATTCCTTCTCTGGTAAGCAAAATTAACTTTCCAGAATGCATAGCTAGTGAGGTTTATTATTTTTGTAAGTATTTTTCTGAACTTGGCATCTTCTTTTAGTTTTGCTGACTGGGAATTCTGGGCTTTGCAGATCCAACACAACTGAAAGATACCAAATTGTGAAAACTATTCCATTTTATGATTTAACATATTTCATTTATTCTTCCTGTTGTTATAGCTTCTAATCCAGGATGCATCTCATCCAAAGTCATTTATATGTTCTGTTCCAGTGATATATACTTGGAAGTCTGCTTAGTTAAATATAGGAGGATTTGCAGTCTTGATTTTCTTGTCTCTTCAGGCGTTCTAAATGAGTAACTGTTCCAAAAGTTCACTTACTAATTGCTAATTAGAATGTAGTTTGGTAAATTATGCTGTTACTGAATAGGCAGTAGAATACTTCTGTGTTAATGTTCAGAGAGAATGGAGCACGAGGGTGGGCAACTATGACCCCCTTTATGATTTGTGGTTTTCAACTTGGGCTGGCTGACTCAGGGATTCTGGAAGATGAAGCCCACAGGTCTTAAGGGATGGGCCGTGTAGGGCAGGAGCCCCCACCCCTGGTCCATGGACGGGCATCGATCTGTGGCCCGCCAGGAATTGGGCCATGCAAACAAGCGAAGCCCCATCTGCACACGTGCAGAATGCGGGTAGCAAACAAAACCATGGCCCCCCACCAGTCCATGGAAAAACCACTCTTCACTGAACCAGTCCTCAATGCCCAAAAGGTTGGGGGCGCTGGTCTAGGGGACCCCCAGTGGCTTGTGGACCATTGAACTGCCTAACCCTGCTCTACATAAGACCAGGGTTCCACGTTGCTGGAATAGGTTCTCAAATCACATACTGACACCAAGAGACTTGGGACCTACTGAACTTTCAAATCCTTCCTCTGCACTTTATTCCTTGTGTAAAACATTACCTTAAATTAGTGGCTTTCAACTGTTTTTACTAGGGACAGACATATATTTTCCATATGAAACCCTATAGGACAGTGGTTCTCAACCTTTTTAATGCCACGACCCCCCAACTGGTCGTAAGTCGAGGACTACTCGACTGATCGTAAGTCAAGGACTACTCAACTGGTGCAGCACCGTTTGCAGAATGGGACTTTTGGCGGGCTCAGCAGGGCAGAGACAGCCTGGACAATTCCTGTTGGCTTTTGAAAGCCAATAGAATTAGACTCTATTCAAGAGAGTCTATTCTATTGGCTTTCAAAAGCCAATAGAATAAAAGGGAGTAGCACAGCTAAGGAAAAGGGGAAAAAAATGGCAGACTGCGTTGTTTGGCGACCCCCGTGAAATGATCGTTCGACCCCAAATGGGGTCCCGACCCACAGGTTGAGAACCACTGCTATAGGAAATTATAATTGGAAAAGGTGATTTAATGGAAATAATTAAACAGCTTTCTCTCACACACAGAAACACTGCTCTTCTGTTTTATTATTGTAAAATATTGAGGCTGCTGTTTATTTTTTTTAAAAGGACAGAATGGCTGAGGTTTCATTTCAGGAATGAAATACATAATTTGGTAAGGATAAAAATTACTTTTCCATTTGCCATTTCTGGACAATTAAATTGATTTGGTGAAAACGCTCTGCTATTCAAATGGCCTTTAAATAAAGCCTTGGAGCTCTTTAAAATGGCTACCAATCAAAATAGCTGAAGGGGGGGGGGGACTGCATTTGGGAAAAACAAGGCAAACTCACTTTTTTGTCTACATCTGAATTCAGATGGATTCCATAATATTTTATTTGGGTAACTTTGTCCTAATTTCGAAAGGATTTTGGACACAAAAAGAAGAAAATAGCAACTTGAGCACAACAACCCCTGCGAATTGACCAGTCACTTAATGGGCATTTAAAGTTATCACAGAGTTCAAAAAAGCTACTTACAGCTCTTCCTTGAAGTTACAGCTATTGTCTCCCCTAGTCACATTATTGCATTTTGGTAACCAGCTTGCATTTGCAACCAGTTGCAGTGTCTTACAGTCACATGACTAAATTGGCCAGTTTCCGGCAAAAAAAACTTATTGGATGTGCTGGATTCACTTAATAACCATGTGATGCGCTTAACCAATGTTGTGGTTCACTTAAGGCTCTTCATAAAATGTTCATATAATCTCATCCGGTCACAAAGTATCTTCATTTACAACTGCAAACAACTTTCAAACAATATTTTGGGTTCTGTTGTAGTTGAAAGTTGAGGACTGTTTTTACATTGTAAACGTGTGGAGTAAGTGGAAACATTATTTGATAGAGCCAGATCACACACACACACACAAAATAATCAGTTAATGTCCTGTTTCTGTAACTGGCAATATGATGCTACAAGTTGAGAGTCATTGTCATCCAACAAAACTTATGTTTTTGATGGGGAGATAGTTGCACCTGGTGGGCAGTGTTTATTATAGCTTTATATTTGCAAATTTACTAAATTTGCAACAGGTCACAGCCTGGAAATGATTTACCTGGTTTTTATATATGCTATCCAATACTCCCCCCCTTTTTTCCCCAAATAAACAATTCTGATTATTATTTATTTGATATTGTATTTAATTCTTTTCTCCAAAATCATCCACAGAACAGACCATTGAGGTCCATGGAATTGTAAATAAAATGAAGGTTGTAATATGAATTATAAGCAGTTAGAATTTTTTTTAAGTGATCTTGTAGAGCTACAGTGGAAGTAAATTCCATTGTTGGGTACAGAAGCCAAGGAATGCAAGTTGGCTGTGGAAGACATGTGAATTGTGCCAACATTGGAAACATCTTAGCAACATTAAAATTATCTTGGTAGTTTCTCTAGTATTTAGCAACTGGGCTAAGGCCTATAGTTTCAAATAAATCATGTAGAGGCTTGAAAGCTGGTACTTGATTTGGCTTGTTTTTTTCCCTTTAGACTATATTGATAATTGGAAACTCAAGGGAAGTGTTTGACTGAGGCTCAGGGCCAGAAAATGCCCATGAAAAAAAATATCTCATATCTCTCCCCTTTCTTTGGAAGACACAGTTCTCCTGTCTGTGACTCTTGCTCTTTTTTGACAATGGTTCAGCTTTCCTGCTATCGTTCTTTTTCCATGAGAAATTTCCAATTGTTGCCAAATTGCAAACATTACAGCTGGAACAAACTATTCCAAGTTGCATAACATCTATGTAAACAGCTTTTTGCATTGCATAATTGATTTCAGATGTTTTTGGCATGGGATTATACCACTTAATATTTTTGTTTTATAAGACTTGAGCAATATGAAGCACGGTGGTTGTGTCAGTGCTTGATACAATCATGGTAAAGATACCAGTAGTGTTTGGAGGATTGGCGAACCTATGGCACGCGTGCCAGAGGTGGCAGTCAGAGCCCTCTCTGATGGCACATGCACCACCACCGCCAGCAGCAGGCCACCACTGCCGCCCGGAGCAGGAGCGCCACCCAGCATAAGGGAGGCGAAGCGGTTGATTAGCAAGCTTGAATAGAAGTGGTAGAGCAAAGGTCACCAACCATTGACAATTGGTGGACTGGAAGAAAAGGGAGGGGGAAGCATTTTACATGCATGCATGCGCGCACAGGGCCACGAGCACGCACACGCTGCAAATGGGGCAGAGTTAGTGCCTGGGTGATACTAGCCCTGCCCCATTCTTGTGTGGTGCAGCGCCTTGTATCTGGACCCCAGATGGTGGCCGTTTTTGTGCCTTGCAGCACACTGGCCCATTTTTGCGCCCCTGGTTTTTGTGTGCCAGAGGCGGCACTCAGAGGTGCCTCCCTGCCCCCCCCCCCCGAGGGCACCACAATGTTGATGCGGCCCTGGCACTTTGCAGTAAATAAGTGGGGTTTGGGTTGCAGTTTGGGCACTCGGTCTCTAAAAGGTTTGCCATCACTGGCTTATGATATCATTCCATTGGGCCAATGCTTCCTTCTGCCTAGAGAGGAGTGGGTAAACCTAGGACTCAGATTGCTGAGTTTTAGATTGCTAAAACACTCGCTGCCAGTATGGCTAAGAATGCTGGGCATTGAAATTCACAAACATCTTCACAGTCTTTTGTTATCCACCTCTAATCTGGATATCACTTTCAGCAGTTGTAGACCACTAAATATATAATCTCCCTTCCCAAACTGCAGCTTGCAAAGAAATGTAGCGTGCAAATATTAGAGCTTTCAAAATTTTGGAATAAACATTTCATTGAGATATCAGACAATGTATGGCATGTACACCTGATTAGCTAAGTAGACATCAGCAGGGATTACCCTGTTGTCATTTTTCTGAATGGTTACTCACGTGGCTGCTTAAATTATCATTTCTGCCATTCACTGAACTATTTTTCAGCCACAGATCAATTTTCTCATTCATCCAGCTAACTCTCATTGATTATAAAGAGGTGGAGGCTTAGGTGTTAAACAGAGTCTAGCCAGGGAACATGAAAAGGCTCTAGCAAACCAACTGATAGACTTCTGCAGACTGCAGGACCACACTGAATCAGATTCAGGTGCATTAATGTATAAAACAGTCAATTGTATTTGCGAGTTCAGGTGAGCTGTTTATCAAGTGAAATTTATAATTTACGCTTGACGTTTAATGAAGTTTAAAACTAGCCTATGCTATAGGTCAGATGTGTCAAACTTGTGACATTGCTTAACGTATCAGGACGGTTTTGCCATTGCCGGCAATGGGGTGGGCGCGGCTTCTGCGTGACGCGTCCGGTCTACAGGCTGGCAGTTTGACCCCCCCTGCTATAAGTAGAGAGAGCTTTGCTTTTGTGTCAGCATTTTACTTCCAGATATCTTTTTTTAAAGGGGGAAACAATAAAAATTTAAAAATCAAACTAATGTTCTGATGTGATCACCTCCTGACCTCATTCCATGGGGAGGGGTAGTGGTTTCAAAGTGGGAAAATCATCTCTTGCCATTGATGCAACTTAAATGTTCCAAAGGGCACAGTGGACTCACGTCAGAATAAGTATAGCCCAGTCCCTGGCATTTCTCCTGCTTGTGTAATAATGTGTATTAAACTGATGAAATTTAAGTAACGTTCTCAAGTGCTTTCAACTACTGTAGTGACAGCTTTTTTGATATCAGCAATGCTGTGACATGTGCTTTTAGGCCAGAATTTGACTCGGAATCAGGGACATTGCTATATTAGAAAATAGGCAGTTCTCAATTCAACTTTTTTTTTTTTTTGAAGGATAAAAATTATTCATGTAAGATAACTTTTCAGATCCATGAGCTTTACCCAGCATTACTCTGAGAAGAAAGATATATGGTAATAAGCTTGGCCTGAAATTATTATTTCTGCAATGCTCCCTCTTGTTCCCTTTTCCTGAAATGCTTCTTAAGCACTTTTTAAGCAATGGAATGTGGTATATTGAACTTTATGCAATTAGCCTTCTCACTATTCTGACCCAGAATTAAGTTGCGTTGTAAACCCGGGTCAGATAGTTAAACTCAATAGGAATAATTTCATAACAAAAATATATTTATTCAGAGAGATTACTTGCATTTATGCTGGTGACTTCTGGACAAATACATCTCTGTTCATTCCCATAGGTGAGAAGATAATGCTTTCTCCATACCATCTTTATAGCGGAACAGGGCCATTGGGTGACATCTGATGGCCCATGCTTCTCTTTAGACCAGTGGTCCTCAACCTGTGGGTCGGGACCCCATTTAGGGTCGAACGACCATTTCACGGGGGTCGCCAAACAACACAGCCCGCCATTTTTTCCCCTTTTCCTTAGCTGTGCTACTCCCTTTTGAATAGAGTCTAATTCTATTGGCTTTCAAAAGCCAATAGGAATTGTCCAGGCTGTCTCTGCCCTGCTGAGCCCGCCAAAAGTCCCATTCTGCAAACGGTGCTGCACCAGTTGATAGTCCTCGACTTATGACCAGTTGAGTAATCCTCAACTTACGACCGGTTGGGGGTCGCGGCATTAAAAAGGTTGAGAACCACTGCTTTGGACAAAGACATTCCAATCTGGCTTGTGTCCAGGAAGTCTCCCAATGCCCTTTAGAAACTCCTCCCACTGACCCATTAACATGGGATGACTGATTAGCTAAAACTACATTTCCCATAAGCCATCTCTTAAGGAGACAGCACTTAATCCAATAAATGCCAGATATTCTAACATACAGATACATGCTCTCTAGTTAGGGTTACATAGAGTTATACGATCCAGAACAGCCGTTTTCAGATAAATTTTACATTCCAGGAATAGTGCCACCATTTTTACAGAAAGAAATTCAGTTGCAACATTAACATGATACTTTATTATTCGTAGTATTTTGTATCAGAATATTTTACTCCATTCATGAGATCTGATGATATTTTGATCTTTCATGGATGCTCTACTGTATTCCATCTATAGAAGCAAATCTACCTATACTTCAAAGAGCTTTTTATCATTTTTATATGAATTATTTGGAGTCCTAGATGCTTGTCCCTAAAAAATGGACCTGTTTATAAGTGCTGAGCTTATGATTTTTTCTGCAATGATAATTGCTTGGTTTATGGAGACATGAAAATTATCAGACTCTCAGGTCTGAAAATAAATAGAGAAAAGACTAAAGTGTTAACTAAAAACCTTACAGAAAAACAAAAAAAATCAATTATCAGAAAAAACAGGTCTTCAAATAGTCAAAAAAGTTAAGTACTTGGAAATCTACCTAACAGCAAGATGTGCAACAATAAAAGAAGATAATTACGCAAAACTATTAAATAGACTTGGAAAAATAGAAAAACCTACAACTTTCAATGCTGGGGAGAATAGCAACAGTGAAGATGAATATTTTACTAAAAATACTCTTTTTGTTTCAAACAATTCCTATAAAAGTGGGACGAAACTTCTTTGATGAACTAAACAAATCAATACTGAAATTTATTTGGCAAGGAAAAAAAGGTAGGATAAAATTGAAAATGCTTTAAGAAGTTAAAGAAAATGGAGGATTTGGACTGCCAAACTGGAATCTATATTACCAAGCAACCGTTCTAACATGGCTAAAAGAGTGGATAGAGATAGAAGATTACTATACCTAGAAGGACATGACCTACAACTTGCATGCCTTTCTATGGTACGGGAAAAATAAAATTCACAGATACTTTCGATATTACTACATAAGAAACATACTGTTGCTAGGATGGGAAAAAATAAAAGCGAAAATCTATATGAAAATATCTGGATGGCTTTCAACAATGGAAGTGTTTGTTCACCCAAACTTAATAAACTATGACAAAATTGTGACTTATAAAGACATTTTTATTAAAGAAGGAAAATTAAAACATAGACAAGAACTTGAAGAACAGGGTATTGACTTATCATGGTGGCCATATCTGCAAATCCAAATGAGATATGAAAAAGATGTTAAAATATCTGGATTCTATAAAGAACAGACAGAATTTGACATTATTATTGACATCAAATGAAAAATTGATTAAGAAACTTTATAAATATATGCTAAGTTTAAAGATGGAAGAGGAATAAGTTAAAGAAACAATGATAACATGGGCAAAGAATTTTGGACATAATATAGAACTAGAAAAATGGTAAATCCTTTGGGAAAGAAATTCTAAAATAACAAAAGCGGTAGCGTACAAAGTAAATTTATATAAAATGTTTTATAGATGGCATTTAACACCTGTGAGATTAGCAAAAATGTTTTAAAATATATGAAGCAATTGTTGGAAATGTAAACAAAAACCAGGCACTTACTACCATCTTTGGTGGACATGCTCTAAAGCTAAAAGATTTTGTTAAG
Source organism: Crotalus tigris (assembly GCF_016545835.1). Taxonomy (NCBI): domain Eukaryota; kingdom Metazoa; phylum Chordata; class Lepidosauria; order Squamata; family Viperidae; genus Crotalus; species Crotalus tigris. The sequence continues at coordinate 276,535 of NW_024100602.1, read as the reverse complement.
AATACATACATGGTTAGAGAAAATGACGAAAAAAACATATAGAGTTAAGCCAGAATTATTTTTGCTAGGCATAATTGTAGGTAATTATGAGAAAGGGTGTATATATTTAATTTTACATATATTAACTGCTGCAAGAATTGTATTCGCTTAATATTGGAAAAATGAAGATCTACCAGCGGAAGAAGTGTTAATTAAAAAAATCTTAAGAGTGTGCCAAAATGGATAGCTTGACATTGAAAATGAAAGAGAAAGAAGATTCAGTTTATTTTAGAACATGGGATACTTTTTATCATTGGCTAGAAAAACCAGGTAGAGAGAAAGGAACTTAATATGTATGAGTAAACTAGGCATTGAAACCCAGACTATATGTTGCTGATAATATGTCCAGAAGCATTTGGATTTGATTTAGATAGATAGATAGATAGATAGATAGATAGATAGATAGATAGATAGATAGATAGATAGATAACTTCTTTGTCATTTTTTTACTGTGGGCACAATGGCACACATTAAAAATGAAATTTAGTTGCTTGCTCTCAAAGTGTACACATACACAACACACATTTAAACATACTATATACAACATTTGTATAGACCTACTTGGCTGTTTTATGACTCGTGGACTGGCTCAGGAATTCTGGGAGTTGAAGTCCACGAGTCATAAAAGAGCCAAGGTGACGAACCCGTGACCTACACCCTTACATATAAGTAACATATAAATATTAATCACTGTCCATCTTGAGTACATAACGGAAAGGGGAAGCTTTAGAGTTCACAAGGTTAATACTGTATGGAACAAAACTCTGACTGAATGGATGTTCTGCTTCGGATACCAGGAAGCCTTACCATCATTTGCTATTATGTGTCTTGTTTCATATAAAGTGATACCAAACTGCAATGGGCTATAATTAATTGGAATCAAAAGCTTCCACAGTTTTCTATGAAAGAGAGAGAGAGAGAGAAAGAAAAAAGAGAAAGAGGAGAGAGAGAGAGAGAGAGATGTAGAAGTGTGGAAAATGGTTAAGCTTAATGCATTCAGCAATACAATCTCTGTTACACCAAAGAGCTTCATTAGGTAAAAATAAATACATCTCATCAATCCTCCGGGACAAGTGATTGTGACTCTCATTTTGGACATGTGGAAAATTAAGCTAAAGGATAGCCATTCATTCAAGGATTTCTAATCAACAGGATTGACAGAGCTACTGAAATACTGTCTGGGTGAATGCTGGTGTCTAAAACCATTGTGATGAAAAGACCAAGCAAACCCATTACATGAGGGTCCCTTTTTTTTTTTGCATTTCCTTCCCTCTAGATCAGTGGTTCTCAACCTTTCTAATGCCGCGACCCCATAATACAGTTCCCCATGTTGTGGTGACCCCCAACCACTTATACATCACCGGGTGCCAGGGGTGTGGCCAAAGAAAAGGGGAAAAAATGGCGGACAGCCTTGTTTGGCGACCCCGTGAAATGGTCCTTCGACCCCAAATGGGGTCCCGACCCACAGGTTGAGAACCACTGCTCTAGATAAACCCCTTTCTCAATGGCCTTTTAAGAGGAGATTCCTTACTAGACTGATGTGCAGATCGAGCAAAACATAAAATGCTATGGCCTGAAACAAGGGGATAGATTATGATAAAGGAATGTGATGCCAAGATCAAATGGAACTTAAAACTAATAGACTTTTCTAGATTCCATTTATTTGCCAATCTACTAAATTTGGTTAATAAAATTAAAGACAGAAAAAAAAATAATGCTGTTCCCCAGGAGAAAATACAGCCCGTTATGCTCTTTCAGCTTACTCCAGACTACAGTTTAAAGCAAAAAGCAAAGAGACACTAAGCATAAGTAATAAAAATTGCTTCTAATGAATTAGCACATAATTCTCTGCTTATATTTTTAAGTAAGCCATGCTTTATCTGGTGAAGCTTACACCAAACAAGTGTGTCTAAAATAAAGATAAAGACGTCAGATATGTCCGGTGTTTAAATTAAAAAAGCCTTCTTTTCTCATTGAAAATGGCTTTGCAAGTTATCTGTTACCATGATTGCAGTTGCCACAATAACATCTTAAAATATTGGTGTTGAAATTTATCAGATTTTTTTAATTCTCTTATCCGTTTAGATAATAATCTCAACAATGTTTTTTGTGGAATATACCTGTCATCAGTGCTATATCTTAAAAAGCTGAGACCTCTATCCCCCTAAAAACTTCATAAATTTGTGAAGCTCATATCTTGTCAGTTAAACCATGTCTCTGGGCTACAATTAAATAGTTTTTGTTTGAAATTAATTTTGATTAATCCAAGATTCTAGCCAGTGAACAGACGAGAGGTAAACAAAGAAGAATGTTTTTTAAAAAAAATATTGTCTTTTATAAAGTGTTACATATAAATACCCTCAATGGATTGACTTACCTACGTCAATTGGTTCTTGTTTTATATGTGAGAACTCAGGAGTCATATTAATGGAATTGTTGTCTTCCTGAATTTCTGTAAATTCAAAGTATTTTTTTTAGAAAATGCAATTGACATATGACTGGATTTCATATACATTTTAATATACTTATTTCAACATTAAAAACTGAGTTGGGAGTTCAAATATTCTCTAATATTTTTCCTGTGATTGTTCTAAACAATTGTATTCAAAGATTTCTATTATAAACAAATATTTATATGCCGAATGCTGCCTTTCATAGTGAAGAACATCAGGATTTAGAGTAAGGTGCCATTCCATAGAACAGGGCTTTTCAACCACTGGTACGGGTACCACCTGTGGTACATTGGCACCTGGCAGGTGGTACGTGACCATCCTACAAAAGTGGTAGCTGGGGAGGGGAATGAGCTGAACCGTTGGTAGCACCGCACAAGCCTGAGCGAGAGATGACTGGAGCTACAGGGCTGTCAGGGCTCAACGGAAGCGCCAGGATCAGTGTCGCTTTCCAGCTGATCGGTGCTTCTTCGGGGTTGTGAGGGCTCAGTGGAAGCGCCAGGATCAGTGCTAGGCTCCAGCTGGAGCTCGGCACAGATCCTGGTGCTTCTGCTGAGCCCTGAAGAAGCACCAATCAGCTGGAGCTCAGCGCTGATCCTGGCACTTCTGCTGAGCCCAGAAGAAGCGTCGATCAGCTGGAATGTTGCAGCATCTCCAGGGTCTTGTGATTTACATTCAGATGCTTGGCAACTGATTCATATTTATGACGGTCACAGTGTCCCAGGGTCATGTGAAGTGACCAAAAACTGCTGCAACCACCCAGCAGACAGGGGGAATAAAAACCAAACACCCCCCCACCTCATCCCCGCTGCCAATCCTCAACAGAAATGCTCACAACAATGAAAACTTCGGATAGGAGGAAGAGCGCCGCCGGGTGGGCAGGCACGTGTCTTGCTCGGCTGTGGCTTGGGCAGCACTTTTTTCAGTGCCATTGTAACTTCGACAGTCACTAAGCGAACTGTTGTAAGTCGAGGACTATCTGCACTTTTATCACTTTTTCCCTTTTTTTTGTCATCAAGTTTTTGACACCTTGCTAGGCAACTAGTGGTACTTGGATGTTGCCATATCCTAAAAGTGGTACAATGGGTGAAAAGTTTGAAAAGCCCTGCCCTAGAAGGTAGCTGGCGACAGCATTAACTACAAAGATGCTACATCAAGATGGGAAACAGAGATAGTTGCTTTTGGTTAAGAGGTTTGAGACTTCAAGTTTTCTTTCAATGGGATCAGGCCTATTGTTACCATGCAGCTTACATTTTACGAACAGAACTATCCTAAATGCATACCATTTATTATTTTAGACCACAAGATAGTAATTATTTGTGCATTTGAAGTATGGACAAATAGATCCAGAAAACGATATGAAATACCGTAAATGCCGGCGTACAAGGCGACCCGGCGTATAAGACGACCCCCGTCTTTATAGCCGGGCCGCATTCCTAGAACGTCGTCTTATACGCCGGAAACTACCAGTATTTCCGGCGTATAAGATGACTCGGCGTATAAGACGACCCCCGTCTTTGGCGCCGATTTCAGCGCTCGCGGAAGTCGCCTTATACGCCGGCATTTACGGTACTTTGTGTGTTTTTTCCACATCAAAACCAAGCATGTTCAAGTTTCTGTATGACTTCATAAAGATTATTTCACTTTTTTGGGTAGTCGCTTAACTGACTACATGCGCCACATGTTAATAAGGTAAAAACATTTCTGAGTTGTACTTGATTCCTGTTAACAACATTTACATATGCATCTGATCATCTTGGCAATAATACAGAAATGGTTTGTCATTGTTTTCTTCTGAGATTTTTTTAATCCTTTCCAGTCTACAGTATATCCTCGATAGTCATACCTGTGCTAGCCAGGTTGACTGTCTTTAGTTTTTAAAGTTCAAGATTACTATGAATCCCATATTGCTAAAAAGCACATAAAGTCTTCCTTGTTTCTCACATTCCATTTTGTTCTTTAAATATGTGGGATGTATGCATAATTAGATTTAATAGTCTGGTGTGTTGACTGAAGAAATTTATCAGAGGATGTGGAAAAATGTTGCTTTCTGACACAAGTAGTCCTTGACTTGGGACCACAATTGGGACTGGAATCTCAACCATTGAGTAAAGTGGCTCTGAAGCGGGACATCCCCATGACTACTTTGTTCAATGACCACAATCCCAGCACTGCCAGTTGTGGTTGTTAAGCAATTTTAGGGGACATTAAGTAGAGTGTGGGGGGGGGGAGCTCTGGGAGGCTCAGCGCAGGCTATAAGGCCCATTGGGAGGCCTGGGTCTGTTCCTCACCCAACAACCCCTGGGGAGCAGCCTGTGGGGAGCTGAACTCCTTAGGGGGCAGCTCTTTTACCCAGCTGGGAGTGTGGCAATAATCATAAAGGCAAACAGATTGCCAAGCACCCTGATCACATCACTTGGGGGTATGTGCAACATTTTGCGACAGTTGGAGGTAACTTTACAAACCATAAAACTTCCTTTCTGAAGCTCTTATTTCGAACCCTCATTAAGCAGATGGTTTAAGTTGAGGATTACCTGTATTGTGGAATACTGATATGCATATTAAAATGTGCCCACACAACACAATTAGTTTAAGGATGGGTACCCTGACATTTATTTTGAGGTTACTAACTCAAGCAAGTTTGCAGGCATTAACATAAAGAACAGTGAATGCATTGTTCCTCTTATCTTGCATAAACATATTCAGGGAGTTTTTTGTCATTATGATGGCATTAAGAATTCTCTTAAGAAGTGAAGTCAAGGATTTTTTTTTTTTACAAAATAATGTAATCATTCATTTTACTTTGCACGCTATTGGGTTTTATTCCCCCCCCCCCAAAAAAGGGGGAGGAGGTCTGACCTTTAATATAATTGGTTTCTTGCTGTTTGGTGATGTGATCCTTGTGATAGATAATATAATCAATTAAAGCCGAAGGAAGATCCAATCAAAGGGGTAAAAGTCCAAGTTTGTGCTGGAGGTTCATTGACTTCGTTACCTAACTGCAACTACGTTCTAAGCTGTTAGATAATTGGCAAATATTACGCAAGGCAATCTAATTGTAACATTTCAGTCAACATTTTTCAAAACCAATGCTGGTTTATTGATTTTATTCATGCCCATTTTCATATCTGTTTAAAAGACATCCCTTATGTTGTTGTTTTTTATCTCAAGAAAGTAGCACTGGTGGTGTACATGTTCCTTTTGGGTTTTGAAATTTTAGCCCGTTTGCTCTTATCAGCTAAAATGCTCATTCAGACAGAACAAACCAAACCAAACCAAAAACTCAATGCTTTGTGGGTTTGTGGAGAAATAAATTCTAGAGAATTCTCTATAATAATTTGGCACCCTCTACTGGCTGATATATGGTAATAGCATGTGGTGGTAGCAAAAGGCAGAGGTTAGAAGTTGATGTTCTTATTGAAATGTTAACTTTGTTTTTCAGTACAGTGAGAAAACCTCTTAACCAATGGATTTATATTTCTAACAAGCAACATATGAAGTATAGACTTAGTAACGCCTAGAATTCATCATCAAAGTAGAAGAAGGAATATTAATAGTCCTCGACATGGCCATAATTGATACCACAATTTTGGTTATACGTTGTGACGATCATAAAGCAGGTGACTGCACATAATTTTACCACCTGTTTTGCGTTAAATGAACTCCACAATTACTAAGCACATCTATTCTCTAGGAAGCATTTCCAACAAAAAACCATAAATCACGGTCACATGAACACAGTGCTGCAAACAGCCACAAATTTTCAAACCAGTGTCATCCATCCCATTTTCATGGTCTGTTGTAATTTTGGTTATTAAGCAACCAGTCAAATGTCAAGGACTATCTGTATTAGGCTAATGCAGGGGTGTCAAACTCAAATTTCATTGAGGGCCACATCAGCATTGTGGTTGCCCTCAGGGCCGGGTGGGTGTGGCCTACTGGGTGGGCTTGGTCAGCTCAACATCGCTCACAATTGGGTGCCTGGGCAGGACTGGGGCGGATCCAAGGGTCTCTGGCAGAGAAGGGTGGGACCGGGGTGAGCGCCAGGGCATGGTCCATTGGAGGACCATCACTGTCCCTCTCAGGTCGTGCAGGGGGCCCCCGGAAGTCCCTCTCAGGTTGTGCAGGGGGGCCCCAGACGGTGGCACAGGCTGTCCAGAGCTCTGAGTAGCAGAGGTCAAGCGCCCAGCCCTCAAGTTCAGGGACCCCACAGCCCAGCCTAGCCTAGCCCCACTTCCCCAAGGGGACGCCCAGCTGCACTTACCTCCTCCTCGAGGCTGCTGTGCTCGCTCTCCTTGGCCAGGTTGCTCATGGTGGGTGCAGGAGGGCAAAGTGCAAGGGTCAGAGGGAGGCCCACTCCTTCTCCATGCGAGGAGACCCAACTTTGTAACCAAAGCATCCTCAGTAATAGGATGGGAGACCACCAGGGGATGGTGAAAGGGCAGCAGGCTGCTGGTGGCCAAATGCTAAGGCAAGACTTCCCTTAGACCAGTGGTTCTCAACCTGTGGGTCGGGACCTCATTTGGGGTCGAACGACCATTTCACGGGGGTCGCCAAACAACGCAGTCTGCCATTTTTTTTCTCCTTTTTCTTAGCTGTGCTACTCCCTTTTATTCTATTGGCTTTCAAAAGCCAATAGGAATTGTCCAGGCTGTCTCTGCCCTGCTGATCCCGCCAAAAGTCCCATTCTGCAAATGGTGCTGCACCAGTTAAGTAGTCCTCAACTTACGACCAGTTGAGTAGTCCTCGACTTACGACCGGTTGGGGGTCGTGGCATTAAAAAGGTTGAGAACCACTGCCTTAGACCCTCCCTCCCTCCCTCCCTCTCATTCCAATCTCCCTCCTTCCTTCCTTCCTTCCTTCCTTCCTTCCTTCCTTCCCCCTCCTTTTCATTCCCATCTCCTTCCTTCCTTCCCTCCTTCCTGTTTCCCTCCCCTCCTTCCTTCCTTCCTTCCTTCCTTCCTTCCTGTTTCCCTCCCCTCCTTCCTTCCCTCCTTCCCTCTGTCTCTGCTCAGGAAGGGATGAGGGGAGGGGGAGAGGTTGGTAGCGCTTCTCTCAAAGAATAACAGAGTTGGAAGAGACCTTTGAGGTCTTCTAGTCCAACCCCCTGCTCAAGCAGGAGACCTATACCATTCCAGACAATGGAATATCCAACCTCTTCTTAAAAGCCTCCACAATTTCTGAAGGCAAGCCTTTTCACTCGTTAGTTTTTTTTCACAAGTCCTTAGTTCTAGTTTTTTTCGTGATTAGTTTCCATCTACTATTGCCTGATAGGTAAGTGTGTAGCAGGCACACACAGAGACTCCGCTCTTTTTGGCAGCGCTTCGGTGTCTGGCCGGCCGCCTCGGATCAGCTGTAGTGCACTGTGGAGAGCACGGCTGACGCAGGCAAGGCAGCACGTACACAGACTCTGCTGTTTTCAGCGGTGCTTTTGTGCCTGGCCCAGCAAAGTGGAGCCCGGCGTGGTGAGGTGAGAACCAGCAAAGCAGACCGTACGAGAAGAGGCCCAGTAAAGCTGGTCATGGCCGGGCGTGACAGGATGAGGCCGGGAGGGGTGGGGCGAGGCTGGGAGGGGTGGAATGGGGTGAGGCAAATGAGCTGCAGCTGCTGCTGTGCACCACTAGCCCCTGACCACTTTCCGTTTCTTGCGGAAGTTGCGCCCAGCTGAGTTGGGGTGGGCCAGGGGCCGCTCCCTTGCCATTTCTGGAACATCCCCGGGGGCCAAATCTGGGCCCTTCATGAGCCGGACTCTGCTCGCGGGCCTTGTGTTTGACATGTCTGGGCTAATGTGAACATTACTTATATTCCAACTTCTCTCTCCATCCTTTCTTGTTTAGGTTTTGGGGGTGAAGGTGTCTTCATGACTTCACTTTATATTTTATTTATTACATAGTACAATAGACGCATCTCCATTTTGAGTAGAATAAACTAGGCATAGTAAAACTGGCTGATAGTCAAACGCTATGATCCCAAATCCTTAATCTCTGTCTACACTAATACCAAACAACACCAGTTCGATTAGAACAGTGGTTCTCAACCTGTGGGTCGGGACCCCATTTGGGGTCGAATGACCATTTCACGGGGGTCGCCAAACAATGTAGTCTGCCATTTTTTTCCCCCTTTTCCTTAGCTGTGCTACTCCCTTTTATTCTATTGGCTTTTGAAAGCCAATAGAATAGACTCTCTTGAATAAAGTCTAATTCTATTGGCTTTCAAAAGCCAATAGGAATTGTCCAGGCTGTCTCTGCCCTGCTGAGTCCGCCAAAAGTCCCATTCTGCAAACGGTGCTGCACCAGTTGAGTAGTCCTTGACTTACGACCGGTTGGGGGTCGCGGCATTAAAAAGGTTGAGAACCACTGGATTAGAACAACACAAAAATCATTGGCCATGCTATCACCTGCCACGCTTGTGAGTTCATCAAAGCCTGGCACTGCATAAGCGATTCCATCAACAGACACATGGACCTACAATCGGTCCCTCAGAATTGAAATCAACCGCACAGCCAACCTCAACCAACCCACACAAGCCCCCCTCCCACCAGCAGTTCACCTCCCAAGGACCTGACCGGAAGTAACTCCCCATCACAAGACCCATCACATGCCTCTCACTGATGACTCACACCTGACCCTCACTTGACACACCCACACCTGAAGCCCTTATAAACAGAAGAACACTGAAGATGTTACCTAGCCTGGTAACAAAACATTCAGAAACCAACCCACAAGCTCGGACAACGAACCTTCACCCTCATAAAACTGGAATATGGTATGACAGGTTCAGTGAAGGATTTTTGTAAAACTGTTGATTATCACTTTGTGTAGAAAATGTTGCACTGCCTGGTTTTTTTTTTTTTAACACCCAGACCTCAGCAAAATTGTAAAATGAGTTTCTGTCCCAGACAAAGACTTTTCATAAGCATTTACGCTTCACGTCATTTGTCAAGGTCTTTATCCATTATTACCACGAGTATTTGTTGTGAAAGACTTGTGCTTTATTTATCAAATTAAACAAAGTGCTCAGAGAGAACTTAGAGATGTAGAAAAGGTGTTAAAAGGGGCTACAGATTACAATGAGCTGAAATTTCTTCAGAAAAGGTTTCTTCAGGGGAAAAAAATTACCATACTAACTGCACAAATAAAGATGGCAAAATTCTCATTGGTAATGGAGGAAAGGCAGAATTACCTCATACAGGTAGTCCCCAACTTAAGAGCACAATTGGGACCAGAATTTCCATAGCTCAGCAAGGTGATTGTGAAGTGAGTCATGCCCAATTTTACAAACTTTTCGCCATGGTTGTTAAGCAAATTACTGCAGTTATTAAGTGAAGCACACAGTCATTAAGCGAATCTGGCTTCCCCATTGACTTTGCCTGTTAAAGGTCAGCTGGGAAGGTCACAAATGACCTGTAGCTGTTGTGAATGCCAGTTGCCAAGTACACGAATTTCAACTACATGACTGTGGTGATGCTGAAGTGACCATAAGGGCAAAGACTGGTTGTAATTTACTTTTTTTCAGTGTCATAACTTCGAACAGTAGCCAAAATGTGGAAAGTCAAGGATGATTTCTATCTGTTTTGGCTCAACCTTCTCTGATGTGTGGCTATCTGTTCCACTAAGTCAGGGGTAGGCAACCTTGGCTCTTTTATGACTCGTGAACTTCAACTCCCAGAATTCCTGAGCCAACCATGCTGGCTCAGGAATTCTGGGAGCTGAAGTCCACGAGTCATAAAAGAACCAAGGTTGCCTACCCCTGCTAAGTGGTTGTGAAGAACAGAAAGAAGCCAAGGGGAAGGTTGAGACTGATGGAAGTATGTTGAGGAAAACCTATTTGCTATAAGCCGAATATAAGAGATGAATTACATCCTATGATATTGCAAACAATTTACTGATAGTGTGGCTGAACCACAGTTCATTACTTTTAATAAATCCTTGAGAACTGGTGAATTGCTTGATGGCAAATGGAGAGCTACATTGCCCCCAATTTCAAAAAGTAATAAAGATCCAGAGAACTAGACTAAACAGTTTAACATCAATCCTTGGTCAGATAATAAAATAATACAATAAAATTATTAGAGCCCAGAGTGTAATTGTTAAAAAGTAGAATTTGCTGGGCTAACCTTGTCTCATTTTTACATTCTTAGTGGACTCTGGAAATGCTATAAGGATAATTGATCTTGATTTCAAAGTATGGAGTAAATCACATGTCCGTTGCACGGAGCTGCTGCTGGTTTGAAAATGCTGTACTGTGCAACTTTTTCTGCCTGAGTATAAATTGAATTATGACCCAACAGTGAAATGCAGCTAAAGAAAATGTAAATGTGGTTTTAAGGTTCATTAGCAGAAGAGTAGCAGGAGTTAGAATTACATTAAGATAAATTAACAGACTTTTTGGTAATTCAGCTAACAGTTTCTCACTCCTTCTAAATTCTTGGATTTACAGGAACTACGGTATGACTTTAGACTTCCTCCACATTTAAGCTGTTTATTTCCTAGTTAATGCATTCATTATAGCTCTTAGTTTTCTCATCTAATTGCTAGCCTCATAGTCTTAATCAGAGCAGAAGATGAGCATAATATGAATCCTTAGGTACTTGAAAGAATACCACAGAAGAGCAAGACCACTTTTCTATAATTCTAATACACTGAATAATGGGGTTACATTTCAGGGAAGTAGATTGCAGTTCAGTGTTAGAAAATTATCCCTAAATAATAATAATAGCAGTTCAACATCAAATCTAATTTTCCAGAAAAAATGTCCTTTTACTAGCGGCTGGAAAGCTATTTGCTTTCATTTGGATTTTTGCATGATGCCTTTCCCTGTTGTGTGATTCAGTGATATCATACACAAATAGTAATCTACGAAAGGATGAAATGAAATTGCAAAACATTTACCTGAATCAACAATTTCTTCTTTTATATGCTCCCTTCTGAGTGTGGAATTGGGTTTTCTCAAGTGCCCAGGGTTCTCCCTCTCTGCTGTGCTGCGTATCACTAAAACAACAAAAAGGATAATTATGTAAATGCTGGTATCATATTGTAGACCTTGGAATTTTAATAATTGAGTCAAGAAATTGGTCAGCAGTGTCTCATAGTCACCTGCATTTGCCATTTCTCTTGTATTAGTGTCTCCAGATGTGTTACTAATAAAGTCCTCTTCACCTGTAATTCAGGATAAAATGTTACGGATTAGTGTTACTGCTGTAAAATTCTATTTCTTATAAATGATGCTCAGTCCTTAACCAGTGAAGCCAAACACAGTCCATCAGCCTTAAATTGTATTTTGCTTGAGTACTCAAGAAGTGTATACACACCATGTTTAAACAATTCCAGACAGGAAACAAACATAATGCATTAATCACATCGTCCAGAAGACCCTAATATTCATTGGATTGCATTTATTATAGTGAATATCTTTGCAAATCGTAGGTGGGCCTTCTTAGTATTTTATGTAACTGTCTTCCTAGCAGTGTGGACAACCCAAGTCATCCTTGGGCAGCAGATCAACAGCTGTGCTGGCTAGAGGTGATGTGGTCTGCAGGACATCCAGTTGAGAAATGCTGAAAAATAGCAATAACACTTATATACTGCTTCATAGTGCTTTACAGCTCTCAGCAGAACCAGCATATTCTGATCAGCATACAGCTCCCAACTATCTTGGTCCTCGTTTTACCGATCTCGGAAGGATGGAAGGCTGAGTGAACCTTGAGCCAATCAGGATTGAACTCCAGGCTATAGGCAGAGTTAGTATGCAATACTGCATTCTAACTACTGCGCCACCACAGCTCCTAATTATTCCTAATTACAAGCAGTTGTAACTGTACTTTCAGAAACCTACAACTTTTCACCTGCATCATAGAAAGGGACCATCTTTGACCATACAGCTGTGGTTGCCATCTTGTTTTGTTTTGTTTTTAAACACCCACAGATAATCCCTGATTATTAATTAAGATATCCCTGTCATCTTAATTAAAGCACCTGACTAACTGGATCACATATCACTCTTTCCACACTAATTATTTTTCTAGTTTTCTTTCTTCCCATTTCATAGTTTGAATTAAGCAGAGTTTGTAAAACTTACTGGAATTCTTAATAATAATAATAATAATAATAATAATAATAATAATAATAATTCAAACAGATAAACACCTGCAACATAACACCCCAGACTTAACAATTATCGATAAAGACAAAAAAGTCTGGATAGTGGACGTGGCAGTGCCTGGAGACAGCAGAATAGACGAGAAAGAACTGGAGAAGATAACAAAATACAAAGACCTACAAATAGAAATAGAAAGACTGTGGCAAAAGCAAGCAAGGGTAGTACCAATAGTCATAGGCTCCTTGGGTGCAATCCTAAAACAACTGGAGCACCACTTGAACACCATTGGCATTGACAAATTCGCTATTAGTCAATTGCAAAAGGCGGCCTTACTAGGGACTGCTTCCATCCTGCGACGATATCTGTAATACCATCAAACATCCACATCTGTCTATCCCAGGTCCTGGGTAAGGACTTGATAGGTAGACAAAATGCCAAATCCAGTTTGAACATTTGGCTGACTGTGCGATGATCGATAATAACAACAACAACAACAACTTTATTGTCACTTTGAAAGTACACCAATTGGCATACATCAAAAAGAAATTTTGCAGAATTTGCTGCAAAATTATTTTAAAAAGTAACAAAAATTTTACCTCTTATTTTTTTTCCTATTGTGGTCTGTATCCGTTCTGTTGGTTTTTCACCATAGTCATTATGGAGTCTGCTTGCTTTATCTGCATTGGGTCCCAAAATAGCATCCAATTCTCTGAAAAACGCCATACTTTTGTTTGTGTTGCCTGAGTCCTGGGCATCTTTAACACTCTTGTATTCATGCTTTAGATTTTTATATTTTGTTCTGCATTGCTTCCAGTCCCGGTCAACTCCAAATTTTCGCAGTCTAGCAGCAACGTGTTCAAATATTCTTTTGTTTCTCACCGTTTCTTCCAATTGTTGCTGAATGCTCTTCTCTGACCAGACACGTATTAGAGCTCTTACTTCATTAACAGTCCAGTGCTTTCCTCCTTCGTTTGCTACAGAAGGAATGAAGGGGAGAGTTTTGGAAGCATCTAATACTGTGGTTGGGTTACCTGCATCAGGTAAGATAGGAGAAAGACGCAGATATGTATTACCTGCAATGGGTAGGGTGGGGGGGGGGTCAGAATCAGGTAGAGATAGTAAGAGAAAAAAGGTGTGGTTAACTATTTTTGTTCTCCAGGAACATTAATAGGAAAATATAGAAATAAATTCAAGCTGGATGACAAACCAGTAAAAAATGAAATTGTTTTTATACCTTTTCTTGTAAAGTTAGTATGTCAGGCAACAATGGTTTTTTTTGGGGGGGGGATCTGAAAGGGAATCCATAATTAATGAGATCCGATTATCACTGTTACATTAATTCTTCTGGATGATTCACTGTTCAGAGCTGTATACTAGACTGACCAATCCACAGAACACTATTTTCAGCCCTTATTTGCAGTCTCCAAAGCCATTCAGAAAATGGCACAAGTTTGGCTGTGCATTTTTTCTGGGAGATATTTTTAAAATTATAACAACAACCGTTGTGTTCAGTCTCTGTTAAGTTCAGGGATTCTGTTTTTTTAAATCAGCCTCAAACCCAACAGGAAGCAAGCTTGGTATAGTGATTAAGGCAGGGGTTTTCAACCTTGGCAACTTTAAGACTTGTGGACTTCGACTCCCAGAATTCCTCAGCCAGCAAAGCTGGCTGAGGAATTCTGGGAGTTGAAGTCCACAAGTCTTAAAGTTGCCAAGGTTGAGAACCACTGGATTAAGGCATCAGCAAGAAACTGGGAGACCATAAATTCTAATCCCAATTTGGGCATGAAGCCAGCTGGGTGACCTTATCAATTTCAGCCCTAGAAAAGATGCAATGAAAACTACCTCTGAAAAACCTTGCCCCCCCCCCCAAAAAAAAAAACCTGCAGAGATTTCTTCTGGCAGGGCTCTGAAAATTAGACTCCATTGAACAAAAGAAAAAGAAACCTCTATCCAAAAGGGGGGGGGACTTGCTTCCTTTTGTGATATCTGGGGCATTATTGATTGTCGTACTATTAAAACCTAACTAATTAGCGTCTAAAATCACCAAAATCATTAATTGTGACACCCTGAAACTTTTTCTTGAAATTACTATTAATGAATGGGCTCTCCATGGTTTTATGGGTGATAGTTACACATATTCACTTTGTATGTTAGAGGTTGTTGGAATATTTATGAGCAGGAAGAGGGATGTGGTAACTCAATCAGCCAATGTGAAGAAAGTGCTACTGAGTCTGTGCAAAAAGGTATTGATTTAGGAGCTGGATTTCCAGTCTCAGGTCTGTCTCTGTATCTCTCTGTAAGAAGTCTTCAATTGAGCTATGTTGCTGAAAAGAAGAATGTATGGTATTGTAAATATTTTGATATAAATATAAAGAAGTTCTTTTGAATCGGCTAAATGCAGTCAACTGTGAGAGCTTCTGATTTATTTTTTCACCAATAGAGAAATTAAAATTCTCTAACAGGTGCAATGATCTTTAAGTAGAGAAATTACATTCACTTTACCTCAGATGGTATTCTGTCTTTTGGAATCAGCTCTCTGTTAGTGTTTGTTCCAAAAATGCATCAACAACTGACTTTTGTTAAAATTAAAATAAAAACTGGCATGTGGGCATTATTTTCTTGTAGATAGCCTCAGAACTGCTAACTCATCCTATACTTTGTCCCTGTTGATAGGGAAATTTGCTAGGAGCTAGTCACTTCAGCATTTTTCAAAAATTTATTTCACTGCATCTACTCACTGCAGCATTTTACTTCTCATATGAGTAGACTCACACTTGCAGGTAGGCAGTTCTTTTGTGAATGTCAACTAGATGTATATTGAGTTATTTCTAAACTAGAATGGTATGCGAGAATGACCTTGAGAGATGAGGGAAAAGATGTTGATCAGACAAGAGAGAGGATCCCCCAGTGGTTCAATGGCAGAATAACAAACTTAGGAAAGACCCACCCCACCCAAATGAATCAGGCAATTAAAAGTGATGGGGGAGGGGAAGATTTATATTTTCAGACCTGAAAGCTTCTGTTAATGTAGCCTTATAATAAAGTAGAATTAGCTTATCAGGTTGAGTTTACTATCTGGTTTACCTGGAAGGATTGACATAAACAGATTGGGGTGGGAAATGTGCAGAAGCGTATGTCTTTTTTCTTAATATATTTAACCTCCTTAAATCCTTAATGTTGTTACCAGTCTCAGGAAAACAAAGTAATTCTACTTCTGGGTTAGACATGCTAAGACCATGGTGGCGAACCTATGGCACGTGTGCCACAGGTGGCACGCAGAGCCCTCTCTGTGGGCACATGTGCCGTCGCCCTAGTCCTAGGCCTTCAGCTGGGTTTTATAAAACTTTTTCGCTTTAGGCCTCCGCTGCGGTGTGCAAAAAAAAAAAAAGGTTCAATCAATCAATTTCAACTTCTCGCAGGAAAAAAAAGATCTCGTAAAGTTGGAATTGATTGATTGACCTTTTTAGTCCCACCCAGTCTGCTGTTACCACTGGAGCAACACCCACCCAATGGGCCACACCCACCCAATGGGCCACACCCATCCGGCACCTGACTATACATAAGTGGGTTTTGAGTTGCAGTTTGGGCACTCGGTCTCTAAAACGTTCGCCATCACTGTGCTAAGACATTTCCCCCCCCATGACTCTGAAGTATTAACAAGAGCTGCTAAATTAGCTAGTTACATCATGCATACTTAAACCAATCAATACCTCAGCCAGTGACATCAGTTTTCATAGCCTCAAATGCCTGAATTGTCTCAACTCTCATACTCAGTTTCTTGTTTCGTCCCATTACCATAGTGTTTTATCAGTTTATGTTCAGCCACCTCTATAGTATATGCCAGAGATCCTCAACCTTGGCGACTTTAAAACTTGTGGACTTCAACTCCCAGAATTCCTCAGCTGGGCTGAGGAATTCTGGGAGTTGAAGTCCAAAAGTCTTAAAGGTGCCAAGGTTGAGGACCCCTGGTTTATGCAAGAGAGACAGTCAACCAGCCAAAAGGGAACAAAAAGATCCAAGCGTCTCTCCACCAGTAATCAGCACCCAGATTAGCATAGATCAGTGGTTCTCAACCTTTTTATACGGTGACCCCGGTCATAAGGACGCGCCCCCCCATGCCCGGCAGCACCCCCACGCACGCCACGCATGTGCAGCGTCCCCATGTGTGGCACGCATGCACGGCACCACCCCACGCACGCCGCGCATGTGCAGCCCCCCCATGCACGGCGTGCATGCACAGCGCCCCCATGCGCAGCGCGCATGCACGGCGGCGCCCCCTGAGGGGAAAAAATGGCAGATCGCATTGTTTGGCGACCCCCGTAAAATGGTCGTTCGACCCCAAATGGGGTCGCGACCCAAAGGTTGAGAACCGCTAGCATAGATGAACTCCAAAATTAACATCAGACCAATAAGTGAACAAATACCCCAATCAAGGAGCTGCGAAAGAAGCCAGCAGTAAGCAGCCAACCAAAGCATCTGTCAGACCACCCCCATGAACACTGACAGGGTAAACCATAGAATGTAAACTGAAAGCAAACCACACTCCTTGCTAGCACTGATGGTGTTACCTAGTTTGGGTAATGAGACGTCTGCAGAGAGCACCAAGGACCCCTCATTTTAATCCTCAGCTACAAATATTCTCCTTTACTGGTATATTCAGCCACATCGGTGTGCTGGAATGTGCACCTGGAGAAGCAGTGGGGAAGTTTTCTCAGAGAGAAGCCCAGATTAAGAGACTCCACATTCCAGGATGGGGTAGAGGGAAGGAAGAAGAGGTCCAGGATAGCCACACCTAACATCTCTCAGAATATGTCCAGTAGGTTTATTATTATTTATATATTTATTTATTTATGAGACTTATATACCGCTTTAAGTGCAAGCACTCTCTAAGCGGTGTACACCAGTAAGCAATGTATATCTATATATTTACATGGCCCCCCAACAATCTGGGTCCTCATTTTACCTACCCCGGAAGGATGGAAGGCTGAGTCAACGTTGAGCCGGTGAGATTTGAACCGCTGACCTGCTGAACACAGTCAGCTAAAGTGGCCTGCAGTACTGCACTCGAACTGCTGCGCCACCTCGGCTCATATAGGTTAGAAGTGTATAGCTTTAATTTGGCAAGATGCTGTTCATAAGGTGTAAGCAATTAAAGGATTGAACTTGACTGGACTTTGCTCTGGTGTCTCTGGGCTCGGGCTTCTCAGTTGGACATTTTCCAATACATTTTCTCTTGACGGCAATAATTAAAGAAATAGGTGCTGAAAATCAAACTCCAATAACAATCTCGCATTTTATATTTCCTACCTTTTGCATTATGTATGTGACCTATTTGTTTATTTGTAGAGGGGGTTATGACAAATGGTACTTACAACCGTGCACTCAAAACTGCCATATTGATTTTTTTTTTAGTCTTCTGCTTGCCCCCTCCAACAACCCCCCCTCCCAACTTAAGAATGCATCATGGTCATGCCACTAAAATAGTACAAAGGAGAACAATCCATTTCAACTCTCTATATGCTGCCTTTCATTACCTAGTTCAATAGGCCTGCAGTGGGAAATAAAAAGAAATGGATTTGTAGAAGCATCATCATCTTCTTCCAATGTTATTGAGACTTCACCTAGGATTACAAAGAAGAAAATATGTGTAGGGAGGGAGGGCATAGAGCACATTGAAAAACACATGAATCTATGCTAGTACATAATCCATATTGAGAATGCAAAAAGCCTCGATAAAACCACAAAATTGAACATAGCCATAAAATGTCCTGAAGCATGATCTCTTGAAATAAGTACTGTAAAGTCAAGGAGTATGTTCAAGCTAGAATAAGTCATTTTTAAACACACTCAAGAATTGGAAAATAGAAGAGGCAATACTGCATTTGTGTACAGTTTGAAAATAAGATGGAAACACGAACAAGACTCTACTCACACAACAGAATGTTAAAGAGCTATATTGCCAGACAAGTTGCTCTAAATCAGTGGTTCTCAACCTTTTTAATGCCACGACCCCGACCGGTCATAAGTCGAGGACTACCCAACCGGTCGTAAGTCGAGGACTTTCCCTGCCCGGGAGCACTGCGCATGCATGGTGCCGCCCCCTGTGCCGGCCAAGGCGTAGCTGGCAAGCGGCAGAGACGGAGCAGGCCGATCACCGGCTGGGCCACCAGCTGGCCCAGCCCATGGGAGGTAAGGCACCCGCCGGGCCCCACGCGCGCCAGCAACCCTCCCTGTGCCCGCCGGCTTCCCACCTCCCACCCCTGGCCCTCTTTTACTTACATTTTTAGTAGTTGCTCAGCAGGGAGGGGTGGAAACTTCCAGACAGCTCGCCTTCATTGCAGGTAACTTGCAGCACCGTTTGCAGAATGGGACTTTTGGCGGGCTCAGCAGGGCAGAGACAGCCTGGACAATTCCTATTGGCTTTTGAAAGCCAATAGAATTAGACTCTCTTCAAGAGAGTCTATTCTATTGGCTTTCAAAAGCCAATAGAATAAAAGGGAGTAGCACAGCTAAGGAAAAGGGGAAAAAATGGCGGACTGCGTTGTTTGGCGACCCCCGTGAAATGGTCGTTCGACCCCAAATGGGGTCATGACCCACAGGTTGAGAACCACTGCTCTAAATAAAAGATAGCATCTACTTACCTTACTATCCTTCTGCGCTATAAACAAATTAAGGTTGAAATTAATTGCTTCACTAAGTCTAGCTTTAAACTGAAGTGATTTGGAACTGCAGTATTTAGTTTCCAGTCCATAAGCATTTTAAAATTGCTTAAAGTTAGCCCCAGGTAGGATTATATCCAAGGAACTGACATTATAATGGGTATACCCATTAGCTCTTTCTGCAGATTGGGCTTGGGATAACTGTATATTTATTATAGGCTAGAAGGTAAGAAATCATTTAAGTCAAGCCTGGGGAGTAATCATATTATTTCAGCTTTTAATTAAACAGAAATGTAATGAAGTAAAACCTAGCTTTCATGACATCACCCAATTACTTTGGGGTGATGATTCCTAAATGCTACGCAACCAAAAAGATGTTACACAGCCTTCATTTAAGCTATAAACTAGTTATTCTAAACACATCTGACTTCTTTGAATTACAGGATGTCCCAGTAGTGCTGCTGCCATACCTTTTGGGTTCCCA
This sequence comes from Crotalus tigris, assembly GCF_016545835.1. Lineage (NCBI taxonomy): Eukaryota > Metazoa > Chordata > Lepidosauria > Squamata > Viperidae > Crotalus > Crotalus tigris. Next base: position 256,805 of record NW_024100602.1, on the reverse strand, counting down.
TTCAATGTAGGTTCTGAAGACTTAAATTTATTTACAAATATATAAAACAAAACTGGAAACCTGAGCTAAGTGCTTCCATCACAAATACTGATATTTTTCTGTCTAGAACAGTGGTTCTCAACCTTCCTAATGCCGCGACCCTTTAATACAGTTCCTCATGTTGTGGTAACGCCCAACCGTAAAATTATTTTCGTTGCTACTTCATAACTTTAATTTTGCTACTGTTTTGAATCGTAATGTAAATATCTTGATATGCAGGATGTATTTTCATTGTTACAAATTGAACATAATTAAAGCATAGTGATTAATCACAAAAACAATATGTAATTGTATATTGTGAAATATTTATTTCTAATTACAAATAAATGAAATTTTTGTCTTGAAGCATGGGTGCCAAATCACACCTTCAGCTGCTCCACCTATGGCTCTGAAGGGAGACCTGATCATTTCTCTTCTTTTAATGAGCCCTTGAAGTTGCCTGATTAGGTTAAAAATTAATATGATTGTGTATGGGGGGGAGTGCTTATGGAGTGGGAGAAAATAAGGATTAGTTGAGGTGATACTCAAGGGGAGCTATACTTGTAGACATTTGTTGTCCATGATGTGGCCCACACAATTTGCCTCTTCAGCCTGAGCCACTGCCTGTTTTTCTACCTCCAGCTGAAATTCACTGAGGGTGTGGAAGAGGACCCCAGGACAATTGATCCTAATGACCTTCAGAGCTTCTCTCTCTGAAGAAGGCAGAAGGGAAACCTTGGCTCTTTTATGACTCGTGGACTTCAACTCCCAGAATTCCTGAGCCAGCATAGCTCAGTTCTGGAGCTGTGCCTGCCAGAATCTTAGGAGAGATTTTTGGAAGGAGGTCTTGTCCACTGAGGCAGAGGCAGCAGAAGGGAAATCCATTCCTTCCTCCCACCCCACTGCTGGTTCCACTGAGCAATAATCAACTGCTTTTGGGGCAGCAGCCAGGGCAGGAAGAATGGGGGGCATTACTGCAGCAACTGCAAGAAAAGGCCCCTTGGAGCTTCTTGATTCCACACTAGGAACAGATTCATTTTGACCCCCCCACTTCCCGGCTTTCCAGAGAAACAGAAAAGGCAGGCAGGAGGGGAAAGGGAAACACATGCTGCAGACCAAAACATCCACCCAAAGCAGCTTTCATCTCCAAAGCCCCCCCCCCTTTCATCTCTTCCCTTTTCACTGCCTGGACCAGTTTTCCTTCTCCCACCTGTAATGAAATGGCGCTCCCTTCCCCTGCATCCCACAAGTAGGAAACCATGGGGGGGGAGGGATTAAGAAGCAGGAATCAAAAAGTATGTGCTGTCTTATGGAGGGCTGCAGGGATCTCAGAGGAGGAGAGGACGGGGGGGGGGAAATCAGCTGCCTTGGGAAGAGAGGAAAAAGCTACTATAATTTTATGCCCGCCACATAAGTAGGAACAAAGCTCCCACATTTATCATTAGTGTGATCTATCACTGGGAATTTAGGGGATCTAATGCAAACTTCCAATTGTGTGAGGATGGGTTATCTGGGAGCTCAGTTAACTCCTGTGCAGCAACTGCCACCAACTTACTTCTCAGAGTTGTGATAAGAGTAATAAAAACAACTACGCTCTTCATTAGGTTTTGCATTATCATGGGTGGACTGTTACTGCGTGGGGATTGTGTTTTGTTTTTTCCTAATGTAGGACACCTTCGACATCATAGGAAAGCAAGGGCATTATCTTTTGGCAATGGAGATGTCCCGAGCAGCTTTTTCTGGGAAGCGAACGGACATACCACCATCCCTACCCCACTCCGGAGCATGAGGAGGCCGCTCCTTCCTTTTATAAAACACCTGCCTCAACATACAGCTTGCCAGGCATCTTGCAAGCTCGGTCAGGCATCTTGCAAGCTCAGTCGCGTCTGCACGCCTGCTCGCGAGATCTCAAAGCTTGGTTTTCTTCCTCCACGGCAGAAGAGTTGGGGAACTTTCCTAGCCGTCCAGCTATCCGTTCGCCCACGGAGGAGCAGTGGCTTCATAGGCCCGCCCATCCCCGCTTGGAGCCAAGCATCAGTTTTATAACCTGCCATCTGCCTCAAAGCACTTCTCCATTGCGAGGAGGCGGAGGTAGCAACCTGCCGGGCGGATACCTTCTTCTTCCTCTCCCTCCTCCCTGAAACGACGAGAGTAGGACGCTGCTGGCTGGGTCACCCTGCAGGAGAAAGCAGGGCCATGCTGGACCGCGGCCTCGCTCTTTCTCTGAAAGGCGCTTTAGCCAGCTGAGTCTTCCGGCGGCAACGCAGCAGACAACCTCTATCCCGAAGCACGCCAGAGCCGGGCCAGCATCCGCGAGCTCCAGAAGCAGCGCCCAAACTCGGCTCCGCCCTCGCCGGGCCAGATCCCTCCCTGTTCAGAGTTTCCGCCACCTCCCCTCACCTGGAAACGGATAGAGGAGTGGTGTCTCGGTTCCTAAGACGATCGGAAATATGTGTTTTCCGATGGTCTTAGGCGACCCCTATGAAAGGGTCGTTCGAACCCCAAAAGGGTCGCGACCCACAGGTTGAGAACTGCTGATCTAGAAATTCTACCACAGGGGTAGGCAACCTTGGCTCTTTTATGACTTGTAGACTTCAACTCCCAGAATTCCTGAGCCAGCATGGTTCAGCTTAGAAACTTCTCCCTTTCCCCTCAGCATTGCTGGCTCAGGAATTCTGGGAGTTGAAGTCCACGAGTCATAAAAGAGCCAAGGTTGTCTACCCCTGCTCTACCACAACAATTTAAGATGCTTATAAAGTCCAAAATTGGAGCTGCCATATTCTTCGAATCCAAATCCAAACTACAGTTACTTTTTACTTTACAAATACCATATTATTTACTCGTTAAATTTATTTGTAGCCCATTTCACTATCAAAAGTGACCATATCTTAGTCTTCGTTTGTGCAAGGAGAATTGTAATTCTTCTCTCTAGTTGTTGAGGTTTTTTCCAATCAAGAAACACTTGGCTAAATAGTTAATCCCATGGCTGCATCATAGCTAGTTACCCACTTCATGATAAGCCTTAATAGTTTTTATTTATTCTACAAATCATGATTAAATATATCAACATTTTGTGAGATATGGAGAACCCAAACAGGGCCTGTAGTTTGGCTAATGAAAGGAATGTGTCAGGCCAGACTGGTTAAACAGGGCTAATCAATCTGAGCACTAACACTTTCCCCATAGTCCGATAATAATCTGAAACAATAGCTACTAAATTAATTGCATAAGCATTAGCACAGAATTCATTTATTCAGCAGCCCTGGACTGCTGTAGAAAACACGGCATTTCATGAGGCTTTCTATTTTCAAAATGTATGATTGATTCATGGATTGGTTTGATATGATTTGTATTGGACGTCTTCTACATCAATAGAAATACAGTACAATAAAACATCTCTAGTAAAAGAATCTAGACAAACAAATCATCATCACATAATCAATCTGGGATGGCTTCAGTTCATCCATCTAAAGGCTGTAAGAAAACACTCCATTCTTAATAGTTTATGGAAGATTGAGTTCAATTACCACATGGAAGTTGTTTTAAAGTGTGGGTGCACCTATGGAAAATGGATATTTACCCCGTGAATGTTGTAGACAATGAGGGAGGAGCCATTTCTGAAGATCATCAGAACGTGCCATTACTATAATGATTTTTGGAAATGCCACTTTTCCTCCTATATAGCAGTCTATTTCCTCAGAGTCCTTCACTCCATTATGTACCACTAAACAATGCTTTAGGGGAGTGGAGAGGAGGGAAACATGGTTTTGTTCACTTAGTTGCAAGCAATTAGATGTGGATTCAACCCTTTGATTTGGATTAGGGAAAAATGCCCTCTAGGCTGCTGTAACACAATAGCTTTATTTAGAGATTTTAAAAATAATACCGGTAGATGGGAAATATTATTGAAGAATTTCGTTCTTGGTACACTGCTATTTTTCCTGCGAACGTCTATAAACATGATCCACATGCGTAAAGTCCTTATAGAAAGGGGAAAGGCTTAGCTTTTCTTTGTGGATTTCAGAAAAATTTAAATATAAATTATATATAAGTTGGATGTGATAAACTGTGAAAACAAAACCAGAAAATCATCCCCATCCCCTCATCTCAAAACTGGGAGCAAACGACTAGACCATTTACATAGACACAGTGTTCAACTTGTGAGTTTTCCCCCTTTTCCTGCATTATTTTGCATTATTTAAAGATAATTATTTTTTAAAAAAAATCCAGTGGCTTTATGTTATTAATTTAAAACAAATTAATATGCATTGCAAGGTTTATGCAGACTTTTTTGGTTCTTGTTGTTTACAATCAGATATTTAGCCAAGAGTTTTCTAAAGAAAATGAAACATTTTAAATTACACCCTTGATCATGCTTTAAAGAAAAAAAATCTTCCTGTGATTATAAATTGATACTCGAAAGCTTCATGGAATAATAATTTATACATGCTCTTATTTATTAACAAGAAATACTTTTGTCAAGTGGTTTGATTTGATTCAGGGTTTCTTTTGGGGGGGGCTTCCCTAAAAAATGTTTTTTTCCAATTTCCAGCAGGCAGAGCAAAAAAAATCACATACAAATATGCAAAACTCTTGCGAATATAGTTTTTAGAAGGTTCTATCTCATCAGCTGATTTAACATATAACCTTAAAAGAACTATAATGTGTTTTAAATGTTTATAGTGTAGTCCCTTAGCAGATGATAAATCTCTTGGAAAAACAAAATTTCAAAGGAATAAAATGTTTCCATCACTGCTAGCAAGTGATTTACCTTTTTGGTCCTTTTGCATAAATTCTAGCAGGGCATAAACATACCACTGGGAGTAACAGAAATTATATATACATATATATTGCTTGTGGCCCAGTATTTTCTCTTCAAACACAGCTGTAAAATGGCACAAAATGTTACAGATAAAGCAGCAATAAAACCAGCAGAAGTTTGCAGGCCCTTAGTCTTTTTTGGTTTTGATTTTTTTTTTCCTCTCTAGAGGAATTCGGTTTAGGAAACTAGCTAGCTCCAGCAGCTGGTTTAACTTAAGTTTATGTATTTATAGAAACATTCTGGAACAGACACCGTTCTTCTTCTCTCCCCCCTTTCCCAACAGACACACAGATAAGGGAGCGCATTAAGTCAGTTTGTTCTACCAACTATGTCATCTGCAGTTCCTTGCATGGGTCTAAGTTTTAGAAGCCTGTTTGTATTTTAGATAACAATAATAAGAAAAAGAGTTTGGGGTGGTTGTTTTTACCTTCATTGTTCTCCTTGGTGGCATTTATGATGTCACTGGATGAACACCTGCCGTTCTCCTCCTCTGTTAACTGGGTGACAGATTTATGTTGCAATATGGCATCCAGCTCATGAAAGAACTTCATAGTCTTTGTAGCATCTCCTGAGTTGTGGGCATATTTAACTGTTCTATATTCATATTTCAGGTTTTTATACTTTGCCCGACACTGTTTCCAGTCTCTGCAGATCCCCAACTCCTGAAGCCTTTTAGCAACGTAAATAAATATTCCTTTATTCCGTAAGGTCCCATGGAGTTGCTCTCTGATATTTTTTTCTGACCAGACGCTTAGCAAGGCTTTAACCTCCTCCTCCGTCCAGTGCCTTCCTGCTCCACTCTCCATGTTGAAAGTGACCTGGAAATGATTCACTATTTCTAGCCAAGATTGCGTTTCCTAGGAAACCAGACGGCTGATTGTCAGTAAGCTCCACAGCGATGAAAGGATCCAGTTTTACTGGCTCAAGCTGCCTGAGGGGAGTAACTTGAGAAACTGCCAAATAAGCAGGTTCCGTCTTACAGGCAGAAAAATAAAGCAGCTCGGGCAGAAATGATTGCAAAGTCTGTTAATCATTGGCACCCCAAATAAGCTGTTTTCCGCTTTGCAAAAATTAAGCACAGTTCCAGAGATGGAATGCATTCTGTAACCTTTGTTATGCAATGGGCTTTAAATATAATCTCTGCTCTTAATGTACACGAGAGCTCTAAGTAAGCTTTCCTCCATCTGGCCCCCTCCAGAGGCATTGGATCACAAAACTAGCTGGGGGTTGAGGATGATGGGAGGTGTTGTCCAAGTATATGTCAGCATATATCCATCCACACAAAGTTATAGGCTATAATTTTGTTTGGAATGAAAACATTTGCACCCTGATTCTCTTCGGATTTGCTAGCAACTAATGCCTTCAATTTTGCAAAATATTTGCTCACATTGTGGGAAGTCAGCCCTCCCAGAGAAGGAAATATTAAAAGGGCAGAAAAATATATTTCCTCCAAGGATCTTAAAGAGACAGAAAAGCATGCCCAGTTTTTCTTAATAGCCCCAGATCTTCCTCCCGCAAACAGAAGCCAGCTCTGTACAAATGCAGATGTAAACCATCAGAAAGGCCCCAACTAGGATGTCAAGAAGACAAAGACACCTAAAATCTGCATACCCCATCCAAACTCAAGAGTCATTAGCTCCAACACCAGGCAAGCAGGATATAACCATTGGGACATAATAGGACTAACTCATGGGTAGGGAACCTTGGCTGTTTTGTGTCTGGCTCTTCGATAAAATGCAACCTTCTTTCTAAAGCTGTTGCCATGTTGTTTATTTATCCCCGGTTTGGATGAACCAGGATGAAGACTTTTCCTTCCGCACATGGTTTAGAATCCCTTTCAAAACTGTAAATCATAATTTCACACAAACACGTAAGCCTTTTCCTAAATGCTTGAATTGACAGTGACAAATGGAGTCACTTTAATTTGAATTCTGAGCATTCAGTGATGTTCAGTAATAGTTCCACTTCAGTAGTCTTCTGAGTGAATCAAGTATAATATGCTAAAAGCCAAATTAAGATCAAATTTGTGTGGAGAGCACGTCTATATTCTTTTTGTGTTGTCAAGAGCAAATACATGATGTCCTTTACTAATGCAAGATTCATCTTAAATAGAAAATCAGATACAGCAATACTAATTTCAGTTGCATTTGCAAATTATTCAATTAAACCTGCATTTTCTGTTTTCTATATTCAAATAACATATTTCCTTAAAGTATTTATTTGGATATAGAAGATATTTTGGAAAGAAGCATATATATTGTGTAGATATATTTCTTCTATATAAATGTTTCTTTTTAAGTGTCCCCCCCCCTTCCCCCCATCAATTTGGGTTCTGCATAACTGTGTTTCCATTTCAAAGCATTCTCAGAAGTAATATAGTGCAACTATCTCAGGTGCTAATTGAGACCCCTCTGAGTAATATATCTGCCAACAAAGGTCCCTTGGTATCCTATAATACTTGGGAGATGTTGCCATGGCAACTAAATAACTAGCCAACAGGTTCATTTTACAGGAGGAATCTAAGAAGGAGAGGAGAAAGGAAATGCTTTTCTTTCTCTTCCCCCACTTAAAATTCTTTAATCAAGGATTTTTGATGGAAGGCTTTGAGCTTGGCATCCCTGTGAACCTGAGGTTCTTCGGATGTGGGACCTATAGTGATGCTTCATGGAATTCTGGGAATTGTAGTCCAACATGATATGGAATGCATCAGTTTGGGAAATGGTGCTATGTAAGTTATCTTCCAAACACTCCTATGCACTATTGCAGTGGTTCTCAACCTTTTTAGTCCCGCGACCCCCCAACCGGTCGTAAGTCGAGGACTACTCAGCCGGTCGTAAGTCGAGGACTACTCAACTGGTGCAGCACCGTTTGCAGAATGGGACTTTTGGCGGGCTCAGCAGGGCAGAGACAGCCTGAACAATTCCTATTGGCTTTGGAAAGCCAATAGAATTAGACTCTATTCAAGAGAGTCTATTCTATTGGCTTTCAAAAGCCAATAGAATAAAAGAGAGTAGCACAGCTAAGGAAAAGGGGGAAAAAATGGCGCACTGCGTTGTTTGGCGACCCCCGTGAAATGGTTGTTCGACCCCAAATGGGGTCCCGACCCACAGGTTGAGAACCACTGCACTATTGCAAGCCACACCTGTGTATGTGGCAACCTCTAATATAGCAGGGAAAGCAACTTCTGAGGAATAACTCGTGAACTGAAGACTGACTCCACTAAAAGCACAGACAATAACCATGATGGAATGACCACCTCTTTGTAATTCCTCTCTGGACAAGGAAAAGATTTGAGATTACCCAGAAGTACTCCAGACAGTTGCTTCTCACGAGAATACTGCAATACATCAATCTTCAGCAGAATTAGAGCTCTGGCAGGGGGGGGGGAGTAATCTTTTTGCTCAAACCATAGTCAGCACCTTCAAAATATACCTGAGTTCACATATTTCCTTTTCAAATCACTTTCAAAAATTGCTTGTTAACTTTCTAGCTTTTAGTAATCTTTGGAGCAACAAATCTAAAAACTGTGGTTGAGTTTCTTTCAAGCCTTAGTAAAAGAAGCTTGAAATACAATTTTAAGGATTTTTTTAAAAAATGGGGTGGGGTAATAAGCAGTAGAAAAGGTAATTAGAATTTTGATTTTGGGAAGTTACATGTTCAGATGAATTTGAAATAAGGTTTTGGAATTAATTATAAGAATCCTACCCATGGGAAAACACTTTTGTTTTTAATATTTTTTTAAGGCTTTGAAGGTTGAGTGCTACAAGGAACTAGAAGGAACTAAAGATTACAATTAAAGAACACCCAATTTACAGATGCAAGATAAAGTAAAATATTTTAACTTATTGGATATATTGAAGGATACTTTTCAACAATGGACCCAGAAGTTAATTTTAAGAGTGTCTGCCTCTATAGATACACTGTTTAAAGGATATTATGGAAGAGGAATATGTTTTACCTAATAATATTGAGGTTGATCTGGAAGTAGATTTTAAAATGACAAGCTACAAGAATGATATGGAGAAAGATCCTGCACTAGACGTAAAAAATAAACTGTCTGATGACATCCTAATTAAAAGGGATATACACATTAAAAAAAGCAAGCACGTAACCTAGATAATTTTCCTACATTGGATTTACAAATGAGGTTTGTTGAAGCTTTGAAGAATTATGTGAGAAAGGACAAAGAAAAATGGAAAGGAACCAAATTTTAGGACATTATCTGAAGGGACTAAAGCTCGTGATAATTAAAAATAATAGGAAGGACTATATAGTTGGTTCATTTGATCAGGGTTAAGATAGATATGATATCTCTGGTAACCCTTAATTGACTTTTGCTGATCAGGACTGATAGGATAAGGAGAGTTTAAGAATTTGTTTATAGATAAGGGATGTGGGAAAAACAGATAATTTGTTGTAGTCTAAGTTACTAAAATTGTATGTATTGTGATGAAGAAAGAACTCCATTCTTACATACTCCTTTTCTTTTTCTTTATTATATGCTTATTTTTTCCTCCACCTTCTATTTTTCTCTATTTTTTTTAAATTTGGTGATACTTTTCATCTTTGTAATTATAAATTTTAATAAAATTACTATTAAAAAAACAAATAGGGAAATATGTAGTGGATGCCTTTTCAAATTCTTTCCATCTCCTTTACTGTTCATAGTCATTGGAAATGGATATTGTCTTCTGTGTAACTAAATAATGTCGGTTCATTTTCTCCTATTCTTCCTTTATAGTATCTGTATGTGTGCATATACATTCTTGCACTGGGCAATGTTAGAATGAAACAAAACACAACTTTCCAAGCCCATAGGGTAGGCCTGCCAAGAGTAATTTTGAGAGCAAAAAATTAAAGTTCTTTGCTGATTATTTAAACTTAAGTTTAGTTTTCATGTGCATGTTTCTTTTAACCAAGGACAAAAAAGTTAATAGTAATCTTAAATTCTGATATGATAGAGCAGTGGTGGCGAACCTATGGCACGGGTGCCAGAGGCGGCACTCAGAGCCCTCTCTGTGGGCACGCATGCCGTCGCCCCAGTCCTAGGCCTTCAGCTGGGTTTTATAAAATCTTTTTGCTTTAGGCCTCTGCCACCATGTGCAAAAAAAAAAAAAGGTTCAATCAGTCAATTTCAACTTCTTGCGGGGGAAAAAAAAAGATCTTGCAAAGTTGGAATTGATTAATTGAATTTTTTAGTCCCACCCAGTCTGCTGTTACCATCGCAGCCACCCCACCCAATGGGCCACCCCCACCCAATGGACCACGCCCACCGGCACTCGATGATGCATAAGTGGGTTTTGGATTGCAGTTTGGGCACTCAGTTTCTAAAAGGTTCGCCATCACTGTGATAGAGATTAGTTCCAGGGAATTTTTCATGGAAAAACATGATATTTGACATATGATAACACTAGGGTTAAGAATAGTCTTTCTTGAGGTCTGTGGCTCAATATGTGTTTTTTTTAGCAGTTGGGGGCCACAAATGCCATAAAAAGGCAGTTTCATGACTCTAGGTGCTCAGATCTTGGGATTCTGGAATATTTTTTGATGCTTAAGAGTTCAGAATCCTAATTGGCTTCTCATGAAAACCTATCCTTTTCTAATAACTCTGAGGTCTGCAGAAACAAAAGTTCAGAGGGTGTATATGGACCAAGATCACATATCCAACATTAGAACTTGCCAGAACAAAATGGGCTCCCCAACTAAATACTGCAGTTTGATCACTTTTCTTTAAAATTCCAGTCAACTGCCTGTTTATATAGAATATTTCTTTCCATCACCCCGTTCCCACAATTGATTTTATTTATTGTAGTTGTCCATGTGTGGGTTTTGTTTTTATTCTAGGGGGGGGAGTTATTTTCTTACAATTTAGACAACATTTTTGCAAATTTTGGGGTCCTCCCAGCGCCTGTAAAAATCCCTCAGCTATAAATGGCACCTTCTTGGTTACATAAAGATCCAGTCTCAGAAATACAGATTCTTTACCTGCTCTTTTTTTTCTCTTAGAGGCCAAGAGAGTGCAGGAATTGTGACAAGTGATGGAGAATCAGCCCATTCTTTTAAAGTGCACAAGGTAACAATATTATCTAGTATTCCTGGTGGGGCAGATAACTTAGATGATGTTGATGAGCCATCAAATTGGTATTAACTTTAGCAGCCACACAAATAGATTTTCTCTAGAAAGAGCTGTGCCCATTCTAGAAGAAGATGTGGCTATTATTCTAATTCGTTTTCTCTCTTTAAAAATGAATGCCGGGAGAACTCAAAATATTTCAGTGGGTATATATTTGATGTAAATAAGACAGTTATCTGTGCAGGATTTTCCTCAAATTTGTAATTTATAATTCTCATAAATGTAACCATCAAAATCCTACAAAGAGCATTGTAAAGTGGTGGAACATAATTTTGTCCCAAGAAGAATGTGAAAAAAATATTTAGAAAATGATAACATGTAGTAGTATTGGTGTGTATTGTAAATTGATTTAATGGATTTAGTTAAGAAGCATCTTAATCACCTCTCTTGTGACTAACGCTCCATAAGGCTACCCTTGAAGACCATCTGGAAGCTACAGCTGGTTCAGAATACAGTGGCATGCATTGGGTGCCCTGTGGTTCACTTGAGTAATCCAATGTTGTGTGGACCACATTGATTTCCAGTTGCTTTCCCAGTGCCATTCAAAGTGTCGGTTATCACCTTTAAAACATCAAATGGCAACTGTCTAGGTTACTTGCCGGACTGTCTCCCTCCTTACTAGGCTAGATAGGGTGGGCCTGCTCCAGATGTCTTCTCTTAAATGATGCCACCTGATAGGTCTTGGGGTCGAGCTCTTTGGAACTTTGTCCCACCTTAGATCCAAAGGATTCCTACCCTTTTATTCTTCCATGGGGCTACAAAGACCTGCCTTTTTCCTCAAGCATTGTGATTAACCATGCTTTTGGGGATTGTTTTGAGTTACCTAGACTCATCGTGTGAGATAGGCAGCCATATAAGTTTTGTAAATAAAATAAATACCAATTAAGTAGAGCTTTTTCTTCTAAATTAGCTCAAAGGGATTAATTTTACACTGCTATCCGCTGTAAGCAATATTGGATATTCTATTTTAGTTCATCCATCCCATTTCCTTTTTCTTCGCAGGGAATGGGTCTTGTTAATCACGTGTTCAGCGAAGATAGTCTGAAGAAACTCAATGTTTCAAATCTTGGAATCGGCCATACAAGATACTCTACCTCTGGAGTATCTGTCCTTGATAACTGTCAGCCGTTTGTGGTGGAAACATTGCATGGGAAGATTGCAGTCGCCCACAATGGAGAGCTCACAAATGCTATGCGACTGAGGAGAAAGGTAGGAATCTCACGAGAAAGCAGAAAAGGATAGTAAATTCAGTCATAATGGAAAGGGTTTATATCCATCTGGCAATAAAAGGATGCACAGATCATTTTAAAGGTACAGTCAAAATTCAGTTGAGATCAGATGGAAGAGAGAGAATCTGAATCCTAAACCCAGCCCTAATGCATAGCAGCAGTCTGAGCTTGTATAAAGCTTTCCCTTCACCTTCTCAGTCAACTGAAATCTTTTCTGTCCTGTTTCTCCCCCCCCCCCCAAAAAAAATCAGTTTATAATCACTCATGCATTCAGCATTCACTCATCCTCTCTCAGAAGACTCTCGATGTCTGAAAGGCATGTCTAGGCGTACCGTATCTGCCCAGGTGATGGTAAATGGCCCAAAGGTCTAAGGCCTATAGATATGGTCTTCTTATTCTCTGTCCCCTTATTTATTTATTTATTTATTTATTTATTTATTTATTTATTTATGAGACTTATATACCGCTTTAAGTGCAAGCACTCTCTAAGCGGTGTACACCAGTAAGCAATGAGAAACCTCAGAAAACATACATACATACACACACACACACACACACACACACACACACACACACACATATATATATATATATTGTTGTTGTTAATTGCGAAGTCGTGTCCGACCCGTCGCGACCCCATGGACAATGTTCCTCCAGGTCTTCCTGTCCTCTACCATCTTCTGGAGTCCATTTAAATTCACACCTACTGCTTCAATATATATATATATATTTTCTGAGGTTTTCGCGGGTATTTGTATGTAGGTCTTTGGTTGTTCGGGTTTTCTCCCGCGTAAAATTGGAAGTGTCTTGGCGATGTTTCGACGAAGTCCCATTTGTCATCTTCAGGCTGGTGCCTTCAGCTTCGTGCTTTGAGCAGCAAGCACGAAGCTGAAGGCACCAGCCTGAAGATGACGAATGGGACTTCGTCGAAACATCGCCAATACACTTCCAATTTTACGCGGGAGAAAACCCAAACAACCAAAGACCTAATCTGGGTCCTCATTTTACCTACCCCGGAAGGATGGAAGGCTGAGTCAACCTTGAGCCGGTGAGATTTGAACCGTTGACCTGCTGAACACAGTCAGCTAAAGTGACCTGCAGTACTGCACTCTAATTGCTGCACCACCTCGGCTCTCACCTTGTTCCCTCATAAGCAGGAAGTCTGGTGAGAAGTCAGCATCATGTTCACCTTTAATTCATTCTCCACCACACGCAACGTAAATCTGATAATTGATTGTTTTGAGTGCAGTTCAGTTCACTATCGTATCTGTAGTTGTGAATGAAACAAGTTGCCAAAGAAGTAAATCGTTTCCAGAAATTTACTTTGTGCAGTTTCTGAAAATGTGTACATTTAACAAATTAGAGAATTTGCATGAGTATTTGGAGAATACTAATCAGCTACGTCTATTTTCCATAATTAATATATAATTGTCATCAGCTTGAACCAATCCACTCCACTGGGTGAAGATTTCTCCATTGGATTGTTCTGAATTGGGTGGCCTATAAATGCCACTTGTGAATAAATTGATAAGTTGAAGGCTATATACCATTATTTACTATGCTGATCCAGTGTAGGCTGGTAGGTAGATGTTTTTCAACTTACCCGTCTAGGTCTGAGAGAAATTGTCTGATCCAAGCTCACCAAGCTGATTTCCATACCTAAGGAGATATTCGAACCTGATTCTCTCTGTCTTAGTCCAGCACCTTACCCACTGCACTACACTAATTAAGATAGTGATATTAAATATAAAATGAGAAATCATGGTCTTACAGTCTCACAAGGGGGAGTCTAAATTTCCTAAGTTGACCCAGGAAGAACATTTTTTATTGTGCTTTTTTAATGCTATTTCTAATGTTAGGTTCCATTTCAAATCCTGGGAGATTATAGAACCCAAAAAATGAAGGATTCTACTGCTGATATTGTGCTGTCAAATATAGCAAGGGGTGGTAAAATGGAAGGGCTCCTCCAAAAATCCATTCTCATCTCTACAGTTTTAAGCATGTTCAACTCCAGATTGTTCCAGCTGCACCACAGAGCTAGTCATTCAACCTCCCATCTATATGCAGGCTCATCCCCATCTCGAATGAGGCCAGTAACTGTTATATCATCTGCAAACTTCAGTACTTTAACAGAAAGATCCCTGGACATGCAGTCTTTGGTATAGGGAGAGAAGAGCAATGGAGAGAGCACATAGCCCTGAGGTGTGCCTGTGCTAATTGCCCAGGTATTAGAAATAATTTTCCCAAACTGCATTTGTTGCTTCCTATCTGTCAAAAAGTTAATAATTCTCCTATAAGTACCGACAGGCATAGCTAATTGAATCAGTTGAGGAGTGAAGAATTTCTGGAATGATGGTATTAAATGCTGAGCTGAACTCTACAAAAAGGACCTGTGTATAGGTCCCCAGGGATTCAAGATGTTGCAAGATCTATTTGCTTGGTAGGCAAGCCATAGGGGGTCTAACAGTAGATCTGCGATGGTTTTCAGGTGGGCCAGTACTAACCTCTCAAAGGACCTCATAACTACAAATATCAGTGTCAATGCTGCAAATATTGTATATTCTTGCTTTTGACAATATGCAGAATTGTCTGGTAATTATGGGGTTAATACAGAGCAGAATGGGGGTGGGGTAAAGCCCGGGAAAGAAAGAGGAAGAAAACCTTTGACCTTCACGCTGATTGGATAATGTGATATGTGACGGCTAATTTAGGGAGGGAACATGCTGATAATTTAACTGCTCAGAGGAGGAGAACTTAGATCCTAGCATCCCTCCGTTATGCATGTGCTGACATTTTGTAACAATCACTGACTTTTAGGAAAATAAATGCCTGGAAGTTCTTTGAAGTGTTACATTAGCCGGAACCATAACAGTCAAAGCAACCGATCTGTAGACATTTAGCTCACTGATGGAGGGTTTCTTAGAAACAGAGATGATAATAGAGCATTTGAAACAAGAAGGGACATAATACATCTCCAGTGACTTGTGAAGATGGGGGCCAGTTGTTCAGCACAGGCTTTCAAGCAAGAAGGGGTTACTCTGCCTGGACCTGGTGCTTTTCTGAGATTTCATCAATGAAATCCTTGCACATCTTTTTCTGAGATCACCAGAGGTGGAGGGAGGCCAGAGGAATGGAGATAGGTGTAGGAGATTTGGCTCCTGTTGGTGTACCTGAGATGGGGAAGGTAGCAATGGATTACATTGACTTCCTCTCAAACCTACAGCAGAACATTTCCAGGTCATCTGCCAGTTGACCGTTTTCTTCAATAAGAGATGGAAATCTGCTGTAGCCAATGATGGCCTTCAGGCTTTTCCACACAGTTGCTGGTTTAATAGCTAAGAAGTGGTTTCTCAGCTTTTTGGAGTAGCTTCTCTTTGCTACTCTGATCTCCCTTGTTAATACATTCCTGGCCTGCTTGTACAAAATCCTGTCTCCTTTCCTTAAGCCTTCTCTTTGGCACAACATAGCTGCTTAGCTGTGAACCAAGGCTTGTTGTTATATATACACAAGTTCTTGGTAGGCGCACACATATCTGACTCACAGACGCTAACATGTCACAGTATCAGTGAATTTATCCAAGCCTTCTGAATCAGCTTTAAAAACACCCCAGTCTTCGTACTTAAAGCAAGTGTTATGGTTCCGGCTAATGAAACACTTCAAAGAACTTCCAGGCATTGATTTTCCTAAAAGTCATTTATTGTTACAAAATAACAGCTAAGATCTAGGCTCTCTTCCTCAGTTAAATTATCAGCATGTTCCCTCCCTAAATTAGCTGTCATATATCACATTATCCAATTAGTGTGAAGATCATAGGTTTCCTTCCTTTTTCTTTCCCGGGCTTTACCCCTCCCACACTCTTCTGCTCTGCATTAACCCCAAAAATACCAGACAGTTCTGCATATTGTCAAAGCAAGAATATACAGTATTTGCAGCGTTGACAGCAAGCCTGCAGCTCCAACTTTGCTTCCTTAGTGCAAGACTTCACTTAAGTTTCTGCATGTAGGTAAGGAAGGGATAGGTCATACAGTGATCAGAGAGACAGCCACTCTAGGAAGAGTGTGATAAGCACCTTTTAATGTGATATAGTAGTGATCCAACATGCTGTTGCCTCTAGTGCAGGGTTGTCAAACTGCCAGCCTGCAGGCCGGATGCATCATAGTGAAACCGCGCCCACCCCATTGCCAGCAATGGCAAAAAAGTCGCGATACGTCACGTGACGTGACGTTGTGAGTTTGACACCCATGCTCTAGTGAGACAGCTGACGTGTATCTGAGCAGCTCAAGTTGCTTACTGTTTCCCATTCTCTGAAACATGGAAGACCATGCAGACTCTTTTTTTTATTATTATTATTAAAGTTGCCAAAACCTTCTGTGTTACTTTCCAGTAACACAGGCTTCACAGTCAAAATGTTTTAAGTTTGGAAAAAAAAAATCCATCTTAGTTACGCCTAGAAATGGCAACTACTTCCTGATCCAGTCTTTTGTGTTTTTGATCAAAGCGTATTTGTTATTGTTAGTATAGAAAGAAATTTTTCAGTGCCTGTTAGAATGCATTATATAACCTAACACAATGCTACACTATGTTGTTAATATGTTATATTGATAACAATCAGTGTAACCATACCACCAACTTTTGCATCACTTTTTGCATGCTGAATAAAGAGTTCGCCATCTGCAAAGAGTGCTAAATTAATTATATGGTCATTTGGATTCATTTAGCTGTTCCCACTGGCACTCTGCTGACTTCACTCACACACACACATACAGAGAGAGAGAGAGAGGGAGAAAGAGAGAGAGAACCTGTACTATAATTACCTATAATAATCCTTTGTCTTTTGTTATGCAGCTAATGCGTCATGGAGTGGGACTATCTACCAGTTCTGATAGTGAACTGATCACTCAACTGTTGGCATTCACCCCTCCTTTAGAGCAAGATGATACACCAGACTGGGTGGCAAGGTAAATCATGTGCCTCATGAGAAAAGAATTAAAATCAATAACAGACCTCTATTTACGCAAGGTCTCTTTTGCTGGAATTCTTGAAATAAAGAAGTGTATTAAATAAGCTTTTCCATTTCAGGATTAAAAATTTGATGAATGAAACACCCACTTCATATTCCCTTCTGATGATGCATAAAGACATTATTTATGCAGTTCGTGATCCCTATGGGAACCGTCCTCTCTGTATCGGCCGCCTTGTTCCAGTAGGTGATATCAGCAGGAAAGGTATGGATTCCCTATGTGTAATAAACTCCTTTAAGAACTCTAGTTGAAAGTACATTTATTTAAAAAATACTCTTACCTTTCTCAAATTCTTTTTTTTAATCAGTGAGCCACTTATCTTTCACCTTAAAAATGTGATCGCTGCATACCGTTATGGGAAGACGCGTATCTTTACATTTCTGACCTATTCTCCAGTAACATGCAGTTATGTCCTATATTAAATTAAATTTTAAAGTAAAACATATGCAATGGGTATGTTTATGATTAGTCTGTGACCACTGGAATATTTGAAAATAAATATTTTTAGTAATCATGACAGAGAAGAAGAACAGGTTCAAATGTAGCGATGTAAATTTTAATATAAATACACCGATCTACTTCCACAAATATTTTCAGATTTATTTGAACTAGATTTAAATTTTGGAAAAGAATCTTTGGTATCTAGACTAGCTGGTCATCTGTGACATTAGTTATTTTCACTCTCTTCACTGTATATTTGCTGTAGACAGATCAGTTTTTCATATTGCCATCACAGCGAAGTGTAAATAACATATTTTGTTAGTGAACAGGCAGTTTGTCGTGTTTTGGAAAATTCCAGTGTACTCATTGTATCCTACAAATGTCTATTGCCTTTTTAAGTAGGTTTCTCCACCCCTCTTCAGTTTTACTATAGAAAACAGCAGGTGGCAGTCGCAGCAAATGTACTGTGTAAAATTAAACAGACAGACATGAGGTTCTTAGAATTGTTAAGACATTTCTTTAATTATGGTTGAATTTATTTACAGGGAAAATTAATGCTGAAACCGAAGGCTGGGTAGTTTCTTCAGAATCGTGTAGCTTTTTATCTATTGGTGCAGAGTAAGTTCATAATTCATTTGTTTAAAGAGGAATTAAAAGCAAATCAATAATTTCTTCATTGTTTAAGGAAGAACTGAGCACTGCATCTACCACATTGGCATATAGCAATATTTAGTTTTAAGACAGTAAAGCATTTGGCCGAAAGTCCATATTGCACTGAATCACTTTGCAATGTTGAGATTAGGGCAGGGGTAGGCAACCTTGGCTCATTTATGACTCGTGGACTTCAACTCCCAGAATTCCTGAGCCAGCCATGCTGAGGGGAAAGGGAGAGGTTTCCAAGCTGAGCCATGTTGGCTCAGGAATTCTGGGAGTTGAAGTCTATGAGTCATAAAAGAGCCGAGGTTGCCTACCCCTGGATTAGGGCATTTCTTAAAAGATAAATAATGAAATACTTCATCTGTGAAAACTATTAATAAACTCTGAATATCGTGCTTTTGTTTTTATATATATATATATATATATATATATATATATATATATATATAGATATAATATATATATATATATATATATATATATGTTTTCTGAGGTTTTCGCGGGTATTTGTATGTAGGTCTTTGGTTGTTCGGGTTTTCTCCCACGTAAAATTGGAAGTGTCTTGGCGACGTTTCGACGAAGTCCCATTCGTCATCTTCAGGCTGGTGCTTTCAGCTTCGTGCCTCGAGCAGCAGTGTGTGGTCTTGGCTGTTTCTTCCTTTTGAAGGAAGAAACAGCCAAGACACCTACATACTGCTGCTCTTCCTTTTGAAGGAAGAAACAGCCAAGACCACACACTGCTGCTCGAGGCACGAAGCTGAAAGCACCAGCCTGAAGATGACGAATGGGACTTCGTCGAAACGTCGCCAAGACACTTCCAATTTTACGTGGGAGAAAACCCGAACAACCAAAGACCTACCTACATATATATATATATATATATATATATATATATATATATATATATATATATATATATATATTCTGAGGTTTTCGCGGGTATTTGTATGTAGGTCTTTGGCTGTTCGGGTTTTCTCCCGCGTAAAATTGGAAGTGTCTTGGCAAGACACTTCCAATTTTACGCGGGAGAAAACCCGAACAGCCAAAGACCTACATATATACATATACATATACATATACATATACATATACATATACATATACATATACATATACATATATATATATATATATATATATATATATATATATAATAAAAAATATTTTATTTGTTCTTGAAATTGACTGCTTCATTTGCATGCTCAGAGAAAAATGGATTCTTTCTTTTTTAACTCATTCCATTTTTCACTTTCAAGGAAAGCAGGAAGTTATTTTACAATTTGAGAAAATAGTTGCCCTCCCATTATAAAGGTATAAGTTTAGTAAATAATAAGTGCAGAATAATTATCAAAAACATCTGACAAAGTAAGGAATAAATGTAGATTTTCAAAGACACCCTTCCTCTTTAGAAAAAAAAGATGTTATTGTCTTTCCAATCTGAAAACGATATTTCTCTATAACCAAATACCAGTGTTTCTAAACAAAGCATGTACAACTATATTTTTAAGATACTATCGGGAAGTCATGCCTGGAGAGATTGTGAAAATATCCAAGTATGATGTCCAATCTTTAGATATTGTACCAAGACCTCAAGGAGATCCATCAGCGTTCTGCATTTTTGAATATGTGTACTTTGCAAGGCCAGATAGCATCTTTGAAGGTAAACTATCTCCAAATCATCTTTCATTTGGCTACATTACTTTAGATTTTAAGCTCTTCCAAACAAATCCTAACATTTTACTGGGTACTTTAGAAAAATGTCACAAAACAAAGTTTATGAGTGTGAATCCCGTTGTAGAATCAAGAGGAAGGCTTTCACAATGCGGGCAGATTATATACCGTATATGCCGGCGTATAAGACAACTTCCGGAAGCGCTAAACTCAGTGCCAAAGATGGGGGTCGTCTTATACGCCGAGTCGTCTTATACGCCGGAAATACTGGTAGTTTCCAGCATATAAGACGACGTTCTAGGAATGCGGCTCGGCGACAAAGACGGGGGTCGTCTTATACACCGGGTCGCCTAATACGCTGGCATATACGGTAGATGGTTATTTAACAATAGGACTTTGTTAGCTGAAAAGCAGTTCAATTCTTTGTAAATTCCATTGCTTTCTTTTCATAAGGGGGTGTGGGGTGGGATTATAATACTGATGGGTGGAAAGTTGTATTCTGTAGTATCAATAGAGATTTCTTCAGAAAGAAATAGAAGAAAACACAGACGAGCAATAGCAGACAAATCAGTTAAAAGCTTATAAAGAGCAGCTTAGCACTGCTAGGGAGAGATCTAGAAGAAGCATCTCAAACCCTCCAATGAAGCTCAGCATAATTAACTCAGTATAAATGAGGGTGGAAAGGTCCTATTACTGTGGTGCCTCTCTGTGGGCACACGCACCGTCGCCCCAGTCCTAGGCATTCAGTTGGGTTTTATAAAACCTTTTTTGCTTTAGGCCTCTGCCGCCGTGTGCAAAAAAAAAAAAAAGGTTCAATCAATCAATTTTAACTTCGCGCGGGAAAAAAAGATCTCGCAAAGTTGGAATTGATTGATTGAACTTTTTAGTCCCACCCAGTCTGCCGTTATCACCGAAGCCACACCCACCCAATGGGTCACGCCCTCCCAAAGGGCCACGCCCACCCAGCACCCGACGATACATAAGTGGGTTTTGGGTTGCAGTTTGGGCACTCGGTCTCTAAAAGGTTCGCCATCACTGTCCTATTATATTGTAGCTTTCATGATTCTGTATTTCACCTATGCCAGCTTTAAAGATACTTTACTAAAGACTGTACAGATAGTCCTCAACCTATGGCCATAATGGAGGCCAAAATTTCTGTTGCTAAGCAAGACGTTTGTTTTGTGAGCTTTGCCCCGTTTTATAACCTTTCTTGCCACAGCTATTACATGAATCAATGCAGTTGTTAAGTTAGTAACACAATTAAGCGAATCCGGCTTCCCCGTTGACTTTGCTTCTCAAAAGGTCGCAAAAGTAATCACATGACCCTGGGACATGGCAACCGTCATAAATATGAACCCATTGCCAAGCATCCGAATTTTGATCAGGTGACCATGGGGATGCTGCAATGGTCCTAAGTGTGAAAAATGGTCATAAGTCGCTTTTTTTTCACTGCCATTGTAACTTCAAACGGTCACTAAGTAAATGGTGGCAAGTTGAGGACCATCAGTAAGTATATTTTTGTCTTCCTGGACTTGCTCTTACAGGTTCTTGGACCAGGGCCTTGGATGCGTAATATGGAAATTGTTGTTGACCAACCTAGTTGAAACTTGGATAGGCAGTTCTTGGAAAGCTAAATTAAAGTGGCACCTCTAGACAGAGGTGTAATTTCAAAAGGAGAAGATAAAACCGTGGCCAGTTCAACACAAAAAACATACAACTTTTTCATTCTTCCTATAGGTCAGATGGTATATTCTGTAAGAAGGAGATGTGGTCAACAGCTTGCTATTGAGGCGCCCGTTGAAGCGGATTTGGTTAGCACAGTCCCAGAATCGGCAACACCAGCAGCCCTTGGCTATGCGCAGAAGGTACCTCTCAACACCCTCTGTGGTTTTTAATTGTTATAAACAAACAAACAAACAAACAAACTTTATTGTCATTGTGTATACACAGTATACACATAACGAAATTTACGTGACACTCAAAGACCGGGTCCCACACACATAATCCCCAAACACACTCCCACCCGCCACAATTCCCCACTCCTCAAAATCGTCCAAACATCCACCCAACAGACCAAGTAATACTGTCCAACAGTTCACTGATGGTGGCCCTTTAGTTCATTATTACCGTATATGCCGGCGTATTAGGCGACCCGTCGTATAAGACGACCCGTCTTTCCTAGAACGTCGTCTTATACGCCGGAAACTACCAGTATTTCCAGCGTATAAGACGACTCGGCGTATAAGACGACCCCTGTTTTTGGCGCCGATTTCAGCGCTCGCGGAAGTCGTCTTATACGCCGGCATTTACGGTAAGTGCAATTATACCTCTGGGATAAAAACTATTCAGAAAACGTGTGGTCCGAGTTTTAAATGTTCTATATCTTCTGCCAGAAGGCAACAGTCCAAAGAGATTGTAAGCAGGATGGGAAGAGTCTCTGAGAATGTTATGCAACTTCCTCAAACAGCGAGATTTGAAGATGTTGTCCAGGGCTGGTAGCTGGAGTCCGATAATATTCTGGGCAGTTTTAATAATTCTCTGTAGAGCTTTTTTGTCCTCTACAGAGCTGCTCCCATACCATTCAAGAATGCCGTATGTCAGGACACTCTCAATGGTGCTGTGATAGTAGGACAGAAGTAGGTGCTGAGATAGATTTATCTTCCTGAGCATTCTCAGGAAGTACAGCCTCTTCTGCGCCTTCTTCACAAGCATGTTAACATTCATAGTCCATGAGAGGTCCTCCGAGATATAAGTGCCCAGAAATTTAAAACTACCCACCCTCTCCACCTCCTCACCATTTATGTACAATAAATTATAAATTATTACCGTATATGCCAGCGTACAAGGTGACTCGGCGTATAAGACGACCCCCGTCTTTGTCGCCGAGCCGCATTCCTAGAACGTCATCTTATACACCGGAAACTACCAGTATTTCCGGCGTATAAGACGACTCGGCGTATAAGACGACCCCCGTCTTTGGCGCCGATTTTTACGCTTGCGGAAGTCGCCTTACACGCCGGCATATACGGTATTTATAATCCACCTGAGCCCGATACAAAACAAAGCATCAGGAAAAAATGCATGATAAAAATTTACTTTGGGTGTCCGTTACCTTTACTCTGAATTATAATACCAAATGAATAAATTGTGTTTCTCCCACAGAGAAATGGAGGGAATTCTACTTAATACAGACTTTTAGCACGTAGTCTTTCCTTTGTGCGGTTCAGAGCAATGACTTAAAAAGTCAGTTCATGCCAAACCAGTCGCGAGTATTTGATATGGAAAGCGTTTTAATCGCTGCGCCAAAAATGTACCTTGATCTTTGTGTTTGCTTGTTTTCAGTGTGGCTTGCCGTACATTGAAGTGCTTTGCAAAAACAGATATGTAGGAAGAACTTTCATTCAGCCAAACATGAGGTTAAGACAGCTGGGAGTGGCCAAAAAATTTGGAGTCTTGTCAGACAACTTCAGGGGGAAGCGAGTTGTCCTTATTGATGATTCAATTGTGCGAGGCAACACTATTTCCCCTATAATTAAACTATTGAGAGAATCTGGTGCTAAGGAGGTAAGTGAACATATCAGAATAAAGCAGTGGTTCTCAACCTTTTTAATGCTGCGACCCCAACTGGTCGCAAGTCGAGGACTACCCAACCGGTTGTAAGTCGTGGACATTCCCTGCCCGGGAGCACCGCGCATGCGTGGTGCCGCCCCCTGAACAGGCCGAGGTGTAGCTGGCAAGGGGCAGCGACGGCATAGGGCGACCACCGGCTGGGCCACCAGCTGGCCCAGCCCAAGGGAGGTAAGGCAACCGCCTGGCCCCACGCACTCCAGCAACCCTCCCTGCGCCCGCCGGCCTCCCACCTCCCACCCCTGGCCCTCTTTTACTTACATTTTTAGTAGTTGCTCAGCAGGGAGGGGGGGGGAAACTTCCAGATAGCTCGCCTTCGCTGCAGACAACTTTGCAGAATGGGACTTTTGGCGGGCTCAGCAGGGCAGAGACAGCCTGGACAATTCCTGTTGGCTTTTGAAAGCCAATAGAATTAGACTCTATTCAAGAGAGTCTGAGTTGTTTGGCGACCCCCGTGAAATGGTCGTTCGACCCCAAATGGGGTTTCCAACCCACAGGTTGAGAACCGCTGGAATAGAGGGAGAAGAAAGGGGAAAAGGTAATGGTTCATGACTGTTCCTCTCTCAAAGCTCTTCTGCTCCTAACTACTACATATTCTTGCTACTAAGAAGACACACAAACCCAGTCAATTCTTCAGACAGTGTCTTCTGTTCTTAGCCTTATCCCTGTAGCATCTAAAGTTGGCTCCTTGCAAATTATGAAGTAATTAAAACACTGCCAGTATCATAATTGCATTTCTCCTCACAGGTACACATCCGGGTGGCTTCACCTCCAATAAAATTTCCTTGTTACATGGGAATAAACATTCCAACAAAAGAAGAACTTATTGCAAACAGGCCTGAATTTAAAGACCTAGCGGGCTACATAGGTAAATATACCTTATTTTTCTTCAAGCAAAAGTTTCAGAAGGGTAGCCAGGTTAATTAGAAGATAAATTGAGTTATTACGGCAGAGATTAATTGTTGTGGTTACAATTAATAAGGTTGTGTTGGTGATTATGGGAGTAATTCTTTGAAGAAATTTATGGAATATTAGTGGAGCACCTGAAGGCAGGACAAGAAGTAATGGAGGAAAGGTTATTAAAGAGGCATCCAATCTAGATCTAAGGAGAAATTTCCTGACAGTGAGAACAATCAGTGGAACAGCTTGCCTCCAGAATTTGTGGGTGTTGTATCACTGGAGTTTTTTAAGAAGAGACTGGATCTCCAACTCCCTGCTTAAGCAGGAGATCCTATACCAGAGGTCCCCAACCTTTTGGGCATCATGGACTGGTTCTGTGAAGAGAGGTTCTTCCGCGGACTGGAGAGTTTGTGGTTTTGTGTGCTGCCTGCATCCCACGGATGAAGCTTTGATTGTTTGTGCGGACCGGCTGCTGGCATGCCGTGGCCCGGTACCTGACCTATACCATTCTGGAAAAATGGAGGTCCAGTCTCTTCTTATAAACCTTCAGCGATGCAGCACCCACAAATTCCGGAGGTCTTCCAGCCCTGTTTTTCTATGTTTTACTTTCATGCACAGAAGTGCTTGTGGCCAGTTAAAGGAGGATTGTTTACATGAATTCGTTTGTAATATCCATTTAACGCATTGATTTTTCTGCATATATTAATGTCTTTGCTTAATGAAGTAAGCATGTATTAATGTGCTGCAGATTTACATGCACATCATTAAATAAGATGTAAGATTAGTATCAATATGGAATATTTAGAGTAGCTAACATATATTTGGTCAATATTTCATTCATCTAAATAAAAGGAACAGCATATTTTGCCTTATATAATTGGAAATCCAAACTGACAGCTGGTGTATCCAAAACCAAAATCTTTGGCTTAGGTAGGTCTAAACAGTGATCAGCAACCTTTTATTGCAAATTTGATGAATCAAGATTAGCTAATGCTAATTGATCCATCTAATTAAGATATCGTCCTTGCTAGTTCTGTACTTTTAATTTCTCTTCCTGAAAACGAATTTTTACAGTTGGAATGTCGTTGGAAAATAAAACATCACTATCATATTTTAACACTTTTTTTTATTCTTTTGATTGAACTATGATTAGTTCAATGATTAAACTATGATTAACAAGCATTAAGTAACTAAATCAACAGAGATCCAAGATGCACAGATAAAAAAGATACCAAAAATATTTTAAAAAATTAAAATGTACAATATAAATTAAGGGACAGATATTGTACATGTACAAATTTACCCTATATGTAAAGTCAGTAGTTCCAGTGGTGCAATTAACAGTTACTATATTTTATTAAAGATCCATCTATAGAAAATCTTTGAGTTAAGCAATTTAGACAGTGTAAAATAGTACAGCTTCGGTGATATGTTCTTCTTCTTTTCAGGAGCTGACAGCGTTGTTTACCTCTCAGTAGAAGGATTGGTATCGTCTGTTCAAGAAAGCATAAAAGCGAGACAAGACCATGAAAATAACCTAAAATCAAAAAAGTTCCAAAGCGGGAAGATTGGCCATTGTACAGCTTGCCTTGTTGGAGAATATCCAGTAGAGCTAGAGTGGTGAATTTTGTGAATATTATCACCAAAGGCTTAACATTTAGAACTGATGAAATGTGTTGCTGCTAACTAAGCAAGTGATCAAACCACTCACGTTTGCCTAGACCTTATTAGGAGAGGGTAAAAAAAGGAGCAAAATAGAATAAATGTTAAACAATTATGCAAAAGCGCTATAATGGGGGCAGTGGGGAGGGGATGCATGGATAAAAGAAGCCAAAAATCTCTTGATTCCATAGGTGGCCTAATCTGGCCAAGAAACTTCGGTGGAGGTCTTCTAAGGCTTTCACTTACAGTAATGTTTCTTATAATTACATTATGAGAGGTTGTGAGCCATTAAGCCATCTCGCATTTTAAACAGTGTTCAATCAATTTAAAAAAAATGTGAATTTGATCTTAAATCAACAAACAGATCTTTTAAGTTTTACTACTTTCGTCGCTGGTTTTAATCCAACAATATGGGATTCCTGTTTTTTTTATAGACTGAGTGTACTTTTAAAGCAGCAACTTTCAGCTATAATCTGCTACCAAAGAGTGAATATTATTTTTATATAGTGCTTGGCTGAGACGAGGAGCTTCAGGGAGCTGTTAAACAAATAGCATCTAATACCTTGTGCCTTATTTTTTTCAAGTTGCGAATCAAAGAGGAAAAAATAACCAGCTGACTATCACTTGTGCATTAGACATAAGGGCTAATTTTCCTCAATATCTTCTTTCAAGTTCAGTGCTTAAATGTTGATTACTTTTGCTGCATCCAGGCCTTCAAAGAAGACTCCAAACACTGAAAAATTAACACACAACTTTATTTCAATGATGATAATTTAATATATATTGCTGTTTTATTCAGTGGTTCGGAATAGTTTTGAGGGCATTTGGAATGAAAGCCAATTCATTATTATAATTCATATGACACCTCTGATTTCAAGTAGCAAATAATTCTGTTCCTACTTCAAATAGCCTTTAAATAGCCTAACCTTTAAATAGCCTAACAAACGGGTTTGGTGTTTGATCAGAGGTAGTTAATAACTTTCCAAAGTTATAAAGTTCCTTTCCAAAAGGAAATTCTTAGGAGAAAACTCAGTCTGACTTTTAAGGTCCAGCTACCGGAGGTGTAGTTCACACCAGCCTGTTCTTTTTTTTTTTTTTTTGATTGCTGCAAAAATGACATGAAGGACTTCTTGCTGTGCTTAGTCTCTTGAAAACATAAACTTGACGTTTGTTTACCCTCCCTCTTGTTCTTTCTATATTTCATTTATACATCAATGGAAGATGCCAAGATTCATGACCAGTAGCAAATGCAGGACTTCCTCTTATCACCCTGCCTGTAGAATAAAACAGCAAGCATCATTTCCAAATATTAATTTCCACACATTTTGGATAATGCTTATCAGCATAAAAACTTAAATGTTTTCTGTGTAACTGAGGAAAAACTAACAACTATTCTGTGGGACTCTCATACAAGTCAGGTCAGATTGCTGATTTAAGATGTAGAGAACTTTTTTCTCATTGTGGCTGAGACTATTGGGTAACCCGTTGGAGGTCTCAAGACCCCTCTCCCAAAATTTGTGTGAATCTTTTATTGGGTTCTTGATGTACCCTATGCTTTGCTTCTGCGGATGTTTCATGATTACACCAGGTAATACATCAGTGCATGGACCTGAATCTGCACACCTGATCTCTGTCTGCTGCTTTGTTATTTAAGCATGATGGCTACTCTTTTTTCTTTTTTTTTTTTTGTAAAAATTTTTATTTTCAACTTTACAATACATAACAATCTTACAAATACTTCAGATAAAAAATAAAACAAATTGATACACACCACATTCGGTCTTGCCCGCCCATTTCCCCCCAAATCGCATCCCACCTCAAACCAACTTACTTCTTTCCCTCTTTTTCTTCACTCACCCCCTCTCCTCCTTCACCTCAACCATGATGGCTACTCTTGTTACATCTGTGTTCCATGGGACACTTCACCTGGCACATTTTCACTAATTTGATTGATGAAAGGGGGGGGGGCTCCAACCATCTGTACCGCTTTCCTAACAAATGATCCCCCCCCAAAAAAAGCAAAAAGGGGTAATTGTTGGCCGTGTAGCATTGAGGTATGTGGCTAAGAGAATCAACTCTTCTTTTTCCCTTTGGGAGATGGATCAATTTCACAAATGATAAATAAAATTACACTCTTTAAGAGTTTAGAGTTTTAACTTAAACTGTTGTTTTATTTTTGATATATTGTATGACACAATATCTGATCTGAACAGCCATATAAATAATAAATTAGATAAGACAGTGCTTTTTTTCTTAAAAAAAAAAAAGGTGTCGGAACTCAACATGTCATACAACCCACCTTGTCTACCCTACAAGGTTCCATCCAAAAAAGGTGCCAGAACTCTGTTCTGGACGTTTTATGAGAAAAAAAGCCCTGGATATAAATATTCTGTTCTGGGCGTTTTATGAGAAAAAAAGCCCTGGATATAGATATATAGAAATGATAGATTAGATTGGATTGGATTGGATTAGATTAGATTAGATTAGATTAGATTAGATTAGATTAGATTAGATTTGATGGATGGATAGATAGATAGATAGATAGATAGATAGATAGATAGATAGATAGATAAGGGTTAGGGGTCAATTATAAGATGCTAGTCTGCACATACACATTTACTCAGATTATACATACAAAATAAATACTAGAGACAAACTCTTAAGTTCACACAATCAAAAGTCATACCCAATAGCCAACCTTTTTTTTTTTAATCTTTGCAGAGATGGTCACATGCTGAAACATTTTCTCTCTTTCTCTTCCTAAAATTTCCCTCCGGGGATTCCAATCAATTAATTCTGAAGCAGTGAGGGAAATGAAATAGACCCCATTTCTGTTGTTGACTTGTTTTGATGAACTTGACATACAATTAGTAATGTGGGATCAAGCCTTACTGTCTTATGTGTTACTGCCTGCTCCTTGTAGAACAGAGGTCCTCAAGACTTTGCTGGCTGAGGAATTCTGGGAGTTGAAGTCTTAAAGGTGCCAAGGTTGAGGACCCCTGTTCTAGAACATAAGGACTTCATAAGGGTCTATGACCTTGCAGATTTTTAATACCACAGTGAAGCTTTGCCTTCTTCTATAGCAGTGTTTCCCAAACTTGACAATTTTAAGGCATGTGGACTTCAACTCCCAGAATTCCACAGCCAGCAATGCTGGCTGTGGAATTCTGGGAGTTGAAGTCCACATGCCTTAAAATTGTCAAGTTTGGGAAACACTGTTCTATAGAAAAGGTCCTTCGTTGGCTGAAGAGAGTCAGAA
Organism: Crotalus tigris; assembly: GCF_016545835.1. Classification (NCBI taxonomy): domain Eukaryota; kingdom Metazoa; phylum Chordata; class Lepidosauria; order Squamata; family Viperidae; genus Crotalus; species Crotalus tigris. The sequence goes on along the minus strand of NW_024100602.1, from coordinate 227,365 downwards.
TGCATAATCAGGAATGGTGTGCATTAATTGGTACACAGAAGTGAAGTTTAAAAATATGCCTTAACAGGCTGCAGTTAATATGAAACACCAAATCAAGGGCGAGGAAGTCCTTGTTAATTGTTTTTTCAGTTTTAAATAACCATTTAAAATATATGAATAGGGAAAAGAAATGAGATCTAAGAATGGTTGGAAGACCTGATTTTTCTTTTTTTTAAAAAAAAAAAAAACCTTAGTTCCTATAGGGAAAATGGCACAAAGAAACTTATTGGATGTTGCAGTGCTATATATAATTAAATGTAAATATACATGATGTATTTTAGCAATTAATTTCTTTCCCAGGTCTGTACAGGAGATGATTGTGAGGAAAAAAGAATCAACCCCCCCCACCGCAATGTGCTTATGAATGGTTTTTAGTGCAATAACAGTTTGAGCTGGGAAGCTTTGCTTTCATTTTTATTTGATTTTCAAACATTCATGTAAATGGTAAAGATGTGGGTATTCATGAAGAAAATAGGCAGCAAAGCACAAGAGATTTTACATTCCCTAACTGCTGTCTTTTAAATAAGACTGCCACCAATAACAAGGAAGTGCAGTTGAAATGCTATCCATTTAAAATTGTCTGTTATCTTTCAAAAATAAATAGATTTTTAAAAAAACCTCAGTATAACTGTTTTTTGTTAAATAAAAATACTTTTAGTCCATATAGATTACAGTATTTGAATGTTTTAAGTCCATTTGTGGTTTCTACTCAGTACTGATTATACCAAAGCAGTATTATAACAATATAACGAAATTGTTTTATTTTCATCCTTTTGAAAAACGGCCATGGTTCCTTAAGAAATGCATATCTGCTAAATCAACAAATTAACTCATGCAAATAATCAGATAATATTAGTAACAAGCATGCAACATATTTACCTTGGCTTTCCAGCAGTATTCAGCTAAAGATCAGTGGTTTATCGGGCCTTTTAGAAACAAGAAAAATCATTTAGGAAAAGTAAAATGCAATCCAAACAGTTGAGAAAATTGTTCATTTATGATTTTTTTAAATATAAGATTATTTCATTTTTTAGGGCTTATATCTGAATTGTTTTTAATCACCCCTTAAGAAACCGAGGACTACTTTTATTAAAGAAGAAAACAGCTTTTTCTTTATTCTTTCTTATAAAAAAAAGCTTCTATCTAAAGTCATGTGGTGATTTTCTAAGCTTCCCAGATTCCATAGCAATCTCACCTGAAACTAATTCTCCAATTTAGATTTTCTATGTGTTACATGCTAATACGGGTAGTCCTCAGTTTATGACAATTGAGCCCCGAACTTCTGTTGCTAGCGAAACAGTTGTTAAGTGAGATTTGCCCCACTTTATGACTTTTCTCGCCACACTTGTTAAGTGAATCACTGCAGTTATGTTAGTAACAAGGTTGTTAATTGAATCTGGCTTTCCCATTGACTCCTTGTCAGAAGGTCACAAAAGGCAATCAGATGACCCTGGGACACTGCAACCGTCATAAATATGAGTCAGTTGCCAAGCATCTGAATTTTGATCCTATGGGGACGCTGCAAGGGTCATAAGTGTGAAAAAATGCTCCTCGGTCACTTTTTTTTATTGCTGTTGTAATTTCAAACAGTCACTAAATGAATGGTGATAAGTCAAGGACTAGCTGTATGCACCTCATGCATGAAATTGTTACCAGTTCTTAGTAAACAGTCACTATAGAAATATTAAATTACACATTTACTTGCTTTGATGCCACTACATCATGGACTTGGCTTATCTTTTCTGTCCTATAGTGTATGTGAACTGAGGGAGGGAGGGAAGGAGGAAAAAGAAAAGAGTAAAGTATTATATGAAACTTGAAGTAGATCTACAGTACAAAAAAAGTCTGCAAGCATCCAGTATCTCTGGATATTTCTTGAAACATTCGGCCTCACGCAGCAGTTTATTTCTAATTTCCTTTTGCTCTGCAGCCAGTTAAACATATCCCGTAGGAACTAATAATCCGCATCCAGCAGTTTGTTAAACTCATTTGATATGACCGTAAAACAGCAATTGCAGAAACTTTTTCTTTCTCAAACCCGCAGCTGTGCTCCTACAATCCATGTCTCCACCTACAAATATCCTTAGATTGCAGAGATGCCGGTAGTCGGTTTTCCAAAGGCGCTCCAAGAGTTTTGTCTTTCAAGGTTGATCTTGACCTCCCTAGTGCTACTCCAGCACTCTTCGGCAACGCGCTAGATCTGCACAGAGAAGGGACCGCCTATAAGCCAAGCTTGCCAAATTGTTTAATCTTCTTCCGGCTCCTCAAACAGTGTTTCCCTGTTATTGTACTTTACAACGCTGCAACCTCTCTTTCTGCTTAACCGTCAAGTGGGTTCATTTGATCAGCCAGCCGGCAAGCTGCAAGTCATTTAAAATGGTATACTATAGGGTTTCCTGCCTGAACAGTGGGTTGGACTAGGTCACTAGTAGACCTCCAAGGTTTTATTCTACTCTACTGCATTGTATTCTCTACTCCAGTGCCTTCCAACCTTTTCTATACCGCGTACCCCTAAAATGCTTCTGATACATTCTCGCACCCCTTACCAAAGTTCGAAATAACGGCAATGAATAATGCATATACACTATAATTTTGAAAACCCAAGTTTTTGCACCCCCCTGGAATATCATCTCGCACTCCCAGGGGATGCGAGCACCCTGGTTGGGAACCTGTATTCCCGTGGTGGCGAACCTATGGCATGCATACCACAGGTGGCACGCAGAGCCCTGTCTGTGGGCACGTACACCGTCGCCCCAGTCCTAGGCCTTCAGCTGGGTTTGATAAAACCTTTTCGCATTAGGCCTCTGCCGCTGTGTGCAAAAAAAAAAAAAAAGTTCAATCAATTTCAACTTCTCAAAGGAAAAAAAAAATCTCGCAAAGTTGGAATTGATTGATTGAACTCTTTAGTCCCACCCAGTCTGCCATTACCACTGCAGCCACGCCCATCCAATGGGCCATGCCCACCCGATGGACCACACCCACCAGGCCCCCGCTGATACATAAGTGGGTTTTGAGTTGCAGTTTGGGCACTTGGTCTCTAAAAGGTTCGCCATCACTATTCTATTCTATTCTATTCTATATTCTACATTCTCTATTTTCTTCTATTCCAGCCCATCCCATCCAATCCTATATTCTCTATTCTATTCTATATTCTATATTCTCTATTTTCGTCTATTCCAGCCCATCCCATCCAATCCTATATTCTCTATTCTATTCTATTCTGTTCTGTTCTGTTCTATTCTATTCTATTTTCTCTATTCTTTTCTATTCCAGCCCATCCCATCCAATCCTATATTCTCTATTCTATTCTATTCTATTCTATTCTATTCTATTCTATTCTATTCTATTCCATTCCATTCCATCCCATCCAATCCTATATTCTCTATTCTATTCTATTCTATTCTATTCTATTCTATATTCTATATTCTCTTCTATTCCAGCCCATCCCATCCAATCCTATATTCTCTATCCTATCCTATCTTATTCTATATTCTCTATTTTCTATTCCAGCCCATCCCATCCAATCCTATATTCTCTATTCTATTCTATTCTATTCTATTCTATTCTATTCTATTCTATTCTATTCTATATTCTCTATTCTCTTCTATTCCAGCCCATCTCATCTCATCCCATCCAATCCTATATTCTCTATTCTATTCTATTCTATTCTATTCTATTCTATTCTATTCTATTCTATTCTATTCTATATTCTATATTCTATATTCTATATTCTCTTCTATTCCATCCCATCCCATCCCATCCTATATTCTCTATCCTATTCTATCCTATCCCGGACTCCTTAACCCGTTTCTTACAAGATTCGCAACGTGTTGGGAGGGCTTCATCCAAGTCAGTTAAAGCAAGGGAGCCCTTTTCTTCTTTCTGAGCAGAGGACCGTCAGCGCCCTGACAAATCGGTTGCAGCGTCTAGAGCAAAGGAAGAGAATCGCGGACCGCGCCAAGATGAGACAGACGCCTCCATAGAGAGAGAAAATGACGGTGCTGGTCCGTCCGGCCGCCCTCCCAAGATCCCCTCTCCCCAAATCCTGCCCTGAAAGCTGTTCCGCGATCCCCGAGGAGACACACAGCCTGCAAGTCCTCTTCAGGTAACCGGGGCGCCCCCCCCCCGCCAGCCTAAACCCCGCCCTCTGGCGTGCGTTAAGTCAGAACGATGCCCCCCTTTATGACTTGTGGACTTCAACTCCCAGAATTCCTGAGCCAGATATAGTCACCCTCAGGAAGGCTGCAGGGAGCCAAGGCGGCTGTCTTCAAGTGTCTGAAGGACATGCCGAAGGTGAGGCAGACTTGTTCAGAGTGGTTGCAGAAGATGGGATAAGAACAAGTGGGCTTTAATGACAAGGAGCTCGTTTTTTTTGCTGGCTCTGGAATTCTGGGAGTTGAAGTCCACAAGTCATCAAAGGGCCATCGTTCCCCATTAAGTCTTCTGGGCCAGGGGTAGGCAACCTCGGCTCTTTTATGACTCATGGACTCCAACTCCCAGAATTCCTGAGTCAGCTATGCGTGCAGCCCGACTCCTCCTCCTTGGCTTCATCCTCCCTTCTTCCGCCCTTCGCAGCGCGCCCCGCTGTAGGCAAAAAGAAAAGGAGTGACGCAAATGGTGGGCGACGCGGGGGAGGGGGGGGGAAGCGGGAGAGGTTTTCCTCTCGGGAAGAAGAGCGCGGAGGCCCCTGCGGGGGAATTGCATCCTGCACCTCGTTCCTTTCTCGAGGAGACTCCTGGGCCGCAGGCTCCCCGGTGCAAACTTCTGGCCCACCTCGGCTGGGGTTGCGGAGTTAAGCAGGCTCGGCCCTGGTTTGTGCCTTAGGTGGGGAGTTGGAAAAGCATGCCGGAAGAAGGTAACGGTCGTCTCTTCCACGCTGTGTGCCCAGAACAGGGGTAGGCAACCTCGGCTCTTTTATGACTCGTGGACTTCAGCATAGCTGACTGACGCAGGAATTCTGGGAGTTGAAGTCCACGAGTCATAAAAGAGCCGAGGTTGCCCAGCCCTGTACCTAGTGGCTAGTCCAGTGTTTCTCAACCTTGACAATTTTAAGGCATGTGGACTTCAACTCCCAGAATTCCACAGCCAACACTGGACTAGTCACTAGGAGTGAACACTGACTTGAAGGCATCAAAACAAAGCAAAACCCACCATCCTAGAGGCTGTGCCTGTAAATCTAAATTAATTTATCTAAACTTAGGTCATAGCTGCAAAAAATATATTGAGTATGTATACTGGCCCAGAAGACTTAATGGGGAACGATGGCCCTTTGATGACTTGTGGACTTCAACTCCCAGAATTCCCGAGCCAGCCAAAAAAAACGAGTTCCTCGTCATTAAAGCCCACTTGTTCTTATGCCATCTTCTGCAACCACTCTGAACAAGTCTGCCTCACCCTCGGCATGTCCTTCAGACACTTGCAGACGGCCATCTTGGCTCTCTGCAGCCTTCCTGAGGGTGACTATATCTGGCTCAGGAATTCTGGGAGTTGAAGTCCACAAGTCATAAAGGGGGGCATCGTTCTGATTTAACGGATGTGCCAGGGTCGGCAGCAGCAAAGTGTGAGTTTCTCCAGCAAATCGTGGGCAAGTCGTCCCCTCTGGGTCTTGGGCAGCGCTATTTGGCTTCCAAAGTAGGCCTGGATAGAGGCTTCTGAGGTTAATTCCCAGGTGGGTCTCTAGAAAGCATCTCCCTATAGATCTGTGTTTCTCAACCTTGACAATTTTAAGGCATGTGGACTTCAACTCCCAGAATTCCACAGCCAGGCTGGCTGTGGAATTCTGGGAGTTGAAGTCCACATGCCTTAAAATTGTCAAGGTTGAGAAACACTGCAAGACTGAATAAAAAGTGTGGAGAAATGCTATTAACATCATTTTTACTTTTTAGCATAGGAAAATGAGAAGTGTGCTGGATCAGAACAGATGGCATGCATGTGTGTGTGTATGTATGTATATATGCATGTCAACACAGCTGCCTAACGTGCAAGCAACCCAGGTTCGAATCTCAGAAGAGTGTAGCTGGCTGATGAGAGCTAAGGAGCTTGAAATAGCTATACCAGCTTCCCTTTAACTCTTTGTTAGCAATCCAAATTTAACATATGCATGTGTGTATATATTTATGCGTGTGAATATAATTATACACACATATATAGGCATTAGAGGTGTTAAATGTTTATTTTATGTTACACTGTTTACTATTTTACTCTTTTATCTTACTCTTTTATAGTAGTGTGTTTCATTTAATCTTATTGCACAGGTAGCCCTCGACTTACGATCACAACTGAGCCCAAAATTTCTGTTGCTAAGTAAGACAGTTGTTAAGTTAGTTTTGCCCCATTTTTACAACCTTTCTCGCCACAGTTGTTAGGTGCGTCATTGCAGTTGTTAAATTAGTAACACCGTTGTTAAGTGAATCTGACTACCCCATTTGCTTGTCAGAAGGTCACAAAATGTGATCACATGACTCTGGGACACTGCCACCATCACAAATATGAACCAGTTGCCAAGCATCTGTATTTTGATCCTGTGACCACAGGGGTGTTGCAACAGTCGGAAGTGTGAAAAATGATCATAAGTCATCTTTTTCAGTGCCATTGTAACTTGATTAATTGATTGTTTTTTTTTCTTATTTGCACACGCAGGATAAATATTGAGAATGGCATTGCATGAGCTGGTTCAGACTGCGGCTAGATTATATCCAGAAAGGAGAGCCGTGTGCTTTGATGCATGTAACCATCAGACTCCAGTTTCCTACATGTACAAGACGGTTATAAACCTTGCTACGGAGCTTACAGACTTCTTGAGGAAACATTGTCACCTTACTGAAAATTTGGAAATAGGTCTCTACTGTTATCCTGGGATAAACTTACCTTCTTGGATTCTAGGGTAATGTTGTGCCTTTACCAGTTGGTTAACATAAATGGAGAACATGCTATTATCACCGCCTTAAGTTCAAACTATCACCATTTTCAAAGTGTTTATTTGTATAATATGTCCTATTGAACTTGCCTCCTACAATTTTAACATCACTATAGTAATGTACTCAGTTTTAATAGGATATATGCCTAATGCTGGGAAAGATTGAGGGCAATAGAAGAAGGGGACGACAGAGAATGAGGGGGCTGGATGGAATCACTGAAGCAGTAGGCCTGAGCGTCAATGGACTCCAGAAGATGATAGAGGACAGGAAGGCCTGGAGGAACATTGTCCATGAGGTCGCGATGGGTCAGACATGACTTTGCAACTAACAACAATAACAATGATATTGGCACAAATATCTGTAGAATCTAACTTTTTTGCTTGACAACTTAAGCCACTAGATGGAGTGAGACATAGAAATAAATCCTCTTTATTTTTAAAACCTTGGCCTTTTAGTATAGGTAGCTGTGTAATTTGGCATGCACTCGTGTATTAATCTTTATATCCAATATTCTGTAAAATATTACAGAAGTACATAGAAAGCCATAAGCTTCTCTGCTGGAAAGAACCCTCTGCAAGTTTGGGTGCCTGAGAATAGCTTGCTTCATTTTGCTAGACTTCTGCAGGTGCCTGCTGCGTATTCTCCCATTGATCCAGATGCCTTGCCCAGCCTCTATATTTCCTTCATGAAGCAATGTGATTTCCAATATGTCCTTGTTGAAGAAGATAAAGTTGATGTAAGTGCAACACTTCCAATTTTTATTTTAATTGGGATATTTAAAATGTAATTGGAATTATGCAAACCTTTTGCGTAGATTAGTTTTATGTTTACAGTGAAGTAAGCCCATAGAATTTGAAGTAATTATATCCAGTGGTTCCTTGGTACTCAACTGCTTTGAAGCTCATTGAATTTTTGTGTTCAGTGCATTTTGACACAAACATTTTGTCCTGGTACTCATCATTTGTTTGGTATTCAATGCGCAAGCTAGAATTTGTGGGCGACGGCTGCCTTGTGACTCACTACATTATTCCTTATGGGAAAAAAATGTTTGGTACTCATCATCTTTGGTACTCATTGTGCTTCTCAGAACACTTAAAGTTGAGTAACAAGATACCACTGTAGGTAGTCCTTGAATTACAACCTTATGACTTACGTTACTGCTGCTTAATAACTGTTTGAAATTACGATGGGCACTTTACCACCCATCAATAACTTGTGGTCATTGCAAAATGTCGTGCCACCCCCCCATGTGCACACACCTGTAAGGACCCACTTCAGTCCCACATCTTAAGAAAGCAGAACTCTTGGAAACTATTTCTTCCAACAGGAACTTTTATTAAGAGTAGTTGATAGCAGGCATAATAGACAGGATCTGAGGGACTCCCTTACAGATCGATATTTTAAAGTGTCCCTAAGCAAACCCCATCCCAGAGTTCATCCAGGCGGTTCAGACCGGCAAATCCCCAGGTGTTAAATCCATCGATGGGAAAGGAAAAATAACATCAGTTCGGCTCCGTTTGTGCACGATCATTCCACAGCTCTTCACACCTCATTTTGAGGACGGAGAAATAAACCAGGTCCCGGAGGTTTGTATCTCGTCCCTCTCCCCCTTTTTCCTAACTGCCTGGTTAGGGAGAAATTCAGAGGGATGCATAGTATAGGAGGCAATTTGTTACATTGTAATGGGTAGCAGACACTAAGGCGAATAAACAAAAGGTTACATTCTAGTGAATAGAGGAAGTGAAAGCAATAAACCCACATGCATATCCCCCCTCCCCCTTGGGAATATGGCAGAATCCAGGGAAAGGTGAGAATTGGTTTTAGATCAGAGGAGATAGATAGAAAGGAAATATAACTGAGCCAGGTCACATGACAACAATTTGCGATGTGATTGCTTAAGAACTGATGATTCAGTTAATGACTGTGATGATTCACTTAAAATCAGGTCTAGTTATGTAGCGCCTTGACTTAAAACTGTTAACAATTTACAACTGGAAATCTGGTCCCAATTGTGGTTGTAAGTTAAGGATTACGAGTGATTAAGGCACCCGCCTAGAAATCAGGAGGACATGAGTTCTAGTCCCGCCTTACACACAAAGCAGCTGAATAACCTTGGGCCAGTCAATCTCTCAGCCCTAGGAAAGAGGCAATGGCAAATTATTCTGAAAAACCTTGCCAAGAAAACTGCAGGATCTTGTCCAGGCAGTCTCCAAGAATCAGACATGATTGAACCATTAATAAAAAAAACCCCTTATGTTCAGTGTCTCCAGCCATCCTGCCATCTCACAACTTCATTTTCAATTGCCTTCTGTTTTTCCAGACATGAAGGTCTTCTCCAATAACTCTCGCTGTCGCATTTTATGTCCAAAGTATCTGAGCTTTAGCTTCACTATTAATGAGCGCTTTCCACTGAGGTGATGATGATGATGTTATTCCATCATCATTCAAATGTTATCCAAAGTCCGACTCTTGAAGATTCTGTGGACCGAGTCTCCCCACATCTTCCGATCTTACACTATTCCTTTGACTTTTTCTATGCTCTTGGTTGGTGTCAGCTTTGGTGGTGTCCAGCCACCATCTTTGATTGCCTAGTTTCCTTTTACTGCTAGCTCTTCCTAACCCTTAATTACTTTCTCCAGTGAATGGCCAAAGTAAGTGAGACACAATTTCATGATCTGTTTGGTCTTATGTGCTCCAGTACTTGCTTGTTATAGTCATCTTTGCTGTCCAAGGTGAGCCTTCTCCAGCCCCACAGCCCAGACAGATTGATTTTCTTCCTATCTTGCTTTCTTCACGACCAACTTTCACAACCATAGGTAGCTGTGGGAAACACAATAGTGTGAACTAACATTTGGTTGCCAGGCTGATGCCTTTCTTTTCCATATTCAGCTCATGTTCATAATTGCTGTGCAACCCAGTGCAATCTGACATTTTATTTCTATGCTGCATTCACCCCTTTGCGCTATCTGTCATCCTAGGGAGCACAACTCACTTAACAAATGTTTCACTTAGCAACAGAAATTTTGGGCTCAATTGTGGTCATATGTTGAGTATATAACTTTAGTATATTTAATATTAACATCGTGTCTTGATATATCATAGTTCTTTTCCCAAATAGCAAGAACGCTGAACCTAGAAATATAATGTCTGTTCCTGTTTCACCCTCTTTGGCCAGTACCGGCATTAATTGCTGGGTTTTTTTGTAAATATGGAGAAGAAGACTGAGATTGTTAACGCTTATCTCAGTGTATTAATTTCAATTTCTGATTCTTGTCCAACTCTCTTGAAATATTGTCATATGAGTTACCGTACTTTCCGGTGTATGAGACAATTTTCGAAAGCGTTGAAATCGGCGCCGAAATCGGGGGTCGTCTTATACGCCAGCAATAAGGGTAGTTTCGGGCGTATAAGACTACTTTCTAGGCATGCGACTCGGCGCTGAAGTCGGGGGTTGTCTTATACGCCGGAAAATACGGTAAGTTAAACAGTGACACTTCTACATCATAGTGTGCTATTTTGGACCTTTCAATTGTTCTGTGTTCTCGACTTACCACAGTAATTGTTCAAAGCTACAACGGCACCCAAAAAGTGACTTACGACCATTTTTCACACTTACGACCATTGCACATCCCTACAGACACGCAGTCAAAATTTGGACACTTGGCAACTGACACATATTTATACATTGCAGTGACCTGTGGTCATGTGATCTCCTTTTGAGACCTTCTGACAAGCAAAGTCAATGGAGGAGCCAGATTCACTTAACAATTGTGCTGCTAAACTACTGCAGTGATTCACTTAATAAATATGGCGAGAAAGGTCGTAAAATGGGGCAAAACTCACTTAACAAATGTCTCGCTTGGCAACATAAATTTTGGGTTCAATTGTAGTCGTAAATCGAGGACCACCTGTATTCTGCATTAATGGTTTTTTGCAGCCAAAACCTGTAGCCCTACCATTAAAGCTACAGTGTATTACTAATTTTTGCACTTGTTGCAGATTCCCTTTGGGTTTAAAAAAAAAAGTCATATTCCCTTGAAAGGCCTCTTATCTGATTAGCTGCTCTAAATTTATTTGATTTGATTTGTTGTGATTTTAGACACAGAGAAGTAAACAGGCGAAAGTTGTGTTAGAATAAGTTTCTCCCCTTTTTTACTTTTTTTTCCCCCAGAAATTCACAATAACCTATGGACACTTATACAGCCAAAATTCTCTTCAAATGCAGAGAATTGGTTTAGTTCTCTTCCAAAGACACAATAGTGTTCAGCTGACCAAACATGTAAATACAGACAGTGACGGCTCTATGGTCAGAAGCATTTGTAAAGTGCAACAACAGGAGGCTAAGCCACCAAAAGATATGTTGGATGTCAGAGAGAAACATTCCCTGGCATATGTTTTGCATACATCTGGAACAACTGGGCTCCCCAAAATTGTGAGAGTGCCTCATAAATGTATCGTACCAAATATCCTTCATCTTAGGTAAGTCTTTCCCAAATTCACTTAGTAATATTTTGATAAGGAAGGGTTAACAAAAAGAGCAACAATAGCATAATTCATGTTGGACTTCCAGTTTTCTGCTTCCTATATAATTGGAACAGATCTGAGATAAACTCATAGATCTTCGTTTGCAAGCTATAATAAAATGCATTTTGGAGATGAATCTCATTCTGGGTTGACCTCGTTATAATTTCCAACTTTTAGAAGGGCTGCTTAGACTGCAACCCAGACTTTCAAGGTGTATAGTTTATGTAATGTTGATCTGACTTAAAGATGGAATTGGAGAATGTATAACTTGTATGAGTGGGAGAAAGGGTTTAATTGATTAACGTGGTTTATGTGTGGTCAGTATTGCAAGAAGTGCAAAATTGCTTAAAATTTCATCTAAATCTAATTTCTTAAAGATGTATTTTTTCCCCTTATTTTAGAGAGATTTTTAAAATTACCCCAGACGATGTGGTGTTTATGGCCTCTCCTTTGACTTTTGATCCATCAGTCATTGAGCTGTTCCTTACTCTAGCGAGTGGAGCTTGTCTGCTTATATTACCCACAGTGATTAAAATGATGCCACAGCTGTTATCCAGAGCTCTCTTCCAGCAACACAGAGTGACTGTTTTGCAAGTAAAAAACTTATACTACTAAGCTAGGAGAGATATATATTTTAAGTACTAAGTTATTCTCTCTGTTCTGTTACAACTGCTTTTTTTATTCTTTTGTATTTTTTTTATTATTATTATTTTCTCTCCTTTTTCTTTTCCCCTTTCTTTTTACTTTTATATTTAATACTTAAGAAACACAAAAATGTGAGATGGCTTATATGGAAAAAAAATAGAATCAAGTCTGTCAACGTAAATGTAACTAATTGCTACCAGTAAAAATATTCAGAACTTGGTGGGAGAAATAAGCTAAAATAAGGACTGTAAACAGGATTGATGATAAGGCAATCCAAATGAATTGGAAAGAAAAGAAATGTATTAATATGATGATTATTTTTTAGGAATATTGGAAAAAATACATATTAAATTGTCAGTTATTAAAACAATAAGATTTGTATTAACGCAAGGTTTGCAAAAAAGGATGTTTTTTAAGGAAAGAGGAAAGTAAACAAAATTAATATATGAAATTCAGATTATAGAAATTAATTGTTAAGGACTTTTTTTTACAAATGTAACCCAGACACCACACTGTTTACCAACTATTGAATGACTTATGTTGGCGTAAAAAACTAATAAAAATTATAACCAAAAAAAACCCCTTATACTTGAATACTGCTACTGCACAGCGTTATTTGGAGAGTTAATTAAGCTGTCTACTGGCCTTGTTTGCTTGAGTAAGGAGAAATATTCACAAGGCCATTTATATTGCAGATTAGCCCAAGGCTTTCAGTGAATTTTGCCCCATTTTGTGACCTTTATTGCCACAGTTATTAAGTGAATCACGGCAATTGTTAAATTAGTAACACGGTCGTTACGTGAATCTGGCTTCCCCATTGACTTGGCTTATCAGAAGGTTGCCAAAGGGGATCACAGGACCCCAGGAGACCGCAACGGTCATAAAAATGAACCAGTGGCCAAGCATCCGAATTTTGATCACGTGACCATGGGGAGGCTGCAATGGATGTGAGGGTGTAAAATGGTCATAAGTCACTTTTTTCAGTGCCGTTGTATTTTTGAAAAGACAGTAAACAAACGGTTGTAACGCAAGGACTACCTGGACTAACCTTGAACCTTGCTTTCTTCAGGCTACACCAACCCTTTTGAAAAGATTTGGAACTGAGCATATTAAATCAACTGTATTGACTGTGGATACTTCCCTGCGAATCTTAGTTCTTGGCGGAGAAGCCTGCCCTGCACTAAGCATGTTGAGAAGCTGGAAAGAAAAAGGAAACAAAACTCAACTCTTTAATATTTATGGTATTACTGAAGTTTCGTGTTGGGCCACATGTTACAGGATTCCTGAGGAGGCTTTTGACGTGGGCCATCGGTAGGAAATGTTCATTTTTGCTGCCCTAGTGTGCACTTTGGTGCATAAATGATAAAAGTTCAATGCCATGGGGACTCTGAGTTGGGAATGTTTCGTACGTGAAAATGGATTCCAGAAACATTTTGAGTTCAGAATTGGGCGTGCATGACTTTGAACCAAACATACTTCTGGAATGAGCCAAATAATTCATTCCAAACTCGGAATACTTGAACTCAAAGCAGTCTTTTTAATTCAACATGCACTTTTATGCATTCAAAGTCCACAACTGAACTTGAGTGCTGGGCATAATTAAAAGTCGCTGAACCAGGTTTTGCAAGAGTTGACGTGTGGATAAAACATGTAGCTGTTGGCAATGATTTTTTGCTTTCAATTTTTTTAATCTAATTAATAATTGTGAACAATTTTGATAGTGGCTTGTTTCTTTTTCTGAGGCTCTGAATCAAGAAATGAGTTCTATACTTATTTTCCATCCATGTTTCACATCTCTCTGTCTTCTGCCTGCTCACCCCATCCTTTTTTAGATTTGATTCTCCTGTACCACTGGGAATACCATTATCTGGAACAACAATTCAAGTCAAAGATGCAAATGGCTTACTTGTCCAGGAAGGTGAAGGCCAGGTATTTATAGGTAATTTTATTTTTTTGTCATTTTTTATAATATTTTATTAGTTTTCTAATTTTACAATTAAGTATTTAAAAAGCAACATGGTGGCTAATTCAATAACATACCTAAATCTTTAGTTCAAATCTCAAGTTACAACATCAGATATTTCCTCTCTTTTTCCCTTAATATCTACTATCTCATATTAGGTTAATACAGTTCTTATTATCAACTAAGTCAGTGGTTCTCAACCTGTGGGTCGGGACCCCATTTGGGGTCGAACGACCATTTCACGGGGGTCGCCAAACAATGCAGTCCGCCATTTTTTCCCCCTTTTCCTTAGCTGTGCTACTCCCTTTTATTCTATTGCAGTGGTTCTCAACTTTTGTGTGACGGCGCCCCCCGTCACACAAAAGTGCCGCGCATACGCGGCACAGCGCCCCCCCATGCACACCATGCCCCCATGCGCGCCGCCGCCCCCTGAGGGGGAAAAATGGCGGATCGCCTTGTTTGGTGACCCCCGAGAAATGGTCGATCGACCCCAAATGGGGTCGCGACCCATAGGTTGAGAACCGCTGTTCTATTGGCTTCTGAAAGCCAATAGAATAGACTCTCTTGAATAGAGTCTAATTCTATTGGCTTTCAAAAGCCAATAGGAATTGTCCAGGCTGTCTCTGCCCTGCTAAGCCTGCCAAAAGTCCCATTCTGCAAACGGTGCTGCACCAGTTGAGCAGTCCTCGACTTACAACCGGTTGAGCAGTCCTCGACCTACTACCAGTTGGGGGTCGCGGCATTAAAAAGGTTGAGAACCACTGGTATAGAGTTTCCTGCCTGAGCAGGAGGTTGGAACTAGAAGACCTCCAAGGTCCCTTCCAACTCTGTTATTCTGAGATAATGGTAGGTGGGAATAACTTTGGTAGACAGGAGGAAGAGCCATAGAATAGATAATAGTCAGATAAGAGGCAGCTAAGCCTGCAAAAGCAATGGAGGTGTGGCAGACACCTCAGAAGAGACCCCCCCCCTAATTTCTTGGGCTGTAAAAGCAACAGGGGAGAAATATAATTTCAGACTTGCAAGATTCTGTTAATGTAACCTTACGATAAAATAGAATTTAACTCATCTGGGCATGCTTTGCGTCTGAACTACCTCATAAAGCTGAGAACCTCACAGGGCTGATAAATCTCATTTAAGATCTTTTTAGTCTGCATTATATGGATTGATAAGGAGAAGCCTGACTTACTACTTAGAATTGCTTTTGCATAGGAGGAAACGGACGCGTCTGCTTCATTGACGATGAAACAACATTACCTGTGGACACAATGAGAGCCACTGGAGATTTTGTGAGAATTAAGAACACTGAAATGTTTTTCTTGGGGCGGAAGGATAATCAAATTAAGCGGCACGGCAAGCGTCTCAACACTGAGTATGTACAGCAGGTGAGGTAATAGTTAACTATTTATGAGAAGCTTTTTTTAAGCAATAACAGAAGTGAGTTTGGGCCATGAAGAATCTGGATGCATAGATGTTACCTGAGTTTTTGAGATTACTTTGATATTACTTACATGGAAGCAGACTGTTTAGTTAGCTACTCCGAGGTTTTGAATTCTATCATATTCTCCAACTTCCATTTGTATTATGACATAAGGGGCACCAGAAAGCTTAAAAATCAAAAGGTTAGGAAGTCATAAATTTAAGAAAAACCACCAGGAAGAAACCATAGGACAAGGGTCCTCAAACTTGGCCCTTTTATGATGTGGACTTCAATTCCCAGAATTCCTCAGCCAGGCACGCAAATTCTGGGAATTGAAGTCCACAAGTCATAAAAGGGCCAAGTTTGAAGACCCCTGCCTTAGGACCACCAACAGAAAAGATCTTTTAAGAGCCACGGTGCCATTTGAAAACAAAGCTCTTCATGAAGATGAGAAGAAGCAGCAATATGACAAGAAAAATAAGACAGGGGTTCTCTTAAACAAATACAAGGGGATATCTGTATCCTGAATGTATCAGTGTGATCCTACACTGTGAGCAGTGCAAAGTCATGTGAAGAAGAAGGTGCTGGAGAAAAAACTGTCAGGCCTAAGCCTAAAGACAACACAATGAGATCCAGTTGAGTCCAGGTCTTTATTTGCCTACATCTAATAGACAGAATATCACCAAACTAAAACTATAACCTTTAATCTAATAGTTATATACCTTGGGAGATGTGGCTACCATGAACGCTTTCCTTTCCCTCCACCCAGTTCAAGACTGTGCAGTCTTGTCTTGGGCTTTGGAAAGTGCTGACTTCTCCTGTTTATGTTCCATCACAAAAAAAAAAAAAAAATCATGCATATCCATAGTTAAACAAGAAAGAAAGAAAAAAAGAATTCATCTCAGTTAAGCCACAACAGATGATAGCATCTAGTCAACCAGCTGAACCTTCTCCCCTCATAAAAACCTATATGGGGCAGAGCAGGTGATAAATGGATAGGAGACCACTAGGAAATCCTAGGATAGACTGGGATATTTAAAGCACATCCTGAAAAGGAACAAAGATTATTCAGTTCCATGGTAAGTAGATGGGCATGCCTACAAAGACACCCAGTGCCAAATACAACTTAAGGGAGTCTAGTTTTTCTTTGAAAAAAAAAAAGTAAGCCAATTTAATTCAGTGGAACCACTTATATATATGTTCAGCTGGTGTCTCTACCTTTTTAATGATTTAAACATATCTTTAAATATTTAAACTTGCTAGAAGTCCCTTGAATACCTAACACATGAATTAATCCTTCTTTTATTACCCCATCGAATTAATGAGTGCCTATAGTTTTTATATTAAAATAGAACTGGTTTTGGTTTCAAATAATTATGATAATTCATGATGGGGCAACGATATAAAATGAAGACAATTGCTGAGTTCATAAACAGTGCAAGCAATGTTTATTACTTGCAATAAAATTGTCTCCAACCATAATACTAAGGTGTCAAAGAAGGAGAATCTCAAAGAATAATTGAATCAAGGTGAGTTCATTGAGGCTAGCGGAAAAATAGGGACTAAAATTAAAGATACAGTGTTCCTACTGTTAAGAAGAACATCACAAGAACTCTTCTTTTATGGATGGTGTCATATTTAGCAGAGGCCTGAATTCTAGAATATCCCATCTCAAGCACATTGATCAAAGACTAATAAACATTTGTCTGTCTGCTCCATATCAAAGATGGGTTGCAGCAAGTATGGCTTCATATTTAAGGACCCAAGCAGCAGAAAACACATCTACATCTTTGTGAGCTTCAAGCATTAGCATAATATGGTAAAAAATAGAAATATCTGTGATGTACTCCAATGGAGTATAGTCAAGATCTAGTGGGTTTTTTTTTTCTTGGTTTAGAAAAGACTTGCTATGTGGTAGCAAGCCACTTTGAAAATGATGTAATTTGCTACATCTCACCTTCATTAAATGAAAAGTTAAGTGGACTCAGACTGGTTAGTGTGTGGTTGGGAGACCATGAAGAAATTACAGAACTGTAGGCGAAGCTTAGAAGTAGAGAAAGTAATGGCCAACCACTTCTGTGTTGTTTTCAAATAAATCTACGTAGATAATAATAATGATGATGATGATGATGTTGGAAGGGACCTTGGAGGTCATCAAGTTCAACCCCCGTGCTCAGGCAGGAAACCCTATACCAGTGGTTCTCAACCTGTGGGTCGGGACCCCATTTGGGGTCGAACGACCATTTCACGGGGGTCGCCAAACAACGCAGTCCGCCATTTTTTCCCCCTTTTACTTAGCTGTGCTACTCCCTTTTATTCTATTGGCTTTTGAAAGCCAATAGAATAGACTCTCTTGAATAGAGTCTAATTCTATTGGCTTTCAAAAGCCAATAGGAATTGTCCAGGCTGTCTTTGCCCTGCTGAGCCCGCCAAAAGTCCCATTCTGCAAACGGTGCTGCACCAGTTGAGTAGTCCTCGATTTACGACCAGTTGGGGGTCGCGGCATTAAAAAGGTTGAGAACCACTGCCCTATACCATTTCGGACAAATGGCTGTCCAGTCTCTTCTTAAAAACCTCCAGTTTTGGAGCATTCACCACTTCTGGAGGCAGATTGCTCCACTGGTTAATTGTTCTAACTGTCAGAAAGTTTCTCCTTAGTTCTAGGTTGCTTCTCTCCTTGACTGATGAATAAATGTAGTCTCCAGGAGTCAAATGAAACTTAAACTCAGTTTAATTCCATTTTTGTTTGTTTCTCTACAGAGAAGCGGAAATTCTGAGATCGGGTGTTAGGAGTAAAATAGAGCAGTGGTTCTCAATCTTTTCTTCACCACGGACCCCCTTTAAATACCTTTTGTGGCCACAGACCCCCAAGACTTAAGATTTAAATCCTAATATTTCTTCTTTGCGCCCCCCCCACGTTTCTGCGGCCCACTGGTTGAGAACCACTGAAACAGAGAACCAATCTTCTTGGCAATACCTGTTAAAACCTTTTAGAACAGATGGTGTCCTCAGCACTTCAGCTGATCTTGATTTTAATTAGACTAATTGGATTGTCTGTGCTTTCGTGGAACTGAAGATTACTTGAATTATAAGGGGAAGAAAAATATAGAGGTCTTCATCAGAATCGTCCTGATTTTATTTTGCAGGTGGCAGAGAGCCTCTGCACCGTGGAAACTTGCGCTTTGATATGGTACCAACAAGAAAAATTAATTCTGTTTGTTGCCCCCAAAGCTGTTTCAAAGAGGCATCTTTTTAAAAAGCTCCAGGAAAATCTCCCTAGCTATGCAATTCCAGATGAGGTTTTGCTGATTGATACTTTGCCATTTACATCCCATGGTAAATATACGTATATATGCCTATGTATATATATTTTAAAGATAAGAACCTTTATTGTCGTTTTTTTACTATGAGTATACTAACCCACATTAAAAATGAAATTCTGTTGCCTGCTCTCAAAAGAAAGTACAAATCTACCAATACACATACATAACACACATATATATATATGCCACATATATATCACACACAGACACACATATACACACATACATACATACATATATATAGTAGTAGCCAAAATTGTGGAAACCTTTTGGGAAAAGTGTACAGTAGAAATGCCACCTTTGGTTAAGTTTCCACCCATTTTTCTTCTAATTTCTTTATAACTGTAGCCTTATGCACTTACTACTATTTTACATCGCTTTCTGGGCAACCAGTCAACTCTTTGCACCATTACTTTAATTTTATTAACGTTTTACAAGCTCACTAAATGAAAGAACACAAAAAAAAAACCCAACCAACTTGATAGCGATCACATAACACACTGACAAATGTCCTCCTCTCAGCTTCAATACATGACATCAATCACTGAACCCTACTGTGATCTGATTGGCTCATTGCCAAAACAAGATGACACCCGATTGGGTCTCTAAACACTCATGTTCATTGGCTACAATCAGATGAAGGAAAGCTACCTCATATCAACCTAAGCAAGTTGTGCTTCCTTTTTCTGGTTATTTGGCTATCACTTTTCATAGAATGCAGCACAGATAACTGAACAAATTTTGTTGCATTACATTCTTGATTAAATTATCTTTCCATTGATACATAATTTTATGGTACTACTCCCCCCAAAAAGTGGTGTTATTAGCCATCAAACCTCAAAAATATACTTTTCCCAAAAGGTTTCCACAATTTTGGCCACTACTGTATACACACACACACACAAATATTAATCACTGTCCATTTTGAACACATAGTGGAAAGAGGAGATTTGAGAGTTCACAAGTTTGATGCTATATGGAACAAAACTGGCTGAATCTGGATGTTCTGCTTCTGTTCTGATGCCTCCTCTCAGAAGGTGACAAGGAAAACAGGTCGTGAAGAGGATGTGTGGTGTCCCAGGCAATCCTGGAGACTTTGGTCAAGGATCGCTTACATGCCATGTTTGATTATATTTACTTATTTATTGACTTTATAAGCACCCAATTCCATCACAACTTTGAAGGCATGAACTAATTAAAACAGAGTGATATAAAACCAGACAAGAACAAATGTACAGATAGAACACCAATTCAATCAGATCAAACATCCCACGAGGGAGCCGTCTGCCACGCTAGCTCATTAATTCAGAAACTGATTGGGTGTTTTCTTAGGCTTCCAAATGTAAATAACATTTTATTGGAACATCTTGTTACAAAAAGAGCTTTTTTTAGGGCGTAGGAAAACCTGAGAGCTTTTTTTAGGGCGTAGGAAAACCTGAGAGAAGCCAAGTCAGACTGATTATGTGCCATCCAGTCAGCGTCAAGTCAATTCTTACGGATCACATACAGACATTTTCTCCAGGATGACCTGTTCGTTTCTGGTCCTTCAGGTCTTCGCGTGCGTTCATGACCAGTTTGCTTCTGGTCATCCTCTTTCCCTTTCCACTTTCCCCAGCATTATAGACTCCTGAAGGGAGTTGAGAATGATCATCATTTGTGTCTGGTTATTTGTGCCTCAAGTGAGAAGTCTGGATTCCCTCGCGTTTCTTTGCTTGGCTCTCCAGGGTATTCTCCAGAGTTCAAAAGCATCAACACTTTTTCTACTTTTCCTTATCCAAATTTAACTTCCATAGAGTCTCACACGGAGAACTATTCCCTGTACCATTCTCATATTTGTGGAAATACAGGTACTCCTCAAGTTACAACAGTTCATTTAGTGACCGTTCAAAAGTTACAATGGCACTGAAAAAAGTGACTTATGACAATTTTTATGAGCGTTGCAGCCTCCCCGTGGTCACGTGATCAATATTCGGATGGTTGGCAACTGGTTCATATTTACGACCGTTGCAGTGTCCCGGGGTCATGTGATCAGCTTTTGCAACCTTTTGACAAGCAAAGTCAACGGGGAAGCCAAGTTCGCTTAACAATAATGTTATTCACTTAACAGCTGTGTCAAGAAAGATGGGGCAAAACTCACTTAACAAATGTTTTGTTGAGTGACAGAAATTTTGGGCTCAATTGTGGTCTTATGTCGGGGACTACCTGTACATCTGAATATATTTTCCAAGGCCTTTTTGATTAGTGTACCAAGTTTTAGTTTGTGGAGTATTTCTTGACTGCTGGTTGGTTTGCTAGGAAAGCTGATGGCATAAGACGGAAGCTATCCACCATTTACACATTCTAAAAAAGTACACAGTCGTACCTCATTCCCTTGATGACCTGGAGTCAGTCTATTTCTCTGTGCTTGATCCAGACTGTGGCTTCCTGAATTATATATTTGTTGTTGTTAGTTGGGAAGTCGTGTCCGATCCATCGCGACCCCATGGACAACGTTGCTCCAGGCCTTCCTGTCCTCTACCATCGTCTGGCGTCCATTTAAGCTCATGCCTACTGCTTCAGTGACTCCATCCAGCCACCTCATTCTTTGACGTCCCATTCTTCTCTTGCCCTCAATCTTTCCCAGCATCAGGCTCTTCTCCAGTGAATCCTTCCTTCTCACTAGGTGGCCAAAGTACTTGAGTTTCAGCTTCAGGATCTGGCCTTCTAAAGAGCAGTTAGGGCTGATCTCCTCTAGGACTAACCACTTTGATCACCTTGCAGTCCAGGGGACTTACAGGAGTCTTCTCCAACACCATAGTTCAAAGGCCTCAATTCTTTGGCGCTCAACCTTTTTGAATTATATATAGGTGTTGCGTGAAGACAATGAGGTGTTCTGAGATTCCCATTTTTCTAAGCAGGTTCCTCGACTTGACATGGTTGGCCCAGTCCAAGGCAAAAGAAAGCACATTACTGTCTTCCTTTTGTTATTCTTTGGTTTTCTCAATTTTCTAGGGTACATCAGCAATAATGTTTCTTGTTCTTTGACTTATTCTAATGCCGGCTTAAACATCTGGCATTTCCGTACCATTTAGCGCTATAATCTGTGTTGGATGATCCTAAGCATTATTTTAGTAGTATGTAAGAAGTCCGGCTAACTTGAATTGATAGCTAATCTGTGTACCGCTGATTTGTGTTCTAACCAGAGTCTCAGCATTCAGACACTGCATGCTATGATGATGTTCTTACATTTCTTATTCAGATATATCTGTATTATTTTAAAGTAAGTGTCTGAATGTGTGTGTGTGTATGTGTGTGTGTGTGTGTGTGTATTGATTGTAGTTGTACTTTCACTAATGTCATTTGTGGACTCAAACACACGTGGATTGTGCCTGCAGTGCAGTGTTAAATTACAGTAAAGATAATAGGACTGTTTTGTTTTAATATAATGAAAACCTGTTTTATTTTTTGCTTTGTGCCAAGGCAAAATTGATGTGTCCAAGCTGAACCAGATTTACAGCAGCCACCTGAATTCTCGAAAAAGCGACAGCACACTAAGCGAACAAGAACTGTGGGAAAGCTTACAGGGTCTCTGGCAGGTAGTCCATTAAACTGCATTATTCACATACCATAAGAATTCTCTTAAGTATCCATATTTTAGTCATTTGAACAAGAGAGAAAAAAACAGGAATAAATATTCTTGGATCTCCACATGGTATGTGCTATAGCTTCTCTCATTGACTTGGATTCTTTGCAACAGCTTTGGAGAAATCATTATATTTTCCTAAAAACTCAGAACTCAGATAATGGTAAGCAGTTGTAATGAATAATGCTGTGCCCAATGAGCCATTAATGCTTGCCTCTCTGGGATAAGTTGAAACGTGACTCATTTTTTAAATAAAAGTATGAGCAAAATAATCCAACAGATCCAGCTTTTCTGCATAGATTGAATATCAAATATTCAAAATATCTGTTTTATTCACTGCACCTGTTTCTAATTTGTTATAAGTGAGAAGACATGTTGAAGATTAGCGCCCTGTCTAATAAGCAAGCATCAGAACAGGATTAAATTAAACTAAACATTGAGCTTCTAATTTTCATGAGCTAGAATCCATATGCAAGTGGCAACATATGCATTCCAATAGGTTGCATCCTTCTAAGGTGCTTGCATGTTGTTTCCCTATATACTGTAAAATTATAAAAGTGGCTACAATCCTTTATAGAAGTTCCTATCCATTTTATTCTACTAAGATGTTCAACCTGTAATGCATAAAATTTGATCAGATACTGTACCCAGAAATGTCCATGGAAATTAAGCATATGAGTCAGTTACAACTTTGCTCATATGGTGACTTTGTTCTCATCATTTCATTTTAATACTGTTGCTTTCTTTTTCCCAGAGGTTTTTATCTGCTTTAAAAGATTAAAAGATAGTGTTCTTACCTAGCTTCAGAGAGCTGATGTCTCTTCTTAAGTAATGTCTATAGCAAGGGTAGGCAACCTTGGCTCTTTTATGACTCGTGGACTTCAACTCCCAGAATTCCTGAGCCAGCATGGCTCAGCTTGGAAACCTCTCCCTTTCCCCTCAGCGTGGCTGGCTCAGGAATTCTGGGAGTTGAAGTCCAGGAATCATAAAAGAGCCAAGGTTGCCTACCCCTGGTCTATAGCCTGTCCTTGTTTCTCTTTGAGTCTGTTGGGTCCCTACTGCTTTGTAGATTATTCACTTGCTTTGCTACTAGGTACGTACGTCTGATGTAAGTTAATGCATACATGACAACCATTTGTTTCTTCCTTTCTCTCCCTCTGCTCCCAGTCTGTTCTTAATCTTCCAGATGGTTCCAGTTGTATTTTGGAAGAGTCACAGTTCTTGCCTAGCGGTGGGGATTCTTTAAAATTGCTGCAGCTTCATGATGAAATTGAACGTATGGTAGGTAGGCCTATTCCTGACTTAATAGAAATTATTCTCAATCATTCCATTAGTGAGATCTACAAACATGTCCTAAAAGCAGCTTTCCCAAGTGACCACCTTTCTATAAGCAGTCATGGTGCAGTAAAAAGAAAACTGGGTGGCCCTCCCAGTGAAGAACCCAATAATAAGTGTGTGGAGCTTAACTCCGAAAGCTCCCTGAAAACCGAAGTAGCCACCATAGGTTTTATTGCAGTAAGTCGTGGAAACCACTTGGTGTCTGTCAGTGAGCCTGTGACGAACCAGATTGAAGCAGAACAGGCAGAAAAGAATGGAGTGTTGCAAAAGAGCAATGTCAGTGTAAATATAACAGAAGGTTATTCTGCTGGAGAAAATTTGAGTGACGCATACCTTGGTGAAATTACCCCCAAACTAACGGTGCACATAAGATGGACCTCGGACCTCGGCAAATGTGTTGATGCCTCTCCGCTGCTTGTAATCCCAATTCCTGACGCATTGTCTGCTTTTGTTTATATTGGATCTCATTCCCAAGCGATTCAAGCGATTGACTTATATTCAGGCAAAGTGAAATGGACAAGGAACCTTGCAGGCCGGGTTGAGTCCTCCGCGTGCATATCTAA
This sequence comes from Crotalus tigris, assembly GCF_016545835.1. Taxonomy (NCBI): domain Eukaryota; kingdom Metazoa; phylum Chordata; class Lepidosauria; order Squamata; family Viperidae; genus Crotalus; species Crotalus tigris. The sequence continues at coordinate 203,011 of NW_024100602.1, read as the reverse complement.
GTGCGGAAACTTCATTGTGGTTGGTAAGTATTCCAAATCCTTGGTAGTAAGCATAAGTGGCAAAATCAGACAGTAATATTTTGGAACATAAAATGCAATGAACAGTGTTGCAGGATCCAATCTTGATCGGACACCAGGACCAGAGGTTTAGTCTTCTGAGCTTCTGGATTCATCCTGGAGCTCATTTTCAGGGAACTTCTGCTATGGGCTATTCTATGTGTGGTATTTATAGTGTGCCCGTTGTATGTGGCCTTTTAGGTGTTGATTGGGGTGTTGATGACTAACTATCAAGTCATTGGCTGTTGTTTCCTTGTGCTGCCAAGCCCTTAGGACAGGGGTGTCAAACTGGCGGCCCGTGGGCCAGTTGCATCATGCAGAGGCCGCGCCCACCCCAGCTCCAGCAATGTGAAAAAAAGTCACGATACATCGTGACACGTCACATGATGTGACGAGTTTGGCACCTGTGCCTTTGGAGGATGGGCTCCAGCACAAGTCCGAAAACTCGGAAGACTAAACCTCTGCTCCCTGGTTGGATCCTGCAACATTATCCTGGGACACGTATATTTGCCTTCATTCATGAGTGAACAGTATTGTAGATTCAACAGTGATGACTTTATGAATTCACCTTAATTGTTTGAATGTTTGGAAACTGGTTTAATTTTGTCTGCTGCAAATGAAATAAGTATATACAGGTACTCAATGTGAAAAATACTTTGAGATTAGACCCCCCCTCCTGCAGAGTCAGAAAAGCGTCAGCACCAGGGGGCTCCAGAGAAAGATCAGCATTGGCAAGATGGTGGACATAGTGTTACAATCCAAACTCTGATCCTTTGGCATATGCCTGCCTTGCCAATTTTCACCACAAGGCATGCAGACTTTTCTTGTGATCAGAACTGTCTGTTTTGAACTTGAAAATATTTTTCGCATCTCTGATTAGAACACTTTTCCAAATGCACCTGTTTTCTCTGGCCGTGATTTTATGCAGGTTGTTACAACGGATTGGTATATGTTCTCCGAAACAGTAATGGGGAAGTCCACTGGGCATTTCCCACGGAAGATGCCGTGAAAAGTTCTCCCGCTTTAGATCCTTCCACGGGATTAGTCTTTATTGGATCTCATGACCAGCATATATATGCTTTGGATATATATGTAAGTAAACGTGAATGTCAATGTCGAGAGCTAGTTTTGTCCAGTTTGGTTAAGGCAGGGATCCCCAACCGCCAGGCCACAGCCCTTTCGGAACTGGGCTGCACAAGTGGCAGTTGAGTGCCTGCACAAAGCTCCATTTGTCCAAGCGGCGTGTGTGCGTGCCCTCCACTTGCACAAATGGAATTGCGTGTGTGCGCTTACCCGTTGCTAAAGTGGAACCATCCTCTCTTTCCCCCCCCCTTTCCCCCCACTGCTGCCACCGGTCCACAAAGCTAGTGGGATCCACTGGGTTAAGGGCACTGAGCTAGAAACCAAGGGACTGTGAGTTATAGTCTTAATCCCTCCTTAGGGATGAAGCCACCTCAGTTTATTTCGGGTCTGTCACTCCCTCTCGCTCAATCCTAAGAAAAAGATCATGGCACACCGGTTCGAAAATGTTGCCAAGAAAACTCCGTGCATCTGTCAGGTAGTCAGCAGGAATGAAGACTGACTCAAAGGAACAAAATTAAAAACACACCTAGGACTGTTGGCATTAATGATACTTCCAGCCTAGTATCCATTTCATATCGAATGCCAAATCAGAGCACTTAGAACTGCAGCCTTAGATATTGATGTTTAAAAATCTAACTCCAGTTCCAGAATATATTGTCAACAGGAGCTATAGATCACAATCAGCTATTAGCCTTGCTTTGGTTTTTATGGAATTATTAAAAAAAATTAGGCACCACTTCTTGTTTTAAATCTGCCAAAATACAGCACTGACAATGCTAGCTGTTTAATTATTTAACCACGCCATTATTTTTTTGCTTCTGCTGAGGAAAAAAAAAAAAAACCATGAAAGAGCATACACATTTGCAGCCTGTGGTTCTTCATTCATTGTTTCCTCCATTGCCTACACCAGTGATGGCGAACCTTTTAGAGACCGAGTGCCCCAAAACCACCGCCTGCCCCTGCGCCGCCTCCCATCCTGCCTGCTCCACCCTTGCCCGCCCCCTGCCCTGCCTGCCCGTAGGACCACACACCGCCTCCATAGCCCACCACAGATTGCCCGGGTGGCCCTGCAGCGCCATGGCAGCCACGCCCTCCACCCACATCCTTCAGCATCATCTGCACGCTGGTCGGAGGGCGGAGTCTGGTCCCTGCTGTCTGGCTATGTTCTTGGATGCACTGCTCTGTGCAGGCCACGCCGGGGAGCGACTCTCCTCCAGGGGGGCTGCTGGTGAGAAGGGGGCTGCGGGGGGAGGCAGGGCTGGGGCGACAGCACGTGTGCCCACAGAGAGGGCTCTGAGTGCCGCCTCTGGCACCCGTGCCATAGGTTCGCCACCACTGGCCTACACCAAGCAAGAGTTTGCTGCTTGTTATGCTACCTTTATTATGCACGCAAGCTATGCTGCAGCATTATTTTAAACAGAATATTTAAGGTACATCCTTGTGTATTTTGTGGTTAGTTTATGATAGACAGCGGATCGTTCTTCTGGAGAGAAGCAATTTAAATACTGATGTGATAGTAACTATTTGACTACTATAATGTGTAATAATCAAAATAACAATGTTGGAACTGATATAGATTTAGGAATTGCTACAGAGCGCAAGAAAGCCAGTATAGAAACCAGGAGACCAGCAAGTTCTGGCCCTGCCTTAGTCAAAAAGATTGAATGACCTTGGATGGATGGCAAACTACTTCTGAAAAATCTTGCCAAGAAAACTGCAGGGATTTGTCCAGGCAACCTCTGAATCATATACGATTGAATGAAAAAAAAACCCACCAAAAACCCTGAGCATAAAAGATTCACATAAAGAGAATATAGTATTTTGAAATGGATTGCTCTACAGTAAGATCCTGTATGTTAACCTTAAATTAAGGTGAGTCACAATACTGAAATGTAAATGTTGTTATTTTGACAGAAGAAGGAATGTGTTTGGAGGTTACACTGTGAATCTGGAGGCATATTTTCTTCTCCTCATCTAAATCTGTTGCCACATCACCTGTACGTTGGTACCCTGGGAGGACTGCTGCTTGCTGTTAACCCTGTACGTAACTTTCTAGTTCTGCATGCATGAAGTTCTGGATTCACTAAAGGTGTTAAAATCTCCAAATAAAGGGGCTACAGAGAAGGAGACTTTTGATAATGACATTACAGTTACTGAACATATACCCCTGTTTTTTTTTCTGATGCCAGGTTTTCCAACTACCTTAGCATATATTAATTCAAAGTAATTATACAAATGGCACATGTTAAGGCAGTGGTTCTCAACCTTTCTAATGCCGCGACCCCCTAATACAGTTCCCCATGTTGTGGTGACCCCCAACCACTTATACATCACCGGGTGCCAAGGGCGTGGCCAAAGAAAAGGGGAAAAAAATGGCGGACAGCCTTGTTTGGTGACCCCCGTGAAATGGTCGTTCGACCCCAAATGGGGTCCCGACCCACAGGTTGAGAACCACTGTGTTAAGGGATCAGAAGCTTATTATTTTACTGATCAGCTCCTTGTAAATTTAATTCTTGTGGAATCGTAACAAACTATGCAAAATGGTGTAGTACCATGGTGGCGAACCTATGGCACAGGTGCCACAGGTGGCATGCAGAGCCCTCTCTGTGGGCACGTGCGCCATTGCCCCAGTCCTAGGCCTTCAGCTGGGTTTTATAAAACCTTTCCGCTTTAGTCCTCCACCACCATGTGGAAAACAAAAAGGTTCAATCAATCAATCAATCAATTTCAGCTTCTCACAGGAAAAAAAAGATCGCAAAGTTGGAATTGATTGAATGAAATTTTTAGTCCCACCCAGTCTGCCATTACCACCGCAGCCACACCCACCCAATTGGCCACACCCAGTCAGTGGGCTACGCCCACCCAGCACCCGACGCTACATAAGTGGGTTTTGGGTTTCAGTTTGGGCACTCGGTCTCTAAAAGGTTCGCCATCACTGGTGTAGTATATACAGAGATGTACACAAGTAAAAATTAAGTGAGTGCTTTTGCAGAGGTCTTATACTGCGATACTGAACAAGCACTCTTCATTATTTAATATGATTCCACGATATCTTATTTCAACCATTGATGCTTTTTCTTTAAAATATATGGAATATAATAAGAAAGCAGGGGCAATCAAACTCCTGCAGAAATGGAGGTGGTTGCTCCTTTGTTAATCTGTTTTAGAGAGAGATTCCTATGAGTAGGAGGTATAGGGATTGACCTTGAAGGACAGGAAAAATCTGCTTAAGCAGGGCTTGAGCTCAGGCCAGCAAAGTAATTTGAGAAAACAGGGCCTTCCCTAACTCATGTAGATGACCTGAGGGAGCGGGAAGCACATTCCGACTTGCAAGATTCTGTAACTATAGCTCTTACAATAAAAGTAGTCCCATCCTATATGGCAGTGGTTCTCAACCCTTCTAATGCCGTGACCCCATAATACAGTTCCCCATGTTGTGGTGACCCCCAACCACTTATACATCACCGGGTGCCAGGGGCCTGGCCAAAGAAAAGGGGGGGAAAATGGCAGACAGCCTTGTTTGGCGACCCCCGTGAAATGGTCGTTCGACCCCAAATAGGGTCCCGACCCACAGGTTGAGAACCACTGCTATATGGCCTTGTTTTCTACTATGATCTACTTTGTAAGGTTGACATATAGGTGTTTCTGTGAACCTGAACTTAGGAAAATTCTCCCCCCCCCCCCGGTTGCTTTTTAGTTAGTTAGTTAGTTAGTTAGTTAGTTAGTTAGTTAGTTAGTTAGTTAGTTACTATGTTTGCTTGTTTCCAGTCTTTGTCTGGGTGCCTTAATTTCCCATTAGTTTAAACATTTGGAGCGTCGTAAAAGGCAGCTGGTGTTAATTGTTTGCTTTTGCAGGTTATGGGGAAAACTGTTTGGAAAACCGTTTGTGGAAAACCTGTCTTCTCATCACCCCATTGTGACAAAGATTACGTATATGTTGGCTGCGTGGATGGAAATTTATACTGCTATAGTCACTTCGGAGAAAAGGTTAAAATTATTGTATTATTGAATAGTTGAAACTTCTACCACAATTAATTTAATCTGGTTTTTTTTACTATTAACTTCATGTAAATAATTGCAAAGAATGCATACTTACGTGGGTTTGTCATTTTCCTGTGTATTTAAACATTTTGCCTTTTTATAATTATGTAAGCAACTCTCCCATATATATCTTGATCCTATTTGGGCTCTACTGATAGGAAATGGCTGGATAGATGATAGACAGGCAGGCAGGCAGGCAGGCAGGTAGGTAGGTAGGTAGGTAGGTAGATGATAGATAGATAGATAGATAGATAGATAGATAGATAGATAGATAGATAGATAGATAGATAGATCACTGTCCATCTTGAATACATAGCAGGAGGAGGAAGCTTTAGAGTTCACAAGGTTAATAATGTATGAAATAAAACTGTGACTGAATCTGGATGTTCTGCTTCAGATACCATGAAGCCTCCTCCTAGAAGGTAACAAAGAAACAAAGAAATATATATAATAAGTAGAATAGTGACATCATAGTGACTGAGCATAGAATGCCACTGAGAAAAGATCCCTGAGACTGTACCAAACTGGACTGAGGAAGCCTTTGCTATGACCTAAAGCAATGGTTCTCAACCTTTTTAATGCCGCAACCCCCCAACTAGTCATAAGTCGAGGACTACTCAACCGGTCGTAAGTCGAGGACTACTCAATTGGTGCAGCACCGTTTGCAGAATGGGACTTTTGGCGGGCTCAGCAGGGCAGAGACAGCCTGGATAATTCCTATTGGCTTTTGAAAGCCAATAGAATTAGACTCTATTCAAGAGAGACTATTCTATTGGCTTTCAAAAGCCAATAGAATAAAAGGGAGTAGCACAGCTAAGAAAAAGGGGGGAAAAATGGCAGATTGCGTTGTTTGGCGACCCCCGTGAAATGGTCATTCGACCCCAAATGGGGTCCCGACCCACAGGTTGAGAACCACTGATCTAAAGAAACCCTTTAAATCCCCATACTGATTCCTATGACGCACTGGTAAATTTACATTTCTTCCATTCTAGTGAAATTCTGTAAAGCTAATAACCCAGTTTATAAAGAGTACAATTTGGACACCCTCGTGCTGATTTCTGCAGATTCGCATGGGCTTTGTCCTTTTATAATGACATAACTCTCCTGGAAATGTTGAGGCATTCTGGTTTTTCCAGATGTCACAAGAACCAACAGCATTTCTGTATTTCCTATGCTAAACATTGGGAAGGTGGAGAATCAGGAACTGGTTGCAATGCACCCCACTCCACATCTAAATTAACAGAAAGATGGTTGAGCTGTTTTCCAAGCTGAGAATCTGGCCAAGAGATGGATCTCTAGTGGTTAAAGCTCTATATGGCTCAGGGCCAGGCTATTTGCGAGACTGCCTACTACCTCATAGTTCCCTTCGTCCGGTTAGATCCCACGGGCTGGGCCTCCTTCAGGTCCCGTCGGCCAAGCAGTGCCATTTGGCGGGGCCGCGGGGGAGGGCTTTCTCTGTGATGGCGCCCACGTCTTGGAACCAGCTCCCCCCGGAGATTAGGACCACTCCCACCCTGTTGGTTTTCCGCAGGCCTGGGGTTTATAAAATCTGACCCCTGGATGAATGTTACTGTATTGTTTGTCTTGTTAAGTTATACTGTGTTTTTATTGTTAGCCGCCCGGAGTCCTGCGGGAGTGGGGCAGTCTATAAATTTTAATAAATAAATAAATAAATAAATAAAATAAAATAAATTATCTGGATTGTTTTTTGTTTTAAAAAAAGTCACATACTGAAAATTTCTTGTTGTCCTTGTAAGGAAGCTGTTCTATGAAAAAGAAACTTCCATTATATTTAGGGTTACTTTTTCTGCATTATTTCCAGCAATTAGTTAAAGGCCTCAAGTTGGCCCAGTCCCTAGTTGAATGGGTCAGTGATTGTCATCTCAGTCTCTCCTCTGCAGAAATCTGTAGCTCTTCCAAGATTGTCTAGTTTCATTTTTACCATCTTCAATAATTTCATATTATTTGCAAACATGGTTACAGCCCGGATCGTTTATAATTCTAAATCATTTATAAACCAGCACACTATTCAGTACAGTTGCTTAACAGACTCCCCCCCCCTCTTTGCATACAGTAATAAAGAATGTAAGAACATTCATTTACTTCTAGAGCAGTGGTTCTCAACCTGTGGGTCGGGACCCCATTTGGGGTCGAACGACCATTTCACGGGGGTCGCCAAACAACGCAGTCCGCCATTTTTCTCCCCTTTTCCTTAGCTGTGCTACTCCCTTTTATTCTATTGGCTTTTGAAAGCCAATAGAATAGACTCTCTTGAATAGAGTTTAATTCTATTGGCTTTCAAAAGCCAATAGGAATTGTCCAGGCTGTCTCTGCCCTGCTGAGCCCGCCAAAAGTCCCATTCTGCAAACGGTGCTGCACCAGTTGAGTAGTCCTCGACTTACGACCAGTTGAGTAGTCCTCGACTTACGACCGGTTGGGGGTCGCGGCATTAAAAAGGTTGAGAACCACTGTTCTAGAGTCTGGTTTCATGGTTTTTTTTTAACTTGTTACTAATTCATAAGAGGATCCAACTTGTTGCTACCTGCTTGTTTTGTGATATGCATTCTAACTGAGGTTCTTTTTATTGTGATTTTAAATCATTCTGGAAAGATTTGACCATCTTGGTTTTGTTGGAACTTTCTTTTGAAATCAACCGTGATTGCAAGGCTTGAGTTCCTGAGAGTTTCTCACTTAGCAACCTGTTGAAATTGGTCTTGATGTTAGGATTACATTCAAGGTTCTTCGTTTGACTTGAGTTCAGTGATGGATTGTTCTCCAGGATGATTGGATGGAGAATCCACGGATGGGTTGTCTTAATCTACCTGCTCCAATCAGACTAAGTCTGAAGCGTAGTACCGCCCCTGCTGTGCCATTTGCACCCCAGTTTAGACTTAGTCTCTTCGCTCTAAGGACGCGTTTTTCTTCAGCTCCTGGAGCAGAAGATTACAGTAGTTATTCTTATTCCTTTTGATTTATATTATTATATTATTTATATTATTCTGATCATGCTTGGAGATAAAGCTAGTTTTTTCTTGTCCAAGACTGCCTGCCTAGCCGGGCTGGCAGGCTCCACACGTTCCTACGTGCCCTCTTCTTTCAATTACAATCCCCCAGAAGCTTTACTCACCTTCCTGAGGACTTCAGCACCGAAGTTTTGAATTGCCGCTGAGGCGATCCCCACCAGCCAGCAACCTGTTGAAATTGGTCTTGATGTTAGGATTACATTCAAGGTTCTTCCTTTGACTTGAGTTCAATGATAGATTGTTCTACAGTACAATGATCTATGCCAGTGGTGGCGAACCTATGGCACGGGTGCCAGAGGCGGCACTCAGAGCCCTCTCTGTGGGCACGCGCGCCATCACCCCAGTCCTAGGCCTTAGCTGGGTTTTATAAAACTTTTTCGTGTTAGGCCTCCGCCGCCGTGTGCAAAAAAAAAAAAAAAAAGGTTCAATCAGTCAATTTCAGCTTCTCACGGGAAAAAAAAGATCTTGCAAAGTTGGAATTGATTGATTGAACTTTTTAATCCCACCCAGTCTGCCGTTACCACCGCAGCCACGCCCAGCCAATGGGCCACACTCACCCGGCACCCGACAATGCATAGGTGGGTTTTGGGTTGCATTTTGGGCACTCGGTCTTTAAAAGGTTCACCATCACTGATCTATGCTGTTGGAGAACTATGCATTGACCAAGACTATGCTAGAGAAATGATTGTCCAAATTATCATTGCACTATCTTCATTTCCAATATAACCTTGGTATATTCCCCAGAGAACAATGGTACAATTCTTGTTCTACTAAATTACTTGTGGTTCCATGAAATATATTCTTTTAAAATGTTCTAATTTGTTTGGCATGCCCAGTAGGATCATTGCTGATTCTAAATTGAAACAGTTGGTTATATGTTCAGCAGGCCCTCTCAATAAGCAAAAAATACACAAAAATGCAATTTATTTGTTTGAGTATGATATATATTGAGATATATAATGAATTAGAAGAATTAGCCCATTTCTTAGATATTTTGTAAACATGGCAATAAAGTTGAATGCTTGTATATGCATCATAAATTCATTACAATGTATGCAATGATTCTGTCAACACTAAGTGAAATTTCAATAACCTGTTTAATTTCTCATTATTGTCCTACAGGTTTGGGCATTTTCCAGCAGTGGACCAATCTTTTCATCACCCTGTGTTTCACCTTTTTCCAGAGATATATTCTTTGGGTCCCATGACTGCTTTATTTATTGCTGTAACAGGGAAGGAAATGTATTATGGAAGTTTGAAACCACCTCAAGAGTTTATGCAACTCCATTTGTTTTCTGTAGTCCTAATTTGGACAGTAAAATATTTCTGGTGGTGACATCTACAGATGGCAGAATATGGATCCTGAATGCTAAGACTGGAGTGGCCGAAGGTAGAGGAGAACTTCCAGGGGAGGTCTTCTCTTCCCCTGTCACCTGGGGATCGACCATTGTTGTAGGATGTAGAAACAATTATCTTTATTGTTTAGATCTCTGTTTATCTAAAGCTAATAGAACTCTGTAACAATGAGCTTTTTTTATATTTTCTACTTGAGAGCTAAATGTTTCCTTAGTATGAACTTTTTGGTCCAACATTTAGGGGAACAACATTAATTTGGCACTTGATTTAAAGCATTTTAAACTACCAAGTCAAAACCCCTAGAAATCTGGGAGTTAGTGCTGTGTATGGAGTGTTACATCCAAAACAGAATATGATTCTTCTGGAAACCAAACTGATGAATATTGATTTATTTAAAAATTTAACACATTGCATAGCTAAATATAACATATTTTTGGCAGAAATTATTTGGGGTTGTGACTAGGGTGCAGGCTTCAGGCCCAAAATTAGGCTGTGTGAAAAATGTTATTGGATATTGTTGTTGTTGTTAATTGCGAAGTCATGTCCGACCCATTGCGACCCCATGGACAATGTTCCTCCAGGTCTTCCTGTCCTCTACCATCTTCTGGAGTCCATTTAAGTTCACACCTACTGCTTCAGTGACTGCATCCAGCCATCTCATTCTCTGTCGTCCCCTTAATCTTTCCCAGCATTAGGCCCTTCTCCAGTGAGTCCTTCCTTTTCATTAGGTGGCCAAAGTATTTGAGTTTCAACTTCAGGATCTGGCCTTCTAAAGAGCAGTCGGGGTTGATCTCTTCTAGGACTGACCGGTTTGAACGCCTTGCAGTCCAAGGGACTCGCAGGAGTTTTCTCCAGCACCATAGTTCAAAGGCCTCAATTCTTTGGCGTTCAGCCTTTCTTATGGTCCAACTTTCACAGCCATACATTGCAACTGGGAAAACCATGGCCTGGACTATACGCACTTTTGTTGGCAGGGTGATGTCTCTGCTTTTTAGTATGCTGTCTAGATTTGCCATAGCTTTTCTCCCCAAGAGCAAGCGTCTTTTAATTTCTTGGCTGCAGTCCCCATCTGAGGTGATCTTTGAGCCCAGAAAAATAAAATCTGTCACTACCTCCATTTCTTCCCCATCTATTTGCCAGGAATTGAGAGGGCCAGATGCCATGATTTTGGTTTTCTTAATGTTGAGTTTCAAGTCTTAATGTTGAGTTTCAAGTATTGGATATTACACATATCTAAAGAAATTACATGTTCAAGTTCATGAGATTTTGGTATATGATAAATCTTACAGTATACTAAAATTCTAAGTATAATTATGAAGGTTGGAAAGATATTATCAAAAGACTAAGCGTTTATGACATCAATTTACATTGATTTCAGAGAATATGCAAGATTTCCTTTCTTATAGCTGCTCTGTCAATGCTGCAAATACTGTATATTCTTGCTTTGACAATATGCAAAACTGTCTGGTATTTATTGGGTTAATACTTAGCTTAGAGTGGAGGGGAAAAAAGGGAAAGAAAGAGGAAGTAAACTTTTGACCTTCACACTAATTGGATAATGTGACCTGTGACTGCATGAGAAGGGAAGGGTTTAGCAAGAAAAGCTTGATGCCAGCGAAAGGAAATCAGATTCTGGCATCAACACGTCCATCATGGTGACTGGCAAAATTGTAGCTCTGAAATAAAACTTTAGGAAACATGCCTGAAAGTTCTTTGAAGTGTTTCATTAGTCGGAACCTGTGACATGCTCTTTTTATTTAAGGTGCTATAACAAGGATATTATAATATTCTGTATAATCATATGATTATCGTTATATAATGATATTGCTATATGGCAATGGTGGTGAACCTATGGCATGGGTGCCAGAGGCAGCACTCAGAGCCTTCTCTGTGGGCATGCACGTCGTCACCCAGTCCTAGATCTTCAGCTTGGTTTTATAAAACCTTTTCACTTTAGGCCTCCACCACCGTGTGCAAAAAAAAAAAAAAAAAAGGTTCAATCGGTCAGTTCAACTTCTTGCAGGAAAAAAAATCTTGCAAAGTTGGAATTGATTGATTGAACTTTTTAGTCCCACCCAGTCTGCCGTTACCACCGCCGCCCCACCCAGCCAATGGGCCACGCCCACCCGGCACCCAACGATGCATAAGTGGGTTTTGGGCTGCAGTTTGAGCACTCGGTCTCTAAAAGGTTCGCCATCACTGCTGTATGGTATGGAAGAGTAATACCCTACAAAGAATAATGATACATAGGAACCTTTTGAAATATGGATTCTAATTGAATCATTGTATGTCTTAATGGAAGGCCTAAAAACAGCAAAACAAGATTTGCAAAATTATGATTGGTTTATTTACCACTTTAAACCAAAAATAAGCCAGCCATCTTATGATTTAGTGTGATCTTGAAGCATTGATTATCCATTTCGAAACTGGATTTTACTTGGTCTCAAGACATTTCAGCAAAACTCTTGAGAGAAAAGCATTGCTCAGTCACCCTTTTTCTCCTCTCCTTGTACAATTGAGTCCAAAATTTCTGTTGTAAGCGAGACCTCTGTTCAGTGAATGTTGTCCCATTTTACAACCTTTCTTGCCACACTTGTTAAGTGGATCACTGCAGTTGTTAAGTGAATCTGGTTTCCCCATTGACTTCGCGTGTCAGAAGGTCGCAAAAGACGATCACATAATCCCGGTACACTGCAACCGTCATAAATATGAGTCAGTTGCCAAGTATCTGGATTTTGATCATGTGACTCATGAGAATTCTGTAGTGGTCGTTAAGTGTAAAAATGATCATATGTCACTTTTTTCAGCGCCCTTGTAACTTTGAACAGTCACTAAACAAATGGTTGTAAGTGGAGAACTCCCTGTATTTTTAAACAACGCTTAGTAATGCCAAGTATAGTTGTAATAAATGTGTTTCCTCCCATTACTAATTATCAAGGATGGCTTTACTAAAAGTTTACTTAACTCTTTCACGGCTTTATGATTTTTTGAAATGACTCAGCAAATAATAAGTATTTTCTATAGAAACACAGCTATTTTTATTTATATAGAACAGGTTTTCAGGGATGGACCATTTACATTAAAATTGTGATGATCAAAAACTGAAAATAGAAATTCTACTAACATACCCCTTTAGTCATTGTTAATGTTGCCCTGGTTGTAATATCTTCTAAAAACAGTTTTATTCATATATTAATTCAGGCTCTTGTTCTAAGGTAACCAGACACATTTAACAAAAGATGATGAATAAATAAACCTCCCAACTTTCAGCATATTATAGTTTAATTGGAATTAAAATTATATTAGTATAAGAAACAATTGCACTTTAAAACATTTGAAAAATTAAAAAAGTACACAAAACAAAATCCACAATTATACATGTTTATAATTTTATACACCACTTTATGAACAATTGAGGTTAATCATAACCTCAAATAATATTTTGCCTTTATCTAGAAAAAGTTACGCCCAACGCCTGTTAGTGTATAGGATAATTCAGTCACTGCTGATATTAGCTCCACTAATGCCAATCCAGGCTTGGATATGATTAACTGTCTCTGGGTAAGGTATGTTACAAAAAAAAATAAAATAAAATTGAGACCACATTGTGCAAAGTGGTTTGATCAGTTTTAAAATGTTGGAAGTTATTCCAGGTTTGTTGGTTTATTAAGAAAGGCGGCAACAAAGCTTAAGCAAAGTAACACTTCATTGGTATTTAGTGCAAAAGTTCAAGTTGACCTTAAATGAAATGACAATGTTAAAACAGGCTGATAGAAATGTTTATAAACAAAGTATTTTATGCAGCCCAGCTTTGATCCAATCACTGATGCAGAAATTGAGACTTGTTAATACAAAACTCTGTTGCACGGAGGGCCAACAGCAATGTCTCTGCATGTGCAGATTAGCAGAGAATGCAATCCACCTGCTGTTTCACATCACCTGTTCGATAGAGCAAATGGAAAGGATGCCCCATTGCTGTCCAGGAATCTTTTAATGCTGAAGGTTAATCAGGGCTGTAAGTGTTGATAATAAATATGTTAGAATGGTGGCTGAGTAAAATTGGGAGAAGCAAAGGTCCTATGGCCCTTTACTCTTGTCCTGCTTCCGTGGACTGAATACAGTTTTAATTCACTATGGATCCCCATGCTTGAAAAGACTGCTTTAGAACTATTTACAGACTATAAACTCTGCATTAACCATCCCTAGAATTATTTTGGGAGTTTTGCTTCCCTCTTTTCTCATGCAAATGACACCCACTTCCCCCGTAAAATTACCTGTTTCGCTTTGCTTTGCCCTTTCTGCCTCCCCAATTTCCTCCCCAATCCCCTTTACTCCAACCCTGTTCTCCCAATCTAGAAGTCTCGTTGAGTTGGAAGAAATTTGAGAGATGTATACTATTTTTTTTTTTTTGCAATTGCATGTTGACACAAGTATATGCACATTAAATTGCTTCTAAATATGCTGTAGGCCACCTTAGGAGTAGGGAATTGTGTTACCTTAGTCACAAGAAGTCTTTGCTAAATTTGCATCCACGTTTAATATGTTATTTGTAGCATATTTAGTAGAAGCTGTTCCTGGGTTCACCTAATCAAACATTACCTTGTACTCCAATAATGAAATCTGTAAATTGTGGGTGAGCAAGACTGAAATCCAGAAGAAACTCAAACTGTTCTTGAATTGAACAGCCAGATGATGACATTTTACTCTTCCTAAAGATCACTTAGCTGCCATGAGGATGAATAAGAATTAACTCACATTGGATGAAATCTTCACTCTTGATGTGAATGGCCAAAAAAAAAAAAAAATATTTTTCATTCTTCAAAACACCACCTTGGCTCTATATACTGAGTTACTAGGAGATCCTAAATGCACCCTTGAAGTTGTATTTCTAATAAGACTTTTCTGACCTAAAACAAGATGAGTTGTAAAGAAGGTTTATGTCCTGAGTTCACATAAAATACCAAAGCGACAATGGCTACAAGAATAACTTTCTTTGGGACAGTTACTCAGCTATCAAACTTAGCATCCTTGTGCTTCTCCATAAACACAACAAATGTTTTCTCTGCGCTTCTATGCCTATTCAGTAAAGGCATCTGTTTGGTTGTCTTGGATCAAAATTCCTTGGATTAAGAGTTTTTGCTGATTCCAGATACATAGTGCGTGGGTTGAGTGTTGTTGTTTTGAGGTGGAAGTTTTGAATGAGAATGTAGTTTGGTAGACTGCACTTTTATCTTAAACGTGTTTTCATCCTAAATTGATGTTACAATTATGAGAAACAGAAATTCTGAATTCAAATTCTGTCTCAACCATTTTTTTTTCCCGACAATCTGACTTTTGGTGCAATGGAACACTATTTTCACAATATTTACATGTCTAACTGGAAAATATAAAGCAATACTTAGGGGTAAAGGATTCGCATTTTCCTTACAAGTATTTTTTCAAATCAAAGGTTTTCGTTGCCAGAAGAGCCCACATGTCTATAAAACAGCTGCAAAGATTTAGGAGGTTCCATTACCTTTGTTGCTGTGCAGCTGGTAGGAATTTGGCGGTCCCAATTTAGTTTCCCTAGTTCAGTGTTTCTCAACCTTGACAATTTTAAGGCATGTGGACTTCAACTCCCAGAATTCCACAGCCAGCAATGCTGGCTGTGGAATTCTGGGAGTTGAAGTCCACATGCCTTAAAATTGTCAAGGTTGAAAAACACTGCCCTAGTTAAACCAATTCCATAATCTTGAATCAGATCTAATTCCAGGTCAAAAAGTAATATCTATTAACAGAATAGCTATAGTTTCACCTACTCTCATTAACTCTGCTAATAGTTTGCAAAGGTAATGTGCAGTACATACATCTTACTGGAATGAAGTGTAAAGGGGCTAGATCAGTGATGGCGAACCTTTTAGACACCGAGTGCCCAAAACCACTCCACCCCCCTGCCCTGCCCACTCTGCGCCCTGCCCCGCCTACTCCACCCCATCTCCTGCCCCACCCTGCTCCCCGCAGGGCCACTTACCGCCTCCACGGACTGCCGCGGCACATTGCCTAGGCAGTCCTGCAGCACCATGGCCACATAGCAGATGATGCTGTGGGGGCAGAGTCTTGTACCTCCTGCCCGGCTGCCATGTCCTTGGCTGCGCTTCTCTGCACGGGCCACAACCGGGGGTGACTCTCCACCGGGGGAGCTGCTGGTGAGGAGGGGGCCGTTGGAGGCAGGGCTGGGGCGACTGCACGCGTGCCCACAGAGAGGGCTCTGAATGCCACCTCTGGCACGCGTGCCATAGGTTCGCCACCACTGGGCTAGATTTTCCACCCTACTGTCTGCTGCCCTCCAGATGCTGAAACTCAACATTTCTGAAAGATAACAGACTAGAGAAAGTTGGACTAGCCTCCTTCAGATAATATGAATGGCCGGGGTCCAGAGTGTCCACCAAGTATGGTGCAAAAGCCAAGATAGTGTCACTGAAGCTCCACCCATTGTTTATGGGTCACAGTTCTAGCTGCCACCTGGACATCTGGGGATAATTTTTAAGTATATTTTTTCTCTTTTTTTTGTATATCAGTTTTTTTTCTTTTTTGTTGTTGTTACTGCTGGATGTTCGTTTTTGTTTTGTTGGTTTTTCTGTTTTGTATTTTACCTTTTATGATAAGACTGGAAATCCTAATACATTTCTCTCCAAATACAGTTGAGTTATTTATTCAGTATAGTGTTATTGTACAGGGAGTGAGGATAAAACAGAGGAGAGAAGAAGAGACAAGATATCCTGACTTTCTGTAGAATGAGGAGGCATATATAAATAAATAAGTTAAAATACTATTGTTGCATTAATATATTTCTGGATACGAGGGAAATGAAAATATAATAATGCAGTTTGCACAGGCTGTTGATGGCTTGGAGAATCATTTAGACAAATACAAGTAAGGACTCTTTGATGTAATGTAACTTGAGTGTTAATTACCGAATCATTAAATACATTTGAGAAATGTGACTAATGTTCAAAACTAAAAATCTCAGGAAAAACCCATTAGGATTAAAAAAAAATGGTGCTTTCCTTATTCCCAAATTACATTTCATTATTTCTGGAGTCATCCTTGCCAGATCAGAGGCAAATTATTCAAAGTTATCTCGTAACTATGGCAGAAGCAGATCTTTCTTATTCCTGTACCTGAGAGTGGCATTTGTAAAATGTCCAAATAAAAATAATATCTTTACCGGGAAGCTGACATTCAACAACACTGAAGCAGTGATTCTTAAAAGTGACCTGAAACTCAAAACTCCTGCTTAAACATTCCCCTCATGATCAACAGTTCAATGTCTCTGATTGGACAAAGTACGCCCTTAAATGTGTTCGGGAGCATTGGAGAATAGGAGTAAAAAAGGAGACGGCTCCCCAACCAGAGTAAAGCACAAAAGCGAGATCCGTTTACTTGATGATCTGAGGACAGTCGCTCCACGCTTTCGCTTTTCTCTTGGCCAAGGCCAGCCAAGCAGGTTCAGTCGAGACGGGGTTCGCATCCGGCGTAGAGAATCTCTTGGTGACCTCTTTAGCCAAAGGGGACGATGAAAGGGAATCCGTGATCTCCACTGTGAGAGAATGAGGGAAAGGGAAACTGTTAACCGGACCGTTGCAGAAATCTGTTACGCTAAGCTTACCTTCCCTTGAGCAGAGCCCTTGGCCTTTCGTTAGGGCAGCAAAGAAGCCGAGAACAAAGATCACAAGAGTCAAACAACAACAAAGTATTTCGGGAGCAACTCTCGTGGTTCCAGTTTTACCTCACGAAGTAGACAGAAGCATAGGTGCTCTGCAGAATAATAAAAATTACCTGAAGCGCAGCTCTCCTTCCCACGCTAAGAGATTATTAGAACTGAAAGGCAGAAGCAACGGAAATTAAGTGGTATTTTTACTATGTTTTTTTTAAGTATTATTGCTTTTTTGGTCTTCCTTACTTCCGTGGGGGTGGGGTGGTGTTTTGGGGGGAGAGGATAGGCTTCCACGCAGCACCCTAAACATGGACTTTACTAGTTAAAAGGCCACATGTTACCTGGCAGAGAAAGAAAAATATGTTTGTTGGATACCCAGCAAATACCCCAAAAACTAAGAATGTGTCACACAAAGGCAGACTTTCAAATGTCTGCGTATCTGTAACACATTCTTGGTTTTAGGTTATGGTTTCAGACGGTCTCTTAAAGCAACTGGTACGCTGAACACAGGTTGAGATACTTGCCTGCAGAGAAATCAATTTGTTTCTCCTATGTTCTTTTCTGTATATGATAACACAACAGCTGAAAATTAGTTTTTTCCTTTATAATTTCACCAAGGATTAATAGGAAGGCAAGAAGTTAATAGATGATATTTTTTTTTAATTTGCTGATTAACATTACCAATAATGGAGTCTTTTACCGTTTGGGCAAAACAGCAGTCAATTTTCCACCAAGAAGTTGGCTTTCATTTCTTCTAAAACATATAAGGAACGGTTGCTAGAATTGGGTATGTCTAGTTTAACGAAGAGAAGGACAAGGGGGGACATGATAGCAGTATTCCAATATCTCAGGGGCTGCCATAAAGAAGAGGGAATCAAGCTATTTTCCAAAGCACCTGAAGGCAGGACAAGAAGCAACGGGTGGAAACTAATCAAGGAGAGAAGCAACCTAGAACTAAGGAGAAACTTCCTGACAGTGAGAACAATTAATCAGTGGAACAACCTGCCTCCAGAAGCAGTAAATTTTATTTTATTTTTTAAAATTTATAAGCCGCCCCACTCCCGAAGGACTCTGGGCGGCTAACAATAAAAAACACATAAAACATAACAAACAACAATACAAAAACAATCATCCAGGGGTAAGGTTTTATAAACCCCAGGCCTGCCGGAAAAGCCAGGTCTTAAGTAGCTTACGGAAGACCAACAGGGTGGGAGCGGTCCTAATCTCCGGGGGGAGCTGATTCCAAAGCGTGGGCGCCATCACAGAGAAGGCCCTCCTCTGCGGCCCCACCAAATGGCACTGCTTGGCCGACGGGGCCTGAAGGAGGCCCAGCCTGTGGGATCTAACCGGACGTAGGGAACTATGAGGTAGTAGGCGGTAAATGCTCCAACACTGGAAGTTTTTAAGAAGAGACTGGACAGCCATTTGTCCGAAATGGTGTAGGGTTTCCTGCCTGAGCAGGGGGTTGGACTAGATGACCTCCAAGGTCCCTTCCAACTTTGCTACTATTATTATGTAAGATGAAGTTAGTGTTCAAGGAAGGGGAGGGAGGAAGAGGAAGAATTCAGTGCTATGTTTTAATGAGTGAATTTCACAGCATCCACAGAGGTAGTCAGATAAATCCAGATTTTAAAAGATGAATGCGGTGACATCATGACATGGTCTCTGTTTTGTACTTGTGGGTGGCCATGATAGTGGATATGAGTAAGAATAGGATGGATACCAGGCTCGTGTTTCATTACTTCCCCTCCTCCTCTACCTATAGAAGCCTAGGCAAAATTGCATTTAAGATTGTTCCCACTTTCATGGGAACAGCCGCTAAATCTATTCATTGATTAAAGAGGTATCACACCCTGAATTCTTGCCCTAATCAGAGGCTCCAGAAAGAGGGGTCGATCGATTCATGACTACACAGAATACAGAATTGCTCTTTCCTTTTACAGCTTAGCCCTCGACTTACAACAGTTCAAAGATACAACGGCACTGAAAAATGTGACTTAGGGCCGTTTTTCACACTTACGATCCTTGCAGCATCTCCGTGGTCATGTGAACAGAATTCAGATGCTTGGCAATTGGTTCATACTTATGACCGTTGCTGTGCCCCAAGGTCATGTGATCATTTTTGGGGACTTTCTGACAAGCAAAGTCAATGGGGAAGCCAGAATCACTTAACAACCAGGTTACTAACTTAACAACTGCAGGGATTCACTTAACACGGCAAAACAACTTGTGAAAGAGCTGAGGTGGCGCAGCAGTTAGAGTGCAGTACTGCAGGCCACTTTAGCTGACTGTGTTCAGCAGGTCAGCGGTTCAAATCTCAAGATTGACTCAGCCTTCCATCCTTCCGAGGTAGGTAAAATGAGGACCCAGATTGTTGGGGGCAATGTAAATATATATATATATATACATTGCTTACTGGTGTACACCGCTTAGAGAGTGCTTGCACTTAAAGCGGTATATAAGTCTCATAAATAAATAAATAAATGGGGTAAAATTCATTTAACAAATATCTTGAAATTTTGTTCTCAGTTATGATCGTACGTTGAGCAGTAAGTTGAGAAGTAAATGATTCGGTGATGCTATTTTAATTGGTCAGATATTGCCTTTATCTGGATGCAATCCAAAGTATTTTTTAATTTGATATTTGGAAGACTGCCTTTCGAAAGAGCCGTCAGCCTAAACACTTATAGAATAAGAATACGTTATGGTGCTTAATTTAGATCTTCCACAACAATAACTTATTCTGATGGTTATGGCTCTTTTATATGAATGAGCTCCGTCATTTAATGTTATTTTATGTTACTAGCAGAGCAACAATAAATTATATGAAGTGCATACAATTTTATGGAGACCTCCCTATTGGGTCCTGCCTTTCCATAAACTAAAATTAGCCCATTCCCCCTGCCTTTATCACCCAAAGCTATTGCTTGTTTTTTTTAATCAGTGAATTGGTTTTTAAGCCTAAATGGCAGCATTTAAGAACTATTCAAAAGGAGCCATAATTAAGAAGCAGAATAATCTGGAGACAATTTCTTTAGTAAGCTTCGTGGAACAACCCATTTATTATATCACCACATCGTTTGCTTACCATAATAGCTTATAATCGCTTAATATCTTAACTGTTGGCCACATTTGTATCCAGGCTATATTTATTAATTGAGAAAAAGCAAGTTTGGACTTGGAATTTGCTTCCATCTGACCTGAATGACTGAGAATCTCCACAGACATTTAGCTATGCCCTTTGGGAGGAACACCCTTCGAAGGGTGCGGGAGTATGAATGGATTTCCAGAAAAAATGGCGGATTACAGGATTCAGGTGACCTTGAAGGCACCGGTAAACCTCCAAGTGGCCTGCGCAACTCTCAGAAAGAGTGCTAACGACCAGATGACTGCAAGGAATATCAATCTTTCCATTCCCCACCATTCAGTCAGAACTGAAGAAGCTTCTTGAGTGAGAAGTGAAATGTCTTCAAGCAAAACAAGAAAGTCTAGTTGCCTTTTGAAAGAAAGCACTTTTGGGACAGTGAAAACCTATGAGCGTTTTTCACGCTTATGACCGTTGCAGCATCCTGATGGTCATACGATCAAAATTTGGATGCTGGGCAACTGACTCACATTTATGACGGTCGCAGTGTCCCAGGGTCATGCGATGACTCTTTGGGACCTTCTGACAAGCAAAGTCAATGGGGAAGCCAGATTCACTTAACAACGGTGTTACTAATTTAACAACTGCAGTGATTCACTTAACAACTGTGGCAACAAAAGTTGTAAAATGGGGCAACAAATTTTGGGCTCAGCTGTGGTCGTAAGTTGAGGACTATCTGTAGGAAACATGCTCCTGCGTTTCTTAATTTAAGCAATCTCTCATTCTGTTCATCGCTTTCTTGGAAAAAGGCTGGTTTTCCTAAAAAAAAAAAAAAATCCTTAACTGTAACTATGAAAGATACCTGCACATTGGAAACGCACAAGGCAAGGTGAACCGACAAAGTCTTACATATTCAACCATCTCAGAAATAAAATTACAGCCACAATCGTGGTGCAAAATGTAACTCATACCTGTGACCGATGAAGGCAGAGTATTCGATTTTTTGAGCTGTTCTCTACGTTCAAATCTTGATGTAGCCGTCTCGATTTTTTTCTCCTCTTCTGAGACTGTGGATTTTTGCAGTATGTTTGACTTGCTCGTATTATTGCTTTTATTATCTGCCAACTGGTTGTTCATGCTGGCCTAATGTAAAAAGCAACAGCACAAACGTACTAAATATTAATATGTTTACAGAGCATACTCATATATGTTGACTCAAAAGTAGAAAGCATGGACAAAGGACAAAGAGCATTTGTAAATGCTTGCTATCTTCCAGTTGCTGTAACTCATGTGACACATTTAAAATACAGAGAATGATTACGTTCAATATGTGTGCATCTTCTTCTTCCTATGGAACATCCTTATCAATAAATTCATTTAATAAGGCCACCCGATGTCTAGAGACAATGGCCATAATCAACTGAATAAATTATTATTAATAATAATTACGCCTTTGAAAACCACTCAGAAACTGCATTTGGTCCCATATGAAATTTGCTTGTTGACTAGCATTAATCGCTGGACGTGGATTGCATCTGTCCTGCAGATTCTGTGTTGATTATCAGCTCCTGATCAGAAAAGAGACAATAGCAAAAGACTGGAAGCCTGTCTGCTCTCTTATTGTACGGAGAAGCAGAGGGAGCCAGTCTGAGTAGCTTCCTAATGCTTTCTCCTTTTCCAGGGTTCAAGGCCTGCTTTTGTTTCCCTGGCAGCTTCATCGTATCTCATCCAAGGCCGTATCCTTGGCTTCCCAACTAAGTAGGCTTTGAAGTACAATGCAATGCTTTTGAGTTTGATTTTCTATCTTTAGTATTGTATAGAATGTGTTTTATTTTGCCATCCTAGTACCTCATCACTTACTAATGGTGTATCCTTTATTGTCTCAGATCCATCATCTGTATTATCTGGGCTAAACAATAATTCGAAGCTATTTCCTAATAGTTAATTTTCATTTATAAATCTAAATCCTCCATATTAAGCCAATTAATCCCTTAATTTTTTTATCATTTTCCAACAATATTTATATTTTAAATAATCATATTTCCCTTTATCTCAAAATTTCCCTTTAGCCCACTAGTTGAGACTTTAGGCTCCTCTCTAATAAATCAAGACCCCATTTTTTAAATCTAACTCTAGCTTTCTTTTTATGCCAACCAGGCATAATGTCTATGAAATAAAATAAGAATATATTTAAGTAAGTAATATGTGTTTTTTAGATATTATAACTTTTACGTAGTGAAATAAAGGAAATTTGGGATATCTGAAACTTAAATAATATGGATATTAAAGGTTAAATTGGAAGACTGCAATTAAAAGTTAAAAATAAGGTAAAAGTTAAAAACAGGATATGGATATGTATAAGCAAAAATATATTGACAAATGTTTCAATTGAACTTGTTATAATTAGAAATTTACTAGCTTAAATATGATATAGCAAATGTTAAGGGAAATAGAGAAGGAACTTTTAATAATGTAACCTGAGGTATGTACTAAAGATTCTGTTATTGAACTATTGATTACCCAATTACCACGCTGCTTTCTAAATACTCAAATGTAAAACTGGAAAACCAATAAAAACTTGTTATTAAAAAAAAAGGATGTGTTTTATCTTGCATCCTGTTTCTTTACTTTTTATTATAGTTTATATTACAGCAGTTCATTTAGTGGCCACTCGAAGTTATCAATGGCCTGGAAAAAAGTAACTTGTGACCGTTTTTCACACTTGACCGTTGCAGCATCTCTATGGCCAGGTGATCAAAATTCAGGCATGGTTTAAGACAGTCCCAGGTCATGTGATCACCTTGTGTGGCTTCCTGACAAGGAAAGTCAATGAGGAAGTCAGATTCATTTAACAACCGTGTTACTAACTTAACAACGGCAATGATTCTCTTAATCACTGTGGCAAGAAAGGTCGTAAAATGGGACAAAGCTGACTTAACAACTGTCTCACTTAGCAACAGAAATCTTTGGCTCAGTTGTGGTCATGAGGACTACCTGTACTATGCAACGGTTTTGACTCTGATTTTCTGTCTTTAGTATTGTAGGGCATGTGTTCTATTTCTGTAAGTTGTTTCTTTGCTTTTTATTATAATGTGGAAGCTCTTTCCATTTGTGTTGTAAGCTGCAGTGAGTCTGGGAGGTTTGGCAGCATGCCCAGTTGATAAAATGTCAAGGTGTTGGTTTAATAGCTAACGAGCTTATGTAATGTAAGATGTAATAATGGGAATGACTCAGCAGGGTCTGTGTCTCTTTAAGAGCCTTTGTATAAAGCAGGGGTAGGCAACCTTGGCTTCAACTCCCATAGCATAGCTCAGGAATTCTGGGAGTTGAAGTCCACGAGTCATAAAAGAGCCAAGGTTGCCTACCCCTGGTATAAAGGGAAGGCTCTGCTAATGTGTTCTTCTTCTTCCGTTTTCCTGCTGTAACTGTGGTTTGTTGGATCTTGCTGTATTAGCTCGTGTATGTGTATGATCCCGGTGTATGATATTGTAGATAGTGTAAGATAAACTACCATTTACTATAGACCACTGTTTACTGTGTTTACTCCTGGGTTATCTCGTGCAATAAGACTGTGCACGCTCTGACAATGTGAGATGAAGAAGGTTGCATCCATCTCTCTCTAAGCTATCATCCTCCCAAAGTAGGAATGTTGGCTTTTTCTGTTTTACTTGAGTTTAATCATTTATTACAGGTGGTGGATAATTATGGCCCCTTTATGATCTGTGGGCTTCAACTGAAGTCCACAGGTCATAAAAGAGCCATAGTTGCCCACATTTGATTTATTATAATGAAAGCAGTGCTTTTGTTTATCCTGACCAATTTCATTGCCCCTGCTAGCAGAAGATACCAGGTACCCCCAATACATTATACTCTCCCCCCTTCTGTGTTTGGATGCTTACATTTTCTTTAGCCAATTTCTCAGCCTGCTTGGCCTCTCGGGCTTGCCTCCTTTCCTCGCGTGTTGCTTGCTGCTCCCGAAAGCCCTTCTGTTTTTGCAATGCCAAAGTGATCCACAGGGGCTGTGCCGTTTCCCCTTTCTCCATCACTTTTGAACCATCGATGGAATGCCTGCTCTGAAGAATTGGCCTTTCTGAAAGATGGAACAGAGTGGAAGAATATTCTGTGGATACGCTGTTGGTGCTGATAGAAATGGAAGCGGTCCAAAGGAGGACATCTAACCAGACCTTACATCTGTGGTGTGCAAAATGTTGCTTGAAACTTCTCCTAGCTCAGCGGTTCTCAACCTATGGGTCGCGACCCCATTTGAGGTCGAAGGACCATTTTACGGGGGTCGCCAAACAACGCGATCCGCCATTTTTCCTCCTCGGGGCGCCGCCGCGCATGCGCGCCGTGCATGGGGGCACCGCCGCGCATGCGCACCGCGCATGGGGCGCGTCCGTGTGACGGGGGTCGCTGTCACACAAAGGTTGAAACCGCTGTCCTAGCTGCTGTTACAAATTCATTTTAAACAAGCTATCTACACATTTATATTTTCAGACATTTTTGATGGTCCTCCGTCCTTGGATGTTCTGTGTGCCTCATTTATCACATCCTGCGTATGTACAATCGATAGATTTGTATATTTTTAAAATATCTCAGGGTGTTTTTTTGTTTTTTTTTTAATTCACCTATTGTTTAGACCAGAGGTCCCCAACCTTTTGGGCACCAGGGACCAGCTCCGTGGAGAAAGGTTTTTCCATGGACCGGAGAGTGCATGGTTTTGTGTGCTGCCTGCATCCCGCGGATGGGGCTTTGCTTGTTTGTGGGGACCGGTTGCTGGTTGCTGGTTGCTGCGGCCCAGTACTAGTCCACGGACCGGGGGTTGGTGACCCCTGGTTTAGACAATTTTAAAATGGTCTATTTTCAAAGTCTGCATAGGCTTATATCATTCTAGCATGTTATTTTAAATCTATAAAACAAATCTGCTAGACACGTCTGCTCCCGTAGCATGTCTTGTGTGTTTCATGAAACATTTCCTTTCCTGCTAAGTTTTAAAATTCATTATCTTTCTCTAGGCCATGAAATGACACATTTTTCTTCTTTAAAAAGGCAGAAAAGAAACAATCTCTTATAGCACAGTGTTTCTTCCTCAAATGCACGGGGAGAAAAATATTTGTTAGGTGGAGCACCAATAAAGCACT
The DNA here is from genome assembly GCF_016545835.1 of Crotalus tigris. Classification (NCBI taxonomy): domain Eukaryota; kingdom Metazoa; phylum Chordata; class Lepidosauria; order Squamata; family Viperidae; genus Crotalus; species Crotalus tigris. Next base: position 177,529 of record NW_024100602.1, on the reverse strand, counting down.
TCAAAGTCCTATATTTTTGAAGGGGAGCTTAATACACTTCTGGAAAACATCTGGAAAATACTTCAGCGTTGTCAACTTTCTCAAAGCTTTGCTAACAAGTTTTGCATCCTTTAGTTCCAATGCTGGCTGCCCTAGAAATGGCAGAACTGCTTTGAGATGTAAGCATCTGCGAGTACCAACACTTCCATCTATTTCTAGAAAGCGTGGGTGTTTAATTCGGGATACATTTGATATGCTATTTTGGGCCATTTGAGCAAATTTTTAAGCTTGTAGGCGGCACATAGAACATGGAATATAGACTTTGACCTGCAGAAGATCTGCAGAAAAGTCTTACACTCTGATGCAGGAAGAAGCAATGCAAGGTCTATAACATTGGAGTAGTTCCACTAGCAAGGAATTTTATCAGAGGAATAAGCTGTTGTATATAAACAAAGGGATGAAGGCAGACAAGTTAAGGGGAAAGATCTGCCATGCGCAGGAGCTCTGCATATGTACCAAATAAAAATTATTTGATACTTCTGGGAAAAAAATCTTGGCTTATGCTAAGTATCTGCCCATTTTATTAGGTATTTTTTTCAGGACTAAATAAAAGTCTATGACTTGTCACTCTGAGTATAGATAGATTTTATGTAACCCTCTACTTTTCCCCTGGACTGCAAAGCGATCAAAGCGGTCAGTCCTAGAGGTGATCAACCCTGACTGCTCTTTAGAAGGCCAGATCCTGAAGTTGAAACTCAAGTACTTTGGCCACCTAATGAGAAGGAAGGACTCACTGGAGAAGAGCCTAATGCTGGGAAAGATTGAGGGCAATAGAAGAAGGGGACGACAGAGAATGAGGTGGCTGGATGGAGTCACTGAAGCAGTAGGCGTTGAGTTTAAATGGACTCCAGAAGATGGTAGAGGACAGGAAGGCCCGGAGGAACGTTGTCCATGGGGTCGCGATGGGTCGGACACGGCTTCACAACTAACAACAACTACTTTTCAGAGGCACCCAATTTATTCATGTTTGATCCATATTGTTGTTTGTGAATTCTCCTGATCTCTAAGACAGACATCTGTCTGATCTTGTTTGAAAGACATCATAGTGGCTCCAAATTGCCTACATGTGAACATCTTTTGACACATACCTGTTGAAAAGGGGTCTAGGACAACTTGCCATGGCCAACTCGTTATGCAACTACTCACTGTGGTCAACGCGCCACCGGACACCTCACCATGGGACAATCCACATGAGATAACTCAACACAATAAAGGTGATCCACCACTGTTTCTTCTACATTATTCCAGTTTTTGTCAATGGAAATCATGTCAAAGAAACAGTGGCAGATAATATTTATCACGTTGAGTTATCCTATGTGGAATTGTCCATGCCAAGTTGGCCACTGAGAGTTCTCTCGCAGTGAGTAGGCCGCAGGAAGATGGCCCCAACGATACGGCTGCAGTGAGATGGCCACGGCAAGTTGACTACAGCGAATTGTCCCAATATGGCACATCAGTCTTTATTTAAAGTGATGTGAGTATTGCAGTGTTATCAGTATTCAAGAAAGACTGCAGTCTTTAGGTCAACTGCAAGTCAATCAGGTATATGTCTACTTCCAGTTCACATGCTAACCTCGGGCACCTGTATAAACCTCAGCTTTTGCAGCTAGGAAAAGAGGAGTGTCTAGAGCAGGGTAGGCAACCTTGGCTCTTTTATGACTCGGGGACTTCAACTCCCAGCATTCCTGAGCCAACCATGCTGGCTCAGGAATTCTGGGAGTTGAAGTCCCCGAGTCATAAAAGAGTCAAGGTTGCCTACCCCTGGTCTAGAGCAGTGGTTCTCAACCTTTCTAATGCCGCGACCCCATAATACAGTTCCCCATGTTGTGGTGACCCCCAACCACTTATATATCACCGGGTGCCAGGGGCGTGGCCAAAGAAAAGGGGAAAAAATGGCGGACAGCCTTGTTTGGCGACCCCCGTGAAATGGTTGTTCGACCCCAAATGGGGCCCCAACCCACAGGTTGAGAACCACTGGTCTAGAGGAACAATAAAGCAGACCTGCACCAAATCCACTAAGGATGAATGTCTTCTTAATAGATTTAATTTAATGTTGCCTTGTCCACCTTCCTACGAACCTTCCTAATCAAAGGTAGCTTTTTCATGAGGAAGTTGTACTTAAGAGTTGCCTTTTGCTTACCTTTTTTCAATGGCTCTGGCTTTTTTTCTGCTTTCTCTCTCCAGGGCATGGTGATGGATGGAAAAAAAGATTTCTTCTCTCTAGATTCTTCCTCCTCGTTCTTGCTTTCACTGGGCGCTTGGGAGGGCTGAGGACTCCCTTTACCTTCACTTTTTCTCCAGCTGGTGTCAGGTTCCACTTTAGATACCCTTTTCCCCATGGGTTCGGTGACGTGAGCTCTACGGGGTTTTGAGAGAGGAGATGAAGGTGGTGTTTGGCTGATGGGCTTTGGAGCCAATGCAGGTTTTGGTGGGAGGGGTGATTTAGAAACAGTTTTCTCTTGACCAGGTGCAGACATGGGACCAGTGGGACAAGACACAGGTGCAACGATGGTGTAATTGCGACTGATAATAGTTAATGTGCTATTATCAGAATTAAGCCTTGCGTCTTTTCTCTCTTGACTCAGAGATTTGCTATCTTTCAAAAATAAAGGTTTTGCATCTTGTTCATTGTCTGGGGTGACCAGTGGAGTTGGCAAGCCATCAAAACTATCTCCTGCACTGTATCTTTTCTTCTTCTTCTGCTCTGCTTGCTGGTCATAGTGAAAACGCAAGGAGTAATTGGTCCTCCTTAATTTCACCCCAAATGGGGCGACGTTTTCTTCTCCACTTGGTGACGCTCGGTCCATTTTTTGGGAACCAACGTTCTGCGGTGTTTCCATTGTTGACGAAGTCTCCGATGGGGAGACTTCTTTATTTGGAGAATACGGGAGACTTGGAACAAGAAAAGAGGGGAGATCTTTGGCAAACTTACATCCCTCGGTACTACCTGCTACTTCCTGTCGCCCTCTGATTTTCCCTGGTGAAGTTCCTACATTCTTTGTACCAACCGGTGACTCTGTTTGGACTGCCTCGTTGTCTGAATGCGGAGTGGATGGACTCAACTGCACTGCTGCATTTTCTGCTTCGGGAGCAGTTTTATTCTCTGCAGCTGTACTGGTTTTGGATATTTCTGAAAACTTCTGCCATGCAGGAGTTATAGAAAACTTTGCATTTGCAGACAAAGTCTTTCGTAAGTTACCATGGAAAGTACTTCGACTTTTCGCTGTCCAATCATCACTATGCCTATTAAGACTCCCGTTGTCTTTCTCATTAAATTTATCGTTTTCTGCACCTTTTAAGATTTTTGAACGAATTGAAGCCCATTCATCCAGGATGGCTTGATTGTCCACTGAATCCTGAACATGCTTCACTTTAGTACTGTTTGGCCTGCCATCAACAGGTTTCTGGATGCTTTCTGGCTGAGGCGCGTCCATCACTTTCTTTTCTTCTGTTAAGCCAAGTAAAGATTTACAGGCTGTATCTTTTATCTGATTGAGATTTACTGCAGTGCCACAGAGTTGTGCTCCAGTGACCAAGATTGCTGTATGTGGAACACATAAAGAAGTTGGAAGATTACTAGAACCTCTACTAGACTTAGGGTCTTTACATTCTTTTGTGGCAGAAGGAAGTGGAGCCTCTTTAACAGGGGTAACTGGACTTAAATTCACTTTTGGAAATATAATTTCTTTTTCTCCAGAAGACACTTGAAAGGTGAAGCCCCTGGACATTGTTTGCCGGGCGTCCACTTCCTGCCAACGTAATTCTTCACCAAGAGCCCTTTCCTGCTTCTCAACTTCAATGTTCATCACCTGATGAACTCTTAGACTGCCTTCTTCCTTCTGCTCTTTGCCTGGCTGAGTTCTCTGTTGCTGCCCTGATTCCTCTTTACCTTGTAGCTCTTTCTCAACAGTTTCCAAGCATTCATCTTCTGGTTGCTTATTCATGTGTAACTGGTGGGGTTCCTTCTCTTCTTTTGGCGTTTCCAGTGACTGCTGATCTTCTAAACAGAGGGTTTTCTGTCTTTCCAATTGTAGGTCCTCTGTCCTTCGTATAAATTCCTCCTGATGCACTTCCTTCTCAGCCCACAAATGCCCTATTTCTGCTGGTGCTACTTTTCTATGTTCTGCTGATCCAACCGATCTTGCCGATTTTTGCTGCTTTTGTTCATTTGTACTAAATTGTTTTTCATTCAGGTTTTGCTGTTCCTCTTCTTGTCCCTTCACTTTCATAGCTGTTCCCTTCTCTTGCAATTGGCTTGTATCATCTAAATTTTTGTTGCTTTCTTGTTCTTTCTTTCTCTGTCCTAGTTCTCTTTTTTGCTCTTGCAGTAGTTGTTGGTTTTCAGACTCTTCAGTTGGCCCTGTTTTAAGTTCTTTCATCGCTTGCTTTTCCAAATACCGATGGCTTATTTTTTCTTCCTGAGTCTTTTGCTTTTCTGGTTCTTTCTTTTTATCCTTCCATCCTCCCTGGATAAAACTGTCATTCTGTTCTGTTCCTTGATGTCTCTTTTCTTCTTTTGGATCTTTGATGTTCTGCTGTTTCTGTATCATACAAACTTTATGCCTTTGTTCTTCTTGTTCATATTGTCTCTTCTTTTCCTCCTGCGGCCTTTGTGCCTCCTGTTCATGTCGCTTCCGTTCTTCCTGCTGTTGTCTTTGCTGGTCCAGTTCACTTTGTCTCTTTGCTTCCTCCTCCCTCTGTCTCCGTAGCTCTACTTCATGTTGTCTCTTTTGTTCTTCCTCTCGCTGTCTTTGTCGGTCCAGTTCACGTTGTCTCTTTGCTTCTTCCTGATGTTGCCTTTGGACCTCCAATTCACATTGTCTCTTTTGTTCTTCCTCCAGCTGTCTCTGTAGTTCTAGTTCACGTTGTCTCTTTTGTTCTTCTTCCCGTTGTCTCTGTAGTTCTAGTTCACGTCGTCTCTTTTGTTCTTCTTCCCATTGTCTCTGTAGTTCTAGTTCACGTTGTCTCTTTTGTTCTTCCTCCAGCTGTCTCTGTAGTTCTAGTTCACGTTGTCTCTTTTGTTCTTCTTCCCGTTGTCTCTGTAGTTCTAGTTCACATCGTCTTTTTTGTTCTTCTTCCCATTGTCTCTGTAGTTCTAGTTCACGTTGTCTCTTTTGTTCTTCCTCCAGCTGTCTCTGTATTTCTAGTTGACGTTCTTTCTTTTGTTCTTCCTCCCGTTGTCTCTGTAGTTCTAGTTCACGTTGTCTCTTTTGTTTTTCTTCCCATTGTCTCTGTAGTTCTAGTTCACGTTGTCTTTTTTGTTCTTCTTCCCATTGTCTCTGTAGTTCTAGTTCACGTCGTCTCTTTTGTTCTTCTTCCCATTGTCTCTTTTGTTCTTCTTCCCGTTGTCTCTTTTGTTCTTCCTCCAGTTGTCTCTGTATTTCTAGCTGATGTTCTTTCTTTTGTTCTTCCTCCCGTTGTCTCTGTTGTTCTAGTTCACGTTGTCTCTTTTCTTCCTCCTGCTGTCTCTGTACTTCTAGTTCATGTTGTCTCTTTTGTTCTGTCTCCTGTTGTCTTTGAATTTCCAGATCATGTTGTTTCCTTGCTTCTTCCTGATATTGCCTTTGGACCTCAAGTTCACATTGTCTTTTTTGTTCTTCCTCTCGCTGTCTTTGTAGTTGTAGTTCACATTGTCTCTTCTGTTCTTCTTCATGCTGTCTTTGGACCTCCAGTTGAAATTGTCTCTTTTCTTCTTCCTGTTGTTGCCTTTGGACCTCCAGCTCACCCTGTATTTTTGCTTCTCCCTGCTGCCTTTGTGCCTCTAGTTCTTGTTGTTTCTTCTTTTTCTCCTTCTGCCATTGCATGTCCACTTCATGTGGTTTCTGCTCTTCCTGCTGTCCTTGTGCCTCTAGTTCATGTTGTGCCTGTTCTTGATCCCTTTGTTTTTGTTCCTCAAGATCCTGAGATTTTTTTTGGATTTCTGCCTGCAATTTTTCAAGCTTTTCTCCATTCCTTCTCTGTTTTTCTTGTTCTTTTAGGCCTTTTGCCTGATGATCTTGATCTTTTTTCTCTTCCATTTGATAAAGTTGTTCTTCCTGAAGTTGCAGTTTTTTCCCTACTTGTTCTCCTTGGACTCCCTCAAATTCTAGAAATCTTTTGTGTTCCATAGGGCTTTTGAATTTTGCTTCAGCCATTTCTTCCTTTTGACCTGCCTCAAGTTTTATCCAGTGGTCTTGTTTTCGTTTTCCTTCAGTTTTCTGTTCCTGGACTTCTCCATGCTGGATTAACTTGTCTGGTCTGTAATAGCTATCATCTTTTGTCATTTTATCTTCAGTGCCCTGCGATTCTAGGATGTCTTGTCCAAAGTCAGTTTCTATTAAACTTTGTACCTCCTAGTATTGGGAAATAAAAATAGGTTTACTTAATGCAGTAGAAGGCTATTATAATCCCATTCCTATTTTAAATAATTCATTGGGATGAATTACAGGTAGTCCTCGACTTATAACAGTTCATTTAGTGATTATTCAAAGTTATAATGGCACTGTAAAAAGGGATTTATGACTGTTTTTCACACTTACAACTGTTGCAACATCCCCATGATCATATGATCAAAATTTCGGTACTTGGCAACTGGTTCATATTTAGGACAGTTGCATTGTGCATGTGATCACCTTTTGTGATCTTCTGACAAACAAACTCAATAAGGAAGCCAGATTCATTTAAGGACTGTGTACAAACTTAACAACTGCAGTGATTCACTTAACAACTATAACAAGACAAGTTATAAAATGGGGCAAAATTCACTTAACAACTGTCTCACTTAGCAACAGAAATTTTGGGCTCAATTGTGGTCATAAGTCAAGGACTATCTAATTTGCTTTTATAAAACTTAGTCATATATTGCAACAATGTTAATGTATTCTATATAACATTTCAACATGTATAGAATAGATTAAGGTCTAGTAATTTGTCTCATGTTGATTCCATCCAGGTTTCAGGCATTTTGAACTGCTATTTATGGAAATACCTATTTGGGGGGGAAAAACAATTAGCATTCTACCATTTAGAAAATGTATCCATTCAGAAATTCACTATTCATCTAAGAAAGTTGCAGGATGCGTAACAGGCAAGAGCTTGTATTCAAAGATAAAAGGAATGACTCCCAGTTCTGGTGTATACTTGCACAAAGAACTGCAGGACGACAATGGTATAGTACTGTAAATGTTGAAGTAAAATGGAAATAAGATATAAAACATGCAGATGACAATATCTTATCTGGCAAAAACCCTTGTTAATTATATACACTAGTATTGGTGAACTAAGCAGTCATTGTTATTACATTTCATTCTCACCCAATAACATGTACAATTTGTTCTACTTCAAATTTATCTATAACAAAGATAAAGGTTTATCTTAGGGGTCGGCAACCTTAAACACTCAAAGAGCCACTTGGACCCGTTTCCCAGAGAAAAGAAAACACTGGGAGCCGCAAAACCTGTGCGCACATGCCTGAGCGCACAAGGGGGGGGAACTTGATTGAAGAGTTTAATTAAAAAGAAATAGAGGCTGCTGTGCATGAGTTCTCTCTCTCCCCCCCTCCCTTCATCCCTCTCTTTCTCCTCCCTCTCTCTGTCTCCCCCCCTCTCTCCGATCTGCTGAGAGAGAGAGAGAGAGAGATGCTGCTTCCTGCTGAGACACATCAAAGGCAGGAGCCCCGCCCAATAAGCTTGTCAGCTTGTCCAAGAACAGCGTGAGGCCATTCTCTTTTTTATACAGATACAGAGAGAGAAAGAGAGAGAGAGAGAGAGAGAGAGAGAGAGAGAGAAAGGGAGGGAGGGAGAGGGGAAGGGAAGCGCAAGTGCCTCTCTCTGTCTCTCTCTCTGCAAATGGTGGAGGAGGCTGGGAGCTGCAGGAGAAGGCTCAAAGAGCCACATGCAACTCCGGAGCTGCAGGTTGCCAAATTGCTCAAGATTCTTTGAGATTTTGCCCAACAGATTTATAAAAGTCTCCACTGCAAAAAAATATTTGTAGCTCAGGGTTGAACTGTGGATTCCTTGCTACTCTCTGAGGCTGGTGGTTTGATTGTAGTCATTTCATTATCAGTCATTTCATTATCATTATCAGACTAGGTAACATAATTAGTACTACCAAATGTTAGTACTAATTAGTACTAGCAAATGGGGTTTGCCACCTATTTATGGTAGCTTGCCCTACCAGTATAGGGGGGCATTAGGGAATGCTAATAATTCCTTGATTAGGGAATTATTTTCTGTTAAAATTGTTTGTCTGGGGTTAATCCCTGCTTATCTGATTGCTGGTTGCTATAGAGGAAGCCGTTTTTATTTCCTCCTTAGCGCTTTATTATCTCTTTTAAATGGTGTATAAATATCATTTATCTCTATAGTATATACATTTTTTAAGTCTATGTACGTTTCTTTTACAGATGAATAGGAAAAAGCATATTGAGTGCAAGTCGGTGAATAAAATGGCAGAACCTGACAGTTATGACTTTATTTCTGAGAAATGATCATCATATATAGCAGGGCAGAAAATCTCCCAAATGGGGTGAGGTAGATTTACCTCCATCAGTACCAGCTGAAGTGTAATACTGAAAGATTCAAAGGTTAACCAATATTCTTAGACGCGCTCTGTGTCTTAAAATCAGCAGCTAAAATTCAGACCTCCGTAGCAATCAGTTCAATACCTTTGACAATCTGTGTTTTTTGGAAACCCTCTGCTTCTTTGGCCTGACTGAGAGTTTGTGCTTTGCTGCACTGTTGTCCAGGCAAGCGGTGGCCAATGGGATGGCATCAAGGTTGACGGTTTCAATGGTTCCAGAAGGGGAATGGTGTCTTTTTGGCCGAGAGGACACTTTGACAGGGGTCACCTAGAGAAATCCCAAGAAAAAGGAAAAATGAGAGAAAGAGCTGAGATCCTGTATTTAAAGCAAAATGAATTCCAAATCCAGTAATTCACTCTAGAAATGAATTCAAAGCCAAGTTCGCCAGTTTCTCTTATTGCTTTCCTTCTTTATTTTTATAACTTCCTGTGCCTCCAAATGGCCTTGATAAGACTCAAAGAGAGAGAGCTAGCAACCAGATGATTGCCAGGAATATAAACCCTTTCATTCCCCACCATTCAGTCAGAACTGAAGCAGCTTCTTGGATGAGAAGCAAAACATCTTCAAAGAAAAGACAAAGGAAGTCCAGTTGCCTTTTGAAAAAGCATCTTTGGGACAACCATGACCTGGATGACTGAGAACCTCTGTAAACACTATGATTTTTTTCCCTCAGCACCGCACAATATGGTGTTTTTTTCCCCTGAGCTCTCAAGCTCAAGACTCATTGCAATTAAAAGGACTGGAAAATGCACTGGCTCAAAACTCATTTCGGCTGAACCAACTTTCAAGAGATTTTCCTTGGATGAAAACTGATTGTTTTGTCACCATGAGTTAATTTCTTCTAAACACCTTCTTCAGTGGTCTTCCACAAACTGAAAGAACAGCAAGGGGAGTGGATTGGAGACCTTTCCCATCATGAATGCCCATCCCTGCCACTGCACACTTAAGAGCTGGTATCAGGCAAGTATTTCTTTGGCTTTCAGGACAGCAAATGTATGATAAAAAGGGCACCACTTGAACATTCCCCCTGTTAACAAAGCCATGTGACAAAAATCTCTTCAGAATGTTAGCTTTCCCTATGAATGATGTTCCCATATTAATGCCTTACTAGTGAAGTTCTGAACTAAGCTGTGGAGGATCTCTATGCAGACATAGTCTATTATCAAGGTTTGTTGTTGTTGTTAATTGCGAAGTCGTGTCCGACCCATCGCGACCCCATGAACAATGTTCCTCCAGGCCTTCCTGTCCTCTACCATCTTCTGGAGTCCATTTAAGTTCACACCTACTGCTTCAGTGACTCCATCCAGCCCCCTCATTCTCTGTCGTCCCCTTCTTCTATTGCCCTCCATCTTTCCCAGCATTAGGCCCTTCTCCAGTGAGTCCTTCCTTCTCATTAGTGGCCAAAGTATTTGAGTTTCAACTTTAGGATCTGGCCTTCTAAAGAGCAGTCGGGGTTGATCTCTTCTAGGACTGACCAGTTTGAACGCCTTGCAGTCCAAGGGACTCGCAGGAGTCTTCTCCAGCACCATAGTTCAAAGGCCTCAATTCTTTGGCGCTCAGCCTTTCTTATGGTCCAACTTTCATAGCCATACATTGCAACTGGGAAAACCATGGCCTGGACTATACGCACTTTTGTTGGCAGGGTGATGTCTCTGCTTTTTAGTATGCTGTCTAGATTTGCCATAGCTTTCCTCCCCAGGAGCAAGCGTCTTTTAATTTCTTGGCTGCAGTCCCCATCTGAGGTGATCTTGGAGCCCAGAAAAATAAAATCTGTCACTACCTCCATTTCTTCCCCATCTATTTGCCAGGAATTGAGAGGTTACTTTCTCAAAAAAATCTGGACTATGACCTGAACAATAGTTTACATCTCAGTGATCCAGGAGGCACAGACATTATTATCTGCTCTACTGTAGTAGCGTGGAAGCAAAGGAAAGAGAATGTCTTGGTATGGCTATGGACCAAAAGCTGAAGCTGAGGCAGAGTTTCATGCTATGCTCCCAGTTATCCTTTCTACTGCAGCCTGCAGTAATTCTGTCATCCCCAAATAATTCTGATCCATAGGACATTTGGAATTTTGAGACTATGTCTGATATATCTCCCCAAAGAAATGCCATGGGTAAATTCATCTAGTCACAAAATGGCAGCCATTGTGAGTATGGTCAGATCTGAAAGACTACTTTTGATAGCTCCCCAGAACAGTCTATACAGTTCAGGTTCTCTTCATCCTTGTTTTCTGAACAGGTAGCCATACTTTCAAACAAAATATGGGCTACGGGCTGCCATTTGATTTTTTTTTTAATAATGCCAAGCCCATCCTTGAAAGAAAGATGCTAAAAGATAGCACTTTGCTTTGTAGTATGCTAACTTTTCATTTTGGGCAACTGAGTGGGAAGATGGTTAAAATAATTCAAAACTGAAAAAGTAAAATGCCAAGTGGTGCAAAGAAACTGATAGGAACCAACAGAAGGTCAACAGGCACAAGCAATAAATGTCATAAAATTTAAAGCCATACCATGGTTTTATATCTCAATGGCTTACAACTCCAGGTTCAAAGGTACAAGTTTACCTCAGTCTGAGTTGCCCGTTAAGAAATGTGGTTAGACATTTTCATGTAATTTGTTGCAAATTTTGAAGTGGCCCTGAAGAAATAAATGCCATTAGTGTCTTATTTCTAATACCTTCTCATCTCTGTCACGACTTGTTTCACCCAGACTTGTAGGACTTAAGGAATCAGGCATCACAGTTGACTAGAAAAAAAATATGAATATTATACAAAACTATTCCAACCAGATATATTGTAGATTCATACTTTCTAGAAGCACCAAATGCTTTTATATTACAGTCATAATAAGATCCTATTACAATGTTAATCTAATGCCATCTACATTTGTTGGATAAATTGGCTGAATAAAAAGATTTGTTCCCTTCTTTTCCAGCAATTTTAAATCATGAGAAGAGGAAGCTGGATTGCAAGCCTAAAAGGATGGATGTTTTTCTATTTTTCATGCTTTACCTTTCATACAATTATGAAAAAACTGTAAAAAGTAATGCTTATAAAAAAAACGAGGCTTCCGGTGGGAGGCGACGGCGATGGCGGCTAGCTTTTAGCCGTCCAGCTGGGGAAGTGTCAGAGCCGCGGAGCGCAGCGCGCATCAGCTGGCCCGCGGCTCGGAAATCCCTTCCCGGGCAAAGGGAAGGGATAGAGAACGCAAGAGTAGAGGTAGAACCCCTAAACCCCCTCTGGATTTATTTCTAGAGGGGGTGAAAGGAGTGTTCCCTCGGAGCTCTTGCTGATCTCCGCCTCCCAGCTGTTTTTGCTTCCTCGGAAGCAAAAGAAACCGCCGCTTCTATCTCCGTGTTTACAGCATTTTGGTGAGTAATTTTTAAACGGACGGAGCAGTTTAAAGGATTTTTTGTTATATTTTAGGTGTTTATTTTTTTTATCTTTTGATTTTTACTATTTTTCCTCCTTTTCTTTGTTATACTAGTGAAAGGACTTAAGATGGCGTTTTGAAAGTGTCGGAGTTTTTTTTTCCTTTCTCTTTTGTTTTACTTTCCCTTTTTAAGGATTGTTTTTTGCTTTTGCTTTTGCTTTTGGCTTAGAATTTTTTTTTTTGAATTGTTTGCTCTTTTATTACTTATTCTTGGGATTTATTCTGGACTTTTAATGATTATAGTTTGTCTCTTTTTAAAAATTCTTTTTTTCTTTTTTTTCCTCCTCCCTTTTTGGCTGGAGGGGAAAGGGAAGTGACAATTGTGCTTTTTAAAATGGCTTCAAAGAGGCAGCAGCCTTCCTCAATACCCAAGGTTATTTCTTCTCCTATAACTTCCACTGCACAGTTACAACAACAATCTAAACATGCACCACCGGCTCAGCCACCACCCTCCCCTCCTTTACCTGGACTTTCAGTGCAAGAGGTTAGAGGTATAATGGGAGAGATTGTAGTTCAAATGAGAGAGGAAATGACTCAATTTGTTTCACAGATTAAATCAGAAATTAAATCTGATCTCAAAGAAGAGATAACGGGGATAAAGTCTAAATTGCAAGAAAATAATAATGAATTACGACAAGATATACTGGCAGCTGTTTCAGGTTTGGCTACTGTGGTGGTTAAGCTCGATGCAAGGCTTGAGGAAGTGGAAGACAAAGTTGACTCTTTAGATGACAAAATTCAAGACGTGGAAAGGAAGGTGGACTCCTCACAAGAAGATATTTTGATGTTTCAGTACAGACAGATGGAGTATGCTCTGAGGATTAGAGGCCTCAAGGAAGATATGAATCAAGATTTGATGGAGGTGGTTCTTAGTGATCTGGCGCTGGCTTTGGATATGGATAAAGGAGAATTACAGAGAGAAGTAGAAAAAATTTATAGACTCAACTCCTGGATTGCTAAGCAGAAGAATTTGCCCAGAGATGTGGTGATTTACTTTACAAAGAAGTCCCTGCGGAATGAGATTATACAAGCTTTTTACAACAAAAGATTTCAGATTGCCGCCCAAGATGTCATCATTCTAAAGGAAATCCCATCTAAAATCTTAAGAAGTAGGAAAGACTTTGCTTTTTTAACCAATGAGCTTAAAGCTAGATCGATGCCATTCAGATGGGAAATTCCGATGGGTATCGTTTTGAGCCATGCTGGGACACGTTACAGATTGAACACAGTTGACAAAGCTAGAGATTTCTATACTTCGGTCCTGAGTGCAGGCTCAACTTCATCTGGTCGGAAATCTTTGAGTGCTAAGGAACCTGAGCAGCAATCTGAGGCACTAGATTTGGTTTCCGCAGGGATGATAGAAGTGGCAAAGCAACGCCAAACGGAGGCTAAAGAGCAGAGGATGACTCGTGCAGCTTATAAGCGTAAAGAGAAAGAGCAACGTAAAAAAGAGCCCAAAGAGAATTCTCCTGGAAGTCCATCACCGCCGGTGGGAGGAGCAAGACCCAAGAGTTATGCAACACATGCAGCTCTGTCAGAGTTTGATGGTGTCTTCTCCAGGCTGCGTGCCAAGGGAGATGGCAAAGTTTTTGACCTGGAATGTTAATGGATTGAATTCTCCTCAGAAACGGAAAAAAATCTTTTATTATTTGAAACAACATACCAATGATGTTATTTGTTTACAGGAAACTCATATTCTACTTAAAGATCAGAAATATTTAGTTAATGCTCGTTTGGGATCTCATTTTATATCTCCTGCACCTGGGAAGAAAGGGGGAGTTGTTATATATGTCAAACAAAACCTGCCAGCTTGTCTGGTAGAATCAGATCCCCAGGGGAGATATGTGATGATTGAACTTGGTATTTATGGTAAGAAAGTACTTATAGTTGGACTTTATGCTCCAAATCAACAACAGGAACAATTTTATAAACAGTTACACCAAAAAATAACTTTGCTTGACTATAGATCAGTGGTACTAATGGGTGATTGGAATGGTGTCTTAGACACACAAAGGGATAAGAAAGGTTCCTCTCCTTTTCTTAAACAAGCAAGGCTACCTAAAGCCTTTTTTGATATGAAAGAAGACTGGGAATTAAGGGACTATTGGCGGGAACGTAATCAAGAGGAGAGAGACTTTACTTTTTTTTCTGACAGACACCAATCTTTTTCAAGAATTGACTTTTTCTTGATTACCACGGATTTGTATAATAAAGTAAAGAATGTAAAGATTTTTCCTAGATCACTGACGGATCATAGTCCAGTTTGGATGGAGTTGATTCAAGAGAAAGAGGAAAGAAGATCCTGGAGAGTTAATGAAAATTTGTTTAGACAAGAGAAGAATGTTCAAAAACTAAAGGAGTGTTTAAAGGACTATTTTGCTTTGAATATGTACAAGGGGACTTCAATGTCAATGGTATGGGATGCAGGTAAAGCATTTATGCGCGGTGTTTTGATAAAAATGAATAATTTTTATAAGCGAAATCAGATTCAGAAACGTAGAGAACTTGAAGATGAAATTAAACTAAAAGAAAGGGCTTTGATTCTAAATCCTTCTGATGAAAGTACTAAAGAATCTGTAAAGTTATTAAGGTCACAATTTAATATGTTGATAGCAGATCAAGCTGCAACCAATTTATTATTTATGAAACAAAATACATTTTGTAATGCTAATAAGCCGGGGAGATGGTTGGCTTATCAATTAAGAAAGAAACAGAGACAGAGAATAATAGAGAAAATAAATTATAAGGGTAAACTAGTTTCTCAGAAGGAATTAATTAAAAAATCTTTTTTGGATTATTATCAAAACCTATACAAATCTACTAATGTACAACTGTTAGATATAAATAAATATTTAGCTGAGGCAAGTTTTCCTAAACTGACTGAGGATCAGAAATATGAAATTAATGGTTTAATCACTAAGGAGGAAATCGCCTCAGCAATTCAACAATTGAAATTAGGGAAAGCACCGGGTACGGATGGGTTAACAGCTGTTTATTATAAAGCCTTAATGGAGGAGATGATTCAACCATTAAATGATCTTTTTAATGGTATCCTACAGGGTTTAGAGATTCCTCCTTCATGGCGTAGTGCTTTTATATCATTGATTCCAAAGGAGGATCAAGATCTTACTTTACCAAAAAACTATAGGCCTATATCTCTTTTAAACGTGGATTATAAGATATTTGTAAAAATTTTGGTAAATAGGCTTATGAGGGTGGTGCATCATCTTGTGCATAAAGATCAATCAGGGTTTATAACAGGAAGGTATATGAAAAACAATGTTAGACAAATTATTAATTTACTAGAATACTTAGATAAGAACAACCAAGTTTCTGCAGGGCTCATATTTTTAGATGCTGAAAAAGCATTTGACCAACTGAATTGGCATTTTATGCTAAGAGTAATGGAAGAAATGAATTTTGGTGAAAACATATTACAAGCCCTTAAGGTAATATATCAAAAACAAACAGCACAACTTATTGTTAATGGAGGTTTGTCGGAGGTTTTCACAATAGAGAAAGGTACTAGACAGGGGTGTCCTTTATCGCCATTGTTGTTTGTTTTAACATTGGAAATATTATTGATTAAAATTCGAGAGTCTCAGGAAATTAAAGGAATATATGTTAATAAAAAAGAATATAAGTTGAGAGCTTTTGCGGATGACTTGGTTGTTACTTTGTCGCAACCTGACTATTCTGTAGTAAACTTATTACAGTTGATTCACCATTATGGTTTGGTCTCGGGTTTTAAGATTAATGTAAATAAGACTAAAATTTTACCTAAAAATATGTCGAGTCAGGAGAAGCAGATTTTGGTTAACTCGACGGGTTTTGAGATTGTTAATAAGGTAAAATATTTGGGGGTGATGCTGTCTGTTTCTAATGCAAAATTATTTAAAAATAATTATGAAAGGTTGTGGGTCGGGGTACAGAAAGACTTGAAGAACTGGGAAAAGCTGCAATTATCCCTCATGGGAAGAATTGCAGTGATAAAAATGAATATTCTACCCAAGTTTCTTTTTTTGTTTCAAATGTTACCAATTTTGAAAAATGAGATTAATTTAAATGAGTGGCAGAAGGGTCTCAATAAATTTATTTGGGCAGGGAAAAAACCAAGGGTTAAGTTCAAAATTATGCAAGACTTCCGTGAGAGGGGTGGACTCAAGGTACCAAATTTGAAATTATATTATGATGCGGTGGTTTTAACATTAATTAGTGACTGGGTAAATTTGACAAATTCTGAGATACTTTATCTAGAGGGATGGGATTTACTTTATGGGTGGCATGCCTATTTAATATTTAATAAAAAAATAGATTGGGCTTTTAAATCTCATATTTTAAGAATTTCTTTACTTAGGATTTGGAGAAAATATTATAAAAGTGATTTTAAAGTACCATTATGGGCTATACCTTGGCATGCGATAGAAGGAATAAAAAGAGGGGTTAAAATGGATATGGTGTCTTATAGACAGTTACTTAAATGGGATGGACAAAACTGGCAATTAAAATCACGGGAAGAATTAGCACAAGAAAATTTTACTTATTCTTGGTTCCAATATAGGCAACTACTAGATAGATGGAAGATGGATTGCAAGGTGGGTTTTCTTAGAGAAGATGAAAATCTTATTAAGCAACTGAAGGATCAAAGACAAACCCACATTAAGAGAATTTATGGGGTTTTAGTTGAATTGGACTCAGAAACGGAACTAATTAAAGATTGTATGATTAGATGGGCGCAGAACTTTGGTGAGCCAGTTTCATTGGACACCTGGGAAACTATTTGGGTGAGAAATGTCAAATTTACTCAAGCACAGAATTTAAGGGAGAATTTTTATAAAATGTTTTATAGATGGCACCTTGATCCACAAAAAATGTCTTATATGTACCCTGACGTGCAACCTAAATGCTGGAGATGTGGTTACAAGGAGGCTTCTTATTATCATATTTGGTGGTCATGCAGAGAGATAAAAGCATTTTGGATCAAAATATGGTGGAATATCCAGAGAATTTTTAGAAGGAGGGTAAAATTTACTCCGCAATTATTTTTGTTAGGTATTGTTACAGATTGTGATACAAAGGAGGTTGTATTGATGTTAAACTTGATCACAGCCGCGAGGCTGTTAGTTGGACAATATTGGAAGAAGGAATCTTTGCCTACATTGCAGGAATGGTTTTTTAAAGTAGCTTATCTGGCGGAAATGGCAAAGATTTCGGCTTTCTTAAAGCAACAAACGCAAGAGAAGTTTTTTGCTATCTGGGACAAATGGATAAAATTTATACAATTTAGATTGGGTATACAAAAATATTATATAGCCTTTTCATA
Source organism: Crotalus tigris (assembly GCF_016545835.1). NCBI lineage: Eukaryota > Metazoa > Chordata > Lepidosauria > Squamata > Viperidae > Crotalus > Crotalus tigris. Next base: position 160,173 of record NW_024100602.1, on the reverse strand, counting down.
AGTTTTATTTTTATATATATTATAGATATCTTTTTTATATATATAAATATAGAGTTTTTAATTTAATTTTTATTTTTTTTTTTATTATTTCTTAAGCCTATATTCTGCTCTGGGAAGCTCAGGGGGGGGGGAAGGGAGGGTTTTTGGGAGGGGTGTGGGGTGGGGTTTTTTTTTTTATGTATTGTTTAATTTTTTTTTCTCTTTTGTATATGTTGTTTTTTGTTCTGTATTGTTCTTGTTTTTTTTTTTGTAAAAAAACAATGAATTAATAAGAGGCTAATGAATGTTACTTATAAATGCAGGTGCATTCAAGGGAGTGGGTCAACTGAGTGTGCATTATAATCCAAATATTCTCATCTTTCATTTTTTTAAAAAAAAACAGCTAGTGTCCAGTCCTATCAAAAACTCAGGCTAAAGGCAAAACATGCATTTACTTTCTGTCTACTTTATTAAAAAGCCTCTTCCTGTTTTGGGTGTTGTTAACCAATGTATAAACAGTCCTAGTCAAAGCTCCTATGCTGTCTGGAGAAGAACATTCCTAGAACATCTTTTAAAAAGTTTTCTCCAGTAGGAAGCATTTGATCTTCATCAATAGACAAGAAATGTGGGGTTTCAGTGCAGTTATCCTTGGGCAATCATTTTTCTGAGGGACAGGGTATACAAACCACAGGCCACACACAGTGTGCCAGCCCTGTTTTTGTGGCCCTGGAAGACTTCTGTAACCATGCCACCAAAACAAAATAAGGCACATAGTTTTGTCCATAGATGTCACTAGCAATACTCTTTGTAATCCTGAGAAACAGGAAAAGTCTTTAAAGACGAGATTATAAACCCCAGGAACAAAGAATTGTCAACTCGATTAAAGCCTTGTATTTCCTCTCTTTGTTTCAGTTATTGATAGAATTCATTAGAATCTTTGTTCTGCTCCACAATGTTTCACTTGAATTAGGTACAACCATCATTCCTTTTTTGCACAAGCGATCCATCTGTACAATTTTTCCAACTGTTGGCAAAGCAATAAGACAGTGAGCAGATCCTAGAAAAAGGTGGATTTGCTTTCAGGAATTGCAGGCACGGTTTTACATGTTTGCCTGTGTGTTCTGATGCACCCCTTGGCCTTTGAATCCAAAACACTGCACAGTTAAAACAACATGTTTCTATTGTTAGTGGTTAGTGGATTATATTAAAGAACTGACTGTCAAAAAAATCAGAGCCTATCAAATTTCAGAATTTGCAGAGGCACACAGCGCATGAAGGAACATAAAGCTGTACGTCAACTATATAAAGTAATGCACCTAAGCTACTTAATGTTAAACCTACTAATTTTGCAAGTCACTGAATTGGTACCTACAGATTCTCTCCTGTTGCGGAGACACATGAACTCTTATTTTGGGTAATCGTTTGTTAATATTTTCTAAGTTTAACAACATGTATTAACTACATTAGCCCTCAGAATTTAAAGTTACTTATCTGCCTTGAAAAGTCTCCATGAACTTTCCTATGTTTCTGTAGATGTCATTCTAGCTTCACTGTGAAATACGTTGCTGTGACATGCTTATGTAATACCTCGTCCCCAGGGCTTCACAAGGCAAGTTGTAGAAAATAAAAAGAGCAGGAATGGAGGGGAAGAAAGAGTGGGTTAGATTGAGAAGAAAGAGAGAGTCTGTGAAATGTGCAGAAGCAAACAGGAGAGTAGGTGCTGAAGGAAAAGCAGAGAAGATGAAAATAAGAGAAGTCAACAGAGCAATGAAAATAAGAAATGCAGAAGGAAGAGAAGAGAAAGTAGAAGAGTGATCCAGAAGAGACATAGACAAGAATGTTCAAAATTCTATTTACATGAATCAACAGTACAGTACTTTGATATGCTCTAAAAGTCAATTAGACTCTATTATCCCTTAGAACTTTCTCAATCTACCAATCTAGTTTAAAGTACACTTGACTTGAGATTGATCTAGACCAGCGGTTCTCAACCTATGGGTCGCGACCCCATTTGGGGTCGATCGACCATTTTTCGGGGGTCGCCAAAGAAGGCGATCCGCCATTTTCTCCCCTCAGGGGGCGGTGCCGCGCATGCGCGCTGCGCACGGGGCGGCACCGCCGCGCATGGGGCGGCCCCCCGCATGTGCAGAACGTTTGTGTGACAGGGGTCGCCGCCACACAAACGTTGAGAACCACTGATCTAGACTGTTTTATTTTCAGATCTATCCAGACATCAAAATATTAAAGTTTGTGAATCCAGAACAGTTTTTTTTCAATCCTTGAAATAATTGTCAGAGCTCAAGGAACAACTGCATAAAAATTATTATACTTACAACTCACTGTACAAAATTTATTTATTTTTTAATCATGACTTCTTCTAGAACTTCTAGTGATCTCTCATAGAACCCAAAGACTCCTGAGAAAGTTTGATCTAGATGTTGGAGAGAACTTTTCTCCAATCAGCAGCTACTACTTCTGGCCAATGTCTAAGGACAGATAACTTTATTTAATCAATACATTGATATAGTCATCCATCTCAACAACTGACTTTAGGCTTCAAATAATGGCAAAAAAATAAAAACAGATACATATAGTGTACACAAATTAAAATATACAGCAGCTGATAAGATTACAATGATCATCCACATAAACAGGAGACTGGTCCCTTCATACACTCGGGGTCCCAAGTCTAAGCACAGAATCAGGTCTTTATGGCCTTATGAAAGGACAGCAGGGTCCAAGGCCAATGTGATCTCTGAAGGGAGAATGTTGTCAACTAATCATTTGTTTTGTATTATTTCAAGCTAGCCCATTACTGACTTCCTGATCACACTTCATCAGATTTGTGCCCAAAGAAGCATTGCTTCCCTCACTGAGAAAATAGAAAGAAAATAAATGGTTAACAGCTTTCCCCTCTTCTATGTGCCATGTACTTCTGGCTACGTATTGGAAACAATTTGTGGTTTCTTTTACATGAAATCTCAAGAAGCCATTTAAAGGAGAATACGAGAGGGAAATCAATGTTAACATATAAAGACAAACCACTGAAAACATTACATTAATCTTCATAGCAAGAATCTCCAGCCCCCTTTCCCATCTCATGCTGGCATAACAGGAGTTCTGTATTTGTATCTCTTTTCCAACAGTCTGAGTACATTGCTATAAGGCAAGGGTCTCCATCCATGGGAGCAAAGACCACTGCTTTGCATTTGCTGGGTTTAAATGGCATTTCCAGTTCAGTGATAAAATACTTTGAATGTAAGAACTAACTTGATCAGCAGAGGGTTCATTTTGCCCCATTGCTGATATTACCCATGATCTGTAAACAGTGGAGACTTTAGAAGTGTGCAAATCAAGCAAATTGTCCAAGGTTCTACACCAGTGGTTCTCAACCTGTGGGTCGGGACCCCATTTGGGGTCGAATGACCATTTCACGGGGGTCGCCAAACAAGGCTGTCCGCCATTTTTCTCCCCCTTTTCTTTGGCCACGCCCCTGGCACCCGGTGATGTATAAGTGATTGGGGGTCACCACAACACGGGGAACTGTATTATGGGGTCGTGGCATTAGAAAGGTTGAGAACCACTGCTCTACACATTAGGTAGTGTCTAATGTTGGTGTAATTTCAGTATATCAGAAAGAGATCCCTTTGAAGAGATGGTAATGCTTGTAATGAAGAGATGGTCATGCTTGTAATGAAGATATAAGTTAAGAACAAAATGTATGGTTTGCTTGTCTATGGTTTGCTTTTATTTATGAAGTTTCATTCGTGTACTTTCATAGCTATGTCATGAGTTGAGAAATCAAAGAATAAAATCAGATAGATCAAACTGATGGGAAACAAGAATCAATCATATATGGAATTCTGAATGATATACTCATCCCAAAATTCTAAAACCTCTAAGACTGCCATTATCTGAAAGACTCCCAAAGGATGGATTTCTTGGCAATACATAATTTATCATCCAGCTAATGTCACCGAACATCTTCTATACGCATAGGTATTGCTTGCTAATTGGCTCCTCACCATTAAGTAGACTTACTTTATGGTGGTTCTCTGGAAGGACCACATCTGGTGGCATCACGGTCTCCATGGGGTTATTCAGCAACACATCTGCTTCCAAACTTGCACTAACGTCCCCAGGTGCCTTCACAGAAACTGTCATTTGTGAAGGTTGGCCAAATTTAATATTCTTGGCCAACTGTTGCTGAAAATCAAAATACAATTGTGTATTAGACATGGAAGCAGGGCCGGCGCTGTTCTTAATTAGATAGCTTGGGTTTAGCAATCAAGGGCATCCCTTAGGGGCAAGAATGCCAAGATGGCCCCAATGTCAAGAGCCATGGTGGCACAGTGGTTAGAATGCAGTACTGCAGGCTAACTCTGCCGACTGGTAGCCGTTCGATTCTGAACCAGCTCAAGGTTGACTCAGCCTTCCCTCCTTCCAAGGTCCATAAAATGAGGACCTAGACCAGGGGTAGGCAACCTTGGCTCTTTTATGACTCGTGGGCTTCAACTCCCAGAATTCGTGAGCCAGCCATGCTGAGGGGAAAGGGAGAGGTTTCCAAGCTGAGCCATACTGGCTCAGGAATTCTGGGAGTTGAAGTCCACACGTCATAAAAGAGCCAAGGTTGCCTACCCCTGATCTAGATCTGTCTGTCTGTCTGTCTGTCTGTCTGTCTGTCTGTCTGTCTGTCTATCTATCTATCTATCTATCTATCTATCTATCTATCTATCTATCTATCTATCTATCTATCTATCTATCATCTAGAGCAGGGATAGGCAACCTTGGCTCTTTTATGACTCGTGGACTTCAAATCCCAGAATTCCTGAGCCAGCCATGCTGAGAAGATTTCTAAACTGAGCCATGCTGGCTCAGGAATTCTGGGAGTTGAAGTCCATAAATCATAAAAGAGCCAAGGTTGCCTACCCCTGACCTAGACTGCTGGGGGCAATATACTTACTTTACAGCTTAGAGAGGGCTGTAAAGCACTGTGAAGTGGTATATAAGTCTAAATGCTATTGCTAGTGCTATTGCTATAACTAGGTGATAAAAGTCCCATCTCTTTTTTTTTAGAAGTTTTGCATGGATCACACATGTAAAAAGCAGCTACAGCTTGAGATACACAATCACACTGGCTTTTTGACACATAAACATCTCTATTAGGAACAATGAGATATAAATATTAAAATATTAGGTGAAAGAGAAAGCAGTTTCCACAAAAATAATATGATGTGGGGCTCAACCATCCATACCGCCTTATCACTTTCAATAAACTAGTCTAAGTTTAAAAGGATTTTTCTGGTTACAATGTATCACATAATAGTTAGCAACCCTCCCTCCCTGTCAGTTAAACTAATTTTTAATTTTTTAAAAAAAAATATTCCAATTATCTTGAGATTTCCAGAGACCACCAGAATCTTAGAGGATCTCACAAGAATGAGAAAATCTTGATCGATCAGGTTAGATTTCAACTTTCCCCAACTTTCACAAAAGGACACTGCAAACATCTTGCGAGATTAGTCATTTTTAGCAATTTGGGACACGTACTTTTTCTTTTTCGGGGTCTAGAGTTTGAGAACACAGAAAGGCAGCCGGGCTTGGATCACAAATTGCAGTTCAGCTGGTACTTCAGAATCGGACGATCATTCCATATTCTTCAAGCCGTGTCCACTCTTTCACTTTCACTCTTTGTCCAACTTTCCTAATGTGGTACCCATACCTGATCCTGGTACATTGGCATTTAACTTTCAGCATCCCAAGAATAAGAGAGGATCTCTTCAGGTGGCTGTACACCTATATCCTGCTTCCTTGAGAACATTTTTTCCTTCTTTCTCCGCTACTTGACCTATTCATGGATATTTTCTCCTCCTTGTCGTTCTCTAGAAAACTACCACTTGTTCCTAAGAGCTAATTGATCGTGTTCCCATAATCAGGGAACCATGGGCAGGTATATGACTTGCATTTCTTGTTTCCCTGTATTTAATGTAAGGCTGAACCAAGTGGATCTTGTCTGCAAATATGTGAGTGTAGACCAGACATGTCAAACACAAGGCCTGGGGGCCAAATGCAGCCCGCGAAGTGGTTTCATGTGGCCCGCAAAGCCATCCTGGAAACAGTGAGGGAACGCCCCCCGCTGCCTTGGCCCTGGCCCAGGCTGGCCGGGAGCCGATGTACAATTTTGTGGTGGCCATCTATGCTGAAATGCATTCAGTCTTAGCTCCACAAGGCTGTCTAGAAACAGCGAGGAACCAGCCCCTGCCGCATCAGCCCCGCCCCCTGGGTGCATGCTGGGGAGGTGTCACCCTTTGTGAGGAATGAAGAAATGCACCATGCCTTGATGCTTGCCCCGGTCCCACCCCCTTCTGCCAGAGACCCTCAGATCTATCCCACTCCTGCCCAGGCCCCCACAGGCACCCTTGACACAAACGATGTAGAGCTGGCCACGCCCACCCAGTAGGCTGCACCCCCCCCCAAGGGCAACCATAATGCTGATGTGGCCCTCAATGAAATTGAGTTTGACACCCCTGGTGTAGATGTTTCCTCAACGCATATTAAGCAAGAGGCATTGCCAGCCATTCTTCATAGATGTCTTCAGTTATTTTTTTTTAGCAATGAGTTTTGGTAGTTAAAAGGAATCCCTCCCCTTTCCATTATTTTTATAAAGTGGTGTCAAAAGTAATGAACAGGTGGACATGTACTTCCTGTAAGAATTCAACTGTCTTAGAATACATTGCATGGGCAAATGGGTACTTTAGTATTCCCATCTTGAAATTACTAGCTGAATCGTGCTCAGCTGAGAGAGGAGACACTGCCAATTATTTTTATTTTCTAAATTACAGGGAAATTTTCCGCAAGGTCTCATCTTGCTGTCTGTCATCTGAATGTGTGACAACGCATAGGAAATGAGCGCTCAAATAGAAGGGTAAAGAATCGCAGAAGGAAACAAGATACACAATGAAAAAGTATACAAAATTAGAACAGTTTCTTGTTATTACACCAAGGTTTCAGAATGCTTCCTGCTAGATTGAACCCTCAACAATGGTATGACAAATAACAAATCGGATTTAATTGTGTGTATATGTACGCATGTTGAGCTCAGTTCCTGGTGACGGTATCCATGAAATCTTCCCAACAGAGCTGTATAATTGATCTGACACTTTCTTCTCCCATAATTCTCTCTCTCTCTCTCTCTCTCTCCTTCCCTCTCCCTCTCTCTCTCCCTCTCTCTCCCTTTCTCCCTCTCCTTCTCTCTCCCTCCCTCTCTCCCTGTCCCTTTCTCTCTCTCTCTCCCTCTCTCCCTCCCCCCCTCTCTCTGTTTTTCCTATTTTTACACTTATTCAATAGCCTTAAAATTACCAGGTAATGCCCAATCCAAGCAATAACTAACTCTGCTGAGTTCTGGAGCGCAATCAAGGTTGTCCAAAATTGCAAGACACCTCACGCAAACTCTTTGATATTTAGAGAACTTACAGATTTTACCTCAGAGGTATTTAAGTTTCCTGTGGAATGGTATGCGCTCTGATAGCCACATCTGTCCCCACTATTTTTACATTTTCTTTTTCTCCACATGCAAAACCTGCGACAATTGCCCTATTATATGGGTTAAGAAGAGATCAAATAAGACATTAACATGCAAAATGTCATTTTGAGGGAATCCAGGTTGAAGGATGAAGAAAAAACTTAGTGAAGTATTTATACAGGTTGCATGCCGGGGTTTCACAAAATAATTTTCAGATGCATTTTTTTTTAAGTTGGGGTGTTTTTTTATGTATCCGTCTTAACAAATAAGAAAACTGACATCTCAAAGGATCTCAGTGTTTCTTCTCCTTTTCTTTTGATCAGAGAAAGGTAGTGCATCACTCCGCTGGTTCCTTTCTGAAGACAACATATTTTGTAGATGTTCCTTGTTCTTTCATAAACATTCTCTGTGAAGTATTTAGCAAATTGGAATTTCTAAGTTTTCAAAGCTACGATCCTCCAAAAATCCTGGATCACAACTTTCATTAATTTTCAAGCATTGCAAAGGGACAGATTGGGAAAGGCTGATTTTGAGCCCTGTATAAATCTCCAGGTTCAGGCATTTTTTTTCCCCCATCTTCAGCCCTTATGATTGTGTTTTTATTCTACTGAAATCTTTGGGGCAAGTTAACCTTCAGATGTAAATCAACGTGGGCCTCCTATTCTATGTACGTTATGGTGCTGCCTGCTCAAGCGCTCCGAATATCGAAAAATGCTTCTGAATGGATCTATTGTTGGGAACAGTATGGGCTTTTCAAAGGCAATTGTTCAATGCATTCCTCTGTATTAAAGAAATGTATTGTAATCTGAAAGAGTTTGAAAGGCACGAAGCCATCAAGCACATAAACAAGCAAGCTGGGATACACTATGTTTTTATCTGGCTTTATTGAGATTTCCCTACCATACATAGTTATCTATTAGAGATATCAGTATAAATATGTGATGAATGAACTTTTTAGGGCTGTTTTAATTGCAAGATTAGCATCTGGTTACTTTCTTTCCTTCAACCGTTTACAGCAGGGGTGTCAAACTCACAACGTCACGTGACGTGTTGCGACATATCGCAACTTTTTTTCCATTGCCGGCAATGGGGTGGGTGCGGTTTCGGTATGATGCATCCGGCCCATGGGCCGGCAGTTTGACACCCCTGTTTTAGAGAGTACTTCGTTAAAAACAATTTCAGTTTTCTTTCTGTATCTCTGAGAGCTGAGATAATTTAAAATATCTTTTTTATTTCTGTTCCACCATTTGTTTATAATGAGATATTCTTTTAATAGGAATAACACACTCTAAATCAGGGATGTCAAACTCAATTTCATTGAGGGCCGCATCAGCATTGCGGTTGCCCTCGGGGGGGGGGGGAGAGTGTGGCCAGGATGGGTGCGGCCTACTGAGTGGGCGTGGATGGAGTGGGTGTGGCCTACTGGGTGGGCATGGCCAGCTCTACATCGTTTGCGTCAAGGGTGCCTGTGGGGGCCTGGGCAGGAGTGGGACAGATCTGAGGGTCTCTGGCAGAAGGGGGTGGGACTGGGGCAAGTGCCAAGGCATGGCGCATTTCTTCATTCCTCACAAAGGGTGACACCTCCCCAGCATGCACCCAGGGGGTGGGGCCAATGCGGCAGGGGCTGGTTCCTCACTGTTTCTGGACGGCTAAGACTGAATGCATTTTAGCATAGATGGCCACCACAAAATTGTACATTGGCTCCCAGCCGGCCTGGGCCAGGGCCAAGGCAGCAGGGGTGGTTCCATCACTCTAGGATGGCTTCGCGGGCACATGAAACCACTTTGCGGGTCGCATCCGGCCCCCGGGCCTTGTGTTCGACACTAAATATTAATGCCATGCAAGAGTCTCTTCATATGTCCACTAAAGGCAGTGACATTTCTGATTGGCTTTGCTTGTAATCTGTGATCTTGCTAAAAAATAATTTTCTGATGGTACAGAGAGAATCTCAGACACCCTACTGAGTCATTTGTCAATGCACGTCTGCTATTTATGTCAGAGGCTGATATAAGATTGGATTAGTTTTATTTACAGGCCTCTTCTGGAATATAAGGACATGAATTTATTGGAAGCATGTTGTGTATGTTGGTCAAATGTTAAAATGGAAACATTTTAATTTGTGAAAATGCAGGTAGACAATACAGCAAGTTGACTGCAGTGGGAATGGTTGTTTTGAAAAGTGTGACCGTAGAACAAGAAAAGATATAGTCAAAAATGTATGGATAATAAATGAACACAAGATTGAATGCCCAAGGGAGTGACAGGTGTGAAACAAGTAGACTGAAGTGATGTGGTCCTTTAGAAAAAAATAAACTGAGAATCAAAAAGAACAAATATGTGAAGGCAGAATGAAGGGGAGAAACAAGGAGATGTGGCTGGATGGAGTTGACCCTTAAAAAAGCGGGACGAAACTCCAAAAAAAGTAAACTTTAAAAGAGAAAAAAGCAGTGTAGAATTGGTGGATAAATCTCAATGGCACCAAGAGGATGAGGGCTTCATTTGCACTCCCTCAACTGCCATCTTGACTTTTTTCCGGTCTCCCTACAAACATCTAATGAGCAAGGATGGTTTGCAAGGACAGAACAGCAGGAACAGTTCTAAAGAACCGTGGGTAGATTTAGCTCAGTGTTTCCCAAACTTGACAATTTTAAGGCATGTGGACTTCAACTCCCAGAATTCCACAGCCAACAATGCTGGCTGTGGAATTCTGGGAGTTGAAGTCCACATGCCTTAAAATTGTCAAGTTTGGGAAACACTGATTTAGCTTATTTCTTTTCCTTCTTATATCCAGCCCTACACCAGGAATTGAACTCATGTATTTTGGGGATTTAATGGAGATCATATTGTAACTATATTACAGGTAGTCCTCAGCTTATGACCACAATGGAGCCCAAAATTTCTGTTGTTAAGTAAGACATTTGTTAAGTGAGTTGTGTCCGTTTTACGACCTTTTTCGCCACAGTTGTTAAATGGATCACTGCAATTGTTCAGTTCAGTTAGTAACGTGGTTGTTAAATGGCTTCCCCAGCGACTTTGCTTGTTCAGAAGGTTGCAAAAAGGGATCGCATGATCAGCTGGGACCCTGCAACAGTCATAAATATGAGTCAGTTGCCTGAACTGGTCATAAGTATGAAAAAGGATCATAAGTCACTTTTTTCAGTGCCGTTGTCATTTTGAATGGTCACTAAATGAACTGTTGTAAGTTGAGGACTTCCTGTTTAAACTTCTGTTATATATTTACCTTCTCAAAGGCTGCCAGTTTGGGGTCTTTTGGAAGACATGAGTAGTACTGACCAGAGCCAAGCAGCAATCTTTAAGAAAGCTGGTGGCATGTAACCTTTTTAATTTAAGGCAGTGGTTCTCAACCTGTGGGTCGGGACCCCATTTGGGGTCGAACGACCACTTCACGGGGGTCGCCAAACAAGGCTGTCTGCCATTTTTCCCCCTTTTCTTTGGCCACGCCCCTGGCACCCGGTGATGTATAAGTGGTTGGGGGTCACCACAACATGGGGAATTGTATTATGGGGTCGCGGCATTAGAAAGGTTGAGAACCACTGATTTAAGGAATACATTAAAACGTCCTTTTAAAATACCTATAAATTCCCCCAATGTCATTACAGTATAAATACCTCGGATAATCAAGATTGACACATATGCTTCCTGTTTTCCATTCATATGCCCTTCACGCACTGCAACAGTAAGATACGTCTTTCAAGCATATTATTGAAACTTTTCTTTCTTTGCTTCATTTGGTGGTTAATTATTCAAACCTGATCTAATCAAGATTTAAATCCTCGATCGCCTCTTAGTCCTATAGTAGCCATATGTTTTGCTTACTGAAATTTCTGATTGAGAAGGACAGAATCATTTAAAAATCCTCTGGACGACAACGGGAAGAAGTGTTTTCTGTCAGCAGGGGAAAAATTAGGAGCTTATTCAGGCAGAGCAAAACTTCCATATGGCTGGCAGATTTACTCCCCCCAAAAAAGTTCTATTTATTTTTTTCTTAAAGTACCATAAATGCCGGCGTATAAGGCGACTTCCGCAAGCGTTAAAATCGGCGCCAAAGACGGGGGTCATCTTATACACCGAGTCGTCTTATACGCCGGAAATACTGGTAGTTTCTGGCGTATAAGACGTTCTAGGAATGCGACTCGGCGACAAAGACGGGGGTCGTCTTATACGCTGGGTCGCCTTGTACGCCGGCATATACGGTACTGAAGCGTAAAATTACAGGAGAGACTTGAAAAATGGAGAGAATTCTGAAGATGAAATTCCTTTTCAGTCTCTCTCAAGGGTTGGGCACCATTATCTGTTGCACATACCCAGAAAGTATGCAAGCTTGGTGAGACGTGTTATTTGTTTTCATGATTTCAATTATTTACTTCTTAAATCTGCCTACCCACTCGTCAACTACGTTTCTCTCTACCGAGCAGCACCATTGTGGAGGACTGAGATGATATGATTGACTATTGTGTTTCTCTTAGTTTGCCTTCCTCCTTCCTCCATTCATTCATATTCCCTCAGAAATTCCACATCCAGGTGTGTTGTCTTGATGAACTATATGGGCTATGTATTCTGCAGGATCCAATCTGGGCCTTCCAAGTTTTCAGACTCATTCTAGAGCCCATCCTCAGGAAACGTCTCTCTGGCAGAGTGTGTGCTTTGGGCTATTCTGCGTGTGGTATCTATATGGTGCCTGTTGTGTGTGACTTTTTAGATCAGTGGTTCTCAACCTGTGGGTCGGGACCCCATTTGGGGTCGAACGACCATTTCACGGGGGTCGCCAAACAAAGCTGTCCGCCATTTTTTTCCCCTTTTCTTTGGCCACGCCCCTGGCACCCGGTGATGTATAAGTGGTTGGGGGTCACCACAACATGGGGAACTGTATTATGGGGTCGCGGCATTAGAAAGGTTGAGAACCACTGTTTTAGATGTAGATTGGGGTGTTGATGGCTGGCTATTAAGCCATTGGCTGTTGTTTCCTTGTGCTACCCTGGCCCTCACCTCCTAAGAACTTGGTAAATTGGGGGTAAATCAGCACTCCTGTTGATTGATGAGGGATCCATTTCCCAGGCTTCACTTCCCTGGCTGTTTTTGTGCCTGCTTGTCCAACAATCTTAGTAGCTGCAAAATTGAATGTATGTCCTTGTTTATTGCAAGGTGAGGCTACCAATGAGTTTGGGTCTCTTCATCTGACTGCTCGCTTGTGTTATTGCAGTCTGGTGGTTAGATTCCTCCCTCTGCCCTACATAGATATTTTATTCTTGATGAACTATGGTATCATGCCTCCGTCTGCGGAGGAAAATGAGCTGGAACGGGACCCTATGGAGGTTGAGGGAGAGGTGTCTGTGGCTTCAGAGGAATGTGGGGAAGAGCAGGCCAAGGCAGGCCAGGGCCCTTCAGGAGTGGGACAGGAGGAACAGGAGAGACAGAGTTCAGGCGATGAGCAAGGGGCACCCCTCCTGATCCTAGAGCACAGAGAGTGGAGAGAAGGAGGGAACAACGCAGGCAAACTCAACTACAAGGGAGGAGAGCATCCCGCCCCTCTCCACAAAGCACACCTGGAGACTAAGATTTAAGAAGACGCTGTGGGGGAGGCATTTGTCGGGAACAAACGCTGATTCCTTGGAGTTTTGTGTGTGTTGTTGGAACTCTTGTTCTGTGACTTCTGCTTGGAAACCCGGAAACTCTGACCATTGGACTGGCTGACAACGTTGCTTGGATGCTTAAAGAACTCAACTGTATTTTGGCTTCCCTTCTGAGACTGCTCAGGCAACCATGTATTCACACAGACTCGGTTTATGATGTATGTGTCATTCTTCCTTATCTCCGTGGCCTTGAGTAAAATCCTCTCCTAATCAGACTGTATGTGAAACTACTTGCAGCCAGACATGTGTGTGTCTTCCTTTGTTTGGAGGCTTGCTAGAAACGTGGGAGCATTTGGGGAAAATTTGGAGCAATTAAAGGGAGGTTTGAATTGCCAGTTGACTGCATTGCCTCTGCGCTGTGCCCTGGGTCATCACATATGGGTCAAAAATGGAACAATATGTCGTCTTGATCCTTCTAATTTTCTTCTTCAGTAGCAAACCCAAGTCTTGCTATTTTCATAGAGAACTTGAGCCCTAAAGCTGGGAGCAACATTCACCAAGACATCCTATGTTGGAAAAAGAGGCAGGTGAATGGTAGCTGTTGGCTGGAGATAAACAACAGCAGAAGTAAGACCAACAAATCAATTCAGGACTTATCCATCTTGTCCAGTTGCTCCATCCCCAGAATTTGGCCAGCAATAACTTTTTCAGGGTAGGAACAGACAATATATTGTATTCAACCCTTTCCCATTGCAGTGGTGATCTTTTAGCAGGTTTTCCTATTGTAGTTTTAAAATATTCTCTTTTTTTCTCCTTATGTCCTTATGTTACTGCTCTTGTCCGCTTTAGCTGGTACATTTTATTTAACTACAAACTAATCCTAGCAGTTATTGCAAATGCTAAAATAGCACAATGATTGGTTAATAGTTGATTTGTTAAATAGAAAGTTGCTGGTTTCAAACCTGGTGTAAACTTTTTTTTTAATCACTGTTTTTCTTTGCCTGAAATATTTACTTTTTTACCTGGAGCTTTTTTTTTTTAAGTAAGTCCAGAGATGCACAATCTTTTATCCAGTTCCTTGAGTCTCTAGTCACTTGGGTTAAAAAAGTTTAATCTCCCACAGAGAATAAAATCTTTTCCTCTAACTGCCTGGGGAAAGGATGGCATGGTGCACTATTGTTCTTATTTAAAAAGAAGCCCATGAAAAAATAGGTAGTTCAGAGAAAGAAAAGTAATAATAATAGAAAGTTTCTGCAGGGTTTCAAACCGGCAACCTTTTATTTGGAAGTCAATCATTATCGACACAGCACTGGAATACTAGTTCTAACAAAGATGGCTCTAGATAAAATATAACAGAGACCAGCAAAGCACTAAAAAGGGGATTTTTTTCATTTTAAAGTTGGTTGCTGTCCTTCCACATACACACAGTTTGATGATTTAACTTGGTGAATGATGTGGAGGGATGCATGGCTGACTGGGTCAGCTGCCACCTTACGCTTGCTTGCGTGCTTCACTACCACGCGGTGGCAGTCTACCATGAACTCCGGGGAGAGTGCATGGCAGGGGGAATGGCATGGTGGAAAGCGAAAGTAACTGCTGTATCTTCCCAAGAGGCTGCTTCAAGGTCACCCAATTGGGAGAAGAAGAAGTCAGCTGCATACCAACCTATGCTTGAGGTGTCCATTCTGAAAACATCTTGTCTTGTCTTGTCTTACTTGAACTTGATTGGCCATGGAGGGGAGGGGGTTCAGCAATGGGAGGCAGTTAAAAGAGGGAAAAGTTGGACTTAGGGATTTGGGTGCAGGATTCTCAATTCTGGCTATGCATTACTGCACTACACTTGACTTCTAATAAAATTATACTTTTCTCAACAAATGGAGCCAACGGTCATTTCTATTTAGAGGTTTTAGTGCCGGCAGGTCTGACACGACTGGGTGATGTGCACATGCACTTTTATATAAATATGTATATCCACAAATACGCACAAATACACAGAAAGTTCCACCCACAAAAAAGAAAACAATTGACAGGGGAAATTGTCTTAGGGAAGACATGGTAGCCAGCTGTTTCGAATTCATACTTAATTAATACTGTGCTCAAGTGTCTCTATCCAGACAGGCTTTTTAAAAACTGGCTTAGGAGTTGAACCACATCAAGAAATAATAGGAAATGCTCAAAGACATAGAGCAGGGGGAGGCAACCTTGGCTCTTTTATGACTCGTGGACTTCAACTCCCAGAATTCCTGAGCCGGCATGGCTCAGCTTGTAAACCTCTCCCTTTCCCCTCAGCATGGCTGGCTCAGGAATTCTGGGAGTTGAAGTCCACGTGTCATAAAAGAGCCAAAGTTGCCTACCTCTGGCCTAGGCCGCTTTATGACTGGTGGACTTCAACTCCCAGAATTCCTGAGCCAGCATGGCTCAGCTTGGAAACCTCTCCCTTTCCCCTCAGCGTGGCTAGCTGGGGAATTCTGGGAGTTGAAGTCCACGAGTCATAAAAGAGCCAAGGTTGCCTACCCGTGACATAGAGCATATAACCACACAACCAAGCTCAGAGAGCACCAAGAACCCCACAGTTCAATCCTGAGCTGCAAATATTCCCTTCGGTTGGTAGGACACCGTGTGGCTATGGTTTCACTTCTTTCCTCCTTTCCAACTCGAGAGCATGGATCTCCAAACTAGGCAACTTGTGGACTTCAACTCCCAGAATTCCCCAGCCAGCCATGCTGGGGAACGTTTGGAGACCGCTGTTCTAGAGTCTTTACTAGATTATGGGATGATACAATCAGAAAGCAGATGAATTTAAACTCTTACATGGAAGCCCAACGTTTGCTCCTTGTTACCTGAAGAGTTTTGACTTTGCCAACGAGATTATCTTGTGACATTGCTTGAATTGACTCTTCGCTCTCTGCTCGCCCATCAGGCATAAAAATACTCTCATGGGAAAAGGCCCGTGTTCCCATGCTATAACTGGGAGACCTGAAAGACAATTTGGATACACAAGATTTTAGGTATACCCTAAATTACCAACACAGTGGGCTACTGCTGGACTTTCTTTTTTCTGCTAGCAGGCCATTTTTCAATATCTCTGAATATATAATACATTTTTTTTTCAGAGGAATGGATTTACTACACCTTTACTTTCATTGCTTACATAATGGCTATGCACTGTACCCAAATGCCAGAACTCCCACACAAGTTGCTATCAAAATAATTTGTATTGTTGTTGTTGTTAATTGCGAAGTCGTGTCTGACCCATCGCGACCCCATGGACAACGTTCCTCCAGGCCTTCCTGTCCTCTCCCATCTTCTGGAGTCCATTTAAGCTCATGCCTACTGCTTCAGTGACTCCATCCAGCCATCTCATTCTCTGTCGTCCCCTTCTTCTATTGCCCTCAATCTTTCCCAGCATTAGGCCCTTCTCCAGTGAGTCCTTCCTTCTTATTAGGTGGCCAAAGTACAAAAGAAAAATGTCTTAGTCCATGGGGACCAACTCTGATAACCGTACGCCATGAATTTCATTCAACTTACATTGTATTTAAAACAGATTAAGTTCAGTCACATTTTAATTTGGCCTTGTCCCTGCCCATTTCTTGGCTGCTGTCGCTTTCATGCTTGCAACTGCAGTTGCTCACGCGCAACCTAAAAGCCAAATACGGTTCTTGACTTGAAAAAAGACTCAGCACCTTTGGCTTAAACATTCGCCACAAGAACATTCAGTGAATACGACAAGGAACAGCTCTGTAGAACCAGATTATTCAAAAAAGGCATTATCTGGCTTTAGAGGCAAACCAAACCTGTGGCCCCCTCTGGACTATAGCTTCATCATCGTTGACAATTCCTTATGAGGGTGGCTACAGGTAGTCCTTGACTTACCACCACAACAGAGCACAACACTTCTATTGCTAAGTGAAACATTAGTTAAGTCAGTGGTTCTCAACCTGTGGGTCGGGACCCCATTTGGGGTCGAACGACCATTTCACGGGGGTCGCCAAACAACGCAGTCCACCATTTTTTCCCCCCTTTTCCTTAGCTGTGCTACTCCCTTTTATTCTATTGGCTTTTGAAAGCCAATAGAATAGACTCTCTTGAATAGAGTCTAATTCTATTGGCTTTCAAAAGCCAGTAGGAATTGTCCAGGCTGTCTCTGCCCTGCTGAGCCCGCCAAAAGTCCCATTCTGCAAACGGCGCTGCACCAGTTGAGTAGTCCTCAACTTACGACCGGTTGAGTAGTCCTCGACTTACGACCAGTTGAGTAGTCCTCGACTTACGACCGGTTGGGGGTCGCGGCATTAAAAAGGTTGGGAACCACTGAGTTAAGTGAATTGTGCTCCATTTTACAACCCTTCTTGTCACAATTGTTAAGTGAACCACTGCATTTGTTCATTTAGTAACATGGTTGTTAAGCAGATCTGGTTTCCCCACTGACTTTGCTTGTCAGAAGGTCGCAAAAGGAGATCACATGACCCCAGGACACTGCAGTGGTCATAAATATGAATCAGAGGCCAAGCATATGAATTTTGATGACGTGACCACGGGGATGCTGCAATGATAGTAAGTGTGAAAAACAGTCGAAAGTCCCTATTATCAGCACCACTGTAACTCTGAACAGTCACTAAATGAACTGTTATAAGTTGAGGAGTACCTGTACTTACCAGAAATAGGGTCCATAGACTATCAATTTCTGTATGGGCAATAGCGTTTCATTATCTTTCCTCCTGATGGGTGGGGAATTATGGTTATTTGAAATCCATACATTTAAAATTGGATGTGGTTTAGAACAAGGCTTGGGTATGGGTACCACCTATGGTACACCGGCACCTGGCAGGTGGTACGCGGCCATCCTAGAAAAGTGGTAGCTGGGGAGGGGAATGAGCTGAACCGGTGGCAGCACCGCACAAGCCTGAGCGAGAGATGGCTGGAGCTGCAGGGCTGTCAGGGCTGAGCGGAAGCGCCAGATCAGTGCCAGGCTCCAGCTGGAGCTCAGCGCTGATCCTGGTGCTTCTGCTGAGCCCAGAAAAAGCGCCGATCATCTGGAATGTTGCAGCGTCTCCAGGGTCTTGTGATTTACATTCAGATGCTTGGCAACTGATTCATATTTATAACGGTCACAGTGTCCCAGGGTCATGTGAAGTGACCAAAACCTGCTGCAACCACCCAGCAGATGGGGGAAATAAAAACCCAACACCCCCCCACCCCACCCCTGCTGCCAATCCTCAACAGAAATGCTCACAACAATGAAAACCTCGGACAGGAGGAAGAGCACTACCGGGCGGGCAGGCAGGCATCTTGCTCGGCTGTGGCTTGGGGGGCACTTTTTTCAGTGCCATTGTAACTTCGAACAGTCACTAAGCGAACTGCTGTAAGTCGAGGACTTCCTGTACTTTATCACTTTTTTCCTTTTTGGGGGGGGGGTCATCAGGTTTTTGACACCTTGTTAGGCAACTAGTGGTACTTGGATGTTGCCATATCCTAAAAGTGGTACAATGGGTGAAAAGGTTGAAAAGCCCTGGTTTAGAA
The DNA here is from genome assembly GCF_016545835.1 of Crotalus tigris. Taxonomy (NCBI): domain Eukaryota; kingdom Metazoa; phylum Chordata; class Lepidosauria; order Squamata; family Viperidae; genus Crotalus; species Crotalus tigris. The sequence goes on along the minus strand of NW_024100602.1, from coordinate 141,564 downwards.
AGACTGGTCTACAAAGATGGTGACACCAGGTTTGCTGCAACTACATACTAGTCCTGGTGACCATAATTCTTTGGATTTTTTAATACCAAATTCACTGAAGGATTACAGCTTGCTTTATGAGTAGCTCTATTGCAATTCGTCGTCTTTTGTCTCTTTTCTTTTCTAGGCATCTTTATGATGTTGAACTTTTCATGATACGGATCTGTTCGTGACATGGACCGGTGGAACAGCTTGCTTTCCGAAGTGGTGGGTGCTTCATCACTGGAGGTTTTTAAGAAGAGCCTGGACAGTCACTTGTCTGAAATGGTATGGGGTCTCCTGCTTGAGCTGGGGGTTGGACTAGAAAACCTCTAAGGCAGTGGTTCTCAACCTGTGGGTCGGGACCCCATTTGGGGTCGAACGACCATTTCACGGGGGCCGCCAAACAACGCAGTCCGCCATTTTTTTCCCCCTTTTCCTTAGCTGTGCTACTCCCTTTTATTCTATTGGCTTTTGAAAGCCAATAGAATAGATTCTCTTGAATAGAGTCTAATTCTTGATGAACTTTCAAAAGCCAATAGGAGTTGTCCAGGCTGTCTCTGCCCTGCTGAGCCCGCCAAAAGTCCCATTCTGCAAACGGTGCTGCACCAGTTGAGTAGTCCTCGACTTACAACCGGTTGAGTAGTCCTCGACTTACGACCAGTTGGGGGGGGGGATCGCGGCATTAAAAAGGTTGAGAACCACTGCTCTAAGGTCCCTTCCAGCTCTATTTTGAATTGAACTGAATCTACATTAGAAACAGAATTCCAAATATGGCAATATAACTGTGCTATGGTCCTACTGTGCTTTGCACAATTCTAAGAACACGATCATTCCAAAAAGATCAAGTTGTTATCACCTATTTTTAGAGTGCAGGAATCTGCCTCCCACTCCCATATTGAAGCATGCACAACGAAACAGGAGAAAATGTAAAAGATGAATAATGTTATGGGTGACCCTGCTTCCAAAACTCCCTTGAACCTGTACACCTTAATATTGACGCTTTCTGAAGATTACCAGTCAAAAATAAAAATAAGTTGGGATTATTAGGCATCCTGTCATATTTTAGAACAATCATCAAAAAAGAAAAAAAAAACAAGTTTGAGCAAATATATGCTTGGAGCAAGCTCCCACTATGTGCTCAATAGCCCTTAAATGGCATGGTAATGCTATGACAACTGTTGCCAGGATACATGTGAGTTACTCCTTAGACCACAGCGATTATCACATCCAAGGACAAATTAACAGTAGAATGTTATTAGAAATTTAACATAGAATTGTGGTCTCATAAATCAGATTTTTTTTAGTCCTTTGGTTGGTATTTCTGTATTTTATCAAATAACTGCCTCTATACTGGAGCAACTTACAGTAACTAAGTGGTCTGCATAAATCAGTGGTTCTCAACCTTTTTAATGCTGCAACCCCCAACCGGTCGTAAGTCGAGGACTACTCAACCGGTCGTAAGTCGAGGACTACTCAACTGGTGCAGCACCGTTTGCAGAATGGGACTTTTGGCGGGCTCAGCAGGGCAAAGACAGCCTGGACAATTCCTATTGGCTTTTGAAAGCCAATAGAATTAGACTCTATTCAAGAGAGTCTATTTTATTGGCTTTCAAAAGCCAATAGAATAAAAGGGAGTAGCACAGCTAAGGAAAAGGGGGGAAAAATGGCGGACTGTGTTGTTTGGCGACCCCCGTGAAATGGTCGTTCGACCCCAAATGGGGTCCCGACCAACAGGTTGAGAACCACTGGCATAAATAGTTGCACCATACGAATTTACTTTAAGGGATATAGTAGATAATGATACAATTATAGCAATTTCTTACAAACAAGAGATTTGACTGACTTCAGGAGAATCAACACATGAGCATATTCTTTCTGAGATTACAGGATTCAGATACCCTTCTCCTGATTGTTCCAGTATCTAAGGGGCTGCTACAAAGAAGAAGGGGGTCAAGCTATTCTCTAAAGCGCCTGAAGGCAGCAAGAAGCAATGGATGGAAACTAATCCAGGAGAGAAGCAACCTAGAACTAAAGAGAAACTTCCTGACAGTGAGAACAATTAATCAGTGGAACGACTTGCCTCTAGAAGTTGTGGGTGTCACAACTGGAAGACACTGGACAACCATTTGTCTGAAATGGTATAGGGCAGTGATGGCAAACCTTTTACTGCAACCCAAAACCCACTTATGCATCGTCGGGTGCCAGGTGGGTGTGGCCCATTGGGTGGGTGTGGCCCATTGGGTGGGCGTGGCTGTGGTGGTAATGGCAGACTGGGTGGGACTAAAAAGTTCAATCAATCAATTCCAACTCTGCAAGATCTTTTTTTTCCCCCGCGAGAAGTTGAAATTGAAGCCAAGGTGGCACAGAAGTTAGAGTGCAGTACTGCAGGCCACTTTAGCTGACTGTGTTCAGCAGGTCAGCAGTTCAAATCTCACCGGCTCAAGGTTGACTCAGCCTTCCATCCTTCCGGGGTAGGTAAAATGAGGACCCAGATTGTTGGGGGCAATGTAAATATATATATACATTGCTTACTGGTGTACACCGCTTAGAGAGTGCTTGCACTTAAAGCGGTATATAAGTCTCATAAATAAATAAATAAATAAACAAACCTTTTTTTTTTTTTTGCACACGGCGGCAGAGGCCTAAAGCGAAAAGGTTTTATAAAACCCAGTTGAAGGCCTAGGACTGGGGCGATGGCATGCGTGCCCACAGAGAGGGCTCTGAGTGTCACCTCTGGCACCCGTGCCATAGGTTTGCCACCACTGGTATAGGATTTTCTGTCTGATCAGGGGCTGGACTAGAATACCTCCCAGGTCCCTTCCAATTCTGTTATTCTATTATTCTGATTATGCTTCCGTACCTTTCTCTTATTATCTTATTACTTTCTCTTGTTCTCTTTCTCTTATTATCTGATTGTAGGATGACTACCAGTTGAATGTCTGAAATAATCTATGAGGAGTGTATTACACACGTTGAGAAAGGAGAATGTCCTCTAATGCTAATCGGTAGCAAACACAGATTTCCTTGAAATAGGCACAGTTTTTAGGGAAGAGCCTCAGCTGAAATTTCCTATAGCAAGAAGAAGGAACAGGCTAGTCAGTCCTTCCATTTTTATATGGTCTTTTCCCTTGAAAGACAGACAGAAAGGCCCCGGGGCCAATTATCTTCAATCCACAGTTGTCTCAACCCAGACAGTGCTGTACTTATGACATTGCAATCTAGCTTGTTTTTTATTATGTACTGAGCACAGTCTGATAGATGAAGATACCAAAATTATTACCTTGAAATTATTTTCTTTGGTGAACAAATCACAGAATTTGTTCCTTCAAAAGAAGTGTTTTGAAGTAATACCATATACGTGTATCAGAAATGTCTCCACAACACAACAGTTCCATATTATAGTCCCTTAATAAAAGGTTAGATTTCATTCACATGAGATTTTCACAATTTTAACTACTACACCTCTCTTGGTCTTGGAAGATTCTTGGAGGAGGCGCGAAACATCTTCAAGGAAAAACGAAGACCAGCTGCTTTTCGAAAAAGCAACTTTGGGACAACCATGACCTGGATGATTAAGAAACTCCATAGACTCACTTCTCCTGGCTTTGCCTCAAGGCAATGGATTAGATCAGGGGTAGGCAACCTTGGCTCTTTTATGACTCGTGGACTTCAACTCCCAGCTGGCTCAGGAATTCTGGGAGTTGGTCCACAAGTTGAAGTCCACGAGTCATAAAAGAGCCAATGTTGCCTACCCCTGGATTAGATTCAGCAATGGCAACATGCCGAAATTTCATTACCTCAAGCCATTGTTGGTCTCTTCATCAGAAGACAGCGCCCCGTTACAGACATTTCCAAAGGAACTGCTTGCCTTCAACTTGGTGGTCTCGCGATCTGGCGTGGCCTCCCGTTTTTTTCTCCTTCCAAAAAACTTTTTGAAGGGCTGAAATCTACTGCCCTTTTTCTTATCTGCAGATAACAAGGCAAAAATACACAGAAGGACACACCATCATTTCATCTGCAAACACTCGGGGAAACAAAAACTTAAGTTAAGAAGCCACCCAAAAAGATGGGAAGTGCAAACCAGTTGCAAGTCTATGGAAATATTAGACATTAAAAGCACATCTGTCTATTGCAGTTGAAGAAGACCGTATCTTGCAAAAACAAGTGTAAAAAATGTTCACCCTGTAGTGTTTTTTTTTAACTTCACTTTTTATATACATTAGATGTTGAGTCGATTCAATTATTAGATAGAGACCTTCTCATCTGAAATACCTGCTAAATAAGGATGAGAAAGTTTATAACTATTTGGGCTTCCGGTTTCGTCATGCAGCCATCATTGACAGCTGGGAGATCTGTTCTCTCTCCCCTGTTCAGTTTCGCATTGCTGGGGGGCCCTGAAAAGGGCCAAAAATTGCCCTGAAGAGGCGACCCGCATGGAGGGGCTTTTGCTGGATCGCAGAAGAGCAGCAACTCTCCTGTTAGAGCTGACAATTCCTCCAAACCAGTAGACAAAAGGACCGGCCATAGAAATATGGTTCGTCCCTAGGCTGCTAACAACTAAAGTCACATTAACATCTGACAACTTCAAAACAGCGTGGAAAGGATTGGGTGAGATCTGCCTCTCTTACATCCTAATTACTTAATTACCTGCATAAGCTGCTAAAGTACTTTCCCCCCTGTGGTGAGGGAAGGGGGATTTTAGTCTTCCCTCCAGAAATAGCAGCTATCAACCACTCGGGAGTTTAAAACGTTGGGAAAATACTGGGATCCTAATTGGAATTCTATTTTCTAAAACTGGTGGATTATAAGACTTGTAACTTTCTACTTTCTATTTTTTTTTTCTTCTCTGATTTTTACTCTATTATTATTGAAGATTTGGGTTCTTTTTCTCCCCCTTAAAATAGAGGGGGAAAAGAAAACTGAAAAGATCTAATTAATTCTGAGATGACATTTGCTGGCTAAATTTGAGACTGTAACCTGCTATTCTTTAAGAGAGATTTGTTGAAAGGCTTGAAAATAGATAAGATATAAAGCAACCTTGAAGCACCATCTGCAAGAAACTCAGCTCATCTCTTTACTTGGTGGACTTTCTGATTGTAGTTTTTTTGTTTAGTTTAATACACTACAATGGAAGAAGAACAGGAGTGGATTTCTCCCACAGAGGAAATACAGAAACAAATTCTTTATATGTTAAAAGCAATTATCCAAACTCTCCATATGCAAGCTCAAACTATGACTTCAACTAAAGAATCATCTATACAGAATTCTATAGAGAAAGGGAAACAACCAAATGCTATGACAGAAGCCTTAGATACTCAATAAATACAAACAGTGGAAAACACAAAAAGGAAACTGATAATAGAGAACAAGGAAAAGACTTTTCTTATAAACCAGAAGGAATTTGAAGATAAAAAAGAAAAACAGATGAAAGAGAAGATAAATACTTTGGGACAACTGCATCGAACTGGAAAAACAAAAAGAAGACCTGCTAAATCAGCTAGCCCTCTTAACAAAATAGCAACTGAACGCCCTTATCAATATCAAACAATAGTCACAACAGTACAAGGAGATCTTTTTGATGATTTAAAAGCGAAGATAGGAAAGATGATTTGGCAGAGGAAAAAAGCTAGAATAAGACTGAAAGGGATTGGGGTTTTGATCTATACATGAGATCTAAACTAGAATATATATAAATGGATAGAATATGTATTTTGAACATAAGATATTGTAATGATTTGAGATAAAAAATTGGTTTTATAAAATCTAGAAATATAAATATCGAAATAAGAATGTTATATTGTCTTATTAGTTTGTTAAGATATATGTAGAATTTACATATAAGGTTTGTATTTTAAATATTAGATTATATGAGGAATTGTGATAAAGGAATTGTGCTTAATTAAAATTTGAAAAAAAAACAAATATTAAACATTAAATTAAAATATTAAGGGAAAATTAATCAACAGGTCACTGATTTGTTAAAAGTTTGAAAGTTTACAGATAACTAAGACTTGAATTTAAGATATTGTCATGAGTTGAGACACAGGTTAAATAAAACTTATACTTTTTTTTCTCTCTTTCTGGAAAGGAAGGAAGTAGAAAGAGAAAAAGAGAAAAATTATTAGCCCTAAATATGAGATTGGAGACTGAGAAATTGGGATCATTTAAAATCCAGAAATGATAAAAGATTAAATGTTAAATTTAAATATCAATGTGAAATTAAAGTTAAGAAAAACTTATTAAACTTATTGTCTAAAAGATGGAATGTCAAATTAATTAAGATATGTATAGACTGAAGATTATTGATGAATACTAGAAAGGTATTTTTTGTTTGATTGATAGAATAAGAACTGTATTGATCTGAATATGACAGTAGATGTTATGAGGGAAAGAGGGAATTAGTTGTTGTAATATTTTGAGATTTGTATTGATGATATTCAAATGTAATGGAATTATGGTGCTCAACCGCTACGCTACTTTTCAAATATGTAAATGTAATATTGGAAAATTAATAAAAAACTTGGGGGGGGGGAAGAAAGTTTATAACTATTTTCAGACCCATTATGTAATGGGAGGATAATTTATCAGGTTTTTGTTTTTGTTTTTTAAAAAAATTCAGCATCCAGCCAGGCTGGGTAATTTTTTTTTATGTTTAATGTTAGATGTTTGAGTCATTTTTTTCCTTTTTTCCCTTTTTGTACATATTTTTTTCTTCTTTTTTTGTTGTTGTTACTGTTGGATGTATGTTTTTTTTTCTTTTGTATTTTATTTCCATTAATAAAACATAGTAAGTATATATTTAAAAATGGTCATCCTGGAGTGCAGGGGTCTTCAAACTTGGTCCTTTTATGACTTGTGGACTTCAACTCCCAGAATTCTTCAGCCAGGCACGCTGGCTGAAGAATTCTGGGAGTTGAAGTCCACAAGTCATAAAAGGGCCATGTTTGAAGACTCCTGCTGTAGTGCTTAGACATGATCAAGATACTTCTTTAAAGAAATGGTAGAAGACTACTTTCAACAATAAGAACGCTTCAGCACTATAAACCTGAACGAGGATTTTCCTGGCATTAGGCATGACTGTTGCTCATCTTCCTAAAGGAATGTCAAGTACAACAGAAGTAGCCCTATAACGTAGTGAAAGAAAACTGCATTTAAACTGCAGAGAGTTAGAAATGATGGCAAATCTTATTTCAGGTCTTGCTTTTGTGTATCAATATTATTATGCCTTGACTTACCTAGTAACCACTATCCCACTATGGATAGCATTGACGTATTTATGGTGCATTAATAAAACATTGTCTCAGTTCTCGGGCAGTGGTTAGTACAAGTGATATAAGGGGTAGGCAAAGGGTTTTAACTCACAGTGGTCCTTTCTTGTGGTCCCTGAAAGGCCAGCTGGAATGACCAGGGTCCATATAATCTTATACTGACTGTATAAATGGTGGGCAGGATCATGGCTATCATTGCATTCACAGTTGTCAAATACAAAATTGGAGGCAACTTGTAAACTTGTCTGCATTTGAGTTTCTGTATGTGGTTTTTCTGGTTAATCCATTCCAATTCACTTTATTGCCTTGTAAAATGTAAAAAAATCCAGAACTTTTCACAGCACACTACAGATATGTTTCCCAGTTTTGATAGGGACAACTATATACCCAAGTGGTGATTTTTTCAAGTTGCAATTGTAACTCCTTGTTTATTATTTGCCAAAGGGAAGATATTTTTGATGAACCGCTAACACAGGAGAGACTGTATAACAGTATCTAGCTTACTACAGCTAGGACACTGAAGACCTTAATAAATCATATGGCTTACAATTTTGGTAAATTATTTTTTTTACCCCAAGACCAATAAAAACTCAGCTCTAAAGAGAGAAGAAAAAAACAGCAGATCAGAATATGAACCACTCTGAGAACAATTACACCTAAAATGAACATACAGTATATCATTAACAGTATATCATGAACATACAGTATATCATTTATAACTGCAAAACAGAAAATACTGGACTTATCCAAGACCTGGTTAAAGCCAAAACAAATAAACTAAGATATATTTCACTTTTTTAAAAAATAGCACAAAGCAAATGGTGTTTAATGCGTTGTCATTTAAGGAGACCCTTGATGCAATTCAAGCTAGAAACGGATATTGCAAACCATTTTTTGTCTAACCCATAATTACATCACTAAAACTAAATTGCAAGTGAAGCATCTAATTTCAAAACAAATTGCACTTCATATGTTGCTAATACTATATTACTCAAACAAGCAGAGCCAATTAATGATATAATAGCTGAAAGCACATTTCCATTCCGTGGGTTAAAGTACCAGTAAATTTATTTTTCACAGGAGATCAATTTAGGAAACACAATTTCAGGATCTATATAAATGAAATGTCACTATAATAGTTCTGATCTGTTAATTTAATATTTTTGTTGGTTTTCAGACAGAAATGATAAAAGTTAAGAGGGCTAATATGAACTAAATCTATCCATTTTGATTTATTTTTTATTTTTTTTCCTGCACTAAATTCATTTTAATCCATTTCTATGTCTTTACTTTTTAATATCTGTCTCAAATGTGCCTGCATGTACTTCAAAGAACTTTTTTATTCCATTCCTTTGAGTTATGCCTTTTTGTACATTTTTCTATTATATCCATTTTCTAAATATTTGCCTGCTGCGGACTGCGTTGTTTGGCGACCCCCGTGAAATGGTCGTTCAACCCCAAAAGGGGTTCTGACCCACAGGTTGGGAACCGCTGGCTTAGGTGATTACATTCATAAGGATTAAAAATTTAACCATGTATAACTTTGCTTCACAAAGGAAAACTCAAGAGCAAAACCAAGAAAAAACTTCGCAAAAAAGCATATTCTAATAAAAATATCTAAAAGCAGTATATATAAATATAAAACAGTATATATAAAATTATTTTTAAAAGACAATTCCATTTCCATAGTTTTCACACAAGCGTGAAAGACTCTGCCTTAAGTGGTACCATTTGTATGATTAATATTAAACGACCAAAATAAAGGACAAAAGGGAGGGATTTTTTTTGAAAAACAAATAAAGCTAAAGGGCAGCTTTCTAAAATAAAGCACTGTCCTTTATCATAAAGGGCATATGGGACTGGCTGAGCCTTCTTATGCAACAGTTTTGGGAACAGTGGTGCTGCTAAGGTCAGAAATGAAAGTAGAACGGGTGGTTCAGGAATTCTGGGAGTTGAAGTCCACAAGTCATAAAGGGGCCATCATTCCCCATTTCTGCTCTAAGTGGTACACGACTGACTTCTCACAATTTAAAACAAGTGAAGTACAGGTGTTCCCCCCAAAAAACTATGAGCTCAGCCTAACCCACTTAACAGCATCACAGTCTGGGAATTCAAACACGTTGTCACCAGAACTGGGCTGAGTGTTTTTCTACAAATTTCACAAGAGCTAACAGTAGAGCATGCGCCATCAAAAATGTAGTAATAGCAGATTAATGCCCTGGATGATGCTAAGTGACTGCTATGGAGGCAAATTTTGTAGGAGCAGCTTGTAAAATACCTCAGGGTTGTCTACGGCGCGATCAAAATATATGCCAGCTATTAATCTTGCCATCTTTGTGGAGCTTCATATTACTGTGGAAAATCATGTTAGAGCATCTGCACTTTGTTTTGATAAGAATAAGATCAATAGACAACAGCATATCCAGTGGTGGGATTCAGCCAGTTCACACCACTTCAGTAGAACCGGCAGCTAATTTTTTGTTGCCCAGGCCCAGAACGGACTTCCGGAAGTGGCATCCACACAGAGAACTGGTTGTTCACATATCTGAATCCCATCACTGAGTATATGCCAGCCTAATGTAAAATAAGGTACTTGCTGAGATTTAAAACCAATTAACCAGAAATTTATATAATATCCTTCCCCTTTTAAAGGTAGGTGAAGAAAAGCTGAAGCATAACTTTGGCTTTGTTGAGATATTGCAAAATAGGATGCCATAATTATTGAAAATTCAAAACAACACTGATAAATTGCCAGGCCTTTGCATATCGTAGCCCACATGAGTTTGCTAGAGCTTGGCAAAGATGCTTCCATATTGCAACATGGACCTTATTTACACAATTAAGAACCTTGTTCTAATACCTTTTCATCTTAATTAATTCAGAATATGCTTTTATCAATGCTGGCTAAAAAAAACTATTTCAACATGTTCTGGAAGAAAAGGAATTTTTTTTCTTTTAGTCTGACGTGTTCAAAGATCTTACATTTTCAATACAAAAAACATGTTCCCCCCCCATACTTGTTTCTGTTCTATCTTTAATGCAGCTGTTTAACTCTGATGTTGTCAAAAAAGGAGAAGGGAAGAGAAATATAGTCAGAATGTATAAAAATGGATGTTTCAATCCTTCCATACCTAACTGTAGGCATTAAAAAAAAATGAAACCAACGTAAAAAGCCCTTTTGAAAAACAGCTCATGAAGTATACATGTAACCCTCACTTAAGGACTGACCTGTATACTTCATGGTGCAAAGACAATCATTTATAAAGCAAGTAGATAAAAGCAATCTTTAAGATACACAAATAACTGATTTTTGCTTTGAGTGCTAATTGACCTAGTTCAGTGATGGCAAACCTTTTACAGACCGAGTGCCCAAACTGCAACCCAAAACCATTTATGCAATCGTCGGGTGCCGGGTGGGTGGGGCCCATTGGCTGGGTGTGGCCCATTGGCTGGGTATGGTCCATTGGGTGGGCGTGGCTGCAGTAGTAATGGCAGACTGGGTGGGACTAAAAAGTTCAATCAATCAATTCCAACTTTGCAAAAAAAAAATTTCCGCAAGAAGTTGAAATTGACTGATTGACTGAACCTTTTTTTTTTTTTTTGCACACAGCGGTGGAGGCCTAAAGCGAAAAGGTTTTATAAAACCCAGCTGAAGGCCTAGGACTGGGGCGATGGCACATGTGACCACAGAGAGGGCTCTGAGTGCCGCCTCTGGCACCCGTGCCATAGGTTCGCCACCACTGACCTAGTTAGTTAGTTGGTTAGCTTTCAAGTCACTCTATTTCCGAAGATTCCAGGTGGCTAATTAACAACATAAAATGAAAATCAGAAGCATAAGGCCCTGATGTGTCCCCATTTTGGCAGCAAAATCTTCAAACATTTTCCCCAAATAGCCAGATCTTCATGGTCTTTCAGAAGAGTAGGCAGGAGTGATCTGAATACCTGAAATAACTGATCCAGAGGCAGGTGGCATCTGGGGAGAAACTCAAGCTGAGTTTCCTGCAAAGGGCTTTCCATCAGATCTAAAATCCTCTCCACTCCATCTGACCAGATGGGCAGACTCAACGTGGAGAAGGCACTCTTGAAGATATCCAAGCTCTGAGTCATTCAGAGCTTGAACTATCACCTCAAAGCACACCCAGAAGCTGACTAGGAATCAGTACAGCTCCTGGAATATTTGGATGAATCTAAGGACTATTTGGGATGCCGCATGTTGAACTAGTGAAGATTCCACATGCTTTAAGAGTAACCTGATGGCTGGAGATATTTCATTAGCTGTTGGCTGGGAACAGCAGAAGTCTCCTAACTTGGTTCATTCAACACTCAGAACTGAATACTCCAGCCCTGCTCCATTTCAGATGTGGAACTGGAAGACTTAGAACAGTGATGGCAAACTTTTTAGAGACCGAGTGCCCGAACTGCAACCCAAAACCCGCTTATGCATCGTCGGGTGCCGGGTAGGCGTGGCCAATTGGGTGAGTGTGGCCAATTGGGTGGATGTGGCCCATTAGGTGGATGTAGCTGCAGTGGTAACGGCAGACTGGGTGGGACTAAAAAAATTCAATCAATTCCAACTTTGCAAGATCTTTTTTTTCCTGCGAGAAGTTGAAATTGATTGATTGAACCTTTTTTTTTTTTTTGCAAATGGTGGCGGAGGCCTAAAGCAAAAAGGTTTTATAAAACCCAGCTGAAGGCCTAGGACTGGGGCGACGGCACGCATGCCCACAGAGAGGGCTCTGAGTGCCGCCTCTGGCACCCGTGCCACAGGCTCGCCACCATTGACTTAGAAGATTGTCTCATTGTCTGGATGAGCTCTAAATTTAACCCAACTTCCCACACATCCTTTAGCTCAAACAAACTGCAGCAGTCCTGGTCAGAATGGCTACACCAAAACTTTTTCTACAATTCTAACAGATGAAAATATTCAATATTTATTTATTTGATTCCCAAGAGACCAGTGCAATTTTGCAGGTGCTACTTAGGATTTAAACAATTGAAATCTCTTTTTTTTCCCCAATGTATTGGCGAGCATAGGATTACCATTAAAAAACTTTGCTAAAAGTATGCTGGAAAAAAAAATCACACTCAGGAGGGACTGTATTTTTCCAATGTCACATTGTATGGCAAAAGTTGAGAAAAAAAGTCAAGAAACATATAAAAAAGAACAGATGGTACACAGAAAGTTCTATTCAATGTAAAACTTGCTTGCAATTATTGAAAATCAGCACTGCCTTTCCATAATATTCCACAATAAAAACTAGCAACATGTCTATTGTAAACCACATTTCAGATATATCTGGTGAAGAGGAGGGGTATATTTATTTATGTGCAAAAATCATTAAAAATGTATGACAACTCTTAGATTTTATGTTCCAGTTGTTCATAACCATGATAAGATATGAATGGCTATGCTATGTTTCATACCCCCTTGATTTAATGAAGAAATATAGTCAGAAAAAAAACAAGAAGCATGCTCTCTCTTTTTTCATAGATATAAAAAAAATGTCGGAAACAAAAAATCTTCCAAATGCTTCTTAAATGTATTATTAGTCATTTGTCATATCTGCAGAGGGCGGAAAGAAAAAGCAGCACTTTATCTGTTTCCATAAAAGGCAAATTACTCATTTTCATTAGCTTTAACTATAGATTTTGTTACCGATCAGATATGTATCTCTACAAGCTTACAAAGCTGATTTTTTTATTGTCACTGTGATCAGAAATGCTTTTCATCATTGCATCAAATTATTTGCAGAAATAATTTATCTTGATTCAGTTGCATTGTTGAGAATTGGTAAGCAATTTGCAATTAGCCAATCATGAATAAGGGACAGTCATTGCTCTAATCCAGGTGTAGGCAACCTTGGTTCTTTTATGACTCGTGGACTTCAACTCCCAGAATTCCTGAGCCAGCATGGCTGGAATTCTGAGAGTTGAAGTCTACGAGTCATAAAAGAGCCAAGGTTGCCTATCCCTGCTTTAGTCTAAAGCAATTGTCAAAGCCTTCACTTTGATTTCTGAACTATAGTAGCATAAAAGACAAGCTTGCTTTGCACATTATCTACGAAATAGTTTATCAAAATGTCTCTGCAATGCTTTGTTTCCAACGATATAACAGTACAAGTTAAATGTTGATGCACTGCATAAGGTTAACCCCTATAAACATGTCCTTTTTGTGGCTTTACAGCAAAAGCAGACTTTTGGTGTATGCATCAATGCCATCAATATCAAAGCAGCTTATCTGCTTGCTTCCCATTTTTATTTAACCTCCCACTTAACGAACAACATGGGGGATCTCACTTGTTGTTATTCAACATCTTAGCTCTTCTCAGAAAAATATATGGCTAGCACTATTGCTTTTGGAGTTTAAATAAAAACAGCATTGGGAACTTGCATACAATTGTAACTGGCTTAGCCAAGCTGAGAATGTAATCCTCTACTACTATATGCTTCTACTCAGTTAATATTTGCAGGATTTAAAAAAAAGAGGAACGCATGCAAAGGACATGGAACTCTTCAGAATTCATTAGGAAGGAATATGTGAACTGGGACCTCCATACACAGACATACAGACACATCTTTGGGAGATAGAAATGAAGATTTTTCTCTTCCTTCATCTATCTTATTTTTCCAATTCCCATCAAAGCCCCCACTTTTTTGCTATAGGTAGTCCTCGACTTACAACAGTTCATTTAGTGACCAAAGTTACAATGGCACTGAAAAAAGTGACTGATGACTATTTTTCACACCCATGACCATAGCAGCATTCCCATGATCAGGTGATCAAAATTCAGATGCTTGGAAACTGACTCATGTTTATGACGGCTGCAGTATCCCGTGGTCCTGTGATCCCCTTTTGCGACTTTCTCACAAGCAAAGTCTATGGGGAAACTAGATCCACTTAACAACCGTGTTACTAACTTAACAACTGCAGTCATTCACTTAACAACAGTGGAAAGAAAAGTGGTAAAATGGGACAAAATTCACTTAATAACTCTTCTTGCTGAGCAATGGAAAGTTTGGATTCAACTGTGGTCATATGTCAAGGACTATCTATATATCATATGAGTAAAAAATGCAAACTATCAATTGCTTCAAACTACCAAAATTTAGACCAACAGGTAACTTGTTATAATAAAACGTAGCTGCACATGGTCTGAATAATACAGGATGATCTTGATAGAAAAATGTTTAAAAAATTAAGAAGAGGAATAATGAGGAATTTCTCTTTAAATTGTCCAAGTGCTAGTGTCATGTTATCATCAATACTTCTCCAAAACCACAAGTATTCAGTGAAAGAAAATAATGACTAGATTATTTTCTGACTGGTTTTCCTAAATCTTTCTCTGCCTCTCTCTCTCTTTTCCTCTAATAAGTTAAGGAATCTTAACAGACTGATAGATTTCTCTCAGAAAAATATCTTTATTTGGCATATTACCAGTAAATACTGCTTAGGTGGATGGTGGTATTGTTCCTGCTGTTAAAATGATGAGAATATTTTCTGCCACACGATGCATTGCTTCAATTGATGGACATTTCAGAAAAAGATACCCACTATGTCATTGGAATTTACTAAATCAATTGTCTCTCATAGTTTTACTTAGCTCAGGGGTAGGCAACCTTGGCTTTTTTACGACTCGTGGACTTCAACTCCCAGAATTCCTGAGCCAGCCATGCTGAGGGGAAAGGGAGAGGTTTCCAAGCTGAGCCATTGCTGGCTCAGGAATTCTGGGAGTTGAAGTCCACGAGTCATAAAGCGGCCTAGGCCTAGGCCAGGGGTAGGCAACCTTGGCTCTTTTATGACTCGTGGACCTCAACTCCCAGAATTCCTGAGTCAGCCATGCTGAGGGGAAAGAGAGAGGTTTCCAAGCTGAGCCATGCTGGCTCAGGAATTCTGGGAGTTGAAGTCCACCAGTCATAAAAGAGCCAAGGTGGCCTACTCCTGACTTAGCTAAACTATAGTATACTATACTACAGTACCTATCAGAGCCAATTTTAAGTGAAGGCAATGCTGCCTGTCCTTACTCCGAATGGGTGAACATTTTCACCTAGTTTAACTATTGAAAATAACAAAAGCAAGGCAACTATTTCATAGCAGGGAGTTGACCTTAATATGACTTTAATTAAAATATGAACCACCAGCATTAAAATCCATATTCCTATCCAGAAAGAATAAAATTAAGAAGCAGATTCACATTTTACAAATCTCAAATTCAAAATTATATTCCTTGTAAAATATGACGGCTGTTCACCGTGAACGAACGTACGAACTTCTTTGTCAAAGAGTGTTATTTCCAAGTGTGTAGTAAAAAATAATTCTCCTCTTGTACAAAGAAAGAAGAGATTGCCAGATCAAATAACCTGAAAAATTTCCTTTTGTATTCTCCTCGCATCGTGCACTCCCCCACTCACTTTAGAAGCAGAAGCAGCATTATAATTCTGATTGATAGAACAAGAAACCCAATGATCAATGAAGCCGTTGAAAGAGAATAATTATGTTTCCTAATCATTCAGATGTCATTTTAAGATGATCATTACAGTACAGTATTCCATTCCTGAAGAATTTTGGTACGAAGTCTCTAGTCAATATGGATACATGATTATCTGAGATAGGAGAAAGGAAAAACCCCAGAGATTTGTTGCAGATCTTCCATTAAACCAGTTAATCACTGAAGAGTCTTAAGAACAAGGCTACTAAAGAACTATTTAGTGGCTCAAGGAAAGATGGAGAGATAGGAAAACATTGGACTTTGAAATGGTACAAAGTGCTTAAAACCCCAACATAAAACTAGGCACAGCTGGAATTTGCTTGGAATGAGGAATTTTGGTCAATTTTTGTAAACAGCAATAAGCTTTCTGGCCACGGATACCAACCCTTATAATACAAGAGAAGCCAAACCACAATTTGCTAGAACAGAACGGAACTTGCAAGTAGATTAGAGTTACTTGTTTTGATATGATGGGAAAACAGCTTTTAAACATACTGCTGGGGATTTTGTGACTGAATGTATTCTGTCAATTGCACAGCACCAGTTGCAAGCCAGTGCAGTCACACTGCAAGGCAAGGAATGGATCTTGTTGCTCTTACGCTCCAGGAAAACAGTTTCCCTCTCTATTGTGACTCCATGTCTAATAAAACATGCACGACAAAGCGTTTCTCTTGCACTCCTTACACAGCCTGACTGCCTGGTGTGCCTTCAGTCTCCCTGCTCACTTTTCACACTCATTCAGCCAGTCAAAGCAAAGTTTTCAAGCCATCTCTGACCTGCGCTCAATGAGAACCAAGCAAAGAAGAATTGTGGCGAATGACTTGCAAATCAAAGGCACTGCAATGTGCCAGGGTTATCTGCCAATGAAGTGTTATCCAATCAATCAATCAATCAATCAGCAAGCAAGCTAATACAGTCCTAGGCTGAATCAACAGAGGGATAATTTCAAGAGCACATGACGGGAATACCGCTTTATACTGCATCGATGAGACAAATTCTGGTCACCATGCTACAGAAAAGATGTTTGAGACCGTAGAAAGACTGTAGAGAAGAGCAACAAAGATGATTAAGGGCCTGGAGGTTAAACCATATGATGAACTATTGAGAGAATTAGGTACATATAGTCTAATGAAGAGAAGGACTAGGGGTGACATGATAGCAGTCTTCCAGTTCTGAGGGGTTGTTACAGAGAAAAGGGAATCAACTTATTCTCCAAAGCATCTGAAGGCAGGACAAGAAGTAACAGGTGAAAGATCGTTAAAGAGAGATCCAATTTAGGTCTAAGGAAAGCTTTCCTGACAGTGAGAAATATTAATCAGTGGAACAGCTTGCCTCCAGAAATTGTGGTGCTCTATCACGGTCCACACAAACAAGCAAAGCCCCATCCACGGGATACAGGCAGGTCACAAAACCAGACATCCTCCGGTCCACGGAAAATCCTCTCTCCACGGAACTGGTCCCTGGTGCCCAAAAGGTTAAGGAACTCTGGCATAGGATATCCTGGATGAGCAAGAGGTTGGACTAGAAGACATCTAAGGTCTCTTTCAACCCTATTATTGTATGTTCTAAATAGGGAACGATGTGGAAAAGAAGAGGGGCTAGTATGAAAACACAGATTATATGCAAAAGTTCTCAGATTCAAACCTAAACATATCCAGATAGAAAAGATCTATGTAGCAAGGCTGAGGCAGATTTAACACTGCAAATCAGCATGCATTTTACCTATTTCCACTAGGTGGTATTACGTATTTTGTGAATTAATGGCTGATTTTAAGAAAGAAATGTTTTCTTTTCATGTTTTATACAAATTGGCCCAACTTTGAACATTGGCATCTGGGTGGAGGGGGTGAAACCCTGTCCCTTTTTACACGAGCCACATTTGTGGGGTGGGGTTCTGATCATGTAGCTATGGCGCCCACCTTGATTTTTTCCTTGGATTACGCCTTTTAGAGCCAAAAATGAAGATGATCAGCTGGGAATTTTAGTAGATGCAGTTGCCATTAGATCTGGAGACCAACAGAGGCTCCAGCTGGATGGACCACTGATCGTTTACAATATAAGTCAGCTTTATATGCGTCCCTATGTTTATTTTTCACTTGAAGAATTTTTTATTATTTGCATCCTCAGAATTGGGGAACTTTTTATACCGGATAAAAGGGAGATATAATACAAAAGCAGACGTGATGATGTAAGACCATAGCTCCTAGAGCCAGCTAAGAATACCCCGAGTAGCTGCTCAACTTTAAAAAGAAAAGAGAATCAAAATCTAGATCAATGATTAGTGTGGGTTTATAGCATTTTTGTCAGCCCCCCTCCAAAGCCTTAGCACACCTCAATCACCTTGTGATGGATTATTTGGAGATTTCTCTATCGCCTTCCTTAAGCAAACATGCCCGCTAAAAAATGAGCAATTTATCCAGTAACAAGTTTCACATTACACTTTCCATCTATGATCTATCTGAGTAAGTTGAACCACATGCTCAAGAAGTCAGCAGGTCCGTTCATTTATATCACCTGGGATTTCTCTGAGGTTTGATGCAAAGGTTAGGTGCTTTGGTATTCACTGCCTTTTGCAAATGTGGGATCTCAATGTCCAATCAATGCATTATTGTGATAGAAAATTGCAAAGGATTAGTAAAATTACAATAAGGAATAATGAAAGAAGTTCTTATCTCAATTTGGAAAGTAACTTCTTCTGCAATCCTATATTCCTTCAAAAAATAAGACTCAGTGAACTTAAGAAGGCTTACTTTTGGCTAAACACGTATCGCCATTATAGAACCTTTATCTGTCGCAAAACAATACTGCGTAATGCAAATATTGTTACAAAAAGACAGAGTCCAGCAGTCACATAGCAACACTTGGATTTGTTGTTCCGTGGTTAGGAATTGATGCAAACACATTGTTTGTCTGCTTATAGCGGAATTAAGCAATAGATTTGAATTAAGGTACAACTGGCGTATTTTAAAACATCGACACAAAAATTTCCAAAATAGGTCTTCTAGTTGCTGAGTAACAGCTAGTAGAAGAGCTTCCAAATATCACTGTTAATGTTGAGATCCCCTTCCATGTGCTGCAGCCATGGAGATTCAAATGGATTATTGAAAAGAACAGAAAATATTAGTTGTACATCAGCTGCAGTTTTACTGCCAATGAAATGGTGTGTCAAAATTCTTCCATCAATGTGCAAATAACTGCAGTTATTATTAACGGAAGCAAGGAAGCAAGGTCAAACTGACAAATGGAAAACAAACTGATCCTACTGAATCTATAGATGGGTTTAATTTGGGTATATACTTAAAAAAAACCCCAGAGAATTAAAACCAACCGGAACCAAGATCTACAAATAAAAATCACAGCAAATTATATTTTTATCCATTATTTGCTCGAGATAATAAAAACAAGCACCAATCTCTTTTGTTATTATACTAATTTCAAGTCAGAGATCATCGTACGCTTCTCAATGCAAAGAATAAGACTTTTTTACTTACAAGGTTTCTTAAGCAAATTGATCATTCTGGACAATTGCAAGCCCTGGACAGAAAGAGGATTTCTTCGTTTTGACCCTCTTCAAAAGAATCACTGAATCTAAGAGATCACGGATGGAAAATTTTATCTCCAAATTGCTGAAAGGAATATTTGAAAGCAAATGAAGTTTGTGTGGGCACAGCCTGGTGGATCTCGTCGAAAATACATGGTCTATATTTGGGTTTAGAAAGAAAAAGGGGGGGAAAGGAGAAAGAAAAAAACCACCCACAAATGTCTTTGAAAAAGAAAGAAGCTTCTGGAAGAAATTGTTCTTGTTCAGGAAAAAAAAATCAGTTAAAAATATTGCTCAAATTATGGCCAGGGCGTGATGGGAAAATGGAAGAGGGGCTGATTGCCTACGCAAGCCCTAACCCAGTGATGGCAAACCTTTTAAGACCGAGTGCCCAAACTGCAACCCAAAACCTACTTATTTATCGCAAAGTGCCAGGGCCGCATCAACACTGTCGTGCCCTCGGGGGGAGGGGGGGCAGGGAGGCGCCTCTGAGTGCTGCCTCTGGCACGCAAAAACCAGGGGCACAAAAATAGGCCAGTGTGCTGCAAGGCACAAAAACGGCCACCACTGCACCGTGGGGTGCAGATACAAGGCACTGCACCACACAAGAACGGGGCAGGGCTAGTGTCACTAGCTCTGCCCCATTTGCAGCATGCGCGTGCCCGCGGCCCTGTGCACGCATGCATGTATGTAAAATGTTTCCCCCTCCCTTTTCCTCCAGTCTACCAATCGACAATGGTTGGTGACCTCTGCTCTACCACCTCTACTCAAGCTTGCTAGTCAACCGCTTTGCCTCCTTTGTGCTGGGCGGCGCTCCTGCTCCGGGCGGCAGTGGCGGCCTGCTGCTGGCGGTGGTGGCGTGCGTGCCATCAGAGAGGGCTCTGAGTGCCGCCTCTGGCACGCGTGCCATAAGTTCGCTACCACTGCCCTAACTCCTCTCCCCCTTCACTATTTAGTCAGACTATGATCTATCCAGAGATTGTTTTAAAAAGTAGCCAAGAGACGTGCTACAAAATTAAGGTAGGTGAGGATAGGTTTCCTCTATCAGCCCACAACTTATGTAATATAAAAATGGAAAGGCTTAAATTCTCGCAAGATACTTGCAACTCATTTGCCTGATGATCTGAGACCAGTCTCTTAGCTTCTGCAGAAAGGGCTGCTCCAAATGTCTGTCAGTCAAAAAAAATCTAGATCAGTATTTCTCAACCTTGGATCTTTAAGACGAGTGGACCTCAACTTCCAGAATTCTGGAGTTGAAGTCCAAGTGTCTTAAAAAAGCCAAGGTTGAGAAACATTGGTCTAAATCAGAGGTGGGGAACTATGGCGCCTTTATGAGTTGTGGACTTCAGCTCCCAGAATTCCCGAGCCAGCCATGTTGGCTGAGGAATTCTGGGAGTTGAAGTCCACAAGTCATAAAAGGGCCATCATTCCTCACCCCGATCTAAATTATCAAAGCCCCATCCCTTCTGCACTTGTAACCATTAGATTGGGGTTTCAAAATTACCCTTTTGACCTTTTTTACTTTTTCTAAGTCTTATTCTTTAAATCCTGTTGAAAAACATGCCTCTGTATTGCTAAAAAAAAAAAAAAAACAGGCTCACTGCTGAAAACGGCACCCAGAGTTTCCTTCACCACTTGTGTTACCATAGAGAGGTTCATAGTTTGCACTGAGCCTAATGTGATTTGTTTGGTTTTTTTAGAGAAGGAGCCAAGTCACCTTGTAGACTAATTGTATCTACTCATGGTCACACTGATTTATTCCCCATACTACAGAACAATAAAGATGAGGGCAATAGAAGAAGGGGACGACAGAGAATGAGATGGCTGGATGGAGTCACTGAAGCAGTAGGTGTGAGTTTAAATGGACTCCAGAAGATGGTAGAGGGCAGGAAAACCTGGAGGAACGTTGTCCATGGGGTCACGATGGGTCGGACACGACTTCGCAACTAACAACAACAACATAGAACAATACAAGCCACAGCTTGGTGCTAAAGGATGATACCAAGTTTCACCGTCATGTTTCTTAAGTTTCCATCAGCATGTTGCAGCAGAATCAGAAAATATATTCTGTCTTATACAAGCAAGCCGTAAAATGTTGTGGGTATCTTTGAGGAGAAGAGAATACACCGGAAAGAGCTGCCATTTTAGTGGAAATTTTGTTTCCTCAAACCTTTGTTTTTCCTATAATGACTCATGTTCCCAAAACGTATTTCAAGTACCCTGCTCTTTGAGAAGCCCAAAAAGTAGCTGATGCTTAAAAAAGAAAAAGGGAATGAAGATGCTTTAGTATTAGTTCCTCCCTCTCTCCTTGTGTGTGTGTGTGTGTGTGTGTGTGTGTGAGGGGGGGAGGGAGAGAGAGGTGTTGAACAGATGGAATGAAATTTCATGGCCTATCAATCACTTTTGAACCGAAGCCATTTTCTGCGTAATGTTTTCTTACACTGATCACCTTCAGTGGAAACTTTGCAAGAGTGAACTAGAGATGAAAAATCTTCCATATGTTCTCTTTCTCCTTGTCGCCATTTAGTTTTCAAATGCATTTTTTTGCCAGCTGGAGCTTCTTGCACACTTTTCCAAGCTACGGGCTGAACAAAGCCCTTTGATTTTTTAGTTACTGAATGAGCTTTTGTAGAGTAGGCACAGAAAACCCGGGGCACGCATGGAACACCTGGCTGTAAGAAATGGGGCAGGTTTCAGTGGTCCCATTCTCTCACGTGGAAAATTAGGAAATGGTTCTACTCAAACTAGCCCAGGGATAGGCAACCTTGGCTATTTTATGACTCGTGGACTTCAACTCCCAGAATTCCTGAACCAGCAGGGCTGGTAAGGAATTCTGGGAGTTGAAGCCCACAAGTCATAAAAGAGCCAAGGTTGCCTACCCCTGAACTAGCCAAAGGTTTGGTTCACAAGCACACATGCTGTCAGAATCCAATTATATTTCATCTCTAGTTATCGACTATGGAAAACCCCATTTCTGCCCTCTCTGGATTCTGTCATACCATGAAGGGAAGGGGGGTGAACAAAGGGGTTTTATGGCCCTCACTTCCTTCGGTACAACTTCAAAAGGGACTGAATGTGGATACCACCAAAAAGACTAACCATAACAAAGGGGCCATCAGCTTTCATTTACTCCCCTCTGAAGTCTCCTTTCCGCTGGCAGTGAGGAAAAAGGAGGTGGAAATGTAACGCCAGGGATTGTCGCTGGAAAGATGGTGGGGTGGGGTGGGGCTGATGGGGACCCCTTAAAACCCTGAACCGTAGGGCTTGGGCCCCAGGTCCTGTCTAGAACACCTGCAACCATTTTCTCTTAATAAAGGATGCCTGTTGGAAGAAATATTCCAAGAGTTCTGTCTTCTTAAGATGCAAAGTGGGGTGGGTCCCTACACATGCCCACAGTTAAGTAATACAAATACAAACAATACAATTTTCCAGATGTTCAATATCTGAATCGATGGCCAACTTGCTTTCCCCCACCTCCATCCAGTGCTTCTTGAAGCCACACCAAATCTACATTTGGGGAGCGTCCAAGTCACTTAATCTACCATCAAGATCACTATATAATTATCAAAGCCCTCAGAATGTTTTTATAGTTCTTTTGGAATCATTTTTGATCCTATTTATCCATTTAAACTCTTTCTCTCTCTTTCATTTAAACTCTTTCTCTCTCCCCATCAACCCCACTAATTTTTTTTTCTTCTAGGAAAAAAATAAATAAACAACGAGCCCAATTTTGATTGGCTGGCCTGTTAATGCAGGAGCAGATGGTTTTTTAGATAGCCTGGTCCCAAGCCACACAGAGCTTCCTAGATCACAATCAAGCATGTTGAATTTGCTGAGAAATAGTCCAGTAGCCAGTGGCATAAATATCCTCCATACGCCCAGTCTCAGTTAGCAGTCATGCACCTGTGTTTGGTATTAATTGCAGTTTGCTAGCAACTCCAGACAAAGCACACAGCACAAATGTCTAGACAAAGTGTTCCCTGAATTTTGATGAGGATGGTCAGGCTGATATCTCCAGCCAGTATTCACACACGCACACCTCCAGCACACTTTCCCCTGTTACAACTCTCTTTTGTTTGGCTTTTCACTGTATGCCATTGGTTTGTGGTCTAAGTTTGTATGCCATCTAGAGTCGATCATGTTGGGCAGCTTTACAAAGCTTAAATTATAATTATAAATAAATATGCATGTTGTACCACTGAGGTCATGTGAACATTCAAAGATTTAACAGCTTTCCAAAGATAAGATTTTATTACAATCATAGACCAAGAGAAAACAAAATATAAGAGAAAAAAACCACATAATTATAAAAATAGCATGGTAAACTTGTGATGTATTTTACAGATGATAAAGCATAGCCGTATTAAGAGAAATTAGATCGCATTGATCAAATGATAGCAACTGTAAATAAAATAGATCTGAGTGGCCTCAAAATCTGAGTAGATGGGGGAGATTAACTGGCGAATATAGCAAAATAACAGGACAAGATTTGATGCTTCAGGGACTGGTTCACCAATGGGCAAAATCTTTGTCCAAATAAGACATTGACAATTTCCCCTTGAGAATAGCTGTTGAAGGACATTACATCTTGCCAAGGTTAAGGTTGTTCAGAATTTGGGAATTCTTAGTTTAGATATCTAGCTAGCTTGAAAAACAAAAGGTAAATGATTGCTCATTGTCACATCTTTGATTATAATTCATTAATCTTACAAACACTGATTCATGACACTCACCTTCTTTGATGCAAAGAAAACCAGCTTCAGTTGCTTCATATGTTATATGGCAGTTACAGAATCATCAATTGACCATCGTGCTAATTAAGTTACAATAATTGGTTATTAACATATGCAAAAACTTAAAGGTGGGGGAGGGGAACTTGTAACCCTCTATCTGGAGTCTCCAACATGGTTCCTACCAATGTGTCTATAGGCTTTCTCCATGAAACCATCAGAACTATCTTAAATCTGACATATACGGTATGTCTTTGAAGAGCTGAGCAGGTTAGAAATGTGAAAAAATAAAATAAAATGAGAAATGTCTTCTGACTCAAAATGGCTCATGGTTTATTAAACTAGAAACATTCAAGCCATGGTCTGTTGACAAGCCATATTCTGCATGCAATTGTTGTTGTTAATTGCGAAGTCATGTCCGACCCATCGCGACCCCATGGACAACATTCCTCCAGGTCTTCCTGTCTTCTACCATCTTCTGGAGTCCATTTAAGTTCACACCTACTGCTTCAGTGACTCCATCCAGCCATCTCATTCTCTGTCGTCCCCTTCTTCTATTGCCCTCAATCTTTCCCAGCATTAGGCTCTTCTCCAGTGAGTCCTTCCTTCTCATTAGGCAGCCAAAGTATTTGAGTTTCAACTTCAGGATCTGGCCTTCTAAAGAGCAGTCGGGGTTGATCTCTTCTAGGACTGACCGGTTTGAACGCCTCGCAGTCCAAGGGACTCGTAGGAGTCTTCTCCAGCACCATAGTTCAAAGGCCTCAATTCTTTGGCGCTCAGCCTTTGTTATGGTCCAACTTTCACAGCCATACATTGCAACTGGGAAAACCATGGCCTTGACTATACGTACTTTTGTTGGCAGGGTGATGTCTCTGCTTTTTAGTATGCTGTCTAGATTTGCCATAGCTTTCCTCCCCAGGAGCAAGCGTCTTTTAATTTCTTGGCTGCAGTCCCCATCTGAGATGATCTTGGAGCCCAGGAAAATCAAATCTGTCACTACCTCCATGCATGCAATACCCGGCCTCAATCGGTAACTACACTGATTTGCATACATAATACTAAGTCAAAAAGCAAGCAGCCTCCAGTCTGTTTTATTCTTACGTGTGATCTAGGCTTTTAATCTCTAAATTTAGATTTAAAAGCGACTAGCAACCCTTAAGTCTTATAACTACTTCTTGAACTGAGTATCTGGTATTTTTCACTCTTGTTTTATTAGAACAAAATATGTGCAACAGTACACATCTGGGATGCAAAACCCAAGTATATCACTAGATGGCAGCAGCGTGTTAGTTTTCAAGATGCTGCCATCTGGTGTCCAGATTTTTGCACTCTAAATCTGGTAATCCTAGTTTAGGGCACCAAGGAGCACCAAGGAAATCTGAATTTACAGCTTTGTAAGACACCAATCTCCATTCAAGATACCTGCTCAACAACCGCAAGAATTGGATAAAATTATACATGGAACAGAAATAAAATTAATTAGCAATTTATACAAATACCTATTGAGATATAAAATGGAAGACGAGGTTGTCAAAGACACAATGATTAGATGGGCAAAAAATTTCGGATATAATATAGAATTGGAGAAATGGGAAAAAATATGGGAAATAAATATAAAATTGACTATGTCGGCGGCATTCAAGGAAAACCAGTTGAAGATGTTTTACAGATGGCATCTTCCACCAGCAAAGCTTGCCAAGATGTTCCAGAACAATTCGCCAACATGCTGGAAATGTAAAAAAGTACATGGAACATATTATCATTTATGGTGGACATGCCCAGTTGCAAAAAAATACTGGTCTACAATAAGAAAATGGATCCAAGAAATAATAGACCAACCCGTAGACTGGAAACCAGAGATCTTTTTGTTGGGTATTTTAAACAGAAAATATAGTAAAGAAATATGGTGCTTAATTTAATCATATAATAACGGCGGCAAGAATAGCATATGCACAGTGCTGGAAAAATGAGAATATACCATCAGAGGAAGAAGTAATAAGAAAAATCCTGGACTGTGCTCAGATGGAATAATTAACAAAAGAGATAAAAGAAAAGGAAGACACAGATTATTATATAACATGGAACAAGTGGTATGTCTGGTTGGAGACTAGAAATAATAGAGGAGAATAAATATGGAAAGGTCAAAAGTGAAAATATGTGTATAATAATAATAATATGAATTATTCTTAGTAAGAAGTAGAACATGAAGGAAGAAAAATGTAAATAAGAAATAACAGGCTATAAGGACAAATATTCTAAAGAAGAATAAGGGGGGAAATGTAAATAATAGATTACCGTTATGTAATCGCTGCAAAAAAAAGGGAAAGGAATATATATTGTGTGTGTATGTGTGTTATGTTTTGCTTTGTTTTGTTTTGTTGGTTAAAAATAAAAAAAAATTAAAAAAACAAAAAAGATACCTGCTTAACAGACCCACATTCCATGAATTTCCAAAGAAATCTTACCAAAAGTTCCAGATATTAGTACATATTAGTGAACATGTACAGAGAAATTAACCAAATTTAGCAAAAGTGTGAAAAAAGACCATCACCCTTATTCGGGTAGAAGCAAAGAAAGCATAAAAATACCTGCAGTGAAGAATAGTGCTGTCTATGCAAAGAACACCATCTGGATGTTCAAAGCTGGCTGCTCTTCAAGCAAAATCTCACTTCTCCTTCTTGCGATCTCTTTTTCACATCCCTGCTGCTTTTATAATATTAGGAAACCCAAGGAAAATTATATCATCATCATCAACGCCGCCGCCATTGTCATTTAGATTTGTTACAGCTATTCTACTGCAAAAGACTTTGTGCAGCTTATGTTTTCAAAAGGCAACTGGACTTTTTCCTTAAAGACTTTTTTTTTGGTTTTAA
The DNA here is from genome assembly GCF_016545835.1 of Crotalus tigris. NCBI lineage: Eukaryota > Metazoa > Chordata > Lepidosauria > Squamata > Viperidae > Crotalus > Crotalus tigris. Next base: position 114,645 of record NW_024100602.1, on the reverse strand, counting down.
AACAAAAACAAAAAGTTTGAAAAAGCACCTTTGGGACAACCATGAACTAGATTACCGAGAATCTCCATAGACATTTGAGCAGTTTTACAACATCCAATCCACAATTTAAAACATTACCTTTGTGGGAAGTCAGCCCCCCCAGAGAAGGAAATATTAAAAGGGCAGAATATATTTCCCTAAAGGATTTTAAAAGCAGAAACCAACCCTGCCCCCACGTCTCTCTGTCCCAAGCAGAAACCAAGTCCGCAAAATGCAGATGTGATAATCTTGTCAGACTGGAGTCAGGAAACTGGGATTAGGAAGAAAGATCCCTAGAATCAACAACCTCTCACACCAAAAGTCTAAGAGTCATCAGCCACCGCCATAGGGAAGCAGGATATGATCCTTGGGACATAATGGGATTAACCCACCACCATCAGAATACCGGAAAGGCACACTCAGACTCAGGTCAAAGTTCAGGCCACAGGAACAACTCCAAACAAAAGGGTCCAGAGGGTATAAAAACCCACTCCCTACATGTGCTCATTCTCTTTTCTTCCAGAGCCATCTTCCTGTCTGGTTCTCCTTTTCAATAAACTGTAATCTTCTTTCTAAAGCAGTCGCCATGTTGTTTATTCCCGGCTTGGACTGAACCATGAAGACTTTTCCTTCAACACCATAGAACATAATAACACGAGCAAAATCAAATACAACTGTATGCACTCACATACATGCCAGAGACTTCAGTAACACCTTGACCCTTAGGAAAAATTTGGTTTGAAGCCTGATTTAGCACTATCTACAAACATCTATGAACCCAAGGGAATAACTGATCATGCTACCATAGGTTTTGAGGTAGCCAGGTTGTACTGCTTTAATCATTCTGTTTAAACTTTGAGCCAATTGTGACTACTGTGGTCTTCAGTAATTTGATATTTTTCTCTCTCTCTAGATATGACACCGAAATGTCATGTTTTCTGAGCCATTATAGCAGTTTTACGAGTTTCCACATTGCCTTGTTGGTTGGTATTAACATTGTTTTACTTTTTAGTATGTGCCAGTTAGCTTCTTTTAAAGAAAAGGAGGTTACAGATAACACAGTGATAATGAAAAATGAACAGCCGTGCAGATGCTCATACGAATCATTTTTAGCATGCCAAGTTTAGTCTTATCACGGAACATCGCTGTCTGGGAAGAGAGCTATGCTCCTCCTCCAATCTCTATGTATTGTTTGAAAAAGAGAAAAATATCAGTTTCACTTTATTACAGCTACAGAAACAACCCAAATCTTCAATTAATGTATACCGTATATGCCGGCGTATTAGGTGACCCGGCGTATAAGATGACTCCCGTATTTATAGCTGAGCCGCATTCCTAGAACGTCGTCTTATACGCCGGAAACTACCAGTATTTCCGGCGTATAAGACGACTCGGCGTATAAGATGACCCCCGTCTTTGGCGCCGATTTCAGCGCTCGCGGAAGTCATCTTATACCCCGGCATTTATGGTACATACAGCACTATCTACACAGACACTACAGACCACAGACAGAATGTTATGTAAACCCTCAGAATGTTATGTAAATGCAATTTTCAGTTCTCCAGATAGTGTTATTCATACTTCTTATTAGTCATATAGCAGCAGTCTGGTTTTCTGCTGGTAAATGTCTCCATATCCTACTTAGCTTACATTTTGAGCTCTGTCTTCAAAAGCAGAAGCCAACAAGACCAAAAGTGTCTTGAGATCAGCCTGGGATGGTCCCTTCCAAAATTACGCAGAACAAAGATATTAGGGGACAGGCGCCACTGAATTAAACAGCAATCCTCACAAAATAAATGTATACTGATCTGACAAGGGAACTCAACAGGCATTTTATAATTTACCCCTTCTCTCATGTTAAAAATTATAATTTGGCATGATTTGGAAGAGCTCCATAAGCCACACTCAAAACTTTGTGGGAGTGTGACCCTGGACAGAAGTTGTGTTCTTTTGTTCTAGATGTCTCAACTATGGGTCGCTTTAGGCATTTTAGGTGCTAACGTATAAAACAAGGAAAGTTTCAGTCAGAAACTTTGTCTAGCCCGGAATGATCACTGCTAAGTAACAACAGCTTTTTAGGTGGAGAGGCATTTGCACAGGATGGCAAAGTTTATGGAAGCATGAATATACCACCAGTGCTATGAGGCACTTACTCTATAATCAGAGCCATCATAAGATCACAGAGTAGTAGAGTTGGAAGAGCCTACAAGGATCGTGAGCCCAAACCATGACATGTGCTCATCCATGAAATCATAGACCATGTCCATTAGGAAGGTTAAAATAAAAATCAAGAAGGTAGCCAAATCTTCCACCAGCAAAGCTTGCCAAGATGTTCCAGAACAATTCGCCAACATGCTGGAAATGTAAAAAAGTACATGGAACATATTATCATTTATGGTGGACATGCCCAGTTGCAAAAAAATACTGGACTACAATAAGAAGATGGATTGAAGAAATAATAGACCAACCCGTAGTCTGGAAACCAGAGATCTTTTTGCTGGGTATTTTAAGCAGAAAATATAGTAAAGAAATATGGTATTAACTTTAGGTATAATAACGGTGGCAAGAATAGCATATGCACAGTGCTGGAAAAATGAGAATATACCATCAGAGGAAGAAGTGATAAGAAAAATCCTGGACTGTGCTGAGATGGAAAAATTAACAAAAGAGATAAAAGAAAAGGAAGACACAGAGTACTATATAACATGGAACAAGTGGTATGACTGGTTGGAGACTAGAAATAATAGAGGAGAATAAATATGGAAAGGTCAAAAGTGAAAATATGTGTATAATAATGTATAATAATAATAATATGAATTATTCTTAGTAAGAAGTAGAATATGAAGGAAGAAAAATGTAAATAAGAAACAACGGGGCAATAAGGACAAATATTCTAAAGAAGAATAAGGGGGGAAATGTAAATAATAGAAGATTACCCTTACGTAATCGCTGTTAAAAAAAGGCGGAGGAGTATATACTGTGTGTGTACGTGTGTTATGTTTTGCTTTGTTTTGTTTTGTTGGTTAAAAAAAATAAAAAAAGAAAAAAAGAAATAGAAAAAAAAGAAGGTAGCCAAAACAACGAAAATCCCACCCCATTTTATGTGCATCCAGAACACACATTCAAAAGAGACAAGGCTTCAGCTGCATGATTGCAGCCGCCATCTTGACTTTTTTGACACCTAGGATACCTTTGCTCCTTGTGGGTTGGAAGAGATTATTCTGATGGCTTCCGTCTTCAGAATTCTACAATAAAACAGTTACAAGGTTGTTCTGCTTGTGGCTTGGGGGCCTCTGGATGACTTTAAAATATTAAACATGGTGAACCCTAATTAGGGCTTGGGAAAGAACCACCAGTGAATTGCAGAGCTATAGACTAAAACATATTATTATGTGGTCATTTTAATGGTTATTTTCTCTTTTTATTGTTTTGGCTAGAGATCTGACAACATCGTCAGCCTCTAAGACACGGAAATCAAATCAAACAAAGACACATCCCAGAAGATTAGAACATAATATCTTCTGTACTTTTGCCAAAAATGTGATAAGGACGTGGCCTTTGTTTCTGCAATAGACAACCTCCCCTGAATGGGGATCTGCAGTTCTATTTTGCAGGTGTTTATTGATGAAGGGAATTGCTATTATCTGTTAATGTCCATCTCTGCATTTTAGAACTGATCCACAAATTTTATTATTGATATTTTAATGCAACAAGATTTAATGCAACTGTGACTTTAATGCTTCTCTATTATGTAGCTCTTTTCATCTGCCACAAATTCCATAATGCTTTCCACGATTGCAGCATTTTGCCAAAAGCCTCATACAGTCAGTGATAAAACTGCAAATTTAAAAGCATGCCCTTGAAAAAAAAATCATGGAGGGAAAAAAGCAAGGAATCTAGGGAAGTCACACTTCAGAACATCATGAAATTATGCTCTTCGCTTGCATAATTTCAGGTCAGAATCCTGCAGCAATGAACACAGCAACAGCACACAAACAAAACACACACCGTTTGCAGTGATAAAGAGACAGAATTGTCACAATGGCGATTAAAACTGGCTATATAGCCACAGACTGAAAATTTCAGAGAGCAATTAATAAATGCATGGGAAAGACATGGCAGTATGCACAAATGCAATTTCAGCGATGGTTAAATATGAATATTTTTGCTGCTAGATTCAAATCCAAGCGCAAATATCTCCAATGATTTCCACTAGTCCAGAAAGATCCATTAAAGCAGGGGGCACTTTGGGTTCCTTCAATCAAACCATGTCATCTATGATTAGCTTTATTCATTAGACCAGGGGTAGGCCACCTTGGCTCTTTTATGACTGGTGGACTTCAACTCCCAGAATTCCTGAGCCAGCATGGCTCAGCTTGGAAACCTCTCCCTTTCCCCTCAGCATGGCTGGCTCAGGAATTCTGGGAGTTGAAGTCCACCAGTCATAAAAGAGCCAAGTTTGAAGACCTCTGTTATAACCTTGATGTTAAAATTATGCTGAATGCCTAAAAATAGAGAAAGGATTTCTTTCTATTTCTGAGGAAAGAGGAATTCATTCGCAGACTAGCAATCCTTAATGAATGGATTTCCAATATAGTCAATAATTAGATGATACCCAATTTAAATACTAATCCACATCCAAACTAGATAATCTCATTAACTTAGCCGGGGTGGGGGGGTGTAGGCAACCTTGGCTCTTTTATGACTTGTGGACTTCAACTCCCAGAATTCCTGAACCAGCCGTGCTGAGGGAAAAGGGAGAGGTTTCCAAGCTGAGCCATGCTAGCTCAGGAATTCTGGGAGTTGAAGTCCACGAGTCATAAAGCAGCCTAGGCCTAGGCCAGAGGTAGGCAACCTTGGCTCTTTTATGACTCGAGGACTTCAACTCCCAGAATTCCTGAGCCAGCCATGCTGAGGGGAAAGGGAAAAGTTTCCAAGCTGAGTCATGCTGGCTCAGGAATTCTGGGAGTTGAAGTCCACGAGTCATAAAAGAGCCAAGGTTGCCTACCCCTGCATTAGACTTTCAGGCAGGCATATTTTACTTGGAAGTCCAAAGCTGCTTTTTCAAAAGACAGCTGGTCTTTGTTTTTCTTTGAAGACGTTTCGCTTCTCATCCAAGAAGCATCTTCAGTTCTGACTGAGGGGTAGAGGAAAGAATATAAATTCAATGGTGGAGGATGGAAGGATTTATATTCCTTCTTCCACCACTCAGTCAGAACTAAAGATGCCTCAGTTGGATGAGAAGCGAAATGTCTTCAAGGATAAAACAAAGTCCATCTGCCTTTTGAAAAAGCACTTTTGGGACCACCATGATTTGGATGATTGAGAATCTCCATAGACATTCTTACTCGGAAATTTCCTAAATGGAAATGTTAAGACTTTTCTCTGCCAAACATATACATGTCCTCTGAACTATAGTCATTCTAGCGTATCAAGCAGATAGTAAACTCTATGAAAACTACTTGGTTGGAAAGGAAGGCCAAGCAAGCTAAGAAAAGCATCCCTCAAGTTAAAATTTTCTTAGAAGCAGAATGAAAAAAATATATGTAGCAATAGCAGATCCATGTTCAGATCTACACTACAGCTGTAGTAGTGATTTTCCATCCAAATACAGGTAGTCCTCAACGTACGATCACAACTGAGTCCACAATTGAGTTTTGAGTTTAGTGTTAAAAGAATAATGAATCTGATAACAATAACACTGCAATTTAGCCACTTGCAAACCCAAGAACAATTTCTGTCTCTTTAATCTGTATCCCAAACCATAAGTTTTGCTGTTGTTGTCCGATTTTGATGATGTTTTTCTTTCCCCCAGTACCTGGAGTATTGCTATCTAGTCCTTTGGATTGAACTTTGCGTTCTGTAGCTCTTTCATCTGTAGCCATTGTTACTGGAACAAAATGTACAATACAACAGAGTCACATAGATAAATCAAAGAAATCTACTTTATCCTGATTAGATCACGTGGTTTGCTTAATAATGGAGTGAATCACATTTATGCATCATTTAGTTCAAAAGATAGACTCAAAACTATTTTGTATTGCTTTTTTAACCCAACTCAGAGTTTATAAAGAGTTCTCCAACCATTTTGTAATCTACATAGCGAGATGACTCTTAAAACAGAGGTCCCCAACCTTTTGGGCACCAGGGACCGGTTCCGTGGAGAGGTTTTTCCATGGACCGGAGGGCGCATGGTTTTGTGTGCTGCCTGCATCTCACGGATGGGGCTTTGCTTGTTTGTGCGGACTGGTAGCTGGCATGCCGTGGCCTGGTACTGGTCCACAGACAGGAGTTGGGGACCCCTGCCTTAAAAGATGGGATCAGCCTGGCATCTATCACTCAGACTGCTACAGGACTGTCCCTTTCTGCCAGTCCTTAGGCTCTTGTCTTTTGGGAGCAATCTGCTTTAGAAATCAGAAGAACTTAATTATTTCAACCCAACTTTTCTTCTTATACCCATCACGTTGATCTGTGCTTCAGAAACTCGAATCACCAGCAATTCATCACCAGCAGTGAAACAGGTGAAAGAACTCTCTGCTGCTTCGTGGCACAACCCTCCCCTAATCTGTCAGCTCTTCATGCTCCTGCTTGATGTGGGTTCTGGGATACACCCAAATCCATGCCCAAAAGGAACCTGACTATCAGCTAGTATCAACAAGTAGCAGAATAGTCAGAGCAAGACCTTGCCAATCCAGCTGTTTTCACACTGGCTGATGAATGGGGAAGGAAATAGATATGATGGAATCTAACAATCCACATGCCCTTCATGTTCAGTGTACATTATAAGTAAAGGTAGAACCATTTGCTGACGCCATCCCTCTGGTAAGTTAGGGACTGACAATAACAACAGAAAATGTTATGCTGGTAAAAATCTGCCACCTCAAGGATAGCTGGATAGCATTATGAGGCTGGAAACTGGAAAACAGTTGAAAAAGTCACTGCTCAGTTGAGGCAAAGGGAAAGGCTAATAGTCTTGGTCAGGGTAGGCAACCTTGGCTCTTTTATGACTCGTGGATTTCAATTCCCAGAATTCCTAAGCCAGCCATGCTGAGGGGAAAGGGAGAGGTTTCCAAGCTGAGCCATGCTGGCTCAGGAATTCTGGGAGTTGAAGTCCACGAGTCATAAAAGAGCCAAGGTTGCCTACCCCTGGTCTTGGCCAATCCATTTGTTTCCTATGGTCTGCAAAGGAGGGAACAGAGGTGGTAAATCCCATTTGCACCCTCAAAAAAGCTCTCCCTGAGTAAGTACTGATTCATGGAACAATGCAAACAAGCTGTTCTAAGGCAGAATCCTTGTGGTTCTGGCAAAGGATGATGAAAATAAAATTAGATGCTCCTAGTATCCTGACATCCCAAAAAGATAACATCTGGCAGGGATGATCAGAGCATGATCCCATCACAAGCACATACACACACACACACACACACAAAAAAAAAAACACCAAAGAGAGAGAGAGAGAGAGAGAGAGAGAGAGAGAGAGAGAGAGAGAGAGAGAGAAAGCTTCCTATTACCCGATGTGTGTGTGGGGAGGACAACTTAACATATGATCAAGAAAATAGATAAACTGCTGATGAGATGACTTGTTTTCTCTTTTCTGCCTGTCTGAGTCCAGAGGAGGGATAATTAGGAATGGTCAAAGAGGAAAGGATATTAATGGAGCAAAAGGAAAGACTGGTATGAATGAATAAATTGATTTAATAGAAAGAAATGAAAGTTTTTTCATTTCAAATTCTGATTTTTTTTATTTACTTGTTTGTTACTCAAGAATAAAATCTGCAAGGGAGCTACAGAAAATATCCTTGGGGAAAGCAACACAGAGCTCTAATTTAAAAACAAAAGTCAGGATCTATTAGCAGGTTAAGATAAAAACAGAATATGTGAGATACGATAAAATAGAGTAAAACACATATATAGAACTAAGCAGAGAGAACCACAATAAAGAAGCTATTTAAATGCTGAAACGTCACATCAGATAGTAGCACTGGTGATTTTGAACAGCAAAACATCTGAGGTGAATAAAAAGCAGGAAATTATCCACTTGTTTGAGGGAAAAAAATGCTCTGAATACCTCCACATTGTCAGCAATCCATTCCTCAACTCCTAAAAGAGTAATTTGGAACCAATTCACAATTGTTATCACTTCTATAAAAATGTCAAGGCTCAGAAATTGCCGAAAGAATTATCATGTACTAATCTGCTCACCCACTTTCCCGCCATCTGACCCCAAAGCGGGGTGCATATTGGGTTGTCCCCTGAACTATTGCCAGTTATGAAGGAATTCATGTTTGTCAGTAGATATATTTGTCTGGGTGGGTTGCAAGAAAATGTGAGAAGCTGCTATCTTACACTGGAAGCTGTGTGAAGGAGATCAAGTATAGAAAATAGAAATAAAAGTATTGAAATCCTCCCAGGCACCACCAACTGCCTTGTCACCATTGTTGTTGTTGTTAGTTGTGAAGTCATGTCCGACCAATCGCGAGCCCATGGACAACGTTCCTCCAGGCCTTCCTGTCCTCTACCATCTTCTGGAGTCCATTAAAGCTCACGCCTACTGCTTTAGTGACTCCATCCAGCCACCTCATTCTCTGTCGTCCCCTTCTTCTATTGTCCTCAATCTTTCCCAGCATCAGGCCCTTCTCCAGTGAGTCCTTCCTTCTCATTAGGTGGCCAAAATATTTGAGTTTCAGCTTCAGGATCTGGCCTTCTAAAGAGCAGTCGGGGTTGATCTCCTCTAGGACTGACCGGTTTGATCGCCTTGCAATCCAGGGGGCTCGCAGGAGTCTTCTCCAGCACCATAGTTCAAAGGCCTCACTTATTTGGCGCTCAGCCTTTCTTATGGTCCAATTTTCACAGCCATACATTGCAACTGGGAAAACTATACCTCAGTTGAATTATGAGACATGGAAATAACATGAGAAAACGCCTATAGTTTACCCTCAGACAGTCTTCTGACCATCATTCCTTGTAACTGTGGCCATTGAACCAGGAGAGAAGAGAGCCAAGTTCCTAACCAGTGTTTTTCAAATTTGACAACTTTTAAGATGTGTGAAATTGAACTCTTAGAATCCCTTAACCGGGTGGTTCTCAACCTGTGGTACTTGCATCCCTGGGGGGTGGGGGGGGCGCAATGTCATCACAGGAAGTCCCGTAAAGGCTTGAAGAAATGTGAAGATTTAAATCTTGAGTTAAGTTTTGGGGCTCCACGACCATGATCCATGGCCACAAAAGGTATTTAAAGTGGGTCAATAGTAAAGAAAAGGTTGAGAACCACTGTCTTAATCAATACTGTTCTAAGGAAGAAACAGGTTCTAAAAATAAAATGGTGGACCTTGGGTAGTGGGGAGGAAGAAGAGCAAAGGTTAGCTTGAGCCTAGCCTCCAAAGCACCTGAAGGCAGGACAAGAAGGAATGGATGGAAACTAATCCAAGAGAGAAGCAACCTAGAACTAAGGAGAAATTTCCTGGCAGAACAATTGATCGGGGGAACAACCTGCCTCCAGAAGCTGTGGGTGCTCCAACAGTGGAAGTTTGAAGAAGAGACTGGACAGCCATTTGTCTGAAATGGTATAGGGTTTTCTGCCTGAGCAGGGGGTTCGACTAGAAGACCTCCAAGATCCCTTCCAACTCGGTTCTGTTCTGTTCTGTTCTTAAAACCAAGAGAAGGGGTTGAGCCAGGCCCAGCCAGAGCTCCCACCTATGAGAAAACAGGCCTGCACTGAAGCAACTGAAAATAAAATGCCAAGTGTACTGTGGTTTCAAATAAACTGAAGCAGAATCATCCATTCGACTCCTGAAAGCAAATCATGGTACAAAATTAGCTAGGTCCAGAGTTAATAAGATCCAGAGAGACAGTTTAATCTAGTGGTTAAGACGCTGGCCTAGGAACCAGGAGAGTGTGAGTCCTAATCCTGCCTGAAGCATTGTTGTTGTGAGGAAAATAGAAGGAGGAAGGAGTGTTAGGTATGAGGGTGAAGGTTCATTCTCTAGCTTGTGGGTTGGACAAGCTCAGAGTATGAACCTTCACCCTCATCCTACACCCGAGCTACAGATACTCGCCACTATTGAAGTGTTAGGTATGTTCGCCATCTTAGTTTTTTTTTGTAAAGGCAGGATAACAAACAAACAAATGAACAACTGTCATTCTGGGGCAAAACACTACATAGAAGTGATCCGGTGTTGTTTGATATACAGCTAATCAAAGAGTTTGTAAACAATTTCTAGCAAGCAACTATGGGGAGTAAAGCGTGTGTCTTAGCAGAAGGATCCAGACTAAATACGACAAATTTATTAGCTGATTGCGGGGACTAAAAGTGAAAAGAGGTTGCTGGGAATTTGCATGGTGAAAAAAATGTACAAAAGCCAACACAACTTGAATACTGGGTTCACACGCCTGTAAAGACTTTTCTCCCACCTACAGCAAACATTATACAAGATGCGGACATAGACGTAGTACGTAAGGCTTGCTTTTATCTGAATTGCTGGTTTACTAATGAATATAAAAATGGTTTCCTATGGTGGATGCGAATTTGTACTACTTTTAAAGGAAGAAATTTCAGTACAGCTCTAGTTAAGACCTCCACCTTAATGGACGATGTGTGGGAGAACAATTCCCTTTCCTGTTGACAGCCCTACACACACAGCTTCTGAAAGCCTGAGCAAAGTGATAAACTAGATTCTTTCTTCCTGAATGCCAATTGATACCAAACTTAAATTCACATATTTGGAAAAAGTAAATAAATAACAATGTACAGTAGTGGCCAAAATTGTGAAAACCTTTTGGGAAAAGTGTATTTTTGAGGTTTGATGGCTAATAACATCACTTGTTTTTTGGAGTAGTACCATAAAATTAGATATCAATGGAAAGATAATTTAATCAAGAATGTAATGCAACATAGTTTGTCCAATTATCTGTACTGCATTCTATGAAAAGTTATAGTCAAATAACCAGAAAAAGGAAGCACAACTTGCTTAGGTTGTTATCAGGGAGCTTTCCTTCATCCGATTGTAGCCAATGAGCATGAGTGTTTAGAGAGCCAATCAGGGATCACCTTGTTTTGGCAATAAGCCAATCAGATCACAGTAGGATTCAGTTATTGATGTCCTGTATTGAAGCTGAGAGGAAGACGTTTGTCAGTGTGTTATGTGATTGCTATCAAGCTGGTTGGGTTTTTTTGTGTTCTTTCCTTCAGTGAGCTTATAAAACGTAATAAAATTAAGGTACTGGTGCAAAGAGTTGACTGGTTGCCCAGAAAGTGAACAAGGCTACAGTTATAAAGAAACTAGAAGAAAAATGGGTGGAAACTTAACCAAAGGTGGCATGTCTACTGTACACTTTTCCCAAAAGGTTTCCACAGTTTTGGCCACTACTGTAACTATCATCATTATTTGATTATTTCTGCAGGAACATCTACAAGTAGGGAGGTTTAAAAGAATCAAGGAGGCACTGACAACCATGCAATTAAAGTCCTGCTCCCTTTTTCTGCACGTAAAAAGGGGGGGCTTCAATCACATGGTTTCAGTTTCCATCTTGACTTTATTTCCCCCCCCCCCACTGAATGTTGTTTAGTGATAGTGGCGAATATCTGTAGCTCAGGTGTAGGATGAGGGTGAAGGTTCATTCTCCGATCTTGTGAGTTGGTTTCCTAACGTTTCCTTACCAAGCTAGGTAACACCTTCAGCGGAACTTGGGGGGGGGATGTCAGTGTCGTTGTTCTTCTGCTTATAAGGGCTTCATGTGGTCAGTGGTCATGTGATGGGTCAGGTGGTCATGTGATGGGTCAGGTGTGGGTCGCGCCAAGTGAGGGTCTTGTGATGGGTCAGGTATGGGTAATGTCAACTGAGGATGGGTCTTGTGATGGGTCAGATGTGGGTAATGTCAAGTGAGGGTCTTGGAATGGGTTTTGGGATGGGAAGGTCACATCAGATGAGGGTCATTGGGAGGTGAAATGCTGATTGGGGGGGTTGCATGGGTTGGTTGAGGGTCAGAGTCGTAGTTGGTTGGCTGTGCGATTGATTTGAATTCTGAAGGGTCCATAAGCTCGTTGTAGGTTGATGTAGGTCTGTTGATACAATTGCTTGTGGAGTGCCTGAATTGTTTTAGATTATTGCAATGCGTGACCCATAGCAAGAGACGAGTCATATTTAATCACTTAAATATGAGCCAGCAGTGTGCTGCAGCTGCCAAAAAGGCCAACACAGTGCTAGGCTGCATTAACAGAGGGATAGAATCAAGATCACGTGAAGTATTAATACCACTCTTCAATGCCTTGGTAAGGCCACACTTGGAATACTGCATCCAGTTTTGGTCACCACGATGTAAAAAAGATGTTGAGACTCTAGAAAGAGTACAGAGAAGAGCAACAAAGATGATTAGGGGACTGGAGGCTAAAACATATAAGGAACGGTTGCTAGAATTGGGTATGTCTAGTTTAACGAAGAGAAGGACAAGGGGGGACATGATAGCAGTATTCCAATATCTCAGGGGCTGCCATAAAGAAGAGGGAATTAAGCTATTTTCCAAAGCACCTGAAGGCAGGACAAGAAGCAACGGGTGGAAACTAATCAAGGAGAGAAGCAACCTAGAACTAAGGAGAAACTTCCTGACAGTTAGAACAATTAATCAGTGGAACAGCTTGCCTCCAGAAGCAGTAAATGCTCCAACACTGGAAGTTTTTAAGAAGAGACTGGACAGTCATTTGTCCGAAATGGTGTAGGGTTTCCTGCCCGAGCAGGGGGTTGGACTAGATGACCTCCAAGGTCCCTTCCAACTTTATTATTATTATTATTATTATTATTATTATTATTATTATTATTATTATTATTATTAGTATTATTATTATTATTATTATTATCTACAAGGTTTGCTGTTATTTTTTTAATTCAAACACCATGGCTTGGATTGTTCTTGTGTTCCACCTGTAGGGTTAGAACTTTTAAAAGAAATGGAAGGAAAAACAAGACTTGTCATATGAATTATAACTGGGTTTTTTTTTAACCTGCCAAACCAATTCTGATTTATTTAAAAACAGGCTTTGTGTTAAGTCCAAATAAAGTTGAAATATTCCTTACCACTGTCAAATGTAATCTTATGTTCCTCCACTCAGGCTTCTTCTAAACATCAGAATTTTGCATACAATCCGTGGGTAGCATCAGGGAATGATTATTCTTTCCAGCTGTTTATGAAGAAATAGCAACAGAATTATAATTTAGTAGAGAAAGACAATTCTTTAAGTGACAATTTACAGCAGAAACTCACACTTGCCTTCTCAGCAGTAGGCCCTGCTATGTTCAAATAGGTTTTAGTCTCAGAATATTAATTCAGTCTTACAGTATTGATTTCAGTATTTTTCACCTGCTTCAGATTGCATTATTCTGTGGTTTCGTTACTGCTTTAAGTAGTCAGATGAAAAGTCTGTGTATGTCATATGCAAACCCTGGTGCCTGTAGCTTTTTGACACTTTGACCAAGTATTACACTATTGTTATCAAGATCACCCAAACTCAATAACCAATTTCACCAAACTACAATTTTAGTTTTATGAGCATGTATGTAAGATGCTTCCGATTCCTGCATATGATTTTAAAAAATCAGCAAAGTGAAATTTAAATGCTAGTTTATATTCCATGTTATATCATTGCAATTCAGGATCCATGTACAGGTAGTTCTCAGCTTACAACATTACGTTTGGTGACCGTTCAAAGTTACAATGGCACCAAAAAAAAAAGACTTAGGACCATTTTTCAAAGTTATGGCTTTTGCGGCATCCCCATGGTCACATGATCAAAATTCAGATGCTTGGCATATTTATGACGGTTGCAATGTCCCCTTTTGTGACCATCTGACCAGCAAAGCCAATGGGGAAGCCAGATTCACTTAACAACTAACTTATCAACTGCAGTGATCCGCTTAACAACCGTGGCAAGAAAGGTGATAAAATGGGGCAAAATTCACCTAACAAATGTCTCACTTAACAACATTGTAGTCATAAATTGAGGACTACCTGTACTCCAGTTTGTGTTGGTCATTCAGATCAACACCAGGCTGGAGAGGGCAGTGCTGAAGCAGACATTCAAGAATAGGGCTTCTCTCGTCCTTTGACAGAGATGCTCCTGGCCCAGGGGTAGACAGACAACCTTGGCTCTTTTATGACTCGTGGACTTCAACTCCCAGAATTCCTGAGCCAGCCTGGCTCAGCTTGGAAACCGATCCCTTTCCCCTCAGCATGGCTGGCTCAGGAATTCTGGGAGTTGAAGTCCACGAGTCAGAAAAGAGCCCAGGTTGCCTAACCCTGGCCTAGGCCTAGGCCGCTTTATGACTCGTGGACTTCAACTCCCAGAATTCCTGAGCCAGCATGGCTCAGCTTGGAAACCTCTCCCTTTCCCCTCAGCGTGGCTGGCTCAGGAATTCTGGGAGTTGAAGTCCACCAGTCATAAAAGAGCCAAGGTTGTCTACCCCTGTAAACCTGGCCAATTTATATCTAATAAATTTTTACAAGTGTTGGGCTTCTCTGAAAGGCCAGGCTCCATGCTGATGCCTCAATGAGAAAGGAAGCCCCTTGTGTGGCATATCTGAAAGTTTAGGGCAGTGGTGGCGAACCTATGGCACAGGTGCCAGAGGCGGCACTCGGAGCCCTCTCTGTGGGCACACGTGCTGTTGCCCCAGCCTTGCCTCCCCCCGTGACCCCCTCCTCTCCAGCAGCACCCCTGAAGGAGAGTAGCTGGAGCGTGGCCCATGCATAGCAGCGCAGCCAAAGACATGGCAGGCAGGCAGCGTAGACAAGACTCTGCCCTCACACCCCATTGTGCACAGTTGATGCTGCAGGGCACAGACAGAGGGTGTGACTGCCATAGCACTGCTGGGCTGCCTGGGTGATTTGTGGCGGACCCTGGAGGCAGCGAGTGGCCCTGCAGGCAGGCGGGGCAAGGGAATGGGGGGGCGGAGTGGGGTCAGGGCAGGGGGCGGAGCAGGGGCAGGACCATTTTTTGGGCACTCGGTCTCTAAAAGGTTCGCCATCACTGGTGTCGGGTTACGTAACATCATATAAAATGTTTTCCCTGATGTACATTTTAAGCTCTGCAGTTAACAACACATAATAGTTTAATAAGTAAATGCAGTTATTTATTTGGACTCTATCTACAGGTAATCCTCGACTTACAACAGTTCACTTAGCAACTTTTCGAAGTTACAACGGCACTGGAAAAAGTGACTTCTGACCGTTTTTCACACATTTATTTATTGGTAAAATTTATATGCCGCCCAATCCCTAGGGACTCAGGGCGGCGTACAAAATTAAAACAACAAGTATAACAATTAAAAATGAATACATTCACACAGCGTGGCCCAATCGAATCCCGCCCCCCCCGGGGACATCAACCCCAGGCCTGCCGGAACAGGAGAGGAACACTTATGACCAATGCAGCATCCCCATGGTCAGGTGATTTACATTCAGATGCTTGACAATTGGTTCATATTTATGACGGTTGCAGCGTTCCGGGGGGGGGGGGGGCTCAGATGATCCCCTTTTGCAACCTTCTGACAAGCAAGGTCCATGGGGAAGCCGGATTCCCTTAACAACCGTGTTCCTAATTTAGCCACTGCAGTGATTCGCTGAACAAATGTGGCAGGAAAAGTCGTAAAGTGGGGCAAAACTCACTTAACCAATTTTTCACTTCGCAACCTAAATTCTGGGCTCAATTGTGGCCATAAATTGAGGACTGCCTATCCTTTCAATGAGCAGGCGGAAAAAAAACTTGGGCATTGAAACAGAATGGAAAGATATTTAGTTCACATTCAAAATAGTAATAATAATAATAATAATAATAATAATAATAATAATAATAATAATAATAATAATACTTCAGAATTCAAACAGAGAAACACCTGCAACATAACACCCCAGACTTAACAATTGTCAATAAGAAAGACAAAAAAGTCTGGATAGTGGACGTGGCAGTGCCTGGAGATAGCAGAATAGAAGAGAAAGAACTGGAGAAGATAACAAAATACAAAGACCTACAAATAGAAATAGAAAGACTGTGGCAAAAGCAAGCAAGGGTAGTACCAATAGTCATAGGCGCCTTGGGTGCAATCCCAAAACAATTGGAGCATCACTTGAACACCATTGGCATTGACAAATTCGCTATTAGTCCATTGCAAAAGGCGGCCTTACTAGGAACTGCTTCCATCCGACGACGATATCTGTAATACCATCAAACATCCACATCTGCCTATCCCAGGTCCTGGGTAAGGACTCGATAGCTAGACAAAATGCCAAATCCAGTCTGAACATCTGGCTGACTGTGCGATAATCAATAATAATAATAATAATAATAGTAGTAGTAGTAGTAGTAGTAGTAGTAGTAGTAGTAGTAGTAGTAGTAGTAATCAGTGTTTTTTTTTTTAAAAAAAGGTGCCAGAACTCACACATGTCATACAACCCGCCTTGCCTATCCTACAAGGTTCCATCCAAAAAAGATGCCGGAACTCCGTTCTGAGCGTTCTATGACAAAAAAGGCCTGATAATAATAATAATAAATATTAACAGAGATGGCTACATTTTAACAGACACCATTGGGCTCTGAATGGGTGGATAGAACATGCTACAAAAAGCGCTTTCGAATTAAGAAAACACGGTTTGAAGAATGGGGGGGGGGAACTAATTGCATTATGTGTAACAATATATAGATTCTTTTTTTTTTTTTAATGAAGGGTAACAGACTGCCAAGTGACATTCATTGGGAATGGCCACATCTGTCTTCCACTGCATGCTTTGTTCATATGCAAATTATGGGCTTGGTGAAAAAAGCTGGATGAGCTCATCCACACCTTAAATTCTGAGACTGTGTTTGGGCTTTTATTTTTCTGGTAACAGCTACTTTCCCTTGGGGAAAAAATTGGTTGGGAAGAGCAAGCCTAAAGTAGGTGGTGCATCACCTCTTCGGGTCCTCTGCTTCTTTCTTTCTTTTTTATAATATTGTATTAGTTTTCTACATTTACAATTCATAAGTGCTTGGTACACGAGTTGTCTGGGTCCGTTTGTTTTACTTAATAATACACATTAAATTCCGAATCTCTACCCTGTTTTTCCAGCCATTGATAAAATACATCCCAGATTTGAAAGTATTCTGTGTCTTCCTTTTCTTTAATCTTCAATGTGAGTCTATTGTCAGAATAAGTCTTCATCCTGGTTCATCCAAGCCGGGGATAAATAAGCAACATGGCGACTGCTTTGGGAAGAAGGTTACAGTTTATTGAAGAAGCAGAAAGATGGTCCTTGCAAGAAAGAGCAGAGAAGAGGAAAGAGGAGTTGAGCACATGGGCAGTAGGCAAACAAGGGTAGTACCAATAGTCATAGGCGCCTTGGGTGCAATCCCAAAACAACCGGAGCACCACTTGAACACCATTGGCATTGACAAATTCGCTATTAGTCAATTGCAAAAGGCGGCCTTACTAGGAACTTTTATACCCCCTCTAGCCTTGTTTGGAATAGTTTCCTGTTCCTGTGGCATGAATGAGACTATTTCTGAGTGTTTTTCTAGGCCTTGATATCAGTGCTTTAATCCTATTATCATATCCTGCTTCCCAGGTGATGGGGCTAAGAGTTTGTGTGGGGTATGCAGATTTTCTCTTTGTCTTCTTGAATTCTCTGGCTTCAACTTTCTGATGGTTTTACATCTGCACTTGTATGGGGCTAGCTCTTGCTTGGGGCAGAGAGATAGATTTGGGGCCAGGTTTGGTTTAAAAAAAAAAAATCCTTTTGAGGAAAAATATATTTTTCTGCCCTTTTAATATTTCCTTCTCTGGCCTAACTTCCCTCACTATCCATTTCTGCACAGTCCAGTATTTTCTTGATTATCTCTTCTTGAGACGCTCTTCTGGTTCTTTCATGGCACCTCTTTTTCTGCTTTCCTATTTCCAGCGTTATTTTCTTTCTCTCTTTTTCATCCTTCAAGTGGGAAAAAAAAATCATGGTGGCCGGGGGGGGGGGTAGTGGAACACTTGGGAATGTGTGTGTGTGTGTATGAAATGAGACAAGGACCAGGCAGAAAAATTGGTGTTTGTTTTTTTTTTGCCATCAGCTTTTTTCTCCAACATACAGGTAGTCCTCAACTTACAACCGCAATTGAGCCCAAGATATCTGTCGCTAAATGAAACATTTGTGAAATTAGTTTTGCCCCATTTATACGACTTTTTCTTGCCACACTTTTCTTGTTCAGCGAATCACTGCAGATGTTAAGTTAGTAACACACCTGTTAAGTGAATCTGGCTTCCCCATTGACTTTGCTTTGTCAGAAGGTCGCAAAAGGTGATCAGGACATTGCAACCGTCATAAATATGAATCGGTTGCCAAGTGTCTGAATTTTGATCACATGACCAGGGGGGTGCTGAAATGGTCGTAAGTGTGAAAAATGTTACTTTTTGTTCAGTGCAGCTGTAACTTTGAACAGTTGCTAAATGAACTCTTGTAAGTCGATGACTACCTGCAGTTATTTTCCAATGTCTTTGCACTCCCAGATGGAGCATTAGTAAGGAAAAATAGTAGCTTTCACAGAAGAATTCTACACCAAGTTTCTCAAGTGTGGGGCAAAAATATTAATTGAAAAGTTAGTGACTGCCATCACACCTTGCTTGCTCTAGAGTGGTAAAATCTTACGCTGTTTGAGCCAATGATTCCTTTTCCCAGTCTCAAATAATGCTATTCACACACACACACACACACAAGGAGGGAGGGAGGGGAGAGGGAGAGAGAGAGAGGGAGAGGGGGAGAAAGAGAGAGGGAGAGAGGGGAGGGAGAGGAGAGAGGGAGAGAGGGAGAGAGAGGGGGGAGAGAGGGAGGGAGGGAGGGAGGGAGAGAAGGAGAGAGAGAAGGAGAGGGAGAGAGGGGAGAGAGAGGGAGGGAGAGAGGGAGGGGAGAGAAGGAGGGAGGGGGAGAGGGAGAGGGAGAGGGAGAGAGGGAAGGAGAGGGAGAGAGAGAGAGGGAGAGACAGAGGGAGGGGGGAGAGGGAGAGAGAGAAGGAGAGGGAGAGAGAGAGGGAGAGAGGGAAAGAGGGGGGGAGAGGGAGAGGGAGAGAGATTCTGGTGTTTTATACAAGCGCCTTGACAATGGCAGTCCCAAACTTGATCCTCAACTCACAAAACAGCAATTATAATTGCTCCATCATTGCTCCAGGGTTATTACACACCCACAACTGGAGCTGAATTAGCAAGGACTGTCACCTGGAAGATTGTAAGCAGGAATTTTATGTCTTCCTCCAGTGTTATTGAATCAGGTACTCCAGACTGATAACAGTGAAACATGGGCTTGCAACCTATACTGCTTATTTTCCAAATTAAATGGTCCATCTACACATATCCACACACACCAAGTCAGAATCTAGTTCACAGATTAGATCTGAGGTTCAGAAAGAGTGAAGTGAAGTGGGACGCCCACATCAAACCCTTGCGCTAGGTGAGGATTCCAAACCCTGACTTTTCCCATAAACCTTTATCATTTCCAACAAGGTTTGGGCAGTCTATCTCAACAGAGGCTTCTCAAAACAAGAGCTAGTTCCCGTATGAACTGGAGGAGGAAACGAAGAAATGTGCCAAGTTGGGAGTGGCTCTGTTTTGTTTTGAGAAGCTTTTGTTATATCTTGTTGGCTATCTCATTTCTGCTTTTTCCTCAAATGCCATCTGACCTGAAATTTTCCACAAGTCCTTCACACTCTATACCAGGGGTCTCTCTCTCTCTCTTTCTCTCTCTCTCTCTCTCTCTCTCTCAAGTTTTATGGCAGAATTAAATGAACTGAGTTATTCCTAAGTACATTGAATAGAAAGATTTTAAAAAAGAGAGAGATGGCAAATGCCTATCAGAAAGATAACCATGCTAGTTCCCATTAGCAAAAGACAGAAAATGCTATAGTACTTTAAAGTAATTCTCTCAATAACGCAGGAAAAGTCAGTATTACACATGATGTCACTTTAAAGATGTTCTGATGGAATGCAAAACACAGCTTGGGTGTTTACTTAATCTCTTTTTTTCTGCCTTTGTGCAAGAAACTGAGATCTAAACCTTTAATCTGTGAACCAACCATTGTTTCTTGTATATGCATATTCCAGGAGCACTAATTTAATTGAAAATCCCAAAAGTAGGATTATAAATTTTCCTTAAGGTATGCATTTTTAAAATATGCAATTTAAAAAGGGAGTTTGATATGAGCTTGACTGGACAGATCCATTCATATTATTGGCAACAATCTATGGAAATGGCTTGGTACTATCTTTTCTGGGGATGTTCTGACTTTCCATAATAATAATAATAATAATAACCCCCAGTGAGGCACTACCTTGACGTGGTTGTGGGGCTTGTGTACTCTGAGGAAGATGAGAGCTATGCCAGAGGTTCAACCATACTGGACAGGTCTCATCAGAGGAGTCAGACAAAGAGTGTCTCTCCCATAAAAAATATGGTGAGACGTAAATTTCAGAATGCCATACCGGCTCGGACGTCGCCCGGGTTAACAAGGTCCGCACTAGATATTGGAGTTCCTGGATATCTGGTGAAAAATGGGTTACAGGACTCAGGACTGTTGGCTGAGCAACCAGGGCCAGCAGCTGCAGAACTACTGGAAGAAAAGGTGTTTACCCGTCGCAGATACACAGTGATGGAAAACAAAGAAATAATGATCTGTTACTACAGATCAAGTCCAACAAGAAGAGGATATCTAAAACAAATGCACCAGTTCTGGAAAGAACAACATCCAGAATCAGAAATAACAGAACAGAGACTAGCAGATCAACGCCGATTTATAACACGAAATAAAGTATTCACAGAAACAGAATTGGACGAACTGCAAAGGTTTACCCAGGGCAAAGAAATCAAAGCCTTACCAGAAGTAATTCAGAATGTAGAGGCAAACCAGGGGGAGTTGGCAGTGAAGGAATCCAGCAGAGATATACAACTGTTCTCATTTGGAAACCAGGCACCTCTTCCTCAGGAAGAACAAAACCCTCTAACTAAAGAAATAAAAGAATTGAAACAAAGAATAACTGAGCATCTAGAACAGCACAAAAACAACAGAATAAGGCTACCTGCATTGAAGCTTGTTCCAAAGAAACAGCTAGCACAAGCATTAAAAGATGCAAATATTGCAATATCAAGTATAAGCACCAATTCACTGCAAGAAACAAACCAACTAATATACAGCACAGCTGCAGTTATAACAGAATACCTGGGATGCAAAATCAACAAAGAAGAAAAACAAACAAACAGTGCACCAGAAAAATGGAAGGTTAGACTAGAAAATAAGATCAGCAAGTTAAGATCACATGCAAGCAAGCTAGAACAGATGAAAGAAAAGAAGCTGAAGAACAAGAAGACCAAAGAATACCTAATCAAGAAATACCACTTAGAAACAAGGAAGATCAAGGAAGCACTGGAAATAATAAAGCAACAAATAACAGCTATAGCCAGGAAAATCAGTAGATATGAAGCTCGAATTGCAAACTATAGGCAGAACCTCCAATTTCAATCCAATCAGAAACGTTTCTACCAATCCATCAATGGAGAAACTGCAAGGAATCAGTCAGTACCTGACAAGGAAGAAACAGTGCAGTTCTGGAAGCAGATATGGGATAACCCAAAGAAATACAACAAGGATGCGGCTTGGTTAAAAGAGGTGGATGCAAATAAAACAGAAGTTGAAATGAAAGAACTAGTAATAACAACAAAAATGGTAGAAAAAAGAGCAAAGAAAATCAAAAATTGGTCAGCACCAGGTGAAGATGAACTGCATGGGTTTTGGTTGAAACATCTAACTGTTATACACCCACTCATTGCCAAGCAGTTCAACAATATACTACAAGGAGGAGAAATTGAAAAGTGGCTAACAACTGGGAAAACCTACCTAATAATGAAAAATCCAGCAAAAGGGGCAACACCAAGCAACTACAGGCCAATTACCTGCTTACCAACAACTTTCAAATTACTAACTGGTGTGGTAGCTGATGCAGTACAACAGCATCTAGTTGAAAACAATCTCTTTCCACCTGAGCAGAAAGGAAACCGCCCCAATAGCAGAGGAACAAAAGATCAACTCCTAATAGACAAAATGATCTTGGAAAACTGCAAGAGAAGGAAGACCAACCTGAATGTGGCATGGATTGACTACAAAAAGGCATTTGACTCTCTGCCACATGATTGGATAATCAAGTGCCTAGAAATAACAGGAGTCAGTAGAAACATCAGAAAATTTGTGCAAAGATCGATGGCACAATGGAAGACACAGTTGCAGATCAATGGTGAGAAGCTGGGAGAGGTTAATATCAAGAGAGGAATATTTCAAGGAGATTCATTATCACCATTACTATTTGTTATTGCACTGTTTCCTCTGTCAACAATACTGAATAACTCAGGACATGGCTATCAAACATCAAAAACATCTGCCAGACTATCCCACCTCCTTTACATGGATGATCTGAAGCTGTATGGAAAAACATCATCTGAAATAGAATCGCTGCTCAACACTGTCCGTATATATAGCCAAGATATTGTAATGGAGTTTGGCTTGGACAAATGTGCCACACTTACTATCAAACAAGGAAAAATAGTGAAA
The DNA here is from genome assembly GCF_016545835.1 of Crotalus tigris. Lineage (NCBI taxonomy): Eukaryota > Metazoa > Chordata > Lepidosauria > Squamata > Viperidae > Crotalus > Crotalus tigris. The sequence goes on along the minus strand of NW_024100602.1, from coordinate 92,036 downwards.
ACTGAAGGAATCAAGATGCCCCACGAAAATAACATTAAGAGTCTGGATGAGGAAGAGTACTACAAATACTTGGGTATCCTTCAAGCTGACAACATCAAGCACACTGAAGTCAAGAAAAAGATTAGAGGTGAATACATCAAGAGAGTGAAGAAGATCTTAAAGTCCAAACTCAATGGAGGAAATACCATAAAGGCAATCAACACCTGGGCAATCCCAGTCATTAGGTACACAGCTGGAATAGTGGACTGGACTCAAGCAGAACTAAAAGCAATGGATAGGCAGACCAGAAAAATAATGACAATGAATCATGCCCTTCATCCACGCAGTGACATTGATAGACTTTATCTACCAAGGCAAATAGGTGGGCGTGGAATGCTACAAGTACATCAGATGGTTGAAGAAGAAAAAATGGCTTTGGAAGAATATCTGAAGAACAATGATGAAGATGCACTGAAATTAGTATATCAGGAAGGCTTACTAACTACTGGAGAGACCAAACTGGCCTACAAGAAAGACCAAATGAAGAACAGAATAGAGGCATGGGAAGACAAAGCACTACATGGCCAATACATGAAAAAAATAGCTGGGAAAGCAGATAATAATAAAACCTGGCAATGGCTAAGAGCAGGAAAATTGAAGAAAGAGACCGAGGGACTAATTCTGGCTGCACAAGACCAAGCCTTAAGGACAAATGCATACAAAGTCAAAATTGAGAAGACAGCAACAGACAGTAAGTGCCGCCTATGCAAAGAAGCTGAAGAAACAGTGGACCACTTGGTAAGCTGTTGCAAGAAGATTGCACAGACTGATTACAAGCAGCGGCATGACAAAGTAGCAACAATGGTGCATTGGAAGATCTGCAAAAAATATCATTTGCCTGTAAGCAAAAACTGGTGGGATCATAAAATAGAGAAAGTCATAGAAAATGATAAAATTAAACTGCTCTGGGACTTCAGAATTCAAACAGACAAGCACCTGCAACATAACACCCCAGACTTAACAATTGTCGATAAGAAAGACAAAAAAGTCTGGATAGTGGACGTGGCAGTGCCTGGAGATAGCAGAATAGAAGAGAAAGAACTGGAGAAGATAACAAAATACAAAGACCTACAAATAGAAATAGAAAGACTGTGGCAAAAGCAAGCAAGGGTAGTACCAATAGTCATAGGCTCCTTGGGTGCAATCCCAAAACAACTGGAGCACCACTTGAACACCATTGGCATTGACAAATTCGCTATTAGTCAATTGCAAAAGGCGGCCTTATTAGGAACTGCTTCCATCCTGCGACGATACCTGTAATACCATCAAACATCCACATCTGCCTATCCTAGGTCCTGGGTAAGGACTCGATAGGTAGACAAAATGCCAAATCCAGTCTGAACATCTGGCTGACTGTGCGATGATAATAATAATAATAATAATAATAATAATAATAATAATAATAATAATAATAATAATAATAAAGTTGGAAGGGACCTTGGAGGTCATCAAGTCCAACCCCCTGCTCAGGCAGGAAACCCTACACCATTTCGGACAAATGGCTATCCAGTCTCTTCTTAAAAACTTCCAGTGTTGGAGCATTCACCGCTTCTTGAGGCAGGTTGTTCCACTGGTTAATTGTTCTAACTGTCAGGAAGTTTCTCCTTAGTTCTAGGTTGCTTCTTTCCTTGACTAGTTTTCATCCATTGCTTCTTGTCCTGCCTTCAGGCGCTTTGGAAAATAGCTTGACTCCTTCTTCTTTGTGGCAGCTCCTGAGATATTGGAAGACTGCTATCATGTCCCCCCTTGTCCTTCTTTTCATTTTGTTTCGTTATAACTCAGACATTTACTCCTCATTCAAATATTAACAAAGTCTTGACTCTGCTTAACTCTGGGAGAAGCAAGCCAAGAACAGCTATTGGTGGCACAGTGGTTAGAATGCAGGCTAACACACTGCTCACTGCCAGGAGTTCAATCCTGACTACCTCAAGGTTGACTCAGCCTTCCATCCTTCCGAGGTCGGTAAAATGAGGACCCAGATTGTTGGGGGCAACAGGCTGACTCTGTAAACCCCTTAAGAAAGGGCTGTAAAGTACTGTGATGCGGTATATAAGTGCTATTGCTAAATTGCTGAAAGACAAACATGGCCAGGTCAGTATTTTCCATCCTTTCCTCAAAAAGACCAATCTTACCCCAAACTGCTATCCTCCTGAGAAGCTGGAATGGCAAGCCTCGTTGTGAAGAGGGTAGCAGGTGGACGAGGCTGGTTTTGACGTAGTCACAGTGAATATAAAGCTGAAATTTGGGATGCATGCATAAAATCTGGATAGGACGCTTTGCTATGTTGCAAAAGCCTGCACTGAAGTCCCGATAATTGCCTCTTAAATGGACAGAACACAGAATATATATGTCAATGCTGCAAATATTGTATATTCTTGCTTTTGACAATATGCAGAACTGTCTGGTATTTATGGGGTTAATACAAAGCAGAAGGGGGGTGGGGGTAAAGCCTGGGAAAGAAAGAGGAAGAAAACCTTTGACCTTCACGCTGATTGGATAATGTGATATATGACGACTAATTTAGGGATGGAACATGCTGATAATTTAACTGCTCAGAGGAGGAGAACTTAGATCTTAGCATCCCTCCGTTATGCCTGTGCCGACATTTTGCAACAATAGAAGACTTTTAGGAAAATAAATGCCTGGAAGTTCTTTGAAGTGTTTCATTAGCCAGAACCATAACAATATACAGGTAGTCCTTGACTCACAACCGTTCATTTAGTGACTGTTCAAAGTTACAATAGCACTGAAAAAGTGACTTATGACTGTTTTTCACATTTACAACTGTTGCAGCCTCCCCATGGTTACGTGGTCATAATTAGGATCTGTGGCAACTGACTCGTATTTATGACAGACAGTTCAGTCTCCTAACAGGGTCACGTGATCCCCTTTTGCGACCTTCTGACAAGCAAAGTCAATGGGAAACCCGGATTCACTTAACAACCAAGTTACTAATTTAACTACTGCAATGATTCACTCAACAAAGGTCGTAAAAGGAGGCAAAATTCACTTAACAACTGTCTTGCTTAGCAAGAGAAATTTGGGGCTCAGTTATGGTCCTTCCTATAGAAGTATCAGCAAGGTATGCATGCATGTAAAAGGGAGTGGCAAACACCCCCACACACACACACACACCATGGGTGCCTTTTACATAAGATGGCATTGAAACATTTGGGTGAATCATGACAAGGTGGAAGCTTACCGCAAGGAGGTTGAGGGGTTGGTGAACTGGCGTAAGGAAAACACCAGTTTAAATACCGGAAAAACCAAAGAGATCATTGTCGATTTCAGAAAAGGCAGGCACAGCCACACTTCTCTGTGCATTAATGAGTCACCTGTGGAGTTGGTTACCAGCATCAAATTCCTGAGTGTGCAGTTAACGAGTAGACTGGCTTGGTCGCTCAACAGTGAGAAACTGGTAAAGTGGGCACAGCAGCGCCTGCATTTTCTGTGTTGCATGAGAAAAGCACATCTTCCTTCTCCTATCCTGACCAGTTTCTACAGGGGGACGATCGAGAGCATCCTGTCATACAGCATCACAGTCTGGTTTGGAAGCATCACTGCTTCAGACAGGAAGGCGGTGCAGAGAGTGGTGAGAATGGCCGAAAAGATCATTGGCTGTTCCCTCCCTCCCATCCAGGACATAGCACAGAAGCGTTGCTTGAGCAGGGTCCGTAAGATCATCTGGGACATTACACATCCTCTTCACAACCTGTTTTCCTTGTTACCTTCTGGGAGGAGGCTTCGTGGTATCCGTACCAGAACATCCAGATTCAGCCATAGTTTCATTCCATACAGCATTAACCTTGTTAACTCTCAAGCTTCCTCCTTCCATTTTTATATTCAAGATGGACAGTGTTTAATATTTATTTGTTACGTATATGTAGGGGTATGGGTCTATACATATGTTGTATATAGTATGTTTGGGTGTGTGCCATGTACCGTATATGCTGGCGTATTAGGCGACCCGGCGTATAAGACGACCCCCATCTTTGTCGCTGATCCGCATTCCTAGAACGTCGTCTTATACGCTGAAAACTACCAGTATTTCCGGCGTATAAGACGACTCGGCGTATAAGACGACCCACGTCTTTGGCGCTGAGTTTAGCGCTTCCGGAGGTTGTCTTATACGCCGGCATATACGGTATGTGTTTCACTTTGAGAGCAGGCAACTAAATTTCATTTTTGACGTGTGTCATTGTGCCCACAGTAAAAAAAAATGACAATAAAGGAAAGGTCATCTCATCTCATCTTATCATCTTTTCTTATCTTGTTAGAAAAGAATCTCTATTCTGGTTGCACCCAGAAATGTGTCTGTGCTTGATAACACAAATGCTTCTGTTTAAGGCTGTATGTGTGTGTAAGTGTGTGTGTGTGTGTATACAAAAGCAGCTGAAAGAAATCAGAGATAGGGCATGAACTTGAACTGGCAAAGACAAAAGGAAGCATATGGGGTCCCAACCCACAGGTTGAGAACCACTGCTCTAGCACCCCTACTGGAGTGCAGTACAGAAGTTTACAATATGCAGTGCCCTGCATATTGTAAACTTCTAACAGCTGCTGTAAGAATCATGACAGCGCAGTGGTTAGAATGCAGTATTGCAGGCTAACTCTGTCCACAGCCAGGAGTTTGATTGTGACTAGCTCAAGGTTGACTCAGGCTTCCATCCTTCCGAGGTCAATAAAATGAGCACCCAGATTTTGTGGGGCAAAATGCAGACTCTATAAACCACTTAAAGAGGGCTGTAAAGCACTATGGTGCTGCATATAAGTCTAAGTCCTATTACTATTGCTAAGTGCTGGGGGGGAAGGAGGAGGAAGAGGAGGAGGAGGAGGAGGAGGAGGTGATGGTGGTAAAAATCTCTTCGATCCTGCACTCTGTTTAGAGCAGCGGTTCTCAACCTATGGGTCGCGACCCCATTTGGGGTCGATCGACCATTTTCCGGGGGTCGCCAAAGGTGGCAATCCGCCATTTTCTCCCCTCCGGGGGAGGCGCCACGCATGCACACTGCGCATGGGGTGGCGGCGCGCCTCTGGGGGCGCCGCCGCGCATGTGCGCCGCGAATGGGGCGGCCTCCCTGTGTGTGCGCCGTGCAAGGGGGCGGTGCCACGCCGCGCATGCGCATAACGTTTGTGTGGCGGGGGTCGCCGTCACACAAACGTTGAGAACCGCTGGTTTAGAGACATGTCCAGTACAATGAAAGTGGGCCGTGCTTTGTTGTTATTCTCTGATATTTTAAAATTCAGACAAAATAAATTAACATTAAACAAATTAGCAAAAATGAATATTTCAAGGGTATTTGCAATGAATGGGTTAAAAATAATGCCAACAGACACTCCATATCTTATGTTTCAAAGAACTGAACTGTACAGCTGAATGGAAAAAAAAGATTAAATTATCAACATATTCTAGAAGATAATATCGCTCCATCACTGAAAAAAACTCTGTTTCTGTTTCAACAACAACAACAAAATTCATAATCTACCTTCAAATCAACCATGAAGTTCTTACAGCAAAAAGGATAAAGAATTTGGGATGCCCTACACAGCCCCCAGGACTGGAATTCTATTCAAAATATATAGAGATTTATAAAACATAATTCCTGTGAGAAAACCTAACACTATTTCTGAGCCAGAAGAAATTTATAAGGAAAGGGGAAAAAAACATTTCCAAAAGCTAGAATATAAACATTTTAGCTAACCTCAAAAAATGTTTGGAAACTGTTATTTCTTCCAAAATACTATCCTCAAAGGCCAATTTTTTCACCTACTATATTCACTGGGTTTTTTTAAAATTTAGAACCTATAAACAACTGCATAAATATGAAATATAAGATCAAATTTCCAAAAATATTTCACGTTTTATCTCCTGCCATACATAGATTTTGACAGGTTATGTTCTTTTAGGGACTCATTGAAACCTACAATCTGAATAGAGGCGTCTAAACTTTAAAATCCCAGAACATGCACAAATCTGAAGCTGTGGTGCTTAACAGTGAAATAAATTGCTTTGCTGAAAGATTAAAACAACTGCCAAGAGCTTTTAAGAGGCCTATAATTAAGGGTAAATTTATTCAAATCAGGCCATCATTTCTTAGCTATATGAATGAGATCTGTTTTTGTTAAGATTTCTTTTATCTATATAGATGTTGTTCTGTTCTCAATTCTGGGCTGAGTATATGAATGTTTAAAATTTATTTTTTTCTGCAAGATGACCTTATGTTATATCACAGAATTACACAGAATCAGAATTGGAAAGAATCATTTAGGCTCCAAATGAAATGATCCCCAGCAGATGGCTGTCCAGCCCACATAAATTCTTCCAGCAAAGAGGAGTCATCTATTTCTCGGGCTAAGTATAAATGTTTTTAATTTAGGATATATTTTTTTTCTAATCTGCTACAAAGAAATACAGCCAGCTCTTTGTTGTGACCCTCTAGTGCAGTGGTGGCGAATCTATCGCATAAGTGCCAGAGGCAGCACTCGGAGCCCTCTCTGTGGGCACATATGCTGTCGCCCCAGCCCTGCCTCCTCCCATGGCCCCCTCACCAGCAGCCCCCCTGGACGAGAGTCGCCCTGGGTGCAGCCCGCACGAAGCAGCACAGCCAAGCACATAGCAGCTGGGCAGCAGGGACAAGACTCCACCCTCGCACCCTGTTGTGCGCAGATGATGCTGTGGGGTGCGGGCCGAGGGCATGGCCACCATGGCGCTGCAGGCCACCTGGGTGATCTGCAGTGGGCCATGGAGGCAGTGGGTGGCCCTGTGGGCAGTGTGGGAGTGGAGCAGGATGGGGGTGGAGTGGGAGTGGGCCAGGGGGCGGGCTAAGGGGCGCGGTGGTTTTTGGGCACTCGGTCTCTAAAAAGTTCACCATCACTGCTCTAGTGGTCTTCCATATTCTTGCAGCCCAAATATAGCAGCACCGGTATTACCGTATTTAAATACATTATTCTGTATTCTACACTCTGAGATGATAAGGCTAAGCCTATTCTGAAATGTCTTCAACTAGTTAAAGAGAGCCTCGGTCTTCTCTTCTGAAGGCTAAACATTCCCAGATCCTTCCAGCTTTTCACAGACTTATTTTTGAGTCAACCAACCATCTTCATTGTCATTCTCTAAATGTGTTCCATCTTTAATGCCCAAACCTGTTCAGTTTGCTTGAATCCTTTTTAAAATAATGCCCAGAAATCGGTACATTCTTCATAGAATACAGTAAAAATTATTATTTCTGGTGATGTGGAAATGATACGTCCGTTGATAAGCTTAAAATTGCATTTGCCTTCTTTGCAGTTATAACATCCTGCTGGCTCATAGAGCTGAGGATGACATCAGCTTAGAGAAATTATGTTCCCACAAGCAGTCACTGCAACTCCTCCTGAATTTCATTGACTCGTATCTGGTACCAATTTATTGTTGAACTTTAGTTGACTGGAGATTCTTGTATATAGGCTTGAGTAAAACTTCTATGCTGCAATCTAAGGGACGATCCTGATTCTTTGTGCCCAACATATTCAGTTTGTAATCAAATATTTCACTACAGGTTTTTCACAATTGCCATGTTAGTCCATATATAGAATAGAATAGAATAGAATAGAATAGAATAGAATAGAATAGAATAGAACAGAACAGAACAGAACAGAACAGAATAGAATAGAAGCTAGAAGGAACCTTGCAGGTCTTCTAGTCCAACCTATACCATCTCAGACAGGTGAATGTTTAGTCTCTTCTTGAAAATCTCCAGTGATGGAGCTCCCACGATTTCTGAGAGTAAGTTGTTCCACTGGTTGATTGTCCTCACTGAAATTTCTCCTTAATTCCAGGTTGCTTCTCTCTTTGATCAGTTTCCAACCATTGTTTCTTGTCCTGCCCTCTGGTGCTTTGGAGAATAGTTTGACCCCCTCTTCTTTGTGGCAGCCCCTCAAATACTGGAACACTGCTATCATGTCTCCCCTATTTCTTCTTTTCTTTAGATTAGCCAAACCCAAGTCCCGTAGCCATTCTTCGTATGTTTTAGTCTCCAGGCCTTAGTTGCTCTTCTCTTCCCATTTCTTAACTAAAGAATTTTGCTGTTCTTCAACTGTACTTGTCTGCTGCTAATATTAATATTACTACATTTTTGTTATCACTAGCTACTTTGCACATGATTTATATTTTGATAGAATCACAGAATATAAGCCATATAAATAAATGAAATGAATATATAAAGTCCTCTAAAATAAACAAATCCAGTTTTTCAGTTGTTTGACCAATGCATAATAATATATTAATTTCATTAATCTGGATACTATATATATATATATGTAGGTCTTTGGTTGTTCGGGTTTTCTCCCACGTAAAATTGGAAGTGTCTTGGCGACGTTTCGACGAAGTCCCATTCGTCATCTTCAGGCTGGTGCTTTCAGCTTCGTGCCTCGAGCAGCAGTGTGTGGTCTTGGCTGTTTCTTCCTTTTAACTGCCAGGGGAGGTATGAACTGATTGGGTGGGAGCTTGGCTGTGTTCTGATTGGGTGGAGGTGTGTTCTGATTGGTTAGGGGCTTGGCTGTGCTCTGATTGGCTGGGGGTTGGCTGTGTTCTGATTGGCTGGGGGAGTGTTCTGTTTGGTTGTGCTCAGGTTAGTCTGAGTTGCAGAGGGATTCAAGATTTTGGGCTGCCCTGCCATTCCTTGGCTTCGCGTTCGTGGTCGTTCTTCCTCTTCATGGAGGGTGTCAGTTTGCTTCATGTATGGATTGGGGGGGTTTAAAGTGGCTAATGATGCAGCTGTGGTCTGGCTTCTGGTTTGTGGTCGTGCCTCATAGTCAGTGTGGCGTTGGGTTTGTTTTTTGCGTGGATGTTTGGTGGTGACATCCTGTGTGGTTTTTGTGAGTGTGGGTCTGGTATCATTTTTTGTGTTAGGGAGTCGTTTGTCAATGAGGGTGGGTTTCCAAATGGCTGGTAGGCGGGAGGTATCATCTCGCTTGTTCATGCTGTGTGGGCGTTTTTCTATCTCGAAGCCAAGGAATGGCAGGGCAGCCCAAACACACATACACATACACTAGCACAGGTACATCCTTCCAAGTTTAGAATAGAATAGAAAAGAGCTGGAAGGGACCTTGGAGGTCTTCTAGTCCAGCCCCCTGCTCAAGCAGGAGAACCTATACCATTTCAGACAAGTGACAGTCCAGCCTCTTCTTAAAAACCTCCAGTGATGGAGCGCCCACGATTTCTGGAGGCAAGTTGTTCCACTGGTTAACTGTCCTCACTGTTAGGAGATTTCTTTAATTCCTTAATTTTTTATTGTTTTATTGTTTTTATTAATTTCTTAATTTTTTATTGTTGTTATTTTCCTTTTTCAATTATTTATTTTTTAGTTATATTTTATTTCAATACACAAGGATATAAAAAAAGAATAATATAATGTTCTTAACTTGCTACATACAATACTACTAAAGGTAACTTTAAATGTCACAGGATAGAGATAAGGGTCAACACATGACAAATTAATATAGCATTTACCACAATTGCCTTATCTTATCATCTGTTCCATCTGATTTGAAATTTATTTAGTACATGAAAATGGTAACGGTCTGCTGCTGATGCCCTAGTAATTTATCTTTGCCTCAAATAAATGGCCCAGCTCTTGTGATATTTCTGAAGAAATCATTTTGAAAAAGCATTTGCTGAACCCTTGTGAACACTAACTGGTAGTTTCCCACAAATTATTAAAGAGATGCAGGTAAGTGACCTTTTCCTTTCATCTTTCAATCAGAGCTGTATCCTAGGAAGAGAGATGTTGTCTCTGCTGAATAAATCAAACGAAAGTCTTTTGTTCACGCTCTCTGCACCAATGGTCCATAGCACACACACGTGCAGGCACACACATCCATCCTCCTGCTAAAACAGATGGAAAGCGCTTTATGAAATCCTTCTAATTTTAGTCTTGTCAGCCTCCGATCTATCAAAGCTCAGACTTGCAAAAAAAAAAAAAAATCTGTATTCTATAGGAATCTCTGGAAGGCAAAATGCTGATTTTTCGAACAGAGCAATACTCTTGGCCTGGTGTAAATTGTGGTCCTATAGGACAATTTCAAAAGCTGCAGATCTATTCACCCTTACAGTTATTCAGGAATGGGAGAGGGGTTTTTGTAAAAGTCGAAACGGAGCCCACAACTGCACCATCAGCCTCCCTTTTCATCATTGCAGGATTAGGGGTGGGGGAGTCACCGCTAGGAATAGTTTTGCAGGCACCTCTTCCATTGTCTCACCTCCGTGAAACAATGTCAGATTATTATTTCACGGTTTTCTAGTTGGCAATGTGAGTGGATCCGTTAGTCCTCATGGGTCGTTACCCATCCTCTGGTAGAAAAAGGAAAAGAAAACTGCAAAATCAAAGCCCCATCCCTTTCTATATCACAATCTCTCTTTCCCATCATATTGATTCTTTACTCATTGTGAATGTTGTGCTCAATTTCACAATCCGGTTTTGTCACAGAATCCAATCCAGTCAATATTGTGTGTGAGAGAGAGGGGGGGGAGGAGGGAGGGAGGTGGAGAAAAAAAGAGAGAAAGAGGGGGGAGGGAGGTGGAGAAAAAAGAGAGAAAGAGAAAGAGGGGGGAGGGAGGTGGAGAAAAAAGAGAGAAAGGGGGGGGAGGTTTGTGTATTCCTTCCTCACCAGCATTCCTCAGGTAAAATACATAATTCTGAAACACAATGTATTCAACAGTACATAGAACTATCATAAAAGTAATTAAAGAAAAGGATAAATTCTGAGGAAACTCAAGATGATGGATTGAAACAGGCATCGTGTTTTTATTAAATGGATATCTCTCTTTTTCTCCAGAAAGTGGTTCTCAACCTGTGGGTCAGGACCCCATTTGGGGTCAAACGACCATTTCACGGGGGTCGCCAAACAACGCAGTCCGCCATTTTTTCCCCCTTTTCCTTAGCTGTGCTACTCCCTTTTATTCTATTGGCTTTTGAAAGCCAATAGAATAGACTCTCTTGAATAGAGTCTAATTCTATTGGCTTTCAAAAGCCAATAGGATTGTCCAGGCTGTCTCTGCCCTGCTGAGCCCGCCAAAAGTCCCATTCTGCAAATGGTGCTGCAAGTTGTCTGCAGCGAAGGCGAGCTGTCTGGAAGTTTCCACCCCTCCCTGCTGAGCAACTACTAAAAATGTAAGTAAAAGAGGGCGACGGGTGGGAGGTGGGAGGCCAGCGGGTGCAGGGAGGGTTGCTGGCACGCGTGGGGCCCGGCTGGTGCCTTACCTCCCTTGGGCTGGGCCAGCTGGTGGCCCAGCTGGTGGTCGACCTGCGCCATCTCTGCCGCTTGCCAGCTACACCTCAGCCGGTGCAGGGGGCGGCACCATGCATGTGCGGCGCTCCCGGGCAGGGAAAGTCCTCGACTTACGACCGGTTGGGTAGTCCTCGACTTACGACTGGTTGGGGGTCGCGGCATTAAAAAGGTTGAGAACCACTGCTCCAGAAGATCAGCAGCTCCACAGGATCTCTGTTCATTTATTGCAGGGGCCTTCAAACTTGGCCCTTTTATGACTTGTGGACTTCAATTCCCAGAATTCCTCAGCCAGCGTGCCTGGCTGAGGAATTCTGGGAGTTGAAGTCCACAAGTCATAAAAGGGCCAAGTTTGAAGACCCCTGATTTATTGTATCTCCATGACAGCAACCCTGTGAAGGCTGCTGATAGCAAGAATTGCCTAGTGGATTTTCATAGTTTGGGGTAGACTTGAACCTGGATCTCTTGCTCCAATCCAACATCTTCACTACTACATTATCTTGGCAATACTCATAACATTCTGGCTTCATATATGATTCATGATTTACAACAGTGTTTCTCAACCTTGACAATTTTAAGGCATGTGGACTTGCAACTCCCAGAATTCCACAGCCAGCAATGCTGGCTGTGGAATTCTGGGAGTTGAAGTCCACATGCCTTAAAATTGTCAAGGTTGAGAAACACTGATTTACAATCATTACCACACAGATGTAATGTTTATAGAGATTCTCAATCATCCAGATCACGGTTGTCCCAAAGGTGCTTTTTCCAAAAGGCAACCAGACTTTTTTTGTTTGTTTTTTTCTTTGGAAACATTTTGCTTTTCATCTATGAAGGTTTTTTCAGTTCTAATTGACTGATTCGGTTAGAACTGAAGAAGCTCCTTGGATGAGAAGTGAAACATTTAAAAAAAAACACCCTGAGAAAGTCCAGTTGCCTTTTGGAAAAAGCATCTCTGGGGCCCTGATGAAATATAATGCTTACATACTTTCTATGTTATAATGTCTGCAGCAGGGTGTAGCTTCTAATATAATAAGTATTTTAAACAAATGAAAATGCCATTAACAAGATTTTTTGCAAGTAATGTACTGCATCTTTTTCCGAAGTAGTTACAAAGGTTTTATATCAAGTTTATTAACAAATCAGGCCAGCAGGATTTGTTTTCTACAAGGAGGGTGTGATCAATGAGTAGAGGAGTTTACAGCATGAGACACTTTCATCAAAAAGACTGTGATATCACAAGTTCTGCCCCTTTCATATAAGAAACTAATGATTTCATTGATATTACATCTAGACAGGACATAAATAGACCACATACTTTTAATAATCAGTTTTAATCAATATATCACAGGTTCTCGAACTTTGCAGTATGACAACCAGTCATTTAGACAGGCAAATTTACATAGGCAAAGCAGCTTATGTATTTTACACACAGCAAATATTTCCCTGTACACCATGTCTATTTTAAGTAGCATTTGTGTTTTGGAAAAGCACCAGACATAAATTTCTATTCATAAATATCACATTTGACGTCACTCCTACAATACAAAAAGGTCCGGACGGGGCAGCACACGTAGAACTAAAAATATTGTCAAGTTGCAATTCTTTAATTATAGTTACCAAAGTGTAATCAGAATCACTAGATTTAATTAATCTTATCTATAAATCGGATCAAACAAATTTAATTTTATTCATTTTAACAGAAAGTGATGCAAAAGGAAAGTTATTAAATAAATGACATATTATGACTAATATGAATCATTTTAACAAACATGTTATTAAATCCATGACTGGGGAGTAATTATTAATATTACTCAGAGACAAGAGAAAAGAATGGTTGCTGGAATTGGGTACATTTAATTTAATGAAGAGAAGGACGAGTGGGGACATGATAGCTGTGTTCCAATATCTCAGGAGCTGCCACTAAGAAGAGGGAGTCAAGCTATTCTCCAAAGCTTCTGAAGGCAGGATGAGAAGCAATGGATGGAAACTAACCAAGGAGAGAAGCAACCTAGAACTAAGGAGAAACTTCCTGACAGTTAGAACAATTAACCAGTGGAACAACTTGCCTCCAGAAGTTGTGAATGCTCCACCACTGGAAATTTTTAAGAAGAAATTGGACAAACATTTGTCTGAAATGGTATAGGGTTTCTTGCCTGAGTAGGGAGTTGGACTAGAAGACCTCCAAGGTCCCTTTCAACTCTGTTATTCTGTTAAAATGAAATGAAAAGGGCTTGTCCTGATTGTATCTGGAGCAAACTTCTACCACATCATTCAACCAGAATGACGCAGAAAAAGTAGTCCATCCAACTTAGCTTAGTTCACACTGTGGTCCCGACCACTATGCTAGATCACTGTTTTGGCTCCTGTTCTGCAAATGTTGTGGCCTTTGGACAAGGTCCATAGAGGCCTCCACAAGTGGATCAAAGAAGTCAAAATGACGGCCACAACCCGTGATCAAAGCTCCATGTCTTTCTGATGTGCATCATCTCTAAAAAGGGTGTTTGCAATAGTGGCAAATATCTGTAGCTCAGGTGTAGGATGAGGGTGAAAGTTCGTCCTCTGAACTTGTGGGTTGATTTTCAAACATTTTGTTGCCAGGCTAGGTAATATCTTCAGCACAGTTTAGGGCAGGGGTGTCAAACTACGGGCCGGACGCGTCATCTGGAAGCCGCACCCACCCCATTGCTGGCAATGGCAAAACTGTCCCGATACATCTTGCGACGTTACATGATGTCGCGAGTTTGACATGTCTGGTTTAGGGAGTGTCAGTGTCAGTGTTCTGTTTATAAGGGCTTCAGGTGTGGGTGTGTCAAGTGAGAGTCTTGTGATGGGCCAGGTGTGAGTCATCAGTGGGAGGCTTGCGGTGGGTCTTCTGATGGGGAGGTTACATCCGGTCAAGGACATTGGGAAGTGAACTGCTGGGGGGGGGGAGATTGCAGGGGTTGGTTTAGGGTCGATGCTGTCTCTGGTTGGCTGTGAGGTTAATGCGTCTGTTGATGGAATTGCTTGTAGAGTGCCAGGCTAAAAAGGGTGTGTCTCTTTTTGCACAGTTGTAGCCACCATCTCGACTCTCTTGACCCTCCCAGTCACCCCTTGAGGCCTCCTCTCCTATCTTTCTCACCTTCTGCTGGCATGGCATTGAACAGTACAGGTGAGGGCAAGGCCCCGCCCCGTTGTGCCTGCAGCTAACAATAGGTAAGGACGTTTGACTTTTCTCACACGGAAAAGCTGTAGTTGTACAATCCTTAAGAAACATCCCAGGATTCTTACTGATACTGGTAATCTGAGCTTATGAAAAAAGCCTCCCTATTTTACTCATCCTCTTTCATCTAATAGCGCTGGAGCCAGACAGAGCACATAAATGATGACAAACAATTAGGCTGAGTTGAGCTTCCTTCATTTGCATAAGCATTTTCTCCCCAAGTCATCAGTTATGACAAAGGGGGGGGGGAGGAAAGGGGATTAGGGAGGGAACAATCTCTCCTGTTTTTAACAACCTTGTAAAGCAAGGCATTTTTCATTTTAATTACACGAAGAGGAAGTTGTTAACAGTGTCTGTGGCTCACGTGATGTGAATGGGAGATCATTTGAAATCTGAATCTTTCCTGGACAAAAGAATGCATGTGCCCACGCTCGTCTTGAAAGTCATTTTATCAAATGTTCTCTAGATGAAAATACACAATTACAGGCATTTCAAGTGAGTGGATCAATTAGACACAGAAACTGATCTGTTACAGTCCACCACTCATGATGTGCGGGCAACTAAATTTCATTTTTGATGTGTGCCATTGTGCCCACAGTATAAAAAGGACAATAAAGGTTATCTTATCTTATCTTAATTTTGGGTAATGAAATGTCTGCAAGAAAACAACTAAGTTCAGAATTTAACAATTAACCAGTGGAACAGCTTTCCTTCAGAAGTTGTGGGTCCTTCAACACTGGAGGTCTTTAAGAAGAGACTGGATGGCCACTTGTCCGAAATGTATAGGGGGTTGGACTAGAAGATCTCCAAAGTCCCTTCCACCTCTATTCTGACATGCAATTTAAATGAATGAATGAATGAATGAATGTTAGCACTTTTATTGTTTCAAGGTTTGTTACCAAAAAGTGTTTGGCAGAATTGGATGAGCTCCAGGCCTACTTTTTCTGATCCAAATGTGTAAAACTACAAGTCCCATCATTCCTATCCACAAGGCCATTACACTGACATTGCTTCTATTGTAGATATTTCAGCAGCTATAATGTTTCCTCAGTGCCAAAGATTGTGATTTAATGACCTCTGTGCATCTTCATGCATTTTGTATGTTGGTAAAGTGTGAACAATTTGGGAGAGGCAACTCGGAAAAGAACCTACAATAATCAAATGAAATAAAGTAAAATCCTATATAGCCTATATATCAAACTACTGAGCTAAAAGTGATTTATTTCTCAATAAATGTATTTCGAAAAATATATTTATAAGATTTCTTTTCTAATGACATAAGATATTCTTTCTTGAAAAACAATTAAACCATATACAGGTAGTACTCAACTTACAACCACAACTGAGCCCAAAATTTTTGTTGCTAAGAGAGACAGCTGTTAAGTGAGTTTTGCCCCATTTTAAGATCTTTCTTACCACAGTTGTTAATTTATTAACAGGGTTGTTAAGTGAATCTGGCTTCCCCCTGTTGGAAGAAAAGTCTTCATCCTGGTTCAGTCCAAGCCGGGGATAAACAACATGGCAACTGCTTTAGAAAGAAGGTTGCAGTTTATTGAAGAGGAGAGCCAGACAGAAAGATGGTTCTGGCAGAAAAAAGAGGAGAGAAAAGAGCTGAGCACATGTAGGGAGTGGGTTTTTATACCCTCTGGAGCCTTTTGTTTGGAGTTTTCCTGTGGTATGAACTTTGACCTGAGTCTGAGTGTGCTTTTCTGGTATTTTGATGGTGATGGGTTAATCCTATTATGTCCCAAAGGTCATATCCTGCTTCCCTGATGCTGGGGCTAATGACTCCTAGAGTTTGGGTGAGGTACGCAGATTTTAGATCTCTTTATCTTTCTCAGCTTCTAGCTCCAACTTTCCTGAATGGTCTGCATCTGCATTTCTGTAGAGCTGGTTTCTGCTTGGGGGAGGCAGACTTGGGGCTATTAAGAAAAACTGGGCATGCTTTTCTGCCTCTTTAAGATCCTTTGAGGAAATATATTTTTCTGCCCTTTTAATATTTCCTTCTCTGGGGGGGCTGACTTCCCACACCACCCTGACTCTACTTGCCGAAAGTCGCAAAAGGGCATCACCTGACCCCAGGGACATTGCAATGGTTATAAATGTGAGTTGGTTGTCAAGCATCTCAATGTAAATCATGTGACCATGGGGATGCTGCACTGGTCATAAGTATGAAAAATGGTCATAAGTCACTTTTTTCAGTGCTGTTGTAACTATGAATAATCATTAAACAAACTGTTGTAAGTCAAGGACTACATGTAGATAGAGTCCAGATAAAAAATTGCAGTTGCTTATTAAACTATTATTTATTGTTAAATGCAGAGCTTGAAATATACATCAGAGAAAATATTTTATATTACGTTACTACTGAGAGAGCATATTTTTGCTTGCTATTCACCTTCCACCCTACTGAGTACAAACTTCAGAATCAATAAATTGAGCAAGAAAATATTTAACAGGGCATTTTGACTTAGTCTCTAGTAGTGGGAACAGCCTAAATATTAATATTAATCTAAGCATCCAAGCTAAGAACAATAATTGCATCTATGCCTCTGTATCTATCACTATTGCTATTTGTATTGAAAGCCTATGATGTGCTATATACACTATTGGTTTTTATAGAACAAATTGTCTTGCTGCATCTCATCTCATCCTATGACATAATAGGTGCTCTGATAATTTCATATACTTTTCAATTTGACCAGATATTAAACAGTTTTGTTTTCATATGAAACAATGAAGTATGTCAAATATCTGAGCATTTGATCTAATATGAAACTAATAAATAAAACTGGAATAAAACTGAATATAAACTGAATGTTACAAACAGGGTTGAACACCTTATTACTCTTCAAGAGACCCAAGTTCTAGTCCTCCATTAGTCTTTCTCAAACTGGGGAATCCTGGGAGTTGAAGTCCACATCTCTTGAATTTGCCAACATTAGAAACACTGTCTTAAACATTAATAATAATAATAATAGTAATAGTAATAGTAATAGTAATAGTAATAATAATAGTAATAGTAAAGTTGGAAGGGACCTTGGAGGTCATCTAGTCCAACCCCCTGCTCAGGCAGGAAACCCTATACCATTTCGGACAAATGGCTATCCAGTCTCTTCTTAAAAACTTCCAGTGTTGGAGCATTCACCGCTTCTGGAGGCAGGTTGTTCCACTGGTTAATTGTTCTCACTGTCAGGAAGTTTCCCCTTAGTTCTAGGTTGCTTCTCTCCTTGATTAGTTTCCACCCGTTGCTTCTTGTCCTGCCTTCAGGCGCTTTGGAAAATAGCTTGACTCCCTCTTCTTTGGGGCAGGCCCTGAGATATTGGAACACTGCTATCATGTCCCCCCTTGTCCTTTTCTTCATTAAGCCACATGGGTGACTTTGGGCCAGTCCCTCTGTCCCAACGCAATCAGCGTCGGTTTCTGCAACAAGATGGCAGAAAAACAACTTCCTTGTTGTGTCATGCATTGGCAAGTTGTTTGTGTAAACTAGGCAAATGCTGATCCTGAAACCGAGCAGGACACTTGGAAGAACAACAACATATGCTCACCCTCCAAGAAAATAGCATCATAAACTTTCCCATGTGAAATTGCATTAAAAGCAAAAAATAGAAGCTCTGTTAGTCATTTACATTAACTTTCTAGGCAAAAATTATAACCCACCCTAAACTACAGGATAAGAGTAGAAATCAAACAAGGGTTCCATTATTTGCAATAATGCAAACTATATCATTAACTGTTATAAATCTGTTCTAATTGGAAATATACAGTACTTACTTTATTCACTAATACATCTTTTCTGACAATATATTATCCTGGATATACTATAGATTTACTGCTTTGTCGTCTATCTGAATTTCTTAACAGGGGCCTTGAATCTTTGGAAAATGCCAAGAGCATGAAAGTATTATGCCTTTAGGGAAAGTTATTATTTTAAGGAAAGACAGCTGCTTTTTATAAGTCTAATTCATGTTCTATAATTTGACTGCATCCCTTTGGGACTTTGGGTTATTTTATGTTTTTCTGGGGTCTTTGCGTAGGCATGCATATATGGGCTTGGCTGTCTTCTTGTGAATCAAAATGTTGTTTTCCATTAGTTCAGACTCTACACTTCAAACCTAAGACAGAGACAGCGAATGCAGGAACAGTGGAGAAAAACAGCAGAACAAAAAAAAATATACGGAGTACAATTTTTTTCCCCAAGTTTCAACCTGCTCCATTCCCAACCCTCACTTCTTGGCTAGCTTCCAAAAGTATCCACTAAGCTGCACAACATGCAGTTTGAGAAAAACATTCTCTGTGGGTTTTTTTTGTCCCCTTTTTCATATCAGGGCCTTTTCTGTGGTGGCTCCGACCTGGTGGAATCAACTTCCTCCCGAGGTTCGAACTACTCCCACCCTGCCGGCCTTTACGAAAGCCGTTAAAACTCTCCTGTTCCGGCAGGCCTGGGGCTGATGTCCCCGGGGGGGGGGGCGGGATATGATTGGACTCGCAGTATGACTGTATTATTTTATTGTTTTATGATTGTTTTAACTCTGTACGCCGCCCTGAGTCCTTTGGGATTGGGCGGCATATAAATAAAATTAAATACAAAATACAAAAATATCAAGATTTACTCTTAATGGTAGTGAGGAAACTTTGGCTGTAGTTCTTCATCTAGTCAGTGCTGAGGGATGCCGAGTACCATTATTCAGAAACATCTACTGCTCTGGTGAACTGTCATGCTTTCTAGCTGAGGGTCTAGGTCAGTGGTGGCGAACCTATGGCACACGTGCCAGAGGTGGCACTCAGAGCCCTCTCTGTGGGCACGTGTGCTGTCGTCCCAGCCCCGCCTCCCTCCGCAGCCCCCTCCTGACCAGCAGCCTCCCCAGAGGAGAGTTGCCCTCGGACGCAGCCTGCAAGGAGCAACGCAGCCAAGGACATGGCAGCTGGGCAGCAGGGACAAGACTCCGACCTCGGACCCCGTTGCGCACATATGATGTTGCGGGGTGCGGGTGGAGGGTGTGGCTGCCATGGCACTGCAGGGCCGCCTGGGCGATCTGCGGCGGGCCATGGAGGCATTGGGTGGTCCTGTGGGCGGGCGGGGCAGGGGGCTGGTGGGGGCGGAGCAGGCAGGGAGGAGGCGGATCAGGGGCGGGTGGGCAGGTTTTGGGCGGTCGGTCTTTAAAAGGTTCGCCATCACTGGTCTAGGTAATAAGTAAAGTCCAGTCTCATTTAAGTCAACGTTGACTTATAGTGATTACCTGGACACATTCATGGAATGGTTGATCATAGCTTTTTTCTGGGTTTTAAAATAAATCCCGATCTATCCTATATGTTAAGATTTCCTAGTGATCTCTTTGTTTCAGACCTCCCTCCCGTCCTTCCTTCCCTTCCCTTCCCACTGAAGAGTAATCTCATTATTCTCCAACCCTAACCACAATAATTGCCTTCCCTGACATAAAACATATACACAGAACTTTATCATTCCGGAGGTGGAGCTTCTCTTAGGGTTTCCTACAGACCTGTCCTTCCACCTGCACTTCCCAAATCTCTCTTTCCTCAGTTCTCTCTTAGGAGGAACCTAACAAGAGACATTAATTAGAAGACAAGAGCTATTAGTCTCTTAGTTATTCCTCTGCATTCCCATCTGGGTATTTTATGGGCAATTGGGAAAATAGCATTACTTTTGTAATGCCCACTTTGCTGAAATGAAAAACAGTGAAAATTTCAGCAAACCCAACTGGGATCTCATCTGCGCAGTCACAAAATCAGTTCAACCCAATCCAATGCACACAAATTAACTTTTAGATTCCCCTTATCCGTGTTCTCGAGGCATAGTCAGGCTATCAAAAATTACTTTGGAAGCTCCTGAGGAGAAGAAGCATTGTCCATAGGGTAGGATAAATGGACTCTTGCCTATCCAGCACCTCCCTTAACTCAGGAAAAGCAAATTCACAACCACATGTTTGTGGAGATAACATTCTAGCCTGCCATATTAAGGTTCAGCTGATTTAGGGTGTCTGCTTTCAACACAAAGCTCTGTTCCAATCTGTGGGATGGAGATTAGGATCTCGCTGTGCACACTTTGAAGGCAGGGAGATGTTCTTTTTTTAGTGGTTCATGAGTAATCCATGTTCTTATTAGCATCACACAGTGAAATCATAACACTCCTACTTTGCTACAGATCCTTTATCTCTGCCTCGGAATATTGCACTCTGTATGAGTTTCCTCTGAGAATATTAACTTGCTGTGAAGATGGGATCCTTCTTATTGGCATGTTAACGTAACCAGGTGGATTATAATCCAATACTTTTTCCTAAGCACCCTATGGATGCAGCTATGGTACGTGAATCGTTATTTGCACAAGTGATCACGTTAGCTTTGTCCGCCCCTGTCAAATAAATTCTTGGAAAACCAAGTTGCAAGGGCAACTTGTTTTTGTAGCATGAGTTGCGAGATCAGGAGGACCCCCCAGATTGTGCATTGGATCAGTTTGGGGCAGTGCAACCATTCCCAGTACAAAAGATGGCACGGTCCCTGAACTGATAGGCCCCCAAATCCAGACCTACTCAGTCTTGCCAGGATTCAGCTGAAACCTGCTGTTTGCCATCCAGGACACCGCAGCCCCCAGCCACCAGGATAGAACATTGACAACACTGCTTAGTCTGCCAGGGGCTGAGAGATATGGAGACAGAACTGGCCATGACGAGGTGCGTTAGCAGTAGGTTCATACAGAACACAGTGGCTCCATTTGTTCAATGGAAGAGGTGGGAGCACTGATGCCCCACAGAATCCCACATAATAAGGGTTGAAGGCAGAATCTCTCCTCCCCAATCACCACCAACTGGTATTGATCCCGGAAAAATGAGGAGAACCAGCACAATACCATTATTTTTTTTTTATTGAAATTTTTTAAAATTTTTACAAAAAAAAAGACAACCCTCCCCAACCCACCCCAGCCCTCCCATTCCCTCCCTCAGCCTTCCCAGAGCTGAATATAGGCTTAATTAAAGTTTCTTGAATTCTTAAAAAAAAAGTATAAACCATAGATAAGTCTAAATACATTACTTAAACAACTAATAAAGTAATTAACAATAATATATATATATATATATAAAACATAAATATTAAAGAAGAGAAAAAAAATACTTAAAAAGAAAAAGAATAAAGAGAAAGAAAGAAGAAAAGAAATTTAAGAAAGTAAAATAATAATAGAAAATATAAAGAGAAAGAAAAAATAATACAATCTATAAAATATTAAAATTTATATATAAGTTAAAGCACAATACCATTATGTCCATCCCCAATCCCTGGAGCTAACTCAGACGAACACCATGGTCCATAATATTGAAGGCTGCTGGGTGGTCAAGCAGAGCAAAGATGGATGCACAACCTCCATCTCTCCTTTCCCAGAGATCACCTAAAAGCACAACCAATGCCATTTCCATCCCATATCCAGGCCTGAATCCTGAATGAAAGTGATCCAGATACTGTAATCCTATTATCTTATAAAAAAAAAAAACACCTATTCATTTGGGCACTCTGAGAATGTAGTTCAGTGTTCTTAAAATTATAAAACATCTTTTAAAGATTTGTTATGGTTTTATTAAAAATACAAACAATAAAAGATAATAAATATAAAAAATAGAATAGCACACACTTAAGAAAATACAAGTAAGTAAATATGACACTGAAAACGTCATGGAGATTTTAGGATAACCTTAGTCAGTGCTTTTTTTCTTAAAAAAAAAAAAAATGTGCCGGAACTCACACACGTCATACAACCCACCTTGCCTACCCTACAAGGTTCCATCCAAAAAAGGTGCCGGAACTCCGTTCTGGGCGTTCTATGAGAAAAAAACCTCTGACCTTAGTTATTTATAGAGTGACTTGTAAAGTTACTTAATAATCACTTGGTTAATAAACACTTCTTGTTGGAAAAACTAAGTCACTACATATTAAGCCCTAACCTAAGGATACCTGGTTAAAACAAATTGTGACGAATCACAGGAACACAGGAATCTGATATTTTATAAAGTTAATTTTAAAGTAAAAATATAAATTCTAAACATAATAAAGCCAAACTTAGAATGTGATAAAAATCTATGTCTTATATCATAGTCTGAGAATGACTGCTGGTTAGAATTAAATTCTTCATCAGATTTTTTTTTCCAATAATACAACTTTATTATGGATATTAAAGTATAATGCCATAACCTGATTTACTATTGTTCCAAATTTTGTAATGGTCTAATGGTCTCCTGTGAAAAATATTAATATAACAATGATGCTAATGTACAGACAAATGGAACTCTATCTTGATGGCATGACCAATAAAAACATGAAGCATCACAGGGTCTTATAACTCAGGGTCTGCATAATGGCTCAGACAAAGATAAACACACACAAACCCAGAAGAAAGATAGTATATCAAAATACTTATGAGTTGAGGAAAACACTATTGAATATTGGATATCATTATTTAGATAGAAAGCAATTTTCTGGGAAGAAGCCCATACAATTCCAAGAGAGCTTATGGCTGAGTTGATATGTAAGATTCTTTCTTAGACTTCTGGAATACCATTGGGAATATTAGCCAGAAATGAAGAAGCGTCTTCCAGAGAAAACAGTTTAAAAAAAATTAAGGTAGGCAATACTTTTTGAAATTGTTCAAAGAAGATTGGCAATTCCCAGTTCTTTGTCTTTAATAACTCATTACTGGAGAAAATACAACAGGATTTATTTTTTTCTAATACAGAGTTACAGAGCATTAAACGTATTCCAATTACATCCTGACAAAAATGAACATAGTCCAATTACATCCAGGCAAAATTGAATATCCCTTTGCATTATGCAAGAAATATGTGCAACAAACTGTGGTCAACAAACCTACTGCACATATGGAAGCTCCAATATACAGACGGAGTTTTATTATTTTAGTATGTCCGTAAAGTTCTGTTATTCCTGCTGTCTTTAGTGGAAAGCTCTGTGACCACGCAGTGTGAAAGTACTGGCTAGTGGTCCAGCAATGAATACTTCAGTTATGGAGTTTGAAAAGATTGAAAAAAATTATTCAAACTACCCAATTTTCTGTCACTAGGACTTTGCCACTTGATTAATGGTTCACGAATTTCTTTTTTAACGAAATAGGTTCCGTTGACTTAGATCAGTGGTGGTGAACCTATGGCACGGGTGCCAGAAGCGGCACTTGGAGCCCTCTCTGTGGGCACACATGCCGTTGCCCCAGTCTTGCCTCTGCCCGTGACCCCCTCCACACCAACAACCCCCCTGGAGGAGAGTCGCCATGCGTGGTCCACGCAGAGCAGCGCAGCCAAGAACATGGCAGCCATGGCGCTGCTGGGCTGCCTGGGCGATCTGCGGTGGGCCCTGGAGGTGGTGAGTGGCCCTGCGGGAAGGCAGAGTGGGACAGAGGGGGGGTGGGGCAAGGGGTGGGGCAGGGCGGGACAGTTTTTGGGCATTCAATCTCTAAAACAGCAGTTCTCAACCATTTGAGGTCGAACGACCATTTCACCGGGGTCGCCAAACAACGCAGTCCGCCATTTTTTCCCCCTTTTCCTTAGCTGTGCTACTCCCGCGTAGGGCCCGGCGGGTGCCTTACCTCCCTTGGGCTGGGCCAGCTGGTGGCCCAGCCAGTGGTCGCTCTGTGCCGTCGCTGCCCCTTGCCAGCTACACCTCGGCCGGCACAGGGGGTGGCACCACGCATGCGTGGCGCTCCCGGGCAGGGAAAGTCCTCGACTTACGACCGGTTGGTAGTCCTCGACTTACGACCGGTTGGGTAGTCCGCGACTTACAACTGGTTGGGGTCGCGGCATTAAAAAGGTTGAGAACCACTGCTCTAAAAGGTTTGCCATCACTGACTTAGATTATCAAGTCCATTCTTTTTGGAAACACAAACTTGCATTTGCTTAACTGAGAAAGAGACCAATCTAATTCTGACCCAAAGCAAAGATTTCTAGTTGGAACCATGATAAAAATAACATGAGCATATTGCTACTGCTTCTTTTCAAAAGGGACCTATTTCTTCAGAACTCCCAAAGTCCTTGAAGACATTTCACTTCTCATCCAAGAATCTTCTTCAGACTCAGAACTGAAGTCCAGTTGCCTTTTGAAAAGCACCTTTGGGACAACCATGACTTGGATGATTGAGAATCTCCATAGATATTTCTTCAGAAGGTGGCAGGTCCATTTGTCAGTCTCTAACAATATATGCAATTAGAAAAACAGCAGAGAAACAGAAAGCAAAAGGGAACAGTGCCTCAAGAGATTATCAATTACCTCTGCAGCATAATAATCAAAAATCCCTGGCATTTGGGGTGCATTGTTGGTATACCATTACAAATAAAAAGGGGCAAAGCTAGGAAAGGATCAAGCTGCCATTAAAGCAGCTCACAAAATAAGTTGAGCTATAGCAATTGTCAAATCTAGACAGCATACTAAAAAACAGAGACATCACCCTGCCAACAAAAGTACGTATAGTCAAGGCCATGGTTTTCCCAGGTGCAATTTATGGCTGTGAAAGTTGGACCATAAGAAAGGCTGAGCGCCAAAGAATGGAGGCCTTTGAACTATGGTGCTGGAGAAGACTCCTGCAAGTCCCCTGGACTGCAAGGCGATCAAACCGGTCAGTCCTAGAGGAGATCAACTCCGACTGCTCTTTAGAAGGCCAGATCCTGAAGCTGAAACTCAAGGACTTTGGCCACCTAAGGAGAAGGAAGGACTCACTGGAGAAGGGCCTAAAGCTGGGAAAGATGGAGGACAATAGAAGAAGGGAACGACAGAGAAAGAGGTGGCTGGATGGAGTCACTGAAGCAGTAGGCGTGAGCTTCAATGGACTCCAGAAGATGGTAGAGGACAGGAAGGCCTGGAGGAACGTTGTCCATGGGGTCGCGATGGGTCGGACACAACTTCGCAACTAACAACAACAATAGCAATTGGTGAAAGTCATAGAGCCATATTGGCTGGAAATTCAGGGTATTGCAATCATATCATATTTTTAAGGTACCAGGGTAGCACTCTTTATTTATTTATTTATTGTAAACACTATTCCTTACTGAAAGATAGATGTAGCTAAGAGCCATGATGGCACAGTGGTTAGAATGCAGTATTGTACACTAATTCTGCCAAACTGCCAGCAGTTCAATTCTCATTGGCTCAAGGCTGACTCAGCCTTCCATCCTTCCGAGGTCAATAAAATGAGGATCCAGATTGTTGGGGGCAATGTGCTGACTCTGTAAACCACTTAGAGAAGGCTGTAAAGCACTGTGAAATGGTATATAAACCTAAGTGCTATTGCTATTGTTCATACTATCAAATCATCTTCATATACTTTAATAGTTTGAACAACAGCTACATCTATCGTATATACTTTAGGAGACATATATATATATATAAAAGTTTATTGGCTGGCTGCAGTATGTTCATTGGCTAAGACATATGTTTACAGGAAAAAATTCCTAGCATTCACACTTTGTGCTAAATTGATTTTGCTGAATAAACCTCAACTGACTGGGCTGATACATCATACTAAGCCATAAACATGCAAATCATGTTATAGCTTAATTATTGCGCATTCGTTTCCAAGGCCCACTCATTATGCCAGTATGACAAGATGCAAATATACAAATTTCAAGCTCAGCTTTCTTTTCAAAACAGACTCTCATTTAGACGATTTAGCAAGAGATAATGAGCGCTACAATAAACACAGCTGGGCACTTTCCCCTCATCCCATAAAAATAATAGATTTCTAGCTATGTAGGAAAAAATGTATGCCGAGATATCCAAGATGTACCTATTAAGTGACTCCTGGCTTTTGGTATGATTTCCAATTATTATTTGGGTGTAGGTTCATGAATCTTACGAAAAAGCAGACGCACAAGCTATTCTAATTTTCCTTTGACATAGTCTGTGAAGGTTATTCATTGGAAAAGAAATCGCAGCTCACACCAATTTAAGTTTTTACACTTTCTAGGCAAATTTTAAGAATGTAAAGAAGCAAATTTGATTCTTGACAGAGAGGGGAGCCTTGTTGCCTGTCTTTCAGTAGTGCTTATAGGCTTCAGTTGGTGCAAAACACATCACCTGGGCCAGGGATCCCCAACTACCGGGCCATGGCCTATTTGGAACTGGGCCCCCCAAGTGGCAGGCCAGTGTGCACACATGCAGCTCGATTTGCGCAAGTGGCGGGCTGGCACATGTGCATATGCATGCACAGCTCAACTTGCACAAGTCAAGCTACGCGTGCATGCTTGTGCACGCCAGCCCACTGCTCGCACAAGTTCAGCTGTGTGGGCCTACTGCTTGCACGGCCTGGTTCCCCTTTCCCTTCCCCATTGGGCCACCAAGTGACAAATACTGGGGACCGCTGACTAGGCAGTCTAGCCTATTGGGATCATATTTTTGCCTTGATTGAAAGATCTAGACTGCTTATCCACTGATTTCCAGACACAATTTAAGGTACTGGAGTAATCAGTAATTGGTGTTAAATAAAGTAGTCCCTGAATATCTGAGAGACTGTACAACATGATGTAAATCTATCCAGAGATTTAAATCAGAAAGGTAGATTCCCTTATAGGTTCATTTTTGAACACCTGGATGATGGCTTTTCATCCTCTTGTTCCAAAGCTATGGTAGACACTCCATTCAGAGTTATGCTCAGTCCGACTCTTTCTATGTTTAAGAAAGAAGTCAAAGAATTGAAAAATCATACCATTGGAAGACAGAATTCTCCTTCCAGCGCAAGATCCAAATTAAATGGCTGTCTAAGCTTCGAGTTGAACTCACTGGGTGAAAGGACATCCACTTCCAAACTAGATAACTGGTTGCGTTAATATTGCATTGCTTTCACTATTAGGAAGGGTCCCCCCCCCAACATTCAATTAGAATCCACTTAAATTCTGAATTTCATGACTTACACACTGAAACGGTGGGGAACAGGTCTTGACCTTCGGTGTGATATACCCATGCAGTTACAGATAGTCCTTGACTTACAACAGTTTGATTAGTGACTGTTCAAAGTTACAACGGCACAGGAAAAAATGACTTACGACCATTTTTCACATATACCCTTTTCAGTATCCCCACGGTCATGGGATCAAAATTCAGACACTTGGCAACTGACTCTTATTTATGACAGTTGCAGTGTCCCGCGATCATGTGATCCACTTTTGCAATCTTCTGACAAGCCAAGTCAATGGGGGAGCCAGATTCACTTAACAACCAAATTACTAACTTATAAAACTGCAGTGATTTACTTAACAACTGTGGCAAGGTCATAAAATGAGGGAAAGCTCACTTAACAAAAGTCTCACTTCACAACAGAAATTTTGCACTCAATTGCAGTCGTAAGTTGAGGACTTACAGCAGTGATGGGGAACCTTTTAGAGAATGAGTGCCCAAAAACCGCCTCTCCCCTGTCCCGATCCCGCCTCTTCCGCCCGCAAGGCCACCCACCACCTCCACAGCCCGCCATAGCAGATCGCCCAGGGGGCCCAGCAGAGTCATGGTGGCCACGCCCTCTGTCTGTGCCCTGCAGCATCATCTGTACGTGATGGGGTACGAGGATGGAGTCTTGTCCCCGCTGCCTGGCTGCCATGTCCTTGGCTGCGCTGCTTTGCGCAGGCTGCATCCGGGGCGAGTCTCCTCCGGGGGGGCTGCTGGTGTGGAGGGGGCCACAGGGGTGGCGGGGGTGGGGCGACGGTGTGCGTGCCCACAGAGAGGGCTCTGAATGCCGCCTCTGGCACCCGTGCCATAGGTTCGCCACCACTGACTTACAATATCTGTAAAGTGTGAACATGTTCCCCATTAATCTTCTTTTCTTATTGCTAAACCTACTCAATTCAATTTCTTTTTTTTTTTTTTACAAATTTTATTTATACCGTAAATGCCGGTGTATAAGACGACTTCTGCGAGCGCTGAAATCGGCGCCAAAGACGGGGGTCGTCTTATACGCCGAGTCGTCTTATACGCCGGAAATACTGGTAGTTTCCGGCATATAAGACGACGTTCTAGGAATGCGGCCCGGCTATAAAGACGGAGGTCGTCTTATACGCCGGGTCGCCTAATACGCCGGCATATACGGTAATACAATTAAAAACAAACAAACGTTGGATTTGACGTGACATTCCAGTATATACATTCTTATCAGATTATTCCACTTTTTACAATCAATTATTCATCTCTACATATACATCTAAGTCAGTGGTTCTCAACCTTTTTAATGCCGCGACCCCCAACCGGTTGTAAGTCGAGGATTACTCAACTGGTCATAAGTCGAGGACTACTCAACTGGTGCAGTACCGTTTGCAGAATGGGACTTTTGGCGGGCTCAGCAGGGCAGAGACAGCCTGGACAATTCCTATTGGCTTTTGAAAGCCAATAGAATTAGACTCTATTCAAGAGAGTCTATTCTATTGGCTTTCAAAAGCCAATAGAATAAAAGGGAGTAGCACAGCTAAGGAAAAGGGGGAAAAAATGGCGGACTGCGTTGTTTGGCGACCCCCGTGAAATGGTCGTTCGACCCCAAATGGGGTCCCGACCCACAGGTTGAGAACCACTGATCTAAGTTTTATATGCAATACTTGCTCTAAAATAGCATATATTTCTATCTTCTACTCAATTCAATTTCTGTTCAAAGGGTTTCATTCCTAAATTCCCCTGTTCATTCCTGTTCAATCCTATTTCAGTTTGCCTAAATCCTATCTGAAGCAAAGCGCACAGAAGTGGGCACAGTTCTCCAGGTGGGGTCTGACCAATAAGGAATCAACTAAAGTTGTATTTCCCACTTGCTGATGCAGCCTAAAATTGCTCCCACTTGTTTTTCTGCAGCACCTTCTTACTGCTGACTCATATCCATTCTGCAATTAATTAGTATTCCAAGCTCTTTGTCACAAGTGCTGCTGCCTAGCCAAGAAAGCTCCATTCTATACCTGTGCATTGGATTTCTGTTCCCTAAGTGCATATATATTGGATTTAGCCCCTGTTCAATTTCATTTGTCTGCTCCAGAAAAGATAATAAGCAATGTTAAGTGTTTAAGTTTTACTTTTTTTTTTGTAATTGCGAGCCATTGATGTACGGGATGTGGTAGACAAGCAGCCAAATAAATCATATTTTATGCATAATAAAATGAGCATATCTGGGATCTTGTTGGACGCACAGGTAGTCCACGACTTATGACTACAACTGAGTCCAAAATTTCTGTTGCTCGGTGAGACATTTGTTAAGTGAGTTTTGCCCCATTTTACCACCTTCCCTGCCACAGTTGTTACATGAATCACTTCAGTTGATAAGCTAGTGTCAAACCTGCAACGAGTTCTGCTCTAATTGGTCTCATCTATCGGAACCATGATAGTTAGCAACCTGGTTATTAAATGAACCTGGTTTCCTCATTGACTATGCTTGTCAGAAGGTTTCAAAAGTTGATCACGTGATCTTGAGACACAGCATCGGTCATAAATATGAACCAGTTGCCAAGCGTCTAAATTTTGATCACATGATCGTGGGGAAGCTGCAAAGGCCGTAACTGTGAAAAATGGTGATAAGTCACTTTTTTCTAGTAAAGAAGAAAAAAAAAAGTGACTAGTAGGTTTATATTGGAAGAAAGATTCCTTGCCTACTTTAGAAGAATGGATATTTAAAGTATCTAGTTTTGCAGAAATGGCAAAAATTTCTGCTTATTTAAAGGATCATACACAAGAAAGATATATTCTGTATGGGGAAGGTGGATAGATTATATTCAGAAAAAGTATGGAATTAAAAAGTTTCATTTATTTTATGAATGAATATTAAATATTATAGAGAATTGTTTTATAGGTTATGGAGTTAAAGGTCAATTATGATATTTTTTTTTCTTCTTTTTTTTTCTTTTTTCTTAATTATTATAATTTTTTTTATTAACCCTGTATTCTGCTCTGGGAAGTGAAGGGAGGGGGGTTGGGGGTAGGAGGGAGGGTAAGGGTTTTTTTTTCTATTTTAAAATTTTATTGTATTTTTATAAATGATTGTATGTTTAAAAAATAAAAAATTTTCAATGAAAAAAAAAACCTTTAACACTGAAAAAAAAAAGTCACTTTTTTCAGTCACTAAACAAACTGTTGTTAAGTCGAGGGCTACTTGGAATCGGCTCCTCTTCCTTGGGAAATAAGATCTCTGGATCTCTAAAGCTCTTACATCTTGCATGGGAGTATTTTTAGGGCAAGGAGCTGAAAGAAAACAAGCCTTAATTCAAATATAATAAACAGTCATCAACAGGAATCAGGATCCTCTTTGATAGTTGATTAAAGGAGTTGACTTGGCATCACCAAATTATTGAGGAAATGTTTGCTCCCCGTGACACACCAAAAAGCATGAAATTAGATCCCCCCTCCGCCCAATCTACTTGCAATTCAGCTTGTAAACACAGTGTTAAGACCGTTCTGTGTGCAAAGACTGTTTGGAGGAGACTTGTCATATAGCAAAGGTCAAAGAAATACCAGATGAATTACTGCTCCATTATATTGCTAGGAAAGAGCGTAGCAAAGGAGGCAAAGGTGTTTTCTCAGCAAATAGAGAGAACTATTTACCAACTAGACATTTAACACAGGGTGCCTGTGGGTTAGTTACAAGTCACATCATCATCCTATCAAATACTTTATTTTACTTCTTCTTTTTAAGGATGAGTCAAAATCATAAAATGGATGTATTTGGCAAATACGTCCTGTCAGACCTGCCATAGCTTAGACCAGGCATGTTAAACTCGCGACGTCACGTGATGTCGCACGACGTATCACGACTTTTCCCCATTGCCGGCAATGGGGTGAGCGCGGTTTTGTCGTGACGCATCCGGCCCGCGGGCCAGCAGTTTGACATGCCTGGCTTAGACATTTAGGAAAGAAAGACCCCCAACTCCATTTTGTTGAAGTGATAGCTTCTTTTACTAAGGTTAAATGGTTGCAGCGAAAGTGAGGCTACATCTGAATATTCCCACTCAAAGGTTGCACTTTGTGCCACCTTGTTCCTGCCCTCCCCCTTTGACCAGTCCATCAGTGTCCAATCGGATGCTCTTTTAGAAGTTTTGGGAACGGCTCGGATGTTTGGTGCCTCTCATTCCAGTTTCGCCTTCAGTTCCCAGGCCAGGTGTCCTTGAAAGCTGGTTTATTCCAGTTTGGCACCTTTAGTTCTTATCAACAACTTATTCCCCCACCGATTGTTTTCCCGGTCCCAGGCCTCACGTGTTTCCACCCCAAATTCCTCTCCCCTCCCTTGCGGTTTATGGCAGAATGTCAGCGAAGAGAAAAGCGGAAGATGGCAGACCTGACAAGTCCAAATTATACCTGCTAAGTATACAGATTTAATCTGATGGCCTGTATATCAGAATAAAGCAACACCTACACTGGCAGCAACTTTTTCTAGCTGGATATTCCTGCCTCGCTGGGCTTTAAGAGATTAAGGGCATCCACTGGGTTGGTAAGGAATTGAAAAAAAAACCAAGGTGGCCATCTCAATCACACAATGAGGCTGTGTTCTTGACTTTTTGATTCCCCTTGCAGATTCTCTGAGTCTGGTGGCATTAGTATGAATAATTGTGGAGAGGGTGGGGCTAAATGCTGTTTTTTTTTTCCTGCCCCTTCCTCCCCATTTTGATACCTTAGTTATTATTTTATTTGTATAGTTTGGGATAAAGACGCTCTGTGGATCATCGTATTTTTGACATACCAGTCTGGCAATGAAAATCAGACTTTCGGAAGAGGGACAGTCCTCGTCTTACCACCACCACTGGGTCCAAAGTTTCTGTTGCTAAGTGAGATATTTGTTCAGTGAGTTTTGCTCCATTTTACGACCTTCCTTGCCACAGTTGTTAAGTGAACCACTGCAGTTAGGTTAGGCACATGTTGGTTAAGCGAATCCGATTTCCCCATTGACTTTGCTTGTCAGAAGGTCGCAAAAGATGATCACATGACCCCGGGACACGGCAACCGTCGTAAATATGAACCAGCTGCCAAGCATACGAATTTTGATCACGTGACCTTGGGGATGCTGCAACGGTCGTAAGTGTGAAAAATAGTCAGAAGTCACTTTTTTCAATGCCGTTGTAACTTTGGATGGTCGCTAAATGAACTGTTGTAAGTTGTCGTATACCGTACGTAATTCAACATTAGTGACGAAGCAATCCAGGAAAAGTTCAGAGCAAGCAACTTTGCACTTTACTTAGGCTCACACACTGAACAAGTATTTACTTTTTATTTGTTTGAAGGCTGGGAACTAGCGCAGCTTTGGAACGATAACCGATTTCTATTTTAGGTCCACAAAGAATGGAAACTGTCATCCATCTGGATGAGGGGTAGGCAACCTTGGCTCCTTTATGACTGGTGGACTTCAACTCCCAGAATTCCTGAGCCAGCCATGCTGAGGGGAAAGGGAGAGGTTTCCAAGCTGAGCCAGGCTGGCGCAGGAATTCTGGGAGTTGAAGTCCATGAGTTATAAAAGAGCCAAGGTTGCCTACCCCTGATCTGGATAATTAACCTTTCTGCATATTTGTGCAGTCAAAAAAGGAAGGAAGGAAGGAAGGAAGGAAGGAAGGAAGGAAGGAAGGAAGGAAGGAAGGAAGGAAGGAAGGAAGGAAGGAAGGAAGGAAGGGACCCACCTGAAACCTTTGCATTGCTTACATCTACGATGAAATCAGTAGCAAACAAGGCCAGTAGAGAACAATGGCGAAGGAGCTGGGGAAAGGCCCGGCTGCTTTAAAGCACAGATGGGAGGGAGGGATATCAAAATGGGCAAGATGGTGGACCCACAAACCGCAGACACTGCTGTGGGTGCTACATTGATGAATCCATGTGGTTGGGAGCATCATGGGAGGGAGGGATATCAAAATGGGCAAGATGGTGGACCCACAAACCGCAGACACTGCTGTGGGTGCTACATTGATGAATCCATGTGGTTGGGAGCATCATCTTGCTTTTGAACATGATGCCTTCTGCCCTAGAATAACTCCAACCTACAAATGAATAAACTATAAAAGTATATACTTTTTAAAGATGAATATACAGTACGTGTCCTAGAATAGTGTTTCAGGATCCAATCTGGGTCGGTCACCGGGACCGGAGGTTTTTGTCTTCTGACCTTTTGGAGTCACGCTGGAGCCCATCTTTGGGGAATTTCTCTCTAGCGGAGTGGGCCTTTTGGCCTGTATGCAGGCCTTACTCTTGCATACGTAAATCAACAGGAGTACTGATTTATCACCAGCTTATCAAGTACTAAGGAGGCGAGGGCTTGGCAGCACAAGCAAATGACAGCCAATGGCGGAATACAGAGGTCCCCAATCTTTTGGGTACCGGGGACCGGTTCCATGGAGAGAGGTTTTTCCGTGGACCGGAGAGCGCGTGGTTTTGTCTGCTGCCTGCATCCCACAGATGGATTTTTGCTTCTTTGTGCGTACTAGTTGCTGGCATGCCGCATCCTGGGACTGGTCTCCAACCGGGGGTTGGGGACCCCTGGTTTAATAGACAGCCATCAACACCTCAATCGGCATCCAAAAAGCCACACACAACACGCATCCTATAAACACCACACACAGAATAGCCCAGTGGTTCTCAACCTGTGGGTCGGGACCCCATTTGGGGTCGAACGACCATTTCATGGGGATCGCCAAACAACGCAGTCCGCCATTTTTTCCCCCTTTTCCTTAGCTGTGCTACTCCCTTTTATTCTATTGGCTTTTGAAAGCCAATAGAATAGACTCTCTTGAATAGAGTCTAATTCTATTGGCTTTCAAAAGCCAATAGGAATTGTCCAGGCTGTCTCTGCCCTGCTAAGCCCGCCAAAAGTCCCATTCTGCAAACGGTGCTGCACCAGTTGAGTAGTCCTCGACTTACGACCGGTTTGGGGGGGGGGTCGTGGCATTAAAAAAGTTGAGAACCACTGGAATAGCACAAAGCACAGACTCTGCCAGAGAGAAGTTCCCTGCGGATGGGCTCCAGCACAAGTCCAGAAGCTCAGAAGACTAAACTTCTGGTCCCGGTGACCGACCGACGTTGGATCCTGCCATACATTTAAAAAAACAAATTCCCAATCCTTCAAGTTATCCCTACAAGCCATTCGGACTGCAATAAGAGTATTCATTACCATTATTATTTAATTATATTATTCCTGATGGCAGACAATTATCAGATGTGCCTGGAACTACCAGCCATTCTTGTGCATCAGACATTTCAGCATTGCCAGGAGGTGAAAGACACAGGGCTGCGACGTTCATCTGTTCCCTCCAGATGGCTTTTCAGAAGAATTAACCTCTGCAATAGATCTCTTTACTTGGGCAGAACAAATACCGGTTCACGTACCTTCTTTGTTCCTTTGTTTGTTAACCCCCTGGCAAGTCAGTCATTTGCCTTAATTGGATATGATTTGGCCTACTGCAAGCAGTCTGCTCAATTATTGTTCCAGGAAATACAAAACAAAAGTGTAAATAATTCAGATATAATATGAGAATGGCATCCGGGTTCTTAGGTTTAGCTCCATCATTAATGTCGTCCTCTACTACTACTACTACTACTACTACTACTACTACTACTACTTCTGCTGCTGCTGCTGCTATTACTCTACTACTGGTAGTCCTCGACTTATAACAGTTCGATTCATGACTGTTCAAAGTTACAACAGCACTAAAAAAAGTTACTTATAACCATTTTTCACACTCAAGACCGTTGCAGCATCCCCATGGGCACTTGATGAGCATTCAAATGCTTGGCAACTGGCTCATATTTATGACAATGGCAGTGTCCCGGGGTCGTGTGATCCCCTGTTGTGGCCTTCCAACAAGCAAAGCCAATGGGGAAGCTGGGTTCACTTAACAACTGTGTTACTAACTTAACAACTGCAGTGATTCACTTAACAAATGGGGCGAGAAAAGCTGCAAAATGGGGCAAAAGTCACTTAACACATTTCTCCCTTAGCAACATAAATTTTGCACTCCATTGTGGTCGTACGTTGAGGACTACCTGTATTATTATTATTACTTTAAAAATGACGGCAATCCAACTGTGGATGACAGAAACCCAGAGTGTTTTCAGAGAATAGTAACAGAGAAGGAAATCCTTCACGCTAGTTCCACAAATGTTTTCCTTCCTGGAATTTAGCTTTGCTCTAGACCAGTAGTTCTCAAGCTTTTCTTTGCCACAGACCCCCTTTAAATACCTTTCATGGTCACGGACCATGGCCACAGACCCCCAAGACTTTACTCGAGATTTAAATCATAACATTTCTTCAAGCCTTCGCAGTGAAGACACACACACACACACACACAC
Organism: Crotalus tigris; assembly: GCF_016545835.1. Classification (NCBI taxonomy): domain Eukaryota; kingdom Metazoa; phylum Chordata; class Lepidosauria; order Squamata; family Viperidae; genus Crotalus; species Crotalus tigris. The sequence continues at coordinate 56,248 of NW_024100602.1, read as the reverse complement.
ACACACACACACACACACACACACATATATATATATATATATATATATATATATATATAGAGAGAGAGAGAGAGAGAGAGAGCGGCATCTGCAGACCATAGTTGAAAACCATTGTTTAGACCAGTGATGGCAAACCTTTTAGAGACCGAGTGCCCAAACTGCAACCCAAAGCCCACTTATGTATCATCGGGTGCCGGGTGGGCGTGGCCCCTTGGGTCGGCATGGCCCATTGGATGGGCCTGGCTTTGATGATAACGGCAGACTGGGTGGGACTAAAAAGTTCAATCAATTCCAACTTTGCGAGATCTTTTTTTTTTTCCTGCAAGAAGTTGAAATTGATTGATTGATTGAATCTTTTTTTTTTTTTGCCTAAAGCCAAAAGGTTTTATAAAACCCAGCTGAAGGCCTAGGACTGGGATAGTACCCACAGAGACGGCTCTGCGTGCCACCTGTGGCACGCGTGCCATAGATTCGCCACCACGGGTCTAGACTGATTCAGAAAACTACTGAATCGCCTTCTTTTCTTGACTGTTTTTATTTTGGAACTATGGCATATGTTTTAAATCACTAACACATAAGTATTTAATAATTCAAGTTACTTTGGTGCTGTTTTTTCCTTTAAAACAGTGTTTCCCAAACTTGACAATTTTAAGGCATGAGGGAGGACTTCAACTCCCAGAATTCCACAGCCAGCAACGCTGGCTGTGGAATTCTGGGAGTTGAAGTCCACATGCCTTAAAATTGTCAAGTTTGGGAAACACTGCTTTAAAACATAGAATAATACAGTTGAAAGGGACCTTGAAGATCTTCTAGTCCAACCCCCTACTCAATTAGGAAACCCTATACCATTTCAGACAAATGGTTGTCCAGTCTCTTTTTGAAAGCCTCCAGTGATGGAGCACCCACAACCTCTGAAGACAAGCTATTCCATTGGTTGATTGCTCTTACCGTTAGGAAAATTCTCCTTAGTTCTAGGTTGTCTCTCTCCCTGGTTAGTTTCCAACCATTTTTTTCTTGCCTTGCCTTTTGGTGCTTTGGAAAATAGGTTGATCCTTTCATTCAGCTATTCTACCTGGTGCTCCTTCAGTTGTCACTAGACATCAATTCCCCTTCCTGGACTGAGGGAATGAGTCGATCAACATCTGTCTTGCAACTGGTTCCTCACCTCTAGGCTAAATAAATAAAACAGTAATGTTTGGGTGGTAGAAGTGGCTGTGATGGAGGAGACCATTTTAAACCATTCCTGGAGGCAAAAGCACAATAATTTGCTTGGCCAACTCAGAGTTTGCCTAGTCCAGGGCTACAGATCACATGTGAAAATGTTGTTTGAATGGAGTGATCAGGCTGATTTTCATTTTCAAGAAAAGCCCTATTCAAGCATTCAAAAACCTAGGAGAATTTCATCCTACAAGAGTGTTCAGTTAAGTCCTGCCTTTGCCAATATCAATTTTCTCAGCCTTTCAAGCATTTTAGCTTCCACTCTAGCAAGAAACAATATACTACTGAGTCATTGCATGCATGGAAGCTCACATACGCATAGTATATATCAGAAATGTGGCCACCAGCTTCGTCCCCTGTATTATTGTACAGGAAGTCCTCAACTTACAATCACAACTGGGACCAGAATTTCTGTGGCTAAGCAAAGCTAAGAAAGCCATGCCCAATTTTTGCCACAAGCAGATCACTGCACTTAAGTGAATATTATTCTTATTATTCAGCTTCCCCCATTAACTTTGCTGGCTAGGAAGATTGCAAATAGTGATTACATGACCCCGGGCACTGCAACCATCGTAAATATATGTTGGTTGCCAAGTGCCCAAATTTTGATCACATGACCCTGGAGATGCTGTGATGGCCCTCAGTGCAAGGACTGGTTGTAAGTCACTTCTTTCGGTGCCACTGTAACTTCAAACAGCTGCTAAACCAGTGGTTCTCAACCTGTGGGTCGGGACCCCATTTGGGGTCGAACGACCATTTCACGGGGGTCGCCAAACAACGCAGTCCACCATTTTTTCCCCTTTTCCTTAGCTGTGTGACTCCCTTTTATTCTATTGGCTTTTGAAAGCCAATAGAATAGACTCTCTTGAATAGAGTCTAATTGTATTGGCTTTCAAAAGCCAATAGGAATTGTCCAGGCTGTCTCTGCCCTGCTGAGCCCGCCAAAAGTCCCATTCTGCAAACGGTGCTGCACCAGTTGAGTAGTCCTCGACTTACGACCGGTTGAGTAGTCCTCGACTTACAACCGGTTGGGGGTTGTGGCATTAAAAAGGTTGAGAACCACTGTGCTAAATGAACGGGTTGTAAGTCAAGGACTATCCATAAGTGGCTCTGGTGCCCTATACTTGGGCCTCAATGTTGCTAGACATCACACCTGTCACACCTGCCAATGAATCAAAGAAAAGGCACAAAAAGTGACAGCCAACGAGCAAAACTGCTTACTCCTCATCCTGCCCTTATTCTTCCTTTACCTTTTTATAATAAAGAGGAGGGGGCAGGTATCAAAAACACCCAACTCCTGCATAGGACTTTCCACCATGGGAAACCAGATACTGAAGAAATGGAGAAACAACAACAGACACAATGAGGAGCCACTTGGAGATTTCTCCCTTGTTTTTAAAGCACCACTAGGGATCTACAAACATTGTGTATTCAACTTCTTGCCAGCACACGTTAAACCTTTCTTTCTATTAGTAACTAAGAGTCCTCGTGTCCTTCAGACTAGAAAACAGAATTACCATTAATTAAGGTAATGATTCTCCATGACTCCTGGGACATCCTAGCCGTTAAAAATGGGATCTCAAATTCATCTAGTGCCTATCAGGGTGAGGAAGATAGTTCCAAGTATTGGGAATGAAGTCTAACACATCTGGAACCTGCCAGTTTTGGAACAGCTGTTTATTTTTTAAAAACAAAATCACATATGCTTGCCGCCATCACGTTATATGGCCCTGTTTTCCACAGATCTAACAAATCAAATATTTTAATTTATCTTGTTGGTGTGGGCAGCAAATCAACTAATCAGATCCAATCAACTAATCCACTGAGTTTGAGAACCGGGAAAAAGAAAACTATTTTCTTCAGACCTTTTTTTTTTTTAATTTCATAGACTTTGATTACGTCAATCATTGTCACAGCAGCCTACCTACAGCTTTGGAAAGACCCTGTTTTTACCTCAGAGAAGCAGGGAAGTGTCTTGGGAAAGGAAGATGCTTCCTACCACGGCACTATTTAGTGCACCATCTGGAGAAATCAGTGGAAATATTGACCTCTCCTTACCCAAAGGAAAAAGCAATTATCTACAGTGCTGACAACCAGAGGTTTGGGAGGAGAAGTGTGATTCAGACCTTGAAATATTTCTAAATCTTAGAGCAGAATTAAGTAAGGCTCTTTTTTCCTTCTGTTACCTGGTTTTCTTGTTAGGAACTCAATTGATGTTTCCAGGGGTGTTTACAATGATAAGGAAGGGTGTTGCCAAGTGGAGCAGTATAGATTTTTCTGGTATGAAATCCCCAGGTAGAGTTGACTTAATTCCTGCCTGGAATCTGAACCGTCCGTGCTTGTGGTTTAAACTCAACCTGCTAGTTCTCAAGAAAATAGTAATGGAATCCCTTCGGGTGTCGCTCACGGATCCTCCAGAGTCATTAATTGAGGTAATTGGAATTTGAAACTGAAATTATATATTCTGGTTTCCGCCAACTCTTTGCAACTGTTATGCTCACAAACCATGTCAGATGGAAGATAAGAAGGGCAGTGTGTGCTTTGTTAGTATGACTCAGGTTAGCCGGTTGTGCCGTTCCTTGAGATGACAGATAATGGCTATGCCCTGTTTCCATATTCTAAGCATTAAATCCTGCTTTATAAAAGCTGCCACCTGCTAGCCCAAACAAATCGCACAAACCCAATGTAAACAGACACTGAATTTCTTTAGCATAAGGGAACTTCGTACTGATTATTAATAATTGCCTACCTTTATATTTCCTCTATTAAACAATCAGGGCTTGTGTCAATCAGGGCTTTGAACCCTCACCTCTGCTCCTCGGAGACCCAAAAGTGCACGAGCAGTTTGGGATAAATATGCTGCAGAATTATCACTAACGTTGAGTTGCACTGACACTAGATGTGCTACAAAGTTTGGCCACGAGTACCATACTTAATGTTTGCATTTTCAAATTGTTCATCTCCAGTAGTAGTGTTTATTCTTTTTATATCATGCCATAGTGCAGGGGTAGGCAACTTTGGCTCTTTTATGACTCGTGGACTTCAACTCCCAGAATTCCTGAGCCAGCATGGCTCAGCTTGGAAACCTCTCCCTTTCCCCTCAGCATGGCTGGCTCAGGAATTCTGGGAGTTGAAGTCCACGAGTCATAAAAGAGCCAAGGTTGCCTATCCCTGCCATAGAGCAGTTTGCAAGCCATAGACATTGTAATTTTTGCACCAACAAAAATCATTTTTCCACAAAACCAACATCTAAAGCAGTGGTTCTCAACCTGTGGGTCGGGACCCCATTTGGGGTCGAACGACCATTTCACGGGGGGCGCCAAACCACGCTGTCCGCCATTTTTTTCCCTTTTCCCTAGCTGTCCTACTCCCTCTTATTGGTGGCCACACCCACTTAGGGGTCACCACAACATGGGGAACTGTATTATGGGGTCACGGCATTAGAAAGGTTGAGAACCACTGATCTAAAGTAAAACAAACTACTCATCTACCTTCTATTTTTTCTGACACTGAGAAAGAGCAGGGGCATGCTCTTCGTATACAAGTCAAAACCTGATCTTGTTTTAAAACTTGTTTCCAAGAATGACTATATTTTCCATATTAGTTGAACCTTTACACTTGAAAAGAATGGTGGATGTGATATCTTCTACAAGGAAGTCCTCAACTTACGACCACAACTGAGCCCAACATTTCTGTTGTTAAGTGAGACATTTGTTAAGTGCGTTTGGCCCTATTTTACATCCCTTCTTGCCACAGTTGTTAAGTGAATCACCGCAGTAAGGTGGTTGTTAACTGAATCTGGCTTCCCCATTGACTTTATTTATTAGATGGTCACAAAAGGGGTTCACATGAGCTTGGGACACAGCAACGGTCGTAAGTATGAGTCAGTTGCCAACCATCTAAATTTTGATCACATGATCGTGGGGATGCTACAAAGTTTGTAAGGGTGAAATAACGTCATAAGTCCCCTTTTTCAGAGCCATTGTATCTTTGAACAGTCACTAAACAAAGTGTTGTAAGTTGAGGACTACCTGTAGAATCTATTTCCAACATATACTTGGGTGGTTTTCACTGTATGAATTTAAAACAATCTTAGTTCAGATGTCTAACTAGCAGGAAAGGGGGCCAGATGGGCTTAGTCTCATGTAGTTTTTGCTCTCAGAACTACTGTCAGAAAAAGTACAGCTAAGTCCTTGACTTACAACAAGTTCACTTAGTGACCGTCACTGGAAAAAAGTAACTTATGGCCGTTTTTCACACACTCACACAGCATCCCCATGGTCACATGATCAGAATGTGGACGTCGGGCAACTGGTTCATATTTATGACGGTCGTGGGATCATGGGATCACCTTTTGTGACCTTCTGGCAAGCAAGTCCCATGGGAAGCCAACTTCACTTAACAATCCTATTTCCAACTTAACAATTGCAGTGATTCGCTTAACAACGATGGCAAGAAAGATCGTAAAACGGGGGGCAAAATTCACTTAGTAACTGCTTCGCCTAGCACAGTGATGGCGAACCTTTTAGAGACCGAGTGCCCAAAAATCACCCCCCACCACCACTGTCCCCACTCCGCCGTGCCCGCTGGACCACCCATCACCTCCACGGCCCACCACAGATCACCCAGGCAGCCCAGCAGCGCCATGGTGGCCACGCCCTCTGCCTGTGCCTGGCAGCATCATCTGCGTGCGATGGGGTGCAAGGGTGGAGTCTTGTCCCCTCTGCCTGGCTACCATGTCCTTGGCTGCGCAGCATTGTGTGCCAGGGGTGACTCTCCTCCGGAGAGCTGCTGGTGTGGAGGGGGCTGTGGGCGGAGATGGGGCTTGGGCAACAGTGTGTGTGCCCACAGAGAGGGCTCCAAGTGCCGCCTCTGGCACCCGTGCCATAGGTTCGCCACTACTGGCCTAGCAACAGAAATTTTGGGCTCAATTGGGGTCGTAAGTCGAGGACTGCCTGTAGAAGCTCCCCGGAACGGAGTTCACAATTTAAAAAACAAAGAAGCCTCCAAATTCCACACAACCCCCCCCCACTTCTTCATCAACAGACGTAAAGTAATCCCACTTTTTTTTTTTAGCTTTTCCAAGCTGCAAATGCTTGATTTAGAATCACAATGTTAAGTACCTCACCCTCTGAGTAATCATAGCAAATAGAATCCTTTTCACTAAATATTATCTTATATTTTAAACACTTTCGATTCTCACACCAAAGATTACATGCTGCCTTGGTGATTCCATGAGTCACACATTATTGCACTATTTCAATTAACCTGACAAGGTTCGTAAGTTGAGCTTTCCATTCTATCCTTGTCCAACAGCTAAAACCAGCCATCTGTATATGATTTAGTATCCCATCACTGGGAAAGTCTCAGCTGGATAAACAGAAGACGACTTTACATTATAATCTTTACAATCTCTGGTCAGTATTGTGAGCATGATGCAGAAGATGGTTATTTTTGTTTGGATTTACGCATTTAATACTTTCTCTCGGAGGAAATGGGGGAAAAAAATATCGAGTTGTATAAAATCATGTGTGGTATGGTGATGTCCCAGAACAGTGTTTCCCAAACTTGACAATTTTAAGGCATGTGGACTTCAACTCCCAGAATTCCACAGCCAGCGTTGCTGGCTGTGGAATTCTGGGAGTTGAAGTCCTCATGCCTTAAAATTGTCAAGTTTGGGAAACACTGTCCCAGAACATTAGAATCTGAGAAAGACGGTTGGAAATAAACCTAAGTAAAAGAAAGCATTTCTTCTCAAAACATATAATTAAATTGTGAAATTCATTACCATAAGAAGTGATGATGGCTCCTAACTTGGATGTCAAAGGAGAGTGGGTAAATTCAATCAATCAGAATAAAATTGGAAGGGACCTTGGAGGTCATCTAATCCAACCCCCTGCTCAAGCAGGAGACCCTATACAATAATAATAGTTGGAAGGGACCTTGGAGGTCATCAAGTCCAACTCCCTGCTCAGGCAGGTAACCCTATACCATTTCAGACAAATGGCTGTCCAGTTTCTTCTTAAAACTTCTGGTGTTGAAGCATTCACCGCTTCTGGAGGCAGGTTGTTCCACTGGTTAATTGTTCTAACTGTCAGGAAGGACTACCTGTATTTTGGGACACCTAATTGCCAAATGATAAGGCCAAATCAACACCTGAATAACAGCAACTTACAACTCTTTTCTTCTGTCATTCATTTTGTGCCAGATTTTTTTAATGTGCCACATCAGACCGATACCCCATCCTTTCCTTGCTGCCTCAACTCTATTTTGATTGCCAGGCTAATCTGATTTTTAATTGCCCAAAGAAATACAGATTTTAGAAGAAATTAATCCTACATAGTAGGAAAAGAGCCTATTAAACCACGATGAATCTTCTGAGCCAATGTATTATATCACTCACACAATATTGCTTCTAAAGGATAGTATGAAAACTAGAAATGTTAACAACTATCAACAAATGAGTAGCAATGGTATGTTTTCCAACTGGATTGATATTTCAAAAGCTAGAACAGAACAGGCATAGTAATTCTGTGATGTTATAGCCCTCTACAAATTGAGAAGCTGTTCTTACTTCAAAACAATGGCCCCAGGATAGCAATATCATCCTAGTTATCCCCAAAGATGGGAGGTCTTACAAATGAAAAATAGAAACCACACAGTAGTAATTGTTTCACTTCACCTATGTTAATTTAAAATCCCAGCACTTGGCAATCATCCCTTTTTAATCTTGTTTACAAATGTGCACTCTTCTATTCTAATGCTTACCAAAAAGGTAAAAATACTTGACTTAACATTTGCCCCTTATGGGAAATCAAATTGCTACCACCGGAAAGGTGCTTTTAGGGGGTTATTTTATGCTGAACTTCATTTGCTAGAGTTTGATTATTCTTATAAGCAATTTTCCAAAGGTGCAAACAGCAGGGAACATAGTTCTTCAATCATGGAATTTGCCATCTAAATTTTGACAAAATGGGTTGACAAGAATTAATGTGAGCAGAATTAGGCAGACATGTCTCTCCCACCCCCAAAACAGCTCTATTTTTACCCCAACCGTGGCATTAATTAAGTGGTGCGAATCACCTATAAATATACAATTACATTGACTGAGATAATAGTTGTACTGGCCAGATTAAATGGTTTATTATGCAGGTAATCCTCAATGTATGACTGCAGTTGAGCCCACAATTTCTGCTGCTAAGCAAGACAGTTGTTAAGTGAGTTTTGCCTGTGGGGGCCTGGGCATCCTCTTTCCCAGTACTTGGGAGGGCACTGTGGCATCGGGAGCAGAGTGACACCTTTGCAAGTCACCCCTCCAGCTACCAAGTCTTGTCTGTCTCAAATTGTTATGGACCAGTGGTTCTCAACCTTTCTAATGCCGCGACCCCATAATACAGTTCCCCATGTTGTGGTGACCCCCAACCACTTATACATCATCGGGTGCCAGGGGCGTGGCCAAAGAAAAGGGGGGGGAAATGGCGGACAGCCTTGTTCGGCGACCCCTGTGAAATGGTCGTTCGACCCCAAATGGGGTCCCGACCCACAGGTTGAGAACCACTGTTATGGACAATCATAGGCTGAAGTGAAGGAAGGACAGGGCCGAAGGATAGGACATGCTAATCAGTTTAGTGATTTCAGAATATTTCTGAGATGTCACACTCCTTTCCAGATCTATGCTAATATTCAGAATATTATACTTACGTTTCATATTCAGAACTAGCAAAGATCATTCATCAGTCCTCTAATTGCTCCATAGCCGAGGATCTTTGTGTCTGCCCCTCTGAGCATGTGTTGAATTGTGGCTATCAAAAGCTTCATTCTCCTCCATAGAATAAATGTTCTCCCCCCTCCCTTCCACACATACATAAGCCAAACCTATGCTTGCCTATAGGTATCTCTCTATTTTTATACCCAGGTAGTCCTCGACTTAATCGTGGCTAAATTGTGGCTCTCATAAAGTGAATCATCCTGTGACTGGATCTGATTTTAAGGTATTTTTTAGTGATGGTATTAAGTGAACAACATGGCTGTAAAGAGAATGTCGCAGCCATTTGCTATGGGAAGTTTTTGATGAAAGCCGGAAGGAAACGTTGGGTGGTGGCAAAAACATAAAAGATGGACACCTGGCTGTGGGACGCTGCAAAGGATTGTAAACATGGTCTGGTTGCCAAGCGGTGGTCAAGTGACTGCAAGGAGAGGAAGCTGTTGGGACCTTGGAAGTGGGTCATAAGTACTTAGTGAACAGTCACTAAGCAACCAGTTATCAATTGAGGACTACTTCTGGTGAATGGCTATACATCTCCATCTCTACCTCTATCCAGCCTGAAAACTAACATGCTAATTATATGTTATTTCCTTGAGTTTTAAAACACGTTCCGTGTTAACCATTCGGAAGCAAAGCAAGGCAGAGGGTCTTCTTGTTCAGCTGCTTGGCATCTTTAAGCAAAGCTTTTCATGATGAGCTTGTGGGGACGGGGGTAGTTCTCTGAGCTTGGCGGTTTGCTTGCAGACATTTCGCTACCCAACTGGGTAGTATCATCAGGGAGAAATTCGCACTCACATCAGCGATGTTACCTAGTTGGATAATGAAACATCTGCAGGAAAACAAGCAAGCTCGGAGGGCACCAGGAACTCCACGTTTCTCATCTCTTTAAAATGACTACACCTTTCTGGCTCACTAAATCAAATAAATACCAGTGGTTACAGTTTATTTTTTATACCGTTACACAAAACGGACAACAATACATGCGGTGCAGGCCTCCGCTTTCCAATAGTTACAGTCTATTCAGGTAATGGAAAATGTGAGCAAATGCCACTGCACGATACAGCTGACCACTTGAAAAAGGTAAATCAAAAGGCATGATAACAACAATCCTCAAGAAATACTTTCCAGAAAATAGGAAGTGATGTGTAGATATCCAGAAAACTGCTAAAGAAAACCATACTCTTTTGAGTATGTTATAAAGAAAAGAAGAAACAGGGGTGACATGATAGCAGTGTTCCAGTATTTGAGGGGCTGCCACAAAGAAGAGGGGGGTCAAACTATTATCCAAAGCACCAGAGGGAAGGACAAGAAACAATGGTTGGAAACTGACCAGAGAGAGAAGCAACCTGGAATTAAGGAGAAACTTCCTAACAGTGAGGACAATTAACCAGTGGAACAGCTTGCCTCCTGAAATCGTGGGCGCTCCATTACGGGAGGTTTTTAAGAAGAGACTGGACAGTCACTTGTCTGAAATGCTATAGGTTCTCCTGCTTGAGTAGGGGGCTGGACTAGAAGACCTCCAAGATCCCTTCCAGCTCTATTCTATTCTATTCTATTCTATTCTATTCTATTCTATTCTATTCTATTCTATTCTATTCTATTCCATTCCATTCCATTTGTTAACAACAACCATTAAATAGTAGAGAACGTATGTTTGTGAGAAAAAGACCATATACTCATTGCAGGTAATGACCTTTATAGCATATAAATGTATACACTGAGTTTTAAAATGTACTAGGCAACCTGTGTCCCATGAGTCATTATTTTCAGAGATACTTCCTTACCAAAACTGAGAAAGAATGACAAAGAGTGGGCAAAAAAGCAAAGGGAATGACTTCTGACTTTCTGCCGGCTTCCCCATTGAATTTCACGTGGAATTCTATATAAAAAACCCTCCCTCTCTCTCTTCCTTCCCTCTCTCCCACCTTTCCTTTCTTCTCTCTCTTCCTCCCTGTAACTTTGCTCCTTCCTTCCTTCCTTCCTTCCTTCCTAAATCTGTTCTTGTCTGCCTATGAAGGGAAACTTTCAAGTTTTCCTTCCTTCCTTCCTTCCTTCCTTCCTTCCTTCCTCCCTCCCTCCCTCCCTCCCTCCCTCCTTCTTTCTTTCTTTGGTGTCTGGAGTGCACAAGAAATGCTATCCAGGTCAGAGAAGGCATGTGAAGGAGAGGCATGGGTCAAGAGGGATGAGGCATGGGTCCGGCAAAGCAAATGGGGACTGACAGGTCAGGGAAGATACCCAAAGGGGTGGCACTGATCAGAGGAGCTCATGGGAGATGGCACGGGCTCAAGAGAGTGCATGACAGTTCCTTCCTTCCTTCCTTCCTTCCTTCCTTCCTTCCTTCCTTCCTTCCTTCCCTCCTTCCAGCCTACCTTGCCTTGCCTTTGCTGCAGGCAGGTAAGAGGCTGCTGTTGGGCGGGGAAGTGAGGGATTGCAAAACTGACTGGGAAATTGTCACAGAATGTTGAGGATGAAGATCCCATGAAAGCAGCATTGAAATAGTCAAAACCTCCCCAAATTTCATTGGACTCATCCAGGATTTTGGACCCGTCTGAAGTGTATCTCGGTTCAAAAATTGTTGCTCTTCGGCGTACCATTTTGCCCAGTTAAAGGTCATGACAAGAAAGTCTTAGTAGTATATGGTTTGTCAGGTTTCAAAGCCTGCCTCTTTAACCAGACATACTGTACATATCCCTCTCAGACAGTAAAAGCTCTCTATAATTTTTATTCTCTTTAGCAAAACATTTTCATCTGTTTGTAGCTTGATATATGGGACTCTAGATATGAACATCAAAACGCAAATTGCTTGGAGCTGTGGAGCTCTTCTCCATTCATCTGCAATGAAATTGATATATTCCTGAAGTAGCCATAGCCCATATAATTCTCCATAAGAGAGAGCTCTGTGCCTTTATTACCAAACACACAGATATCATTATTGCAGTTACGTTTAAGTCAGTGGTTCTCAACCTTTTTAATGCCACGACCCCCCCAACCAGTCGTAAGTCGAGGACTACTCAACCGGTCGTAAGACGAGGACTACTCAACTGGTGCAGCACCGTTTGCAGACTGGGACTTTTGGCGGGCTCAGCAGGGCAGAGACAGCCTGGACAATTCCTATTGGCTTTTGAAAGCCAATGGAATTAGACTCTGTTCAAGAGAGTCTATTCTATTGGCTTTCAAAAGCCAATAGAATAAAAGGGAGTAGCGCAGCTAAGGAAAAGCGGGAAAAAAATGGCGGACTGCGTTGTTTGGAGACCCCCGTGAAATGGTCGTTCGACCCCAAATGGGGTCCCGACCCACAGGTTGAGAACCACTGGTTTAAGTAGTTTGTTAGAATCAAAAAAAAAAACCTGGGATCATTAAACACTGTGTGTGTTTTGAAGAACGATTATCTCCTAACTGGTGGACTTCAGTTTTACATGGATTAAACATGCTACAAGGTGAAATCCTAAAAGCTTTGGAAGCCATCAGATTTGAGAAAGAAAGACAAGGAAAACTTAAGAATGATTGTACCCAATGTATAAGAAGTGCACTTACAGGATAACAATCCTATTTCTCAATAATGCTAGACCTGTTCATTTGATCCCATGCCAGGAACAGCAATAACATTATATGGCATTCCAAGAAATGTTTAAAGTCACTGATAAGAAAGTCATTAGTTGCATGAAGAGCACCAAGCAAAGTAATTTTCCCACCCTTGCGTGTTTCATTGTAACTATAAATCCTAGAACATTTTGTCTTGACTCTTCTTCCTTGTGGGTAGGGGAGAATTTTAATAATTGTTGGTGAGCCTTTTTAAAAGGATTGCCTCTTTAACATGTTCAAGCAATACAGCTGAAATATATTCTTTATATTAAAACAATCCACTCCCATTGTTAGTCTTTATCTGTTGGCAAATATATATAATGATATGCAGGTATGATACACAGTCTTATTGTCAACTGTTAATCACAAGAAGGAGCTCTTTGAGACACAGAATTCTCATTAAATGCAAAAGACATTCCTAAGTCACAACATTTAGACATTACTGGGTTTTTTTTCTGTACAAAGAAATTGCACTACGTTTTCCCAAAAAACCTAGAGCATTATTTCTCAACCTTAGCAGCTTTAACATGAGTGGATTTCAACATGATTGTTGCACTCTTTAAAGCTTGCATTGTCTTGCTCAAACCACACAGTTGTCTTGATTCTTCAGCTTAAGTATCAGTTCATACCACATCTAAAATGGAGTTTATCCCACAAAGTTTATGCCACAATGCATTTGTTAATTACAGAAGACTGTTTTTGAAAAGGCCTGATGAACTATGAATCATAATAAAATGTGAGTAGCTGCTAAAAAAAAAAAATACAGCTGAATGTGTCTTCAAAGCCAAAATGCAGTTGAGTAGGAATTGCATATACCTGCAGTTCCAAGTTTAACCTCCTACTACATGAAGGTCAAAGAGATAATTAACCTGGATTATTAAACACAAATGGTGAGCATTTATAAAAGTATTCCTGGAGTGCCAATATTTTCTGCTAGCTTTCACTGCAGCCGGTGCAGTTATCCCTGACTACCAATGACTCCACTCTAGAAAACTAAATATGTCTTTGCAAATTAATGAACTCCAGAGCTCATGTTTCCACACAAGAAACATGGAAAAAATCCAAGAGTTATACTCTTAAAAATATTTGAGGCAAAACGTATTCTACATCACACTTAAAATTCATATGGATCGGTTATAGAGAGTTCAATACTCACATGTTCAGTGAGACATTTCAAAAGCCATAAAAAGATACCACTCTGGTAAGTCAAAAACAATGACCTGCAACGTAAAGTTAACTTAACAGCACATTTAAAGTCCAAAAGTCGATGTCCTCAGTGTTTCTCCTGTCCTGGTTTCCCTACCCACCAATGTACTCATTTAAATATCTAAGATTCGTAAATTATCCCATCTGGGCTACTATCCCATAATAATCCTGTGGTTTTCGTAGCTTTTCCATATCTTTTTTCCTCTTCTCAAGACTTGTCCAACCTTGGCAATCCTAAGCCCTGACAGCTTCCCCATCTCCCTACTCACCATCACTACTTTTTTCAACAGGTCCTGTGCAAGAGAGCAGAATGGGTTTAATGGTAGGCTCGTTGAACCCAGATCTTTATGACTACCTTCCTGCATTCCTCACCTAGCCTGATTCCTTTCTTGATCTGCAACAATACACCCAAACTGGATGAAACATTGCCACCACGCCCACCTTCTGAAAGCTGGAAAACAAGTGGTTGTGCCTTTTCCTGAAGGAGCAAGCTTTTTTGCATCCAGCTAAAGACACCTGCATGTATCCTTCTAGAGAATTTATGACACTCAAAGCATACATAAGCAAAAACCAAAAGAAATAAAAATGTTGCAATGTGTCATCAGTCCTCACTGCTATCAAGACTTTTTTTTTTAAAGATGAACTTCAACCTGGCGTCTCTTGAAGTTTTGACTGACTGATTCTTTTTGAATATCTTGTTGACAAAAATCCTCCTTTAGTAAATCTCAAAAGGTGGCATAGAATGAAACAGCCAGATGTAGTTAAATATATAAAAAAAAACTGAGGGGAAATGTCCCAAATTCCAACGGAATGGGAGAAGCCATAATAAATGTTACTTGTTACAAGCTGAAATTCTTGGATTTCTTTCCCCCGCCCACAGAATTTCATTTCATTTCATACAAATGAAAATAAAAATAATGGAGACTTAGGAAAGGGAAAAAAAGGAGAGAGAGACTTTTAGGGCAAAGGGAGACAGAGGGGAAAAACATTGACTTCCAACTTTTTTCAGTGCAGTAAAATACAAAATAGAAGTACATCTTCAATTTTGTACTTTACCAACAAGCACTAGCCATTTCTATAACTACAAACTGGATTAATCAGCAAAATCCAATGTCAAAAGGTTTTTTTTTTCCTTGAGCACAAAGTCCAGAAATGATTTCCAAGTAGAAACAAAACTGGATATATTCTTTTCTCTAATTAAAATAGTCAATTTTGCCATCTCTACTAGCAATATTGCTTTTTCCATCCATTCTTCTGTTATGGGGCTTGATATATATTTCCATTTCTGTGCATACAGCATTCTCACCGCAACCAACATATGCAATAACAAAGTTCCAATTCTTTTTTCCAACTCTTTATCCAACAACCCTAAAAGGAAAATCTTCAGGTTTCAATGTTACGTTAATTTTAAGACTCTTCTGCATTATAACATGGATCTGGGTCTGAAATGCTTGGATTTCGAAAAGGTATTTGACTGGAACCTAATTATACCACCATTGTCATTGGGTTAATAAAAGTATTCAATGTAAAGAAGATAAGCTGCTATCCAACTACTATCTGAAATCTAATATTAGATGGTGGGAGGTTATAGCAGAAGTCCTTGGATGATTACCATACATTTGGGACAAATTCATGTACTAGCTGGAAGATAAACTTTCAAGTATAGAGACAAGTAATCACATAAGACCTTTAAAAAGCAAATAAACTCAAAAGGAAAGGGGGAATTTTGTCTGAGACCATTACCAAATCTCAAAGCTGAGATATCAGGAAACCAAGATATCATTTTTAGGGAATAAATATGATGAAAGACTAGAAGAGGAATCAGAAAGATAAAGTTATATGTTTCAGACTCATCTATTTTTAGAAATTTGTTCTGGTACATTGTTCTTTGATGGTACTGCACAGTTGTGTGCATGCAATATATTGAACTAGATTAATTCAAACCCTATTTGCCATATTCATACAGCATGCTTAGCTTGGATTCAGCCACATCAGCAGCACGCTACAGTAATGTCATCGTGACACTATCTGTGCACTGACATCCTCACACAAATGTCTGCATTATATTTTTTATTGTATATTTAATATAATGTATGTATATATATTTTATGGATTAAAGCAGGGGTCTTCAAACATGCCTGGCTGAGGAATTCTGGGAGTTGAAGTCCACAAGTCATAAAAGGGTCAAGTTTGAAGACCCCTGGATTAAAGGTATTACATTTGCATGGTCATGCATGTTTTGTAATTTATCCTCCTAAAAACACTTTCCCCTCATATACATTGACATGAGTAGAAGGAGGGCAAAGGGGCAAGTGATGAAATATTTGTCCTTTCATCATGACAAGATTTTGCCCTAACATACTTAAGTATGATGCAAGAACAAAATGGCAGTGCTTATAGTGTGACTTCACAACACATATTTAATTGTTTTAGCCTCACTATGGCTAATTAGTTGCCCATGAATTTTCATTGTTGTTTTCCACGTAACCTGGCTCATAATTTATGTGAGTTATTCACAAATCTTAGGACATTAACCTGTCATCAATACCAATTTAATGAATGACCAAGATGGTAGATTGAAAGCATGGCTGAGGGGTTTTTTTAATGAAAGGTTAGGTCTGTGGGTCACTACATCTTGCTGGATTACAATCTCTAGCCAGCACCTCAGACAACATGGTCAGTTGTAAATTTTGAGCTGCTTAGTTCAATAACATCTGGGAGGCCAAAATGACAATATTTCTGTTATTGCAAAGTCAAAACAAATAAACTGCAGTATAAGTAAGCTGAGCTTTGAGCATTGTAGAAAGAATTTCTAATGATCCCATTCTGATTTCTATATTATCTTCTAATCTTCTTTAGCTACTTGGCTGAGTTTCTTTTTTTGAAATTATAATCTCCATCCAACTTAGTTCTTTAACTTGTCTATTACCTATCCAATCAGAAATTTTGAAATTTGGCACTGGAAAAGGCTCCTGAGAATACCATGAAAACAAACAAATGGGTCATCGAACAAATCAATCAAGTTGAGTCACACCTGAGCAGCCTCAAATTATCTGATTTCAGAAACATTAAGCAAAGCTCTTCTCTCTAGAGAAAGTCCGAGTGCTGGGAAAGGTGGAAGAAAAGAGAAAAAAAGAATGACCAGCAGCAACATACATGGACTTGGTTACGCTGCTGATGGGTACATCATTGGAAGACCTAAATCAGGGGTAGGCAACCTTGGCTCTTTTATGACTCGTGGACTTCAACTCCTAGAATTCCTGAGCCAGCATGGCTCAGCATGGAAACCTCTCCCTTTCCCCTCAGCATGGCTGGCTCAGGAATTCTGGGAGTTGAAGTCCACGAGTTGCCTACCCCTGACCTAAATGATCAGGTTAGATCATCTTGGTCACCATGAGTTGACACTGACTTAATGGCACATAATCAACCAATCAATCAATCCAATCGTTTATGTTTGATATATATTCAGTGATCTTTCTTCTCAACCAATTCTAATAAACTTCTTCCTTCTTAGTCTCTTTTAGTTCTTGCCTGCAAATAGTGATAGCACCTAATGAGATTAGCAGTTGTAAAAAACCAACAACTAGCCAAATTAATGTCTAGTTAGTACTTGGATGGAGGGCTTCTAGAAAACCTCAAGGCTGTGGTCTAGACAATCACAACCATTTCCATATAGCTGCCAGTATTGACAGCCAATTAGCCACCAACTGTCAAACTCAGCTCAAGATAGTTTTAATAAGGCTTAGTAACACAACTTGAATATCAAAATAATTCATCTTCTGGTTTTATATTTTTATCTTGGCTTTATTACTTTATAAGTAACCCAATGCAGCAAATATACCTACATAATAATCTTTCCTCTTTCTGTTTTTCCCCAAAAAGACAGTTCTGTGAGTTGGACTGAGAGAGAAGAACTGGCCTAAAGGCATCCAGGTGGCTTTCATGCCTATGGCAGGACTAGAATTCACTCTCCTGGTTTCTAAGCAGTACCTTAACCACTAGTACATCTAACTGGCTTATCATGTGCTAAGTACACACAATGCACTAATCCATGTTTGTTTCCTAATGAGTTGTATTGTTGCAGCCTTATCCCCTTCTGTTAGAGCTGAAGTGTATACACAGACTTAAAATGACATATTTGAATAATAGTCCTCTTGGTTTTTCGTAAATCAGCACAATTATTTGCCTCAAATCTTCATTCAGAGACATCATCATCTCTAGATGATCCTATTTTTTCTCCTATTAAGTATATTTCATGTTCCTCTTGAGGGTCTAGGTTAGATTTAATAATAAGAATTCTTTACTATTAAATCAGGATTTTTAACCATTGTTCCTTAAACAAGGCATAAAAGTCTAAACCAAATTTTATAAATCTCAGGGATTGGCTTCTAAAATTATGCTAAACCAGAAACAAGCATCTTATATTAATTTTTTACACTAGTATAAAATACTTGTTTAAAGTACCTACCATTTTGAGCTCTAAAACGTGTCTCTTTAAAAATTTATTCTTCAAACTGAATGACTAGGCACTGCTAAACAGATTATGGGATTCAAGGGACACAAACCTAAAGTGATAAACCAACTGCTAGTACGATAACTGGATAAGAATTTTTGAGCTTGTGGTATTACCATCACAAACTACCCAACTGATACCCAGGAATAACAATCTATGTGAAGAATTTTAGCAAGCAGGGACTTCTAAGTTTTAAAAATGGTAATACGCCATTTTTCAGAGTTGGACTATGGAGATGCTCAATTCTTCATATCTGGCGTTTAGTTTAACCAGCTGGCAAACTGTTTAAACTAAAAAGCACCAACTATTACAGGATGTCTCTGATCTATTTCCTCCAGGCATCAGATTTTGAGGAGCTTAAAAAATTTCCCAAGGAAAGATTGATACATGCCTAAAAGACCACCATATGCACAATTGCCAAGCTTGAAACTAATAAACTTAAGCCCATGTAGGCCAAGATATTGAAGGTAACACCCATTCTAACACTTTTCCCTTTAGTGATAATCTAATCCTGAAACAAACTCATATTTATTTTAATTTTTTCTTAGCGTTTTCCCTGCTTGGGAAATACTTCCAGCTGCTTAGCACCTAATTTATATAGCAGTCTTTAATACTATATTGATGTTGGGTTTCGATCATCTGCTTTTAATAGCTGAATATCTGGCAAAAATTATTAATATTATCTGCTTTCAGCAACAGAATATAATTCTTGCTATGTGAAAGGGGAAAATACTTCATTACAACTAGCTTCCTTTCTTTCTAACCCCTTTTTAGAGTGGAAAGAGGGGGGAAGGGTCAAAACAGTCATGATGGCAGTTACAACTACAGAGTCAAAGCTCCACCCATTTTGTGTGTATCATGTAGAACAGGGGTGTCAAACCACCAGCCAGTGGGCTGGATGCGTCATGCCGAAACCGTGCCCACTCCATTGCCGGCAATGGAAAAAAAGTCGTAATACGTTGCAACACATCATGTGACATTGTGAGTTTGACACCCCTGATGTAGAAAATAAATGGTGGCTTAGAGGCGGAGCTCTCACCTCACAATCGGGTAGCCGTGCATTCGCTCCTACGTAGTGGCAAATATTTCTTTCTCTGGGTGCATACAGAAAATATCTGCTGCAAACTCCACATAGGCGTCAGGAAGGGCATCTGTCCAGTAAACGCTCAACTCCATTTAGTCGCCCCAACGCCACCCCGATGCAAGGGATTACAGCGTTGTTAAAAGGGAAAAAAATGTAGAACAGGAGTGGACTTGGACCACACAGTTGTAGCTGCCCTCTTGATTCTTTTGACCCTCTTCCCTGTGCATAGCATGCATTGGGCTGTAGGGATGACGATCCAGCTGTGATAGGAAGACTGCAGCAGATAAAGGTCACCGCACAGCCAGCTTCAGCTGAATAAAATCAGCATGTGAATTCTGATAGGTTCATCAGCGGTTCCCATAGATCCTATGCTGGATTTATTCACTATGCACACCTGCATTCATGCAACCTGTTTTTCAGTAGCTGCAGGTCGCATCCTACCATGGACGGATATGCTTCCTGAAAAGCGGGATATAAATAAGGGTAAAACATAAATTAAAGGTCCCAGAAAAGACATATTTGTTTATTGGTTCTAATAGAGACAGTAATTATCTCCTGCCTGTTGGTTCAGTTGTAATTTGACTCTTATTTTGTGGGAATGTGGAAATTATTGTCTAGGACAGGGGTAGGCAACCTTGGCTCTTTTATGACTCGTGGACTTCAACTCCCAGAATTCCTGAGCCAGCAGAGCTGGCTCAGGAATTCTGGGAGTTGAAGTCCACGAGTCATAAAAGAGCCAAGGTTGCCTACCCCTGGTCTAGGACTTGTCATCGCACAGGTATCTCAATGGGGAAGCAAAAGCCATATTTTAACCCAAGGCAAGTGGCTTTACTCCCGGTTGCAAAGGGCCCTTCCTTCTCCTTACGAACATCTCCTCCCCTACCTCAGCAGCTCAGTTTCCACAGCCCTATTGTGAACCTTATTAAAATTGCAAGAGGGAGAGTTGCGGTTTCCAATTTTCTTTTAAACATCCCCCACCCCCCAGAGCAGAGACGGGGCGGGTGCCAAGCGACGCTTTTTCCTCCCTTTCACCGACGCCTGCCGCCCTGAGGCACCTTCCTGCTTCGGGGGCCTCCGGAGAGGCCAAAGCCGCGGCGGCAGCAGCAGCACCGAGATTCCTTCAGGTGAGCCTTTCCCGTTTCTGGAGAGGCGAAACAAAACAAGAAAAAAAAAAGGCGCCACTCCTCTGACACCCGCATGTGGCGGCGCAAAGCTTTAGTTCCCGCCGCGCCACCGGGGCGGGGGTGAGGGGGCAGAAAGGAAGGGGTCCATCCCTCGGGGAGGGTCTCGCCTGTCTTCCCGGGGCGACCAGCGGCGGACCTTTACAGCCCCGTTTACACCAGACGCAGCAGCAGCAGCAGCGTCCCGTTGATGATCAACGCCTTTCGGAGGGAGGGCTCAGACAAAGCAATGCAGCTCCAGAAACGGGGAGGGCTGGGGAGACCCGGCGAGAAAAGTCACCCCTTCTTTTTTTCCCCCCCGCTTCTCAAGCCGGGGAAATTAACAGGGGACCCGATCGAGAGGGAGGGGGGGAAGGGGAGACGTCAGCGGATCTCCCCAAAGCCTGACAGTGCAGGCAGAGAGGATGGATTCCCCCACCACCACCACCACCACCCCCGGCAGCCTCCGCAAGGCTGCCTTGATTTAATCCGTTCGGGAGCAGCGCCGTCACTACAGTCTTACTACGGCGTTTCCCACTCCCCCACGCCCGTCTCCATCACAGACGCGGCTGCCGCCGCCGCCGCCGCCGCCGCCTTTCTCCCAGGATCCAGAAAGACTCCCTTTCCCCAGCGCCGACCCATCCCCTTCTTAGCTCGGCTGACCAGCTTTCCCAGGCAAAGCCGCCGCCGCCCCCCGGAACAAACGAGCCCGTTACCGGCGCGGGGGTGGTGGTGGTGGCTGGGAGAAGGTCAGGCGACGCGCTGGCGCCCGGCGAGGTGGGCTGGCAAACTTCTGCTCCCCAGCCCAGGGAGGCTTCCAAGAGGGAAGCGGCCAGCCAGGGCAGGGAGATCCAGCAAAACCAGGGGGAACACACACACACACACACACACAAAACCTCGGGGCCCCGCAGTCCTACCTTGTTGGAGATCCTCGTTTTGGCGGCGGGAAGGTCGGTCGGGCTTTCCTGACTTGCGGTGGATCCTCCAAAGCGGAGGAGGAGGAGGAGCAGCCGCCCAACTCGCTCTCGAATCTCAAGCAGCCTCCATCGAGCTCCGCGCTGCTGCCACACCATGGCAAGGCGAGCGAATTCGAGACCCACCAGCGATCACATGCTCCCTCGAGTCGAGCGGGGAGGGAGGGAGGGAGAAGCCAAGCTTAAGGGTCCAGTGGCCTGCCGGGGGGGGGGAGTGGGTCCTCCTGCTCCTCCTCCCCATCTTTCGCTCAAGCTTCACCTGGGACAGCCTATGGGGGCGGGGGGAGCCAATGGGGCGTCTTCATTGACTTCAGTGGAAAGGCCTTAAATTGGTTTGGGTCAGGGGTAGGCAACTTTGGCTCTTTTATGACTCGTGGACTTCAACTCCCAGAATTCCTGAGCCAGCATGGTTCAGCTTGGAAACCTCTCTCTTTCCCCTCACATGGTTGGCTCAGGAATTCTGGGAGTTGACGTCCACGAGTCATAAAAGAGCTGAGGTTGCCTACCTCTGGCCTAGGCCTAGGCCGCTTTATGACTCGTGGACTTCAACTCCCAGAATTCCTCAGCCAGCGTGGCTCAGCTTGGAAACCTCTCTCTTTCCCCTCAGCATGGTTGGCTCAGGAATTCTGGGAGTTGAAGTCCACGAGTCATAAAAGAGCTGAGGTTGCCTACCTCTGGCCTAGGCCTAGGCCGCTTTATGACTCGTGGACTTCAACTCCCAGAATTCCTGAGCCAGCATGGCTCAGCTTGGAAACCTCTCCCTTTCCCCTCAGCATGGTTGGCTCAGGAATTCTGGGAGTTGAAGTCCACGAGTCACAAAAGAGCCAAGGTTGCCTACCCCTGGTTTGGGTGAAAGGGGGCTTCAACGCTTAAGGCCCTGTGAAGATAGGAGCCAAGTAGGAGCAGATGGTCTTCCCTCCCCGAGGGACTTGGCCTTAATAGAAGTATTCCCTACCATCCTAAATGAAATTGCAATGTTCCCAAAAAGTTTCTTCCACTCTCTTGGGAGTTGAAAGGTTAGCATAAATCAGTCTGGGGAAATTCTCAATCATCCAGGTCAGGGCTTTTCAACCAGTGGTACGGGTACCACCGGTGGTACATTGGCACTGGCAGGTGGTACGCAACCACCCTAGAAAAGTAGTGTGGGAGGGGAATGAGCTGAACCGGTGGGAGCACTGCACAAGCCTGAGCAAGAGAGGCTGGAGCTGCAGGGCTGTCAGGGCTCAGCGAAAGCGCCGGATCAGCGCCAGGCTCCAGCTGGAGCTCAGCGCTGATCCTGGTGCTTCTGCTGAGCCCAGAAGAAGCACCAATCAGCTGGAATGTTGCAGCATCTCCAGGGTCTTGTGACTTACATTCAGATGCTTGGCAACTGATTTATATTTATGGTGGTCACAGTGTCCCAGGGTCATGTGAAGTGACCAAAACCTGCTGCAACCACCCAGCAGACGGGGGGGGGGAATAAAAACCAAACACCCCTCACCCCACCCCCGCTGCCAATCCTCAACAGAAATGCTCACAACAATGAAAACCTCGGACAGGAGGAAGAGCGCTGCCGGGGGGGCAGGCAGGTGTCTTGCTTGGCTGTGCCTTGGGGGGGGTACTTTTTCTGTGCCATTGTAACTTCGACAGTCACTAAGCAAACTGTTGTAAGTCGAGGACTACCTGTACTTTATCACTATTTTTTCCTTTTTTTGGGGGGTCATCAAGTTTTTGACACCTTGCTAGGCAACTGGTGGTCCTCGGATATTGCCATATCCTAAAAGTGGTACAATGGGTGAAAAGGCTGAAAAGCCCTGATCCAGGTCACCATTGTCCCAAAGGTGCTTTTTTTTTCAAAAAGCAACTGGGGCTGTTTTTTCCTTGAAGACGTTTCACTTCTCATCCAAAAAGTTTCTTTGGTTCTGACTGAATGGTGGTCGTCTGCAGTCATCTGCAAGGAATATAAATCCTTCCTCCAACCATTCAGTCAGAACGGAAGAAGCTTCTTGGATGAGGAGGGAAATGTCTTCAAAGAAAAACAAAGTCCAGTTGTTCTTTGAAAAAGCACCTTTGGGATTAGCATCAGCCTGTTTCTACAATTTGGTATCAGACACTATTTTGGTATCAGCTTGTACAACAATGCCGGGCAGTTTTACTAAGCTTTTGAATCAAATGTAACTCGTGGGGTGAAAGGGGAATGAAGTCTCCGGTATTTTGGAAGTAGTATCAGTGGAAAATAGTCTACACAGGAACAACGACCAAGTTTCAAATGTATTAAAATATCTCATAACAAATTATTTTACAACTTGGGTAAAGCTATGCCGCTCTGAGAAAATGAAAGATAGGGTATGGAGAAAAATAAAATTTCTGCCTATATGAAACAGTTCTGAGAAATTGAATTCACTATGCAAGAAAACAAAGTAATAATTGGGAAAATATTTCCTGCACAATCTGTTATTTTCCAAAAATAAGCTTTTTTTATTTGTACTAATTCTAGAATATTATGAGTTTGTCTAAGGTGGGAGCTTTGCATAATGTAAGGTTTTCACAAAAATATCTCTGAAGGTATAAAACATGTACGATGTTGATACAAGACAAGTGCACATAAAAAAATAAATAAACTGAATGTAGTTAGAATAGAACCACACGACACAATTATGAATAAAACTATGGCACATATAAAACAGAGGGAGCTCCGTAATGTGAAAGTTAATGAAATATTTAAAACTTGCTATAACTGTAGTACCTCAATAACTAACATATAAATGTCCTTCTTGGGAAGAAGAAATGGCAATTTGAAGATGGGTCTGCAAAAAACAAAGCTGACAACCACATAAAGAGTCTGTGTGTAGACTGGCTCTTTGAAGTTTCTCCAATACGGAGAGGATGGGAGATCACGCGCAAGTGGTCCAAGCAGTTGATCTTTGACAAGAGACCACAAGGCAACAGTCCCTGGCAAGTTTTGAGAACTGGGAGACGATGGGAATAGCTGCCTTGCTCACAACTGTGGTTGGCACCTTTTAAAGGGCACTACGTTCTCAAATTCCTTTTATAACCACATTCAGAAATAACAGCTCACATTGTTGATTAGGGCTCACACAATAGTTTTAATCCACTTTAGTAGATTAATGGAAAAGTACAAAGATAACCAAGGTGTAAAACTGATTTTACTGATGCCCGGCTGCCTTGCTTGTTCTGTGCGAAGGGCAAAGTCACCTACCAAATCCAATTCTATTGTCTAACTCCCTGAAATCTTCAAAAACATTTTTTTTTCCTCCAGCAACTAAGTCACAAAGAACAGTATCATTCTGGTTATCTTTCACCATGGCTCAAGCAAATCAAAATTTCTTGGTTATCTAAACAATGCAAAAGTGGGGATAATTGCAAGGAAAAAAACTAGGTCCTATTTGCCATTATAACTGACAGAATTTTATCATCAGACTCTACTGCAGTGGTTCTCAACCTTTTTAATGCCACGACCCCCAACTGGTCGTAAGTCGAGGACTACTC
Organism: Crotalus tigris; assembly: GCF_016545835.1. Lineage (NCBI taxonomy): Eukaryota > Metazoa > Chordata > Lepidosauria > Squamata > Viperidae > Crotalus > Crotalus tigris. The sequence continues at coordinate 31,257 of NW_024100602.1, read as the reverse complement.
AACCGGTCATAAGTCGAGGACTACTCAACTGGTGCAGCACCATTTGCAGAATGGGACTTTTGGCGGGCTCAGCAGGGCAGAGACAGCCTGGACAATTCCTATTGGCTTTTGAAAGCCAATAGAATTAGACTCTATTCAAGAGAGTCTATTCTATTGGCTTTCAAAAGCCAATAGAATAAAAGGGAGTAGCACAGCTAAGGAAAAGGGGGAAAAAATGGCGGACTGCGTTGTTTGGCGACCCCCGTGAAATGATTGTTCGACCCCAAATGGGGTCCCGACCCACAGGTTGAGAACCACTCCTCTACTGGCTGCGTCTAATCCAAGTCCAAAGATGTCCTTTATATTCCTAACTTCTACTATTCCACATGCTTTCCCCACCAAGAAGTTTCAGCCCCTACTCTACAGAGGAACTCCAACATTAAATAGAAGTATTATATCAAAGCTATACAAAGCCCAGACACTTTAGTGCATGATATATTTATCAATGACTATTAGTCATAATAGATATGTCTATATTGAACTTATATTGACAGGCTAGTCTGTCTTTTATGAGGTCTTTTGTAAGGAAGCTTTTCCAAGAAAAGGGCCCAGCCTTCTGTATTTCTAAAGTTGATTCATCCTAGCGACAGCAATATTCAGGATTTTCACTGAGATCCAGAGAATTCAGCAAGTTAGGAAGAAAAAAAAGTTTCTTTCTTAAATTACTTTGTCAGCAAGATTTGGTCAGACAGGCATATTCACAGCATGGGAGTTCAATTTGTCCAAAATTCCAAAGCACCCAAGGAAGGAACATGGAACCCCTTTTGTCAGGCCTCGCCAGCAACTTGCTTCAACTTCCTTTCACATGACTTCTGAAACCACAGACCCGACTAGGGCAGAGTTTAAAGTGGCTAGTTGTGTCTCAGAAGGGTACTTTTGTGAATTTAGTAGGGGGAAGCAGTAGTTGGGCCTGCCATTCAGGTCACTGAAAAGTGGTACTTCAGAAGGAAGTACCGCCATTTATTTGAAATGGTATGGGGCAGGGTTAGGCAACCTTGGTTCTTTTATGACTGGTGGACTTCAACTCCCAGAATTCCTGAGCCAGCCATGCTGAGGGGACAGGAAAAGGTTTCCAAGCTGAGCCATGCCAGCTCAGGAATTCTGAGAGTTGAAGTCCACGAGTCATAAAAAAGCCAAGGTTGCCTACCCAGGGTATAGGGCAGGGGTCTTAAAACATGGCCCTTTTATGACTTGTGGACTTCAACTCCCAGAATTCCTCAGCAAGTATGCCTGGCTATACTTATCTGAAATGGTATAAGGCAGTGGTGGAGAATCGATGGCACGGGTGCCAGAGGAGGCACTCGGAGCCCTCTATGTGGGCACACGTGCCGTTGCCCCAGCCTTGCCTCCCCCCGTGACCCCCTCCTTTCCAGCAGCCCCCCTGAAGGAGAGTCGCCCCCGAGTGTGGCCCACATGGAGCAGTGCAGCCAAGGACATGGCAGCCAGGCAGCGTAGACAAGACTCTGTCCTCACACCTCATCATGCAGTTCATGCTACAGGGTGCGGGCAGAGGGTGTGGCCACCATAACGCTGCTGGGCTATCTGCGGTGGGCCCTTGAGGCAGTGAGTGGTCCTGTGGGCAGGCGGGGCAAGGGATGGGGCGCAGAGCAGGGGCAGGGCAGGGGGGTGGAGCGAGGGCAGGGCCAGTTTTTGGGCACTCAGTCTCTGAAAGGTTCGTCCTCACTGGTATAAGGACTCTTGCTCAAGCAGGGGGTTGGACTAGAAGACCTCCAAGATCCCTTCCAACTCTATTATTCTATGTTCTATCAAAGAAAGGAGTCTTCAAAGAATTCCTGGTAAATTCATCCAGCCAATCCAATCAGTGGCTACTGCTAATGCGCTTAAACATGTCATTCCTTGAAAGATAAGAGGTGGCACAGAGACAAAAGAGTATCAACAGCTAAAACCTCTCTTAACCATCTAATTGGTTTAAATCCAAGGGCCTGAATCCACATTCACCTGTTGTTTGGGCTCACTTTGGGAGAAAACCATATAAGAGATTTAGGTGATAGAACTTCTTTCTATGGGTTATTTTTTTTTAACCCATGCACAGATCCAAGTATATAATGGAATACTAGAATTCACCATCCTGTGCAATGCAGATAGAATATAGATAGCACACTTGCCCAAGATAAATGTTCTTGGTCCCATAAAAGAAAGCAGATACTGTATGTTGCAACTGTGAAAAAAAAACATTTCCGCATAGAACCCTTGAAATGTTGTCCACTATATTAAGGCCACTTTGCTCTATTTACTGGAAGTGCATCTGTACATGCCAATCAAATTGGTACTGTTCACTTACAACTGGAAGGACTATATTGGATGTTTGTGTCATTTTCAACTTGGTCTTAAGTTGAACGTTTTCCATTGCAGTTTCAGATCATTTTCCTCAATAAATATTTTTAACTTGTTTGTTTTGATTTGGTTCTCATTATGTAGTTTTAGGGCTAGTATGAAGGACAGAATACATTTTAGGTAATATTTATGTAGAAATATCGAACATTCAAAAGAATTTACAAAAGGGTTTAAGTACCACTATAAATCTATGGAGCATTGTACTTGTTTGATCTTGCTTTCATCGGCAAAGGTTTCCACCAATAAACTGTTAAGACAATCAGAATTACAGGTGAGGAACCAGGGAATGCCTTGGCTTGCCTTTTAAATTAGTATTTTTAAAAGGTGAGTAGTAAGTATCAAACAATGATTGCTGATAGTTTCCCTTTACTAGGAACTCAATGATATCTTTATATCTTTCAGTGATTTAAACCAGCGCTCCCCACCTTTGCAGCTTAGCAGCCCGGTTGGGAGGGGGTAGAGGGGAACCGGGCCGTGTGAGCAGTGGGCCAGCATGCAAGCACATGCCCACACAACTTGACTGCAAGTTGAGCTGCGTATGCATGCACATGCATGCCAACCCACTGCTCACAGGAGTCGAGCTGCATGTACGTGCATGCATGCCACCACACTGCTCGTGCAAGTTGAGCTACGTACACACATGTGTGTGCTGGCCCGCTGCTCATGCGGCCCGGTTCCAAATAGCCCAGTAATGGGCTGCAGCCCAGGGGTTGGGGACTCTGGTTTAAACCATGCCTGATCAGAATGCCTGATCTAGGAAAATTAGGAATTGGAAAATACCTGGTTTTAGAGGTAGATTCTAGGAATTTTCCAATTCCTAGTTTTTGTAGATGACAGATTCAACGCGTCATCAGTCTTGAGTCCCTTCCCATCCACAAGAGATCCAAGTCCAGTCTACCACCGTCTACCACCGATTCGCTTTGATTGTTGGTAGTTCAGATTCCTGTAGAGAGCTTGTTTGCAATAAACCTATATATTCATTTGAACTGCCTAGACTCATGATTTTCAGTGTTTGATACTCTTTTGCTTCCAAAGTAATTCTTCATATATGTGAAGTCCATTGGAGTTGGGCAGCTTACAAATTCAAAAAAATAAATAAATTTCTTGTTGCTGAAACAAATTGTTTGGATCATGTTATTTTGCTTTTGTGAGATATTGCATTCTGTTAGAGAGGCAACAATTTCAGTGCACTCTGGAATTATTCTATTACAGTGGTTCTCAACCTTTTTAATGCCGCGACCCCAACCGGTCGTAAGTCGAGGACTATCCAACCAGTCGTAAGTCGAGGACTACCCAACCGATCATAAGTCGAGGACTACCCAACCAGTCGTAAGTTGAGGACTTTCCCTGCCCGGGAGCGCCGTGCATGCGTGGTGCCACCCCCTGCGCCGGCCGAGGTGTAGCTGGCAAGCGGCAGAGATGGCGCAGGCCGACTACCGGCTGGGCCACCAGCTGGCCCAGCCCAAGGGAGGTAAGGCACCCGCCGGCCCCCACGCGCACCAGCAACCCTCCCTGCACCCGCCGGCCTCCCACCTCCCACCCCTGGCCCTCTTTTACTTACATTTTTAGTAGTTGCTCAGCAGGGAGGGGTGGAAACTTCCAGACAGCTCGCCTTCGCTGCAGACAACTTGCAGCACCGTTTGCAGAATGGGACTTTTGGCGGGCTCAGCAGGGCAGAGACAGCCTGGACAATTCCTATTGGCTTTTGAAAGCCAATAGAATTAGACTCTATTCAAGAGAGTCTATTCTATTGGCTTTCAAAAGCCAATAGAATAAAAGGAGTAGCACAGCTAAGGAAAAGGGGAAAAAAATGGTGGATTGCGTTGTTTGGCGACCCCCGTGAAATGGTCGTTCGACCCCAAATGGGGTCCCGACCCACAGGTTGAGAACCGCTGTTCTATTAAATTAAAATTTCACGTTGGTCTTTGGTTTATATACATCTCAGGTTCAGGCTTTATAAAGATTAATATTGTTGTGTCCCGAGCCTTGCAAACGGCTCGGGCGTTTGCAGGCAGTCCCGGGCAGGTGCAAAGCTGCCCGGGACCAGACAGGCTGTCGCCAGCGCCGTGCGCATGCGCGGGTGCTGGCGCGGGAAAAGTATCGCATTTACCCGGGAACTGTCTATATAAGAAGTTGGGAGGTTTTGGGAGCTGCAGAAGCCATCTACTTGTAAGCTGAACGCAGAATAAAGAAAACTGAGAACTTCAACTGCTTCTCGTGTCTGCTTTCCGCCAAGGACTCAACACTGGCGACGAAGGTGGGATCGCCTTACACCGCCTGGAAAGGAAGAAGTGTAAGCTTACCCAAGTGAGTCCTGAGCGGCGGAACGGCGTCGACTCGGCAGCTACCCGCCAATCCAGTGCGCATTCGGGGGTAGGCTGGCTGATAGACCCGTCTCCTGAAGATGGCGAAAATCGGAAGGCTTTCAGAATTCGACGTCTCACATCCAGAGCGGTGGGAGTCATACGTAGCCAGGGTGGAGAACTACTTCAAGGCAAACCAAGTGAGGGAAGAGAGCTTGAAGGCTGCCACCCTGCTTTGTGTTTGCGGTCAAGACGCCTTCGACATCGCAGAAAACCTTGCAGCACCTGTTCCAGTAGAGTCTGTCAGCTACGCAGATCTGAAGAAGCTACTGAAGGAGCACTTCCACCCCAAGATGTCCGTCATCGCATGGCGCCACACCTTCGAGCAGAGGGATCAACGGCCCGGTGAGTCGGCCAAAGAATTCATCGCCGCATTACGGAAGGCCGCCAAGCACTGCGAGTTCAAAGACCTCGAAGAACGACTGAGGGACCGATTCGTGTGCGGGTTAAGGCATCGAGATCTACAACAGAGACTTTTCGCTAAAGAAGAATTGTCCTACCAAGATGCCTTAAGGGAAGTCACCGCAGAAGAAGCAGCAGGCGGCGCTGTCAAGAACATGCGGCCGATCAGAAACAGTCCAGAGGTTGCATCCGTGCACCAGGAAGACGTCCAAAGAAACTCCGAGGAGGATCCGGACGAGGAAGTCGACCGTCTCCACCCCACGAAGGAAGAAAAACAGAAGGGAAGCTCTTCAGCTCCGCTCAAGTGCATCGGCTGTGGAGGTCGCCACAGGAGAACCGACTGCAAGTTCCGCTCCGCTACCTGCCGGGCATGCGGCAAACAAGGACACATTGCAGCTGTGTGTCTGGGCCGACGAAAGGTACAACCTCAGGAAGAACTGCGCCTGAAAGGTACCAGATTCCCCAGCCAGAATAGGGTAGGGTTTTGCGCTTCGCGAAGAAGCATCCTTAGGACAGGCACACACAAGCCCATTAAGAAAAAGCTGTCACTCAAGGTGAAGCTACAAGGGGTTCCATTATCTATGGAACTAGACACAGGGTCTGCCTTTTCAATTATCTCCTTGCATACATTTAGGAAGATTTGTTCCGGTAGTGGAACTCAGGCCAAGTTAAGGCCTTCTGACATTGTGTTAACAGATTTTCAAAATTCAAGAGTGTGTGTTAAGGGGGAGGCCACCCTTAACGTGCAATACAAGAGTTTTGAAGGTCCACTAGACTTATTAGTAGTAGGGGGTGAACGAACGAGTCTCATAGGACTCGATTGGTTTGAGGCCCTGGGGATACACGTCACAGGACTCAACAGTTTACAAACACTCGACCTACAGGAAGTCTGCAAAGAATTTGCAGATGTTTTCAGCCCCCAGCTGGGCACATTCAAAGGACCCCCTGTGTCCTTAAAGCTAGACCCCACTGTCACTCCCATTAGAATTAAAGCAAGAAGGGTCCCTTTTGCTTTAAAGAGTAAAATTGACACTGAGTTAGACAAACTGATTCAACAGGGAATCCTGGAACCTGTTGATTCCAGTCCTTGGGAGACCCCCATTGTCACGCCTCTAAAGGCAAATGGGGACATTCGCATTTGTGCTGACTACAAATGCACTCTGAATAAGGCATTGCAGCAACATGCCTATCCTGTTCCTGTGGTCAGTCATATTCTGGCCTCCCTCAAGGGGGGGCGCGTTTTTGCAAAGCTTGACCTAGCTCAAGCTATCAACAGCTGCCTGTTGATGATGATGCTGCTATAGCTCAGACTATTGTGACCCACAGGGGAGCCTTTAAGGTAAAAAGGCTGCAGTTTGGAGTGAATGTCGCTCCTGGGATTTTCCAAAGCGTAATGGAAAACACACTGCGGGGCATACCGGGGGTTTGCCCCTACTTTGATGATGTCTTAATTGCAGGAGACTCCACACACATTCTAGCTGAAAGGCTAAGAGCTGTTCTGTTAAGATTCAGGAAATCAGGCCTCAAGCTCAAAAAAGACAAATGCATGATTGGGGTGCCTTCTACTGAATTTCTGGGGTTCAAAATTGATGCTGCTGGGATTCACCCTGCTGAATCCAAACTGACTGCTATTTTAGAAGCACCTAGGCCAAAGTCCAAGGCCGAACTTCAGGCCTTCCTGGGCCTCCTGAATTTCTACAATTCTTTTCTTCCACAAAAAGCTAGTGTAGCTGAGCCTCTTCACAGGCTACTAGACAAGCAAGCAGTGTGGCAGTGGTCACAAACGCATGAGGGTTGTTTTAACAAAGTCAAGGCTTTGCTCACTTCTAACAGTGTACTTGCACATTTCAACGAGTCCCTTCCTGTGTGCATCGCTTGTGATGCGTCCCCTTACGGGGTTGGAGCTGTCCTGAGCCACCTCAGGTCTGATGGAACTCAGGTTCCTGTTGCATATTACTCCAGAACATTGTCTTCTGCTGAGCGCAACTACGCTCAGATAGACAGGGAGGCTCTGGCTGTTGTTGCTGGAATTAAAAAATTCCATGACTTTCTATATGGCAGGCACTTCACGGTCTTCACTGACCATAAGCCTCTGCTGGGACTGTTTACCACACGTAAGCAGACTCCCCAAATCATTTCCCCTAGAATGCTTAGGTGGTCTATTTTTTTGTCTGCATATGATTTTTCTTTACTCCACAAGCCTGGAAAAGAAATGGGCCATGCTGATGGCCTCAGTAGATTGCCTCTGCCAGTAGTAGAAGCTGACCCTGCGCCAGCTGTCAACATTCTATCAATCCAAGCCTTGCCCGAGCTCCCTCTTAGTGCCAGGGATGTTGCCGCTGAAACAGGTACAGATCACACACTTTCACGTGTCCGTTCCTGGGTTTTGTCTGGTTGGCCTGAGCACTGCCCTAGTCCTGAGTTTCAGAGTTTCTGGTCCAAAAGGAACGAGCTGTCCCTTTCTCAGGGTTGTCTGCTTTGGGGAAACAGAGTTGTCATTCCCACCTCAATGAGGACTAGGGTCTTAGAATCCCTCCACGAGGGTCATCCTGGCATTGTTCGTATGAAGGCTCTTGCGCGCAGCCACTTATGGTGGCCTGGTTTAGATAAAGATATTGAGGCTAAGGTGCATGCATGCCACCTGTGCCAACGATCTCGCCCAGAGATGCCCCAAGCTACCGTGCATAGATGGGAGGAAACACAGTCCCCATGGTCTAGGGTGCACATTGACTACGCTGGACCCTTTCAGGGCCAGTTCTTCTTGGTCCTTGTTGACAGCCATTCGAAATGGCTTGAGGTTGTACCTGTCTCATCCACCACCACTGCAAAGACTATTCAGGTACTGAGGGGGATTTTTGCTGCACACGGGCTGCCAGATGTCATTGTGTCCGACAACGGCCCTCAATTCACTTCCTCCGAATTCCAAGCTTTCTTACAGGCAAACATGATTCGTCATGCCACGTCTGCACCCTTCCACCCGTCCACCAACGGTATGGCTGAACGTATGGTGCGCATCACAAAGGACGCATTGAAAAGACTCACCTACGGGGACTGGCATCACAGGTTGGCTGACTTTCTCCTTTCTTATCGCACCACACCGTCCACTTCTACAGGGAGAAGCCCACCTGAACTTCGTTGGTGGCGTCAACTTACTACTAAACTTGACCAGTTGCATCCGGACAGACTGCCTTCATCTACTTCACATCCTAGGGCACCTAGACAACTACTTGTGGGTGCCCCGGTTTGGGCTCGCAATTACGGGCCTGGTCATACATGGGTCCCCGCTTCTATTTCCAGGGTCACAGGTCCTCTCTCCTACGAGGTAGCCCTGGACAACGGTCGTGTCCTGCGTCGGCACATCGACCAACTCCGCCCTAGGCGGGACTTTTCAGATGAGACTCCTGGGTCTTTTCCAGGGGGGGAGGGGGACCCTTTGGAGCAAAGGGAAGGGCACGAGCTGCTGCCCATCTCCACTGATGGAGCCACAAACGGCCCATCCCAGGGTTCCGCGAGAGCTCCGAACAAGAATTCTATGAGCCTACCTAACTACCAGGCATCCACGCCTACTCCAGCCAGGGAGTCACCCCGGGGGCATACTCACTTTCCACACACATCACACAGCACTCCAGTCACGGAGGATACCCGGGGGCATCCCAACAAATCATTCCCCGCAAGAGAGCTGGCACACAATCCCCAAGGTTGGCCTGACCTTACCCCAAATCCTACAGGGGGTCAAACATACAGGGAGGTGGTCGAGGAACCAAGTCCCGACTACAACACCTCTAGCCCAAATCAGGGAGTAACTGAGTTTTGGGAAAGTACAGAAACCCACACAAGCCCGGACACAGAACGGGGTTCAGGGAATGGACAGCCTCCTGACAGGTCTTGGACGGACCTAGGAGGTTCAACAGAGACGCCCAGCAGTGGCTATCACTTCAAGGGGCCCGAGGGTCTACAGCTAGGCAGGTCAACCAGGTCACAAAGTGACAGAAGCCCTGGCCTGACGAGCCCGGTGGGCGAGCAAGCAGGCCAGGCAGCGGGGCACAGTCCTTGGAAGGCACCAAGGCAAAATAAGGAGAACAGGCTCACATCTCCCTCCAGTCAGGGAACTCATGCTAGTAACCCAGAGCTGAGAAGGTCACAGAGAGCAAAGAAGTCTCCTAAATACTTAGAGGATTACATAACATTGCTGGCTAAACAAAAGCCAGGTAACGATAGGAGCACTGAGAAGCAGAACACTGCATAAAATAAATGATTATATGTTGGTAGTAGTTTTAGCCCGGGGGAAAGGGGTGTTATGTCCCGAGCCTTGCAAACGGCTCGGGCGTTTGCAGGCAGTCCCGGGCAGGTGCAAAGCTGCCCGGGACCAGACAGGCTGTCGCCAGCGCCGTGCGCATGCGCGGGTGCTGGCGCGGGAAAAGTATCGCATTTACCCGGGAAATGTCTATATAAGAAGTTGGGAGGTTTTGGGAGCTGCAGAAGCCATCTACTTGTAAGCTGAACGCAGAATAAAGAAAACTGAGAACTTCAACTGCTTCTCGTGTCTGCTTTCCGCCAAGGACTCAACAAATATTTTCCTGTATCAGATGCAGTTTTTTTAAAATCAATCCAAAGAAAAGGTAACCACCTCTTTACATTTAGCCCTCACCCCTTCCTTGAATGTTATTTCTATACAATCAAATGTTTGTAATATCCCCTGCTGTCAAGAGAAATAGACTTTAAGAAACATGTACAAGTAGTCCTCAACTTACAACCGCAATTGAGCCCAAAATTTCTGTTAAGTGTCACATTTGTTAAATGAGTTTTGCCCAATTTTATGATCTTTCCTGCCATAGTTCTTAAGTGACTCACTGCAGTTGATAAATTTGTAACCTGGTTGTTAAATGAATGTGGCTTCCCCATTGACTTTGCTAGTCAGGTCGCAAAAGGTGATCCCATGACCTTGGGGCACATCGATGGTTGTGTGAAACCAGTTGCCAAACATCAGAATTTTGATCACATGATCATGGGGAGGCTGCCAAGGTCCTAACAGTCGTTAAGTCCCTTTATTTCAGTACTGTTGTAATTCTGGATGGTCACTAAATGAACTGTTGTAAGTGGAGGACTGCTTGTATTCCTCTTCCCCTTGCCTCAGAGACATCATTCCATTACCTCGAGAGGGCTTAAGATTCTGCCTCATCTACACAAATAAGGACTTTAGGCAGGCATCATCAGGAAGTATTCTTTTGGGTATGCAACTTTATTAACATACAGTTGATAAAACTTTATAGCAGGGGTGTCAAACTCAATTTCATTGAGGGCCGCATCAGCATTGCAGTTGCCCTTGGGGGGCCGGGTGGGTGTGACCAGGGTGGTGCGGCCTACTGGGTAGGTGTGGATGGAGTGGGTGTGGCCTACTGGGTGGGCATGGCCAGCTCTACATCGTTCGCGTCAAGGGTGCCTGTAGGGGCCTGGGCAGGAGTGGGACAGATCTGAGGGTCTCTGGCAGAAGAGGGTGGGACCGGGGCGAGCGCCAAGGAATGGTCCATTTCTTCATTCCTCACAAAGGGTGACACTTCCCCAGCATGCACCCAGGGGGTGGGGCTGATGCAGCAGGGGCTGGTTCCTTGCTGTTTCCAGACGGCCTTGTGGAGCTAAGACTGAGTGTGTTTCAGCATAGAGGGCCACCACAAAATTGTACATTGGCTCCCGGCCGGCCTGGGCCAGGGCCAAGGCAGCGGGGGCCGTTCCCTCACTGTTTCCAGGATGGCTTCACGGGCCGCATGAAACCACTTCGTGGGCCGCATTTGGCCCCCGGGCCTTGTGTTTGACATGTCTGCTTTATAGGATTGAGAACGAATTCCAGTCTGAACTGAGGCCGCTACCCATATTCTTGGAGGAACACAAAAATTACTGGATCCAGCCCCTGTACAAGGGAAGGAACGTTTTGTTCAAAGTTATCAAATGATTTTCATGCCAGCCTTACTAACGTCTCATGTTATGCCAGCCTCAGTCTAGACCAGACACGAAACACACCCACATGAACTAACTGCACTTTACTGTAAGATTACATTAACAAAATCTTGCAAGTCTGAAAATGCTTTTCTCTCTCTTCTTCTCCCCCCCCCAATCCCATTTCCAGAGCAAACCTATTGCCTATTGCCTCACCTAAGCTGCCTTTTATCTGACCGTGGTTGTGTCTCTTCATCCTGTCTCCCAAAGTCATTCCCTCCTTATACAGTAGGAGGTAGATAATTTTTTTTCCAGAGATTACACTTAATTGTTTTGATTAACAAGGCCAGAGAACATTTTAACTAGAAACATCTGGTTGGTGAGACCAAGTTCAAGTTTTTTTTTCTTAATGGGAGAAAGCAGAATATACATAAAAATTGTGTTAAAGAGTTTTCTATAGGATTGCTCCTCCTAATATCAGCAAAGATCACCATTCTACAACCACGACAAAGGAGGCTACAAAATGGGCCTGGATGGTCAGTTTGGCCTACAGCAGTGGTTCTCAACCTGTGGTCTGTGGATCCCAGGGGTTCCGCCATCACAGGGGCTCCACAAAGGCTTGAAAAAATGTTATCTAAATCCTGAGTTAAATCTTGGGGGTCCGTGGCCACAAAGGGTATTTAAAGGGGGTCCGTGGTGAAGAAAAGGTTGAGAACCAATGGCCTCTCTAGGATGTCCATTCCTACAAGAATCAATCCCGGTTGATTGTCACATGCAACCTGAATGTAAACATTTTCATCTGAACTGCAACAACTTCCTTCTCATTACAGGACACAATTTGGTATACAGATAGTCCTCAACGTACAACCACAATTGAGCCCAAACTTTCCACTGCTAAGCAAGGGAATTGTTAAGTGAGTCATGCCCTATTTTATGACCTTTTCGCCATGGTTGTTAACCGAATTACTACTGTGTTAAGTGAATCAGGCAGTTGTTAAGTAAATCTGGCTTCCTCATTGACCTTGCGTGTCATAAATTCTTAGGAAGGTTATAAATGTCAATTCCAAGACCCTGAGACACTGCAACCATTGTACATACAGGCCAGTTGCCACGCACCTGAACTTAGATTATGTGACTGTGAGGCTGCTACAACAATCGTTAAGTGTGAAAATGCCATTGTATTTTTGAATGGCCATTAATCAAATGGTTGTAAATTCAGGATTATCCATATTCTGAAAGACAGAGTTTCATGTTATCTTAAAAATTAAGCAAGACTTTTTAATTAATCTGGTATTCTATATCAGGAAATGTTTAATATTTTTATATGTCTTTATTAATACTTTAAATATTTTTTTAAGTTGAGTTTGTGTTTATCGTAATCTGAACGCACATCATTTAACTTAATCTGATATCAATATGAAAAGCTTCTTTTAATACCCAGAAGAGCCATTTGTATTCCTGCTTTACACAGCACAGAAAACAGGAATTGTATGACATATTAAAAACAGTAATGATTTATTTTTTTTTAATTTTTAAAACAGTGACGTAAAAAGATACCATGTGAATTATCAATCAGTACTTAAAACTATATGTTTGGGTTCGTCTACTGAGACCATCATTCCAGTTTATGAATATACTTTATTATAATAAGCTGTCATTACATTTAGGAATTGGCTCGTCGTTCTCTGTTGAATGGCATTTTCTGTTCTTCTTGCCAATGTCTATAAGGAGAACCGGGAAAAAATTTTTTCCTTCAAAGAATATAAATCAATCTGCAATTATTCCTTGAAAACTGAAATTACTTTATTTAATTATAATATCATTAGTATTGTCTTCTTAGTGATATCAAGCACATTAGTAACAACACACAATCCAAAATTAATGCTATAGAATGACAACATTAGGGGATATACGCCCCAATCCAAGATTCCATGTACTTTTGGTTACACAGATGTATTATTTGTGGCCAAGAATGTTCCTGTTACTTTAATTCATGGATTTTCTTCAGTATTTAAATTTCTCTTTTTTAAATAAAATATCCCCAAACATAGGCAAGTTATGCCCCAAATAGCTCTGGAGTTAAATGTTTTAGTGATTAGTGCAGATTGCTGGTTGAGGATAATGTCAAGATGGTATAAAGCTCCTGTCAGTTAAGGAACGTACTGTTTCTGATAACTTGTTATTACTTTGTGACAAGAACTACAACATGATTAATTTCCTTGCAATAAAGTTCATTCTTACCTAATTAGTTTTGTATTTTAAACTGCATCATTTTGTCTTTAAAAGCTGGAACTCAGGTGTGTCAATTCCTCAAACTTTACTTCAGAACTTCAAAAAAAGGAACAACATTGCTAAATGACTCTAAGACAGACATGATATCACATTATTTATACTATCATAATTTAATGTATATAAATTTGTTTTTTAATATAAAACATTTTTTAAAATGCAATGGTACTTCATTTTAGAGACAAAATTTAAAAGACGCCTTTTATTGTTAATGATGTAACATTTGTGCTCAGGTTAAAGGGCATTATTAAACTGAGCATAATTTATTAATACATACATACACACATTTTATAAAATTACTGGTATGAAAACAACCTCAATAATAGATATAAGTCATGATTAAAGGACTTTTCATCTTCCATATTTATTTGCTTTGTGATCAATAGCAACTACAGACTGCCTGTAGCTCATCTAACTGAAAATGAATAACCTTGAAAAAGAGATAACAATAACAAACCACACTATTACCTCCAATTCAAATGTTTAGTCTTAATTTTCAGGGCAAACCTATTAGAATTATTAAAAACCAACCCAGCCTATGTATGACAGCAGAATGTTGCAAAGTTTGATTACACACTAAGTGCTCCCACACAATTTCTTGTTGTTTCAATAATCCTAGTATTAATGATTTAACATTTTAGAGGTAGAATTCAAGTCAACGCTGACAGTGAGTCCAAACATGGAAACATCGCATTATTGTTCTGCTTTTAAAGTAACTGATTAATCCTTGAAGCCCACATTTCTAAGAAGAAAGAAAATGGAATGATTATATTGAAAACATGCCCATTAAGAATGAATAATTTTAGAATATTGTGTTTTTTTAGAATGTACAGTAGTGGCCAAAATTGTGGAAACCTTTTGGGAAAAGTGTACAGTAGAAATGCCACCTTTGGTTAAGTTTCCACCAATTTTTTTTTCTAATTTCTTTATAACTGTAGCCTTGTTCACTTAATAATACTATTTTACATCGCTTTCTGGGCAACCAGTCAACTCTTTGCACCATTACTTTAATTTTATTACGTTTTACAAGCTCGCTAAATGAAAGAACACAAAAATACCCAACCAACTTGATACTGATGACATAACACACTGACAAACGTCCTCCTCTCAGCTTCAATACATGACATCAATAACTGAATCCTACTGTGATCTGATTGGCTCATTGCCAAAACAAGGTGACACCTGATTGGCTCTCTAAACATTCACGCTCATTGGCTACAATCAGATGAAAGAAAGCTACCCGAGATCAATCTAAGCAAGTTGTGCTTCCTTTTTCTGGTTATTTGGCTATAACTTTTCATAGACTACAGTACAGATAATTGAACAAACGTTATTGCATTACATTCTTGATTAAATTATTTTTCCATTGATATATAATTGTATGGTACTACTCCCCCCAAAAAAATGGTGTTATTAGCCATCGAACCTCAAAAATACACTTTTCCCAAAAAGTTTCCACAATTTTGGCCACCACTGTATACTTTGTGCCTCAAGTTAGATCATATCATAACTAGGCCTATCTTCAAAATCCAATACTCACATAATTTTAATTACACAAAGCACCCAACAATAGGTATTACTTATCTACCTGCCCTCATCTCTCCCACATTAAAGAAGGTAAAGATAACACTCAGAGCTAACTTTCTAAAAGTACTTTGTCTCTGGGAGAAATCCAAAATACAGATCCAATCTCATGTTTTAATTTTGAAATATTATGCCAATTAATCGTATGCCCCAAAAGTAAACAAACACCTAGCGGCTTAATTACTTACTTTTCTGTCCGTTCTGTTGTTACTGAAAATGCTCTCTCTGGAGAATGCGATGGAGATCTCAAAGTTGAGCTAAGTGGCGATGAGGTAGGTAAAGAAGTGGTAGAAAACCCGAGTCGTCGCATCTCTTGGATGGCACGTTCCCTATTAAGTAGAAAATTACAACTGAACTCTGGTTGCCCTTCCAAATATTTTCTCACACGGAAAACAAGAATGGCCACCCTTTCCCCACACAGCAAACTGGAATCCTTTAAAAAAATATTCTCTTCTTTACTAGCTGCGAGAAAGTGTTTTGTTTTTCTTAACGTTCAATCAGAATTTGCTTTCCAGGAACTTTAGATAATACAGGTAGTCCTTGACTTAAAACCATTCTTTCAACCACCAGGAGAGGTTACAATAGCCCTGAAAAATGTGACCGTTGACCCATTTTTCTCACTTGTGACCGCTGCAGCACCCCCATGGTCTTGTGATCAAAATTTGGATGGTTCACATTTGTAACGGTTGCTGTGTCCAGGGGGTGTGTGTCTCGTGATGACCTTTTGCGACCTTCTGGCAAGCAAAGTCAATGGGGAAGTTAGATTCACTTAACAACCGCGCTACTAACTTAACAACTGCAGTGATTCACTTAACGACTGTGTCAAGAAAGGTCGTAAAATGAGACAAAATTCACTTAACCACTGTCTTTGCTTAGCAGTGGAAATTTTGGATTTAATTGTGGTCGTACGTTTTAGGCGGTACAAAAATTAGTTGAAGAGAGCTTAGTAAGGATAGGTCTGACTTCAAAAGTGATTTTTTTTTTTTTCCTGGCTAGGACAATAGGATTGGTATAAAGGTGTTGTAAGCTGAAAACTGGTTAAACTTTAGGTTTCCTATATTCATTGCTGGGCTGTAGCGTGTGCATAGTCTTGTGCATAAATGCTACCTCTGTCTTTCTCCTTCCTAGTGACCCTGAAAAATATCAAATGAAAGGAGGAGGAAACAACAAAGAACGGATCCTCAGCAGATAGCAGTAAAAGTGCCCTCCTACCAGCCCGTTAATCAGCTACTTGTTGGTTTCCTGATGCTGTTTGCACTGGCAAACTATCTGCTTAGTGGGAGGAAGCCTTGTTCAATCTAAGCAATGTATGATTGACCCCAGCTTTGTTCCCACTTTAAGAGGTTTTTTTTTTTTGAAAAAAAGTATCAATTTCCACCGATGCTTAACTGAAAGGACTTGTGGTACTTACTGATAGACATTTTGAAAATGTATTTTACTGCAGTTAGTTTATTTTAAATAGTAATATTCAATATAATGGATTTTGAACATGCCCCTTGTTTGCTTTGTAAGTTGTAAATCATAATCGTATGGAAAGAAGGGTAAGAAATAGATTGTATAACTAAGAAACCATACCGAAAATTAATTATTAAACCAGTTTTAGCATTTTCGGTGCAACACTATAAAGCCTGCTTTTATAGTTTCCTCCTTAAATGGGATTCAGAATAGTTGCCTTTTTAATAAAGCTAATTCACATACCGTTCAAATTGCTCTGTTGTCAGCTGTCTTTTCACAATATCATAATCAGTCTGCAGCTGTGCAAGTTTATTTCGCAGTATAGAAACTTCTCTGCTGAGACTTGTTCTAAAAATATTGCAAAACAAAGAGAAAAATATCTACTACACATTCACAGATGTCATTGTACAAGAACTTTTAAAATAGCTGCAAACAAATAAACGGAGACCTAGAAATTAAGAAAAAATACCCACACTTGTGCATACACATGCAAAAAGGTCTTAAAGAAACCTCCAATTTATCACAAAACAGTCTACTTAAAATATGTATATTTGGAAATGCATTCGCCTGAAACTTAAAGCAATGCATGCATTTGACACATTGCTGACAGAATTTCTTCTGTATTGCAAGTGGCTATAATGAACAATATACCTTATTTTCCGGCATATAAGGCAACCCGGCGTATAAGACGACCCCCGACTTCAGCGCTGAGTTTCATGCCTAGAAAGACGTCTTATACGCCGGAAACTACCATTATTTCTAGCGTATAAGACGACTCGGTGTATAAGACGACCCCTGACTTCGGCGCCAATTTCAACGCTTTCAAAAGTCGTCTTATATGCTGGAAAGTACGGTACTTGCATATGAATAGGCAATACTACATGCATTTGTAGTGACGATCGTAATAAAAACAGTGTTTTTTGAACCTGGCAACTTTACGTTTTATGGGCCTCAACTCCCAGAATTCCCAAGTCCTCCTGACTAAGGAATTCTGGGAGTTCAAGTCCACACATCTTCAAGCTGCTAAGTTTCAAAAGCACTGATCTAAATTGTTTTTCACCGCTGAAGAACACAGATTGCACATGTTGCTTTTAGCATATTCTGCTTTATATCTTATACTTTGCATAGCAAAGTGTACCGTGCAAGGTAAGAAAATAACCGTACTTTCGTGAAAGAAATTAAAGATGAGTAATTTCTAGGAGCATTGCTCCTAGAAGCACGAAGCCGAAAACACCAGCCTAAAGATGATGAATGCTCCTAGAAGCACGAAGCCGAAAACACCAGCCTGAAGATGACGAATGCTCCTAGAAGCACGAAGCCGAAAACACCATCCTGAAGATGATGAATGCTCCTAGAAGCACGAAGCTGAAAACACCATCCTGAAGATGACGAATGGGACTTTGTCGAAACGTCGCCAAGACACTTCCAATTTGACGCGGGAGAAAACCCGAATAACCAAAGACCTACATACAAACACCTGCGAAAACCTCAGAAAACACACACACACACACACACACACACATATATATTCAAAAATGGAGACACTAAATTACAAACAGCTGAAAGAAAATATTATGAAACTGGTCATTTTATACTTTTCAACATACAATTTACTTTCTGAGAGAGTTAATTTGTCTTTGAGCAATTGTATCTCTGAATCCTTTTCATGGGTTATTAAATGATTCTGAAAATCGTTGTCTCTGCTGGTAGCCAAGAGTGTTTCCAAGTTTTGTATTGTAAGCCGCTCACTTGACAATTGCTTTTTTAATAGCTCTGCTTCTGCCTTTGCATCTTCATATTCAGACACAATCTAGAACATAAAAAAGAATTTCTTTAGTAAAAAACCTCACAGTAAGTAAACCCATAGTTCCTGTCCACCTCTCCATTAAACCCTTCTTTACTCCACATCCTTCTCATCTCTCCCAGGGAGGCTTTTCAAGCCACAGTCACTGCAAGACGAATTTTTAATCTTAGAATATATATCTATTTTACTGTCAACATTTTACCTTAAATAAAAAAAATGATTTATATCCTGTAAGAATAACATTTTTCTCTTTTACCCTCTCAAACTCCATAGATTTGGATGTTAATTGGCGTGAGACTAGATCTTTGCTAGATTCCAGTTTGACACATAGATCTCTAACGGCAGATACATCCTGATTTATTGAAGATTTTTCTTCTTTTTCACGTCTGAGCATTTCTTCCAGCTTGGCCATATTTTTTGCCATTGAAGAGATTTGAGATTCGTAAGTTTGATGTGCAATGATGTGCTGCATGAAAGACAAAAGTAACTCTTTTTAGAAGCCTGGATGAGGTGCTCCTATTACATTTTCCTCTTTGCACTGAGTTATTGGGAAACAAACAAAATAATATATCAACTTGAAGTATTTTTCTGTTTCAAAATACATTTACAACCATTTGCAAGACTTAACAAGTACTGGGCAAGAGCAGGCATAAATCTAAAATTAGTTATCCCCCTGAGAACATACAGATGATTAATGCCATCTGCTCCTTGTACAAATTTTCAATTAATCTCCAGGTATTTGATTAAGAAAAGCACATTAAAATGGTCTGGGTAGCTATAATTTTATAATTACCTCTTGGATTTCTTTTTCCAGTAATTCTACTCTTTCTTTAAGGTGTCTTCGTTCAGTATCAACTGAAAGGAGCTCTAATCGTACTGAGCTGTTTTGTCCCTCAGCTTGATGGGCCTTTACTTCCCAATCTTCGGCTTGGCTATGAAGCATCTGGAACTTCTCCAATAATTCTTTATTTTCTCTTTCCTAATATTAAGAGAAAATGCATTCACTGAGCAATAAGTCACTGAAATGTCTCAGCTACTATTTGGCCTCTCTTCTGTTTAGAAATTGTCAACAACTTGTTCCACTGAAGAAACCTGAATATATGTTATTTTCCATATGAGCCAACCCAGTACTTCAAGATTAAATTATCATACTGTTGCAGTTAAGACTTTAAAAGATTTGAGGCAGATGTTACAGTAATTGATCATTACACATAAGAATGTAATACCTTAATTTGCCACACTGATTTTACAATAAATAATTTGGTTTTTTTGTTGTCTAGCTCAGGGGTAGGTAACCTTGGCTCTTTTATGACTCGTGGACTTCAACTCCCAGAATTCCTGAGCCAGCATGGCTGGCTCAGGAATTCTGAGAGTTGAAGTCCACGAGTCATAAAAGAGCCAAGGTTGCCTACCCCTGGTCCAGCTAGATGTATGTATAAAAAAGCAGCCTGGCAACCAAATGTGAGTTAGTCCGCTCTATTTGTCCCCCTGTGGTTGAAAGCTGGACCTTAAAAAAGCAAGACAGGAAGAAAATTGACTCATCTAAGCTGTGGTACTGGAGAAGGCTCCTGCATATTCCTTGGAGAGCAAAGGTGACTAACAAGCAAGTACTGGAGTACATAATGCTGGACATGTCACTGGGAGGCAAAATCACAAAACAGTGTTTCACTTATTTTGGCCCTGTCATTGGGGGAATTCACTGAGAAAGCAATTAAGTTTGAAAGGAAACAAAGAACATGGTGGCTGGACACCATCAAAGCTGACACCAGCCAGAGCACAGAACCGCTCAAAGAAATGCAAGATCGGAAGCTGTGGAGAAATTTGGCCATAGAATCACCAAGAGTCAGACACAACTGAATGGATAACACCATCATCATCTGTATGTATATACACTAGTTACATACTGGAATTTTTAAATACAACAAACCTAGACATCTATATATGCCTAGATATACCTACTTATATGTGTATATTAATGGCTCGATCACAATTGTGCCTCTGTGACAAAGTCCCAGCTTGTTTTAAATCCGATGATAATTCTTAATAATACCCTTCCTAATTTTCATAGAAATGGTGGAAGCTTGTGGCATGTGGCTTAAATATTATAAGGCTAAGAAAGGACATTCCCTCAATGTTACTCTTTTCTCGTAAAAGAATAGATTGAAGAATTTTTCCTTGCGTGCTTAATTTTTGAATTTTGAAGAATTTTTCCTTGAGTAAAATGTATCGTTTTTCCTTGCGTAAAATGTATGAATTTTGAAGAATTTTTCCTTGCGTAAAATGTATCTTATTTAAATTTTATAAAATTTAGCTTATTTATAAAATTTAAATAAGATACATTTTATTTTTGAATTTATACAATAGTTGAAGGCTAGAAGCTGGGAGGCCATGAATTCTAGTCCTGCCTTGGACACGAAGCGGTGGGTGAGTTTGGACCAGTCACTCTAAATCACGTGAAGTATTAATACCACTTTACAATGCCTTGGTAAGGCCACACTTGGAATACTGCATCCAGTTTTGGTCACCACGATGTAAAAAAGATGTTGAGACTCTAGAAAGAGTACAGAGAAGAGAAACAAAGATGATTAGGAGACTGGAGGCTAAAACATATAAGGAACAGTTGGTGGAACTGGATATGTCTAGTTTAGTGAAGAGAAGGACGAGGGGAATCATGATAGCAGTGTTCCAATATCTCAGGGGCTGTCACAAAGAGGGAGTCAAGCTATTCTCCAAAGCGCCTGAGGGCAGGACAAGAAGCAACAGATGGAAACTAACCAAGGAGAGAAGTAACCTAGAACTAAGGAGAAACTTCCTGACAGTTAGAACAATTAACCAGTGGAACAACCTGCCTCCAGAAGCGGTGAATGCTTCAACACTGGAAGTTTTTAAGAAAAAACTGGACAGCCATTTGTCCGAAATGGTATAGGGTTACCTGCCTGAGCAGGGGGTTGGACTTGATGGCCTCCAAGGTCCCTTCCAACTTTTATTATTATTATTATTATTATGGATCATCGCACAATCAGCCAGATGTTCAGACTGGATTTGGCATTTTGTCTACCTATTGAGTCCTTACCCAGGATCTGGGATAGGCAGATGTGGATGTTTGATGGTATTACAGATATCGTTGCAGGATGGAAGCAGTTCCTAGTAAGGCCGCCTTTTGCAATTGACTAATAGCAAATTTGTCAATGCCAATGGTGTTCAAGTGGTATTATTATTATTATTATTATTATTATTATCTCCTCTCGGCCATAGGAAGAAAGCAACGGTAAACCACTTCCAAATATGTCGCCAAGGAAACTGTATGGACTTTTCCATGTGGTGGCTTGAGTTGTGTAGTGACCAATAGTGACTTGAAAGCCCCAAACCAAAATTGATTTATTAAAAAGATAATCTTCTTATATAAATAAAAATGTAAATGTTCTTTTGTTCAAAATCTTAAATCTACGAAAGTTCTTCACCGATTGCTTTGAAATTTTGATACAATGTTGCATTCGAATATGTGCGTGTTTTTATATACCTATATTATATAGATGTCACACCTGTGACAGGTAAAAACATGATTTTTTGAAAACATGTAAAAACATGCTTTTTTGGAAAAACAGCGCCATCTGTTGAACGTAATCTGTATATCTGCACACACAATGGAACAACAAAAAATATTGTATACTCACAAGCATTGTGAAATTAAACATATTACAAATGTGAGCTTTCTCTTTTCTTTCTTGAGCCACAGCAACGCGTGGCTGGGTACAGCTAGTATTTTAATAATATTTCTCACCTTTAAGGATATTAAACTTTCAAATCTGGACACTTCAGTAATGTAATTATGAACTCTAACTTTCAGTTCTTCTTTTTCACGTAACGTTACTTCCAATTCAGTCGAGATCACCTGTTTAAATTACATACTGTTAGACATATTATTCACAAAGTAAATAAGCCACACGCTGGCCAAGCAGTACACTTAAATATGATCTATTCCATATCAAAATTGAACCAACAGAGAGGCAGCTCATAACAGCATTTCTCTTGGTTATTAATTATGCAAATTAAAAGAACAAAAAAAAATCAGCATTCAGTCTTGTGACTTCCAATCTATGGGTAAGTAATTTTCCTTATGGAAAATTTGGGACAATGCCTATTTTGGCATTGATACTTGGCATTGGCAGTGCTCATATTGGTATTAATACTATAACTTTAAAAAAGTTAACTGATACCTAATTAAACATTTTAAGTGATATAATTATTCAACGTTTATACCAGTCAACATTAAACTAGAACAGTTACCACACTAGAAAAAAACACATAAATTGAATATACATTCAAGCAGGCCGTTACAGAACTTTTTCTGGAAAAATTGTGAAATATATAGCCATGAGGGATTTATCTTTATCAGTAAATACAGAGAAGAATAACTATGAGTCTCTGATGTTTTAACCATGATAGGAGAAAACATTGTCATTCAGAATAACAGTTGAAAGCATTGAAAAAAAAAATAACTGGGAAGGAGAACAGTCTGAGATAGTCTAGCTATCACAGTTAGCTAAACTAGAAATACATGTTCAAGTTGGAATGCTAGAAAAAGAGTGGTCAGAAGTGAAAGGCAAGGAAGGAAAAGAATTCACTACAGCAGGGGTCCCCAACCCTGCCCACTTTATGACTTGTGGATTCCAACTCCCAGAATTCCTCAGCCAGCCATGTGTACGATATGAATTACTTTGTACCTGGTTTTCTCTAGTCATTGTGGCTAGATCATCCTGTAATCTTCTGTTTTCCTTCAAAGCCATTTCTTTTATTCTGGCAGTTTCCCCAAGCTCTGAGTGTATTCCATCAAACTGGCGGTGGAGACTGGCAAGTTCACGGTCTTTCCCATTTAAGGTATCCTTTAATTGGCTAATAAATGAGGGATTTAGAAAATCTTAAAACATAATTTATCTTTTTTGCAATACTGTAAGTACACTATGGTCACCATTTAAAAATTATAGCAATTAATTAAAACATGCTTTTGTACTGAATAGTCCCAAAGATATTTTACGTGTTACCAAGTACAGAGCTATTTTTGTAACTGAACATGTATCCGTCATGTTTCTGTAGAACAGGGGTAGTCAACCTTGTCTCTTTTATGACTCGTGGACTTCAACTCCCAGAATTCCTGAGCCAGCTTAGCTGGCTCAGGAATTCTGGGAGTTGAAGTCCACGAGTCATAAAAGAGCCAAGGTTGACTACCCCTGCTGTGGAACAACTAAATCACCAAGCATTTGGGAAATTATACCTGAATTTTTTGCACTATGGCACAAATGGCAGCATTGGTGGAAGACAGATATGATGCTAAGTTTTAATTAGCTTTAATCTAGTTTGTAGAATAAGCTAAATCTGGTTCATAGCCAAGAAAACCATAGCATACTTCCCTATTAAAATTAGCTATTGTTGTTTCTAGCTACTCTACTCTTGACTGTGAAGCACTTTCTAAACTGCAGAGTAGCAAAGTATATTCCTTGCAGCCAAACAGTAGTATAAGGGGCAAGTAGCAAGAGAAATTTTGAGACTTTTTTTGACAAGAGGAAAATTAACATTCTCAAATATGCCTCCCATGCCTTGCATTCTTTTTAAAACTTTTAAGGAAAAAGTCCTTTCTGCTATATATGTTCTTTCAGTAAACAAATTTTCCTTATTAATTAAAATTTTATTAGGAAACAACCAGCAAATCAGATGTTAAAATACTGCAAATGCTGAAGAGATAAAGTGAGATGAATTGTAGCAAAAAAAAAAGCCCCACCGCTTAACACAGTGGTTCTCAACCTGTGGGTCGGGACCCCATTTGGGATCGAACGACCATTTCACGGGGGTCGCCAAACAACGCAGTCTGCCATTTTTCCCCCTTTTCCTTAGCTGTGCTACTCCCTTTTATTCTATGGCTTTTGAAAGCCAATAGAATAGACTCTCTTGAATAGAGTCTAATTCTATTGGCTTTCAAAAGCCAATAGGAATTGTCCAGGCTGTCTCTGCCCTGCTGAGCCCGCCAAAAGTCCCATTCTGCAAACGGTGCTGCACCAGGTGAGTAGTCCTCGACTTACGGCCGGTTGAATAGTCTTCGATTACAACCAGTTGGGGGTCACGGCATTAAAAAGATTGAGAACCACTGGCTTAACAGGATAGTTTTAGCTGACTAGGCTTTTAACTAAAACTAGCAAACACATTTGGTGAGGTTTACTACAGCTTGCTAGGATCAGATGTGTATTTAATGTCTTTTTTTTTTAATGGAAAGTAAAGGAATTTACTTTTTCTTCAAGGCTGCTTTGTATTCACATCTTTGTAGTCAGAGGATAGATAGAACAACGAAATACATTGTTGAGTAAAGGAAGATACAAAATTTAGACATATTAATAATTCATTTAACCCAAATTAAAATAACAAACCAGCCATTCCAGGTTTTCTACCTCAAACTAATGAACATAATTTGTAAGTAACTTGGTTTCATAAATAAACCAGAGTTATAATAAATAACGGCTCACCATTATGGGATAAAGCAATTACAGAGCACATTGTACATAAATGTAAGTCTGTATATAACTTACTGAGCTTATTGTATATAAAAATAAACAGAGGGCTGGGGCACAGTACTCTTTGTTCTTCCCCTCATCATCATCATCATCATCATTATCATCACCACCACCATCATTTTATCCACTGCAGGATGAACGCCTCTTCCACATGTTTCCAACCAATACGATCCCAAGCTTTCTTTTGCCAATTGGGCAAGCCATACTTGGCTGAGGTCGTCAATCCATCTTGTTCTAGGTCTTTTTCGTGGACGCTTTTTATCAAGTGGGATCCATTCTATGACTGCCTTGGTTCACCTGCCATCAGTTCTTCTTTCTATATGACCATTTCCATTCTTTTACTCTCTTGATGGCATCGTATGCTTTCGTTTGTTCTCTAATCTATGTGCGAGTCTTTCTATCTTGTCTTGTGATGCTGAGCGTGTATCTTTTTAGATTCTTTGCGCCACTCTTAGCTTTTGTATCAACTGTGTGGTTAGTGTCCATGTTTCACTGGCATATGCTAGAGCAGGTAGCACACACTGATCGAAAACTTTTCAAGCATAGGAGGAAATTATGCTTAGTTTGCCGAATGCCTGCCAACCACATTTAACACACCGTTCAATTTCTTTTATTGTATCATCTTCCACTGAGATCCATTGGCCAAGATATATGTAGTTGTCGACTACATCTAGTTCTTCTCCAGATATATATCTCTCTATATATATATCTCTATATTTGTTTTCTGTTATCTCTCTATATATCTCTATCTCTATCTCTCTCTCTCTCTCTCTCTCTCTCTCTCTCTATCTATCTATCTATGTAGGTCTTTGGTTATTTGGGTTTTCTCCCGTGTAAAATTGGATTTTACGCGGAAGAAAACCCGAATAACCAAAGACCTACATACAAACACCCGCGAAAACCTCAGAAAAGAAAAGAAAGAAGATTTCTTTCTCCCATATTTGGGCTGACAGGGTGTTCATTCAAGGTATATATATATATATATATTTGTTTTCTGAGGTTTTTCCGCGGGTATTGTATATAGGTCTTTGGTTTTCGGGTTTTCTCCCGCATAAAATTGGAAGTGTCTTGGCAACGTTTCGACGAAGTCACATTCGTCATCTTCAGGCTGGTGTTTTTAGCTTCTTGCTTGAGCAGCAATGTGTGGTTTAGCTGTTTCTTCCTTTTAACTGCCAGTGAGGGTATGAACTGATTGGGTGGGAGCTTGGCTGTGTTCTGATTGGGTGGAGGTGTGTTCTGAATGGTTATGGGCTTGGCTGTGCTCTGATTGGCTGGGGGAGTGTTCTGTTTGGTTGTGCTCAGGTTAGTCTGAGTTGCAGAGGGGTTTAAGATTTTGGGGTTAGGTAGTCGTTTGTCAATAAGGGCAGGTTTCCAAATGGCTGGTAGGCGGGAGGTATCATCTCGCTTGTTCATGCTGTGTGGGCGTTTTTCTATCTCGATGGCTTCTCTGATTATTCTGTTATTAAAATGTTCACTTTTGGCAATGGTTCTGGTATTTTTAAAGTCAATTTCATGTCCTGTGGCTTTAAGGTGTTGGACCAGGGAAGATTTTGGTTCCTCTTTTTTGACTGAGTTCTTATGTTCTTCAATGCGTGCACTTATTCTTCTGTTGGTTTGTCCGATGTATGTGGTGGGACAAGTGGTGCATGGGATTTCGTATACTCCTTGATTTTCTAATTCAATTTTATCTTTGGGGTTTCTAAGGATGGTGGATAGTTTTCTGTTTGTGCAGAATGCTGTTTTGATGTTGTGTTTATGGAGGATCTTACTGATTCTGTCTGTGATGCCTTTTATGTATGGGAGGATGGCTTTGGCCGTTTTCTTGTCTTTGTCTGGATTTGGTGGGGGTTTCTTTTTGGATTAGTTTGTATCTTATTTCTATGGAATCCATTGATGTTAGTACAATTAGGTGAAGTGTGGTATTTTCGGGTTTTAGGTGTTTGTTCGTCAGCTAAGCGTTTTGTTCTGGATGAGTGTCCTTGGCTACAGAGTTGGATCTGTGCTGGGTGGGTTGTGAGAGAGCGTGTCTGAATAGCGGTTTTGTGTGTGGTTTTCTTCTGGTAGAATGGGTGGTCCTAGGGAGCCATTGGATTTCTTTAGACCTAGCATCCAGGAAGTGGAAGTTGGTTGTTAGCTTCTGTTTCCATGGTGAACTGTATTTTGGGTGTAGGCTGCAGAACACTCCCCCAGCCAATCAGAACACAGCCAAGCCCCTAACCATTCAGAACACCCCTCCACCCAATCAGAACACAGCCAAGCTCCCACCCAATCAGTTCATACCCCCACTGGCAGTTAAAAGGAAGAAACAGCTAAGACCACACATTGCTGCTCAAGCACGAAGCTGAAAACACCAGCCTGAAGATGACGATGTGACCTTCGTCGAAACGTTGCCATAGACACTTCCATTTTACGCGGGCTAAAAAACCCAACACCAAGACCTATATACAAATACCCGCGAAAACCTCAGAAAACCAATATCGAACCTCTACGGGGAGGAAATCACCATCTGCGCCGTGACCTCTGAAAAACTGACGTCCAATAGAGCTTCCATTTTATTTACCTCGCATTCCTACCTAACGCCGAGATCAAAATCTAATCCCCACAGGTTTTCCACTGAATTCCACTCCAACTCTGCAGCCACCAAACGGATCCTGAAAAGAACATGAATTGGCCCTAATCATAATGAACTTCACCAAACGATCCTCCTAGACCGAATTAACAAAGATCTCCTCACACTCCACCTCAAACTCATCAACAAGATCCACCCCGCACTTTGGGACAAATCCAAACAACTCGCCGTCTGGAGAGCCGAAACACAGACCACCCTCAAGACAGATACACACACCAACAAACTCCGAATACTACAAGAACGCCAGAAACAAACCCCTCCTCCCTCACAGCCACACATGAAACAAACAGTGCATAACATCTCAGATAGGATCCTCACCAAAGCCGAAACCAATGTCCTTTCCAAAGGATTCACCTTTGCAGTCGCTCCCAAACACATCCCCACCAGTATATACGGAGTTGAAACCAGCCTGACCAAAATCAACCCCGACGACGCTACAAAATCAGACTCCAAAATCACACATCCTCATGCACCAGCAAGCCACCCAAAAGCCAACTTACCCAAAGAGGAACAGACAGCACTACGTAACCTTAAAGAAGACACCAGCATAATAATCCTACCAGCAGACAAGGGCAACGCCACGGTGGTTATGAACACATCTGACTACCAAACCAAATTAACCAACCTACTCCAAGAATCCACATACAAACCCCTAAATACAGATCCCACCACCTACCTGGAAAAAACCACCAGAACCAAGATAAAAGCCTCCCCCATTAGCGAAGAGATCCAGCAAAGAATCATTCCCAGAGGGAAATCATCCAGATGCCCTAAACTCTATGGTCTCCCCAAGATACACAAAGAAGGAACCCCACTCAGACCTATAGTCAGCTCCATAGGCTCACCTCTACAAAACCTAGCCAAATTTCTCGCCAAACAACTACAGCCCTATGCAGAATCCATCGCCTCACACGTAAAAAACTCATTCCCGTTTATAAGATCAATAAAGAAACAAAGCTTAACAGCCCAGCGCCCTCTAGTGGCTCGAGTCATACCCTCTTCACCCAAGTGCAGATCAAAGAAGCCTTGACAGCCATCCAAAACAAATATACCCCCCCAAACACATCCTAGATCTGACCAACCACTGCCTATCCAACACATACTTCATCTATAATGGACAAAAATACAAACAAACAGAAGGAGCACCCATGGGATCACCCCTCTCACCTGTCATTGCAAACCTCTACATGGAACACTTTGAAACCCAAGCTCTAGAAAAATCAGATCACAAACCCAAACTCTGGCTCAGATACGTAGACGACACCTTCATAATATGGCCACATGGGAAAGAAAAACTGGACAACTTCCTCACACACCTCAACCGCCTACACCCCAAAATACAGTTCACCATGGAAACAGAAGCTAACAACCAACTTCCCTTCCTGGATGTCTTAGTCTACAAGAAATCCAATGGCTCCCTAGGACACACCATCTACCAGAAGAAAACACACACAAACCGCTATCTGCACGCTCTCTCACACCACCACCCAGCACAGATCAACTCTGTAGCCAAGACACTCATCTCCAGAACAAAACGCTTAGCTTACGAACAACACCTAAAACCCGAACTACACACTCTCACCAATGTACTAACATCCAATGGATTCCATAGAACTAAGATTACAAACCTAATCCAAAAAGAAACCCCCACCAAAATCCAAGACAAAGAACAAGAAAACGGCAAAGCCCTCCTCCCATACATAAAAGGGGCACCACAGACAGAATATAAGTCCTTCATAACACAACATCAAAACAGCATTCGCACAAACCAGAAAAATATCACATCCTTAGAACCCCAAAGATAAAATTGAATTAGAAAATCAGGAGTATAAACGAAATCCCTGCTACCACTTGTCCCCCCACATCATCGGACAAACCAACAGAAGAATAGTGCACGCAGTGAGAACATAAGAACTCAGTCAAAAAAGAGGAACCAACATCTTCCCTAGTCCAACACCTTAAAGCCACAGGACATGAAAATGACTTTAAAAATACCAGAACCATTGCCAAAAGTGAACATTTTAATAACAGAATAATCAGAGAAGCCATCGAGATAGAAAAACGCCCCCACAGCATGAACAAGCGAGATGATACCTCCCGCCTACCAGCCATTTGGAAACCTGCCCTTATTGACAAACGACTCCCTAACCCCAAAATCTTAAACCCCTCTGCAACTCAGACTAACCTGACACAACCCAACAGAACCACTCTCCCATCATCATAGCACAGCCAGCCCCTAACCATTCAGAACACACCTCCACCCAATCAAACAACACAGCCAAGCTCCCATCCAATCAGTTCATACCTCGACTGGCAGTTAAAAGGAGAAACAGCTAAAACCACACTTGCTGCTCAACAGCAAGGAGCTAAAACACCAGCCTGAAGATATGACGAATGTGACCTTCGTACGAAACGTTGCCAAGACACTCCCAATTTTTACGCGGAGAAAACCCGAACAACCAAAGACCGTATTATATATATATATATATATATATATATATATATATATATTATATATGTAGGTCTTTGGTTGTTCGGGTTTTCTCCCACGTAAAATTGGAAGGGTCTTGGCGACGTTTCGACGAAGTCCCATTCGTCATCTTCAGGCTGGTGCTTTCAGCTTCGTGCCTCGAGCAGCAATGTGTGGTCTTATCTGTTTCTTCCTTTTAACTGCCAGTGGGGGTATGAACTGATTTGGTGGGAGCTTGGCTGTGTTCTGATTGGGTGGAGGTGTGTTCTGATTGGTTAGGGGCTTGGCTGTGCTCTGATTGGCTGGGGGGTTGGCTGTGCTCTGATTGGCTGGGGGGTTGGCTATGCTCTGATTGGCTGGGGGAGTGTTCTGTTTGGTTGTGCTCAGGTTAGTCTGAGTTGCAGAGGGTTTAAGATTTTGGGCTGCCTTGCTATTTTCTGGCTTCACGTTCGTGGTCATGCCTCCTCTTCATGGAGGGTGTCAGTTTGCTTCATGTATGGATTGGAGGGGTTTAAAGTGGCTAATGATGCAGCTGTGGTCTGGCTTCTGTTTGTGGTCGTGCCTCGTCATCGGTGTGGCTTTGGGTTTGTTTTTTGCGTGGATGTGTGGTGGTGACCTCCTGTGTGGTTTTTGTGAGTGTGGGTCTGGTATCATTTTTTGTGTTAGGGAGTCGTTTGTCAATAAGGGCGGGTTTCCAAATGGCTGGTAGGCGGGAGGTATCATCTCACTTGTTCATGCTGTGTTGGCGTTTTTCTATCTCGATGGCTTCTCTGATTATTCTGTTATTAAAATGTTCACTTTTGGCAATGGTTCTGGTATTTTTAAAGTCAATTTCATGTCCTGTGGCTTTAAGGTGTTGGACCATGGAAGATGTTGGTTCCTCTTTTTTGACTGAGTTCTTATGTTCTTCAATGCGTGCACTTATTCTGCTGTTGGTTTGTCCGATGTATGTGGTGGGACAAGTGGTGCGTGGGATTTCGTATACTCCTTGATTTTCTAATTCAATTTTATCTTTGGGGTTTCTAAGGATGGTGGATATTTTTCTGTTTGTGCAGAATGCTGTTTTGATGTTGTGTTTATGGAGGATCTTACTGATTCTGTCTGTGGTGCCTTTTATGTATGGGAGGAGGGCTTTGCCATTTTCTTGTTCTTCGTCTTGGATTTTAGTGGGGGTTTTCTTTTTGGATTAGGTTTTTAATCTTATTTCTTTGGAATCCATTGGATGTTAGTACATTGGTGAGAGTGTGTAGTTTGGTTTTTAGGTGTTGTTCATCAGCTAAGCGTTTTGTTCTGGAGATGAGTGTCTTGGCTACAGAGTTGATCTGTGCTGGGTGGTGGTGTGAGAGAGCGTGCAGATAGCGGTTTGTGTGTGTTTT